>NC_140590.1:613162676-613762676 GCF_964204655.1 Triturus cristatus | reverse complement strand
GCAATGCTACAAATTGTTGGATATGTGGCCGACTCCCTCCCTATCAGAAATACAAGGGAGTTCTGCCTCTCTTTCCGTATCCATTCACCTACAATGGCTCCTGTGGAGCATGGTTTAGTTTGATTAATTCCCTAGATTCAAATTCAGTAGTTTATCAAGACAACTGGGTTTGGGGAAACCTGAACCTAGTTTTACTTAAAGTCTGCTACCCTAACAAGGAGGGACTTCCCAAAAGAACAGGAACTGATCTAGAAAATGAAGTATATGGATTAGGTAACTTTACACTTAATCTCATGATCCTGAATGTTGAATCCGAAGCTACATCAATCTTGCCCGCTATGTCAGTATTTCCAGTTAGAGGCGAATTATGTGTAAGAAAGAATGGTTCAATACACATGGGCCATAGTAAATGTACCACTGTAATAGAATTCAGTGATAAAGGCAAATCTACATTTAGAGCTTCTCGTCACTCCTACTTCATCTGTGGTCACACCGCATACATACGCCTACCCCTAGATTGGGATGGTACCTGTTACATTGCATTCCTTCTGCCACCTGTTTTCCTAGCCCCGCCTGATTACCATAGGAATACCCATTTAGTACACAATAGACAGCGGAGAGATCTCCCGATTGTCGACTACACCGAAACAGCATGGGAGCAATACACAGATTTTAATAAAGGTTTCTTTCCCTACATAGGTACAGTCACTAATAGTAAGTTGATACGTAGATTAACTAGAACCCTTGAAGCAGTAGTGAATGAAACTACTTCCGCCTTAGGCAACTTAACAGAGGAGCAGTCTGCGATGCGGATTGTTGTTCTTCAAAATCGTCTTGTCCTTGACGTCATCCTGGCCGATAGGGGCGGAGCTTGTAGGGTCATCGGATCAAGTTGCTGTGTTTTCATACCAGAAAACGCGCCGTCCGTATATAAAGCCATAACTCGACTTCATAAGATCGTAAGCCAGATACACCAGAATCCAGGCACCTGGACTTGGTCCGGTTGGTTCTGGAGCGTGTTGTCAGCCTGGGGATGGAGGATCCTATCCTTCCTAGGTATTGGCTTTCTCATTCTATTCAGTTGCTGCTTGTGTCTACAATGTGGGCCAGCGATTTGTGGTCTGTGTGCCACATCGTGTATCCCGCCTTCGAATTTTCATTCAAGATCCCGGAAGAAGAAAGAAGAACAAATGATGCTATATGAACAGATTGATGGATTGATGAAGATGGATATTTCATAAGGGTCCGTAGGGGACAAGGAGGGAATGAGGAAATATGAATTTTTATGGTCAATTGTGTCCCCTATCTTAGACCCCAACGACTCCATGTACATGCTACAAGTACATGTATGTTCCCTCCAGTTCCAGCTATGAAGACGCAAATACATGTGCGTCCAACGCCAACATGTCCTCTTTCAGATCCACCATGAATGGGTCGAATATTCCATTTCTAAATATGATTGGCCACCGACTTTATATGATTCACTTTTCACGTTTTGCAGTTCAGACAAGTAGGCCCTGAATTCTGCCATCAAGCCTTTTCCTGCTTCTGCCTCTGAAATGCTCCAGCCTGGACCTGCATCCGTGTCCATGAACTTTGTCTTACTCCCTGTGCGGCTAACGGTGCCTGACGCGGCCTGTTGCCTGCCAAAAACTGTATTCAGCCTTCAAGTTATCTGCTCCGCTCCTCATCCAATGCATTCCTGTCTAGTAGTTTAGGTAAACATCCTTCCAGCTACCGAGCAAAGGGCCCTGCCTCGCTGTCTCTATACAAGTAATTCATAGCCCCTGTTACCATGAAAGATTCCTGCCCCCTCGCATCTCATGTAGACACATAGACGCTTGTACATGCACTAACAGTCAGTATAGAATAGATTCCGTCCGAGAGACCTTTCCTTTTGGATAAAACAGTTCCTTAAACAAAGATATTAGATACGATTTGGGATTAGGTTGACCTGACCCCCAGACTTCTGTCTCCACATGTAGAGCTAAATGTCAATTCCCCTTCACCCTCTAGTTGCACGTCAATCACACGTCATGCGGCTGCACGCGCATCTCTGCCAAATATTTCTGCTGACACTGCAGGATTCTCTTATGGATCCACCCACTTGTGACATCATTTTAAATGACGTTTCTAGTATACGCCTGTATTTACGCCTATTTCCATTACGTATGTGTATTCTTATCTGTATTATCTGCTGTTACGCCTCCTGCATCTGTCTTAATGCAATGCTTTTCATATATATATTGTTACTTGTCAATAATGTATTGCCTATCCCTTCCTGAACCTTCGTGGTGATGGAATAAGATTGCCTGGTTCGAACTATGATTCCTTTGTAAGGAATAAAGCCCTTTTCAGAACCTCTAATACCACGGATTCTGCCTCTTATTTTGACTGAGTTATTCTTACTAGACTTTTCCGCATAAAAAATAGTACAGGTAATTTTAAATATTTACCACACTAGGATGGAAAATGGCAACGATTCCCATCTATTAAATAAAGATTGAACCTTGCGTAGAAGAGGATCAAAGTTTAACATAACTAACTCGGAGACAAAAACCGAGTACATAATTCCTAGATACCTCTTCGGTCTAGGATTAATACAGCCGGATAAATCAGTATGTAGCTCAACCTCACCCCCCCCACAGACTAGTATTTCAGTTTTATTTTTATTAATGCGATAACCACCCAGATGTTCGAATTCCTCAAAAAGTTGAAGAGCGGCAGTTTGAGATTGAATATCCGACTTAATCAGTAATAAAATATCGTCGGCATATAGTTTGATTTTAGCCATAGAGGAAATAGGAGGAGAGATATTTTCGGATTCCCTGATGGCTATGGCTAATGGTTCAATAAAAAAAGCAAAAAGAATAGGGGACAAGGGGCAACCTTGCCTGGTGCCCCGCTGAACCGATACTTTACCGACCATGACTGAGTTAATGATTATATTTGCTTTGGCACCCATGTACAAATTTTTAATTAAGCTAATAATCTGTGGAGGAATTCCAAAGTGATTTAAAATAACAAATAAGGTTGTCCATACCACTAAGTCAAAAGCTTTTTCCGCGTCTAATAATAAAATTAAAGCGGAAATTTTATTGGTCTGAAAATAATCTAAAGCCTCAACGAGAAAATGTGTATTTGTGGCTAATTGTCGACCTGCCACAAAGCCGTTCTGATCCGGGTGAATAAGATCCTTAGCAATATGATTGAAACGTATTGATAATAATTTGGTAAGGATCTTATAATCCGTGTTAAGTAATGTAATGGGCCTATATGAATTGGGATCTTTGTGATCTTTGCCTTTTTTTGGAAAACTCACAACTGTGCCCTCCCCAAAAGAGTCTGGAACTTGCCCACCCATTAACATATAATTAACTAATTAACTAATTGTAGTAGCAAATCCGAAAAGGCGCAGAAGAAAACCTTAAAAAATTCAGCGGGGAGGCCATCTGGGCCGCAGGCCTTACCGATTGGGAGGTTCTTTACCACTAATTCCAGCTCTGACTTTGAAAATAAACTCATCATTGCTCCACTATCTGCCTGAGATAAAGAAGGCATATCATATCTTGCTAAGAAATTTAAAAGCCTAGAATGGTCTATTTCCTGATGATAACTATATATCTGTTTATAGTGAGAAAGCATTATAGTACCAATCAGATCAAGCTGTGATGTGTCTAACAGAGTGGTAGGAGATCTCAAAGTACGAATTGAATTTGCAGCGGCTTGCTCCTTAGCCTGCCAAGCAAGGAGTTTGCCAGAAAAATTACTCTCCTCATAACTCCTTTGAGATTGTATAAGGAATTGCTGTTCACTCTGTGTAGCAAAAAGCGTACTTAATTCACGTTTGGCCTCGTTTAATTTTTTTTGCGCAAGACTAGAGAAATTTGATTGTCGAAGCTGAGTCAGAGAACAGATTCTTTGATAGAGTAAGGTCCTAGTCTGTTTAATAGTACGCAATTCTTCTGCGTCTTTGGCGATAATAATACCACGAACAAAGGCTTTTAGTGAGTCCCAAATAATATGTAATGGGGCCGTGTGTGAATTACGAGCAATAAAGTCAGCAATTTCGGATTTTAAAAAGGATACCCAGATGCTATCTTGTAGGTACATTTTATTAAATATCCATCTCTTAGGGGACTTAATTTCTTCCCCTACTGTAAACTCAATAACCAACATTGCGTGGTCTGAAAAGCCATTATGCAAAAATTTCTGATATGAAAATTCTAATGAATTGGAGGCCAGAAAGAAATCAATACGAGAGGAGGATCTATGTCTTCCCGACCAGTAACTAAATTATTGTTAATGAGGAAATTTCAATCGCCATGGGTCACACAGATCAAGTAATGCGGAGTACTTCATAACAGACCTCAATGACTTTGGTTTAGATTGTTTCTTCGAAATACCCGTGGAATCAAGTATTATGTCGATGAGGATATTAAAATCGCCGCCTATAACTATATCTCCTCTGACCAATAGTAATGATTGGAATAACTCCTCATAAATGGCGGCACTATCGTCCACAGGGGCATAATAACTAACAAAGGTAATTGGCCTATTCCTATTTTTAATTACACAAGTAGCCCAACACCACCGCCCAGCTCCTCCATCTTCAAACTGAATAATTTCTGCATCTAAATTACGATTAATAAAAAGCGCAACTCCCCTTTGAGATTGTTGAGCACATGAAAACCCACGATATAAGGACCAATTTTTAAACATTGAAAAAGAATTAATTTTCTCCACAGAAATATGAGTTTCTTGCAGCATCACAACTGCTGGGCGCTCTGTCTTAATCCAGAGCTCAATAGTACGCATTTTTTTTTAATTATTCAATACATTAACATTGAAAGAAACAACTCTAACCCCTCCAATAGACATTAATTGTTAAGAAATACTTCTTGCCAACAAAATTTTGCATAGTGAACCACAAGAATTTCATTTTTTCCATTTTTACCCTGCTTCCCTCTCCACCCAAGTGCGCTTCCCTCTACCCAAGTGCTCCCCCCCCCTAACCCTGGTCCCGTGGCCCTGTACTACCTCTATATCTCCCTCCCACGCTGGCCACATGGCACCAACCCCTCTCATAAGGGCGCCTTGGAAGTGCGCCCCGAATCCCATGACCCCCGAGTTCCCACCTGCACCCCCCACCCCCTAACTAAAATATGCGAATACCCATCTAAACAAATCAAGCCATATTCCAACCTTAGCCTAACCTTAAGCCAACTTGTCAAGCATCTCCCGAGCCTCATCAACATCTGTAAACAAATAGAATTTGCCCTTGATCAAAACTTTTAACTTTGATTGCTGTGCAATCGATGCTTGAGCTCCTTTGTCCTTAAATAACTGAAGAATCTTTACAAAGTCCTTTCTCCTTCTGGCAGCAGCAGCCGACATATCGGAAAAAATCCGACACTTAGTGGTGGGATTAACCTGAAATTGTCTTTGCTTAAAGGCCTGAGATAGGATTATTTCTTTAACCCGAACATCAGCAAAGTTAACAATGATAGTCCGAGGAAACGGAGAATTAGGGAATGGGCGAGCTGGTACTCGATGCGCCCTGGTAATTGTTAAGTCTCCCTTAAACTCAGGGATGACCTCTTGAGAGAAAAAGGAAGTAATCCATTTTGTCATGTCCGATCCCTCGATATTTTCGGGTACACCTACTATTCGAAGGTTTGACCTTCTATTATAATTCTCTAACTCATCCAGTTTGGATTCGAAGGCCTTTGATAATTTAGAACCAGTGATGATCTCTTTTTGTGCGGTGATAAGATTGTCCTCCACCCTAGAAATTCTAGTCTCAGACTCTTGCAGACGATTAGAGAATGAAGCCATAGAATCTTCAATTTTGTCCAGACGCTTACAGATCGCCTCCGTTTCCATCTTTTGCATTTGCTTCATCTCTCTAATTTCTTGCAGGATTAAATTCAGCATATCCTTAACTGAGATCTGAAAGTCCCCAACAGTTTCAGTATCCATCCCCATAATCGGACTCTGAGACAAAGTCACCTCACTGGGAATCATCTTAGTCCTTGCAAATCTACTGTTAGTGCGGCAAAGGCGATAATTGAGTCACCAGTGGGGGGAATAGCCGAGGTTCTACTAGGTTCAGAAGCTAAATTACCTGAGATAAATCAGAACCTTAATCCTGTGGACTCACTCGATTCACAGTCATCATCTAAAGTGGCCACACCACTCTATGCTTCTAAGGCTTCCAAGGCTTCTAAACAATTCCCGTTGTTTGAGCGAAAAGCAGCAAGATACGACCTTAATAATACAGCTGGTGCTGGGGCAGTATCTTCAAGTGTTCCAACTTCCTTAAACCTTTCTTCTTCAACAGTTATCCCTCCCATTGAAAGTCTTGTTTCAGCGGCCGGTTCCAGTACCTCTTCTACTATTCGCAAACGATGATTGTCAAGTCTTGCAAGGATATTTTTTCTTTATTGCTCAAATTGTTCTTCCAGGTATTTTTCTTAATTCTTTCAAAATCACAGGTAGCTAATTCAGAAAATCCATCAGTCACATTGTCTTTAGATCGGAATAAACATTGATTTTTCCTGTAGGCCAGTAGTCTTAATAGCATAATCCTAAATAGTCAGTTCTTTCTCTAGATCCTCTATATAAGGAAGTGTGATTTCCTCTAGGCTTAATATAAGTTGTGCATCCAGTAATCTTTAATAATTATCTCAGATATAATGAGGGTAGCCTCTCTTTCTGTATACTTGACGGGCACGGTGGCAAAGAATTTCTTCAGTTCAACATTCTTATCATTCTAAAGAGATCTGTCTTTAATTCAAATTCATCAATTTGCCTAGTATGGACAAATGGTAGATCTTTAGTTAGAACACTTGCTTCCTCATGAGTCCATACCCTTGTGGAAAGATTAACTGTTATGTTGCATTTTGTATTTTCATTTCCCCTTATATCTTGGATCTCGTTGACACCTATATCTAAGTTTTATTCTCCTTGACCGCTTTTTGCCACCCCTTTTTCCTCCCTTAGTAGTCCCTCTTGGTTGTATCTCCACTCTCTGGTCAGAGAGTTCTCTACAAATCTCATTCCCCTGAGTTCTTCTAAAAAGTATTGGGTCTACCTTCTGCTAAATTGGTAGTTTACCCAGTTTCTGTATTCTTTTTGCATTTTTTTTCATGGGAACTGACTAATAATTCCCCTTGAACAGTACACTGTTTTGAAGAGTACATGTTATCAATTGTAAACATTATTGCAAATTGAATTAATTGAATAATACAAATATGGTGTGAAATATTATTTGAATAAGTGATAAATAAGATATTGTTTATGATTGTATAAAAGTGAAGCATTTACTGCCATTTATGCTGTTACTCCCCACGCCTTTTCATTGCATAGGCCTAACCTAGTTATTGTGAAGAGCATGTATTTCAGACAAAAGGCTGGATAGATTATTACACTGTGCTAAAGCCTGTAGGCAGGTACTTTATTACATGGAATTTCACAGATGTCTGTAGGACACAAGGGTTTTGGTGTTGGTGATTTGCCTGAACAAACTGTGTTGATAGAAGACATGTACTACAATAAGCCTTATTACACTCCCTAGGGGAGAGAATAATTTGCTTTGCCAACTGTAGTTTTTAATGCATTTGTATTTTTATGACTATATACCAGGTAGTTGCTTTGTGGAAAGCTTTTACTAAGTGCACTGGGCTTAAGTTGATACAGGGACAAGCCAATGATGAAGGCTTTACACCTGATTGTTTTATGACAAAGGCAGTAGGCATGATTTATTGATTGTGTAAAGCACATGTTAAAGTTAATAGGCATTTAAAGGTAGATTGTTATTACTCTGTATAAAAACATAGATATTTTGTTACGTGGAGTCACTTAGATTAATACTCACTGGGTAAGGGTGCTGGTGTTAGTTATCTCATCTGACAAATTGTGGATATAGAAGGTGTGTACTGTCAGATTCCTTGTTAAGCCCTCTTAGGAGAGATAGTATTTTGTTTTAATTGCTTGCCTTACAGTAATTTTGTATACTATGTAATTTTATGGCTGTATGCCTGATGGTTGCTTTGCAGGAAATCATATGCTCACTATAGGAGGCATCAAATGGTTATGGTGTTAAGCCTTTAATAGCGGCTACAGGATTGGTTGCTTTTCTAGGAGAAAAAAATCTTTTGTCTTGGGTGTGATCTGTTTGTTATAAAAAGTTATGATGAAAACATTTGGTGTAACATTGATTGTGAAAAGCATATTTAATAAACAGGCCTTTTAAGAGTGATTTGTTTTTTCTCTGTATCAAAGCTTGTAGATGGATATTTTGTTAAAGGAAACGTCAGATTGCCTATGTAGGGAATGATTTTGGTGTCTGTTACATGAGCCAGGCTGAGGTGGTGGTGAATGTGTTAAAGGATATTTTAAAAGGGCAAGCATTGGAATTGGTGTCATGAGCAGAAGCCATGCTTTAAAAAAGGTTTTTTTTATAAAGGCAAGGATACTAACCACTGCTAAACAAATACACTCCATGAATGAGTTAGGAAGTGAAAGAGCAATCATGACTGGCAGCCCAAGAAGAAACTACACAGCTATACTAGGCCCAGATTACACATACTGCTGCTAACCCAAAAGAAGCTAAAACTTTAAGTTGGTATTCATGCCTCCAAGCCTCTCCCAAAGGCAGGCAAGCACCAGTCCGTTTCAGACCCTAGCCAGATTGTCACTCTGCACATGTAAGTGAGAGAGATAAAACGCTTGATCACTTGCAGCCCTGACACAACAAGACAAGCACAACAACAACAGGAGGGAAAGAACAGAAGCCTTTGATCTGAAACGATAGTGCCAATAACAGTTATTTCTGGTCCTAGCCAACACATATTTCAACTTTTCCAAATGCTGGCATTAGCCATCAGTGTGTTGAATGCACCTTCTGGATGCTGCAGGTGCTTGCCTAGCTCGCTCAAGAACTCTGGCCCTGGGCCCTGGGCCCTAAAGTCAAATTTTAGGCAAACATGAAACTACCCTTTTCTAAATTAAGGCTTGGACTAGCCTAGCTGACTCCTGAGTCTTTAGTCCAATCCTGCTGTCCCTTCCCATTGCGAAGATTTGACCCTTACTCTACCTTTATAGGCATTAGATGGTGAAAGTATGCCCAGCCTTCACAGTCAGGTCAAACCAAGTTGCCCTCTACCACTTGAAGACTGGTTACAATTTCTTCAGCAAGCCTTGCTGACTTCTGGACACTTGACCCCATTCTGCTGACCCTCAGGACAGCAGAGATCATGACCTCATTCGATGTTCACAGGCATATATTTCAAGTAGCAATCACTAGAAGAACTCCACAAAGTGTGGAGGGGGGAACAGGAGGCACGGGGTGCTAGGAGCTAGCGGCCTCCATAACTACTATTGACCACAAGAAGCTGCTCCTAGTGTGATATGACCTTACTACAGTTGTGAGTTGAGTGTGGACATCTCACAAAAAGTGACGGACTGGCCTCACACACCACCTGGTGTCATGCTTCATCATCGGCCAGTCCTCGCCCTCCAAAACCTTCGTTTGATGGAGGGCGGGCATACACCTGGAGACAGGGATGCACTTCTAAACTAAAGAGTGGGGGCCCATGGGGTAGAACGTGGAGTTAAAAATCATTATAGTTACTAAAGAATATTTTTAATGTGATCAGTAACTATATGATGCTAAAAACAAATAGCGGCAGGTGGGGTATTTAGGTGTCCCCTAGCCGTCTAGGGGACACCTAAATGATCACATTAAAAATATTCTTTAGTAACTATAATGATTTTTAACTCCACGTTCTACCCCATGGGCCCCCACTCTTTAGTTTAGAAGTGCATCCCTGTCTCCAGGTGTATGCCCGCCCTCCATCAAACGAAGGTTTTGGAGGGCGAGGACTGGCCGATGATGAAGCATGACACCAGGTGGTGTGTGAGGCCAGTCCGTCACTTTTTGTGAGATGTCCACACTCAACTCACAACTGTAGTAAGGTCATATCACACTAGGAGCAAATATATTTCAAGTAGTCATGCCTACTAAGGCTGTCACTCTGTTTAGGACATTTTG
Source organism: Triturus cristatus (assembly GCF_964204655.1). NCBI lineage: Eukaryota > Metazoa > Chordata > Amphibia > Caudata > Salamandridae > Triturus > Triturus cristatus. The sequence goes on along the minus strand of NC_140590.1, from coordinate 613,752,619 downwards.
AGAATATGGTGCTAAAAATAACACTATAGGTTGCTTGAAAGTGTGGGTGTTTAACAAGCAAGTATAATTTATGGCATTACAGGAAGTCACGCTGTGGAAAGTGATAGACTCGGAGCATGATGACCTCTCTGGAAATGACAAAACTACAGTCCATGGAAAAAAGATTGTGCTTGGCTTTGATTAGTGCTTTACATGGGGTGAAAAGTATGGAGGGGGTCTCTAAGAAGGCCATGGCTAAAGAATCTTAATTAGAAATACTTCCCATTAGGTTTAGACTGGGCTTTAATTGGGCCGGGTCCTGTCCCGTTTCAGACCTGGCAGTAGTTAAAACTTGACTTTGAAACAAGCCCCGATCAGGTACTCTATTTGTGTCTTTAACTTTACAGACAAGCACTGATCAATTTCTCAGTAATGACTGTAAAACACTCTTAAGGTTATCTGCAATACCAATGCAGTCCCTTTTTACACTTTTCACCATACATGTGTTTTATACTGTAAAGATTTTAAGTAATCGCACAGTTAATAAAGAATACATACATCGAGCATGCCTCTCAGAATGGATACACTTCTGAGCACATCCCTTTTTGGAGATACCCCCCGCCCACCTGTTTCATCCAACTTAATGGTCTGGACATGGCATATGTAATTAAGGATGTTGCTTAAAACATATATATAAACTAAATTACTGTGCTTCCCAAAGCATGCCATCTGATTAGTATTTGAGTACAGCCATGAGTTTTCTGTTGTTGCATCCAGAAATATGATACAAAAATGGGTAACACAGTAAACAAGCCAATACTATTGTTTTGCCCATGGTTGTTAGCAGCTCAACAAAGAGAGTAACAATAATGATTTTTTTGTGAATAATAAAAATTGAAATTATTTCAATTCTGAATTATTGAGGCTGTAAGAACATTACTAAGGTCTGTGGAAGGAGTAGAGGTTTTTGAAGTCTCGTTCATCCTCGTTCTCTTCTTGACACCTGCAAACCACTCACAGCCTCTCTTTCCTTGTCAGCAGTGTATTTTCACTTTCTCCATTTGCACATACTTTCATCTACTCCAGCTCATAATCCCACACTTAATCAACTCACATACTTGTTTGTAAGCATTGTATTTTCTTTCCATTTGATGCTGTCGATATATTAACCACTTTTAGGGTGATCACTTCCCTGGAATCATTACATGCGCTGTTTCCAATCTGGACCTTTGTGTGATAGCTTCATGTATTCTTGGTGTTGTAGTCTTGCTAATACTCCTGAAATAATTGACTTGTTTATAAAACGATCAGAACAAGAGGCAGTGTCTGTATTGACCTGGAGTGAGGTAGCCAGTCTAACAGCCGTGTACCTCCTCTACACACTTCTCATAGAATCACTATTACAACAGGCCCATATGTTCCCACCATTCTGTGCACACTTTGGCGTGACCAAGGATTGGATGCGCATTTAGTCTCAACACCTTTACGACTCACCAATGGGCACTGAGAGACTCTCACTGCTGCCTCATGCCCCTTTTATAGAGACCCACCCTCAACATGAACTTCCACACACCTGGAGATTACTTGGTTCTTAATATGCAAGAGTTGTGTGTTGAATGGAAAAAAGCTACAAAAACTCAACATCTGGAAAAAGCAAATACTCTTTGGAAATGAAAGATGAAGTAAAACGTGAAATATACATTCGGCTGCATTGATGACATTGATTAGCTTAACGGTTTTTGTAGTCATTGTTGAAAAATCAATGCAATTTTTTTTTTGCCTGCAAAGTTAAGGACATGATTATAGGGCCTGAAAGAGACCAGTTTCAAAGCCAGGTTTTCATTACTGGTGTGTGTGTGAGACTAGAGAGGACCCTTTCCACTGAAAGACGTGGCTTTCATTTAACAACGCACCTGAATACAATGATTTGTAAAGGAGAAGAACAGGTCTGATATGCTTGGACCCTGGACACATTGAGCGAGTGGTAATCCTAACATCTGCAGCAGAACGTGGCAGCCAGATTCGCACTCAACCTCCCACTTAGAACTCACACCACACCGAGCTCCACTGACTCACGATACTCTCTGTCTCTCTGTCTCTCTGTCTCTCTGTCTCTCTGTCTCTCTGTCTCTCTGTCTCTCTGTCTCTCTGTGTCTCTCTGTGTCTCTCTGTGTCTGTGTCTCTCCTCTCCTCTTCTCTTCTCTTCTCTTCTCTTCTCTCCTCTTCTCTCCTCTTCTCTCCTCCCCACCTACCTGAACAGGCCTTTCTCAGACATTGCTGTTAAAGCATGGAACAGCCTCCCACTCCGCGTCACAGCCTTCCCCCTAGCATGAATTCTACGAGAAACTGAAGACCTGGCTTTTCAATTGACCATGCCCGGCACACACACCTGCTCAGCACCCGGATACCCTTGCGGGTCATAGTGCACTTCACAAATACACATAACGTAGAGTACCCAAATGAGACTAAAGCAAACAGCAGGCCAACGAAGGGACTGCTGTGTCACAATGAAAGCAAGGAGGCTGCATGGGGCTTAGCCACTGTTGCAGCATAGCGAGAGCAGGAAGAAACGAGGATACCCTACGCCTTGTGACCCCTTATCATTTTTTTACTACCTTTAACAGTACTGAGATGGAAAATAGCATTCTTGGATGTGTAGTTTTCTGTTTCACAGTGGTCATCAGCATGCAAAATGCTGGTGTCTAGAAAGTCAGGACTGGCAAAAGGTGTTGCGTTACAAGAAATCCGATGGAAATGGCGTGAGGTCATGATGGCTCTTCAGCGACCATGGATACTTCTTAACTCTCACAAACTAAGCCTACATGACCATTACACTATATGAAAGCTAGGTTCACGTTTAAATTGCACTTGATGTAATCCCAGGCATAGTAATTATGTAGGCTACATTTTATTTAAAGAAAACTAATAGTGATGTTGTGGGATTCCGCCATAAAGTGTTTTAATCCTTTAGCCTTTAGTTGGATCAGAATGCTTCACTTGGCATGGTGATGGACTTTCCACTGTGGAGTTTCTGGCAGATTATTCAATTTTCTTAACCTACATTAAAATGTTCAACTTTCTTATGTTATTTTTGGCATTATGTAGAAACCGAATTTTAGAGTGTGTCACTTATTCTTGGCTACTGAATACTCCTATAAAATAGATGTACCTAATTATCCGTTTGTTGGCTTGCCATCTACTGGGCATACCCTTCTGGGGATGATAAATCTCTTGTATGCATCCCCTTTTAGTGATGGAAAGACTCAGGAAGGCATATGAGCACTAACGCAAAACTTAACATGTTAATTTGTAGAGACATTCTATCTCATTTTTCATCTTAACAGGTACTACTCTATGGATGTTCCAACCTTCATTTCAGTGGTACTTATGTACCTACCCCTCTTCATGTATCCCTTTCTATTTTGTGGATAATTCCCTTAAGACTCCATTTAGGGAGCCACGGGGCAGACGGGCTACTGGATCTGAAACCTTGGTGGTTGAGGTTGTGTGCCACTGGTGTGCTGGGATCTGTCTTTCTATAGCTCTGTAAACTGGACCAGTACAACCATTTCCACACTTATCTATCAAGGTAGAGAGGGTGAGCAGTCATGTTTATCTGAGGAAGGTAGCGTAGGGCATGAACTCAACAATCCGTTAACATTTGCAATAACTCGGTGCCCAACCCAGGGTTTTTCTTTATGGTAAAAAGTACTTTGAATCATACAGAAGAACTTAAATATCACACATGTCAATTAACAGATGCATGGTGTTCCTTCTGATCACAATTCATCCCCTTGTGGGCACTGCCCCCTCCCTCTACCCAATGCTATGTTCCCACGGAGTGAGGCTATGTGTGATAGGCTCAGGTGCAGATCATGTTTCCCACAGGTTTCAATATGAAGTCAGTCCCTTTGATCTTGCACTCATAGTGGTTGTGAGCAAAATCAGTACCAAAACCTTTGCTGTAGAGTCAAGACATTGCAGTTCCCTGTCCTGGCTGTAGGTGGGGATCTGTGCTACTCATTCATTGTCTTCTTTGTGGTTAAGCAGAAAGGTCGAGTACCACAGCTTCTAGGGCACGAATGGCCTCCCAGCAGGACAAATAAGGTGAAGCTCAGCAGGTGGTGTAGTGATTCTGGTGCCTTTGGCAATTGTGGCCGATGTAGGTGGGACTTATGGCAAGAAAGTTACAACCCTCTTCTGGGTCGGTGCCAACAAATCCCACAGCAGGAAAGTTGCAACGCTCTTCTGGTTCGATGTGTGTTCTGATGGTTGCAGCGTGTGTAGACTAATTAACTCTTGGTCAGCACTGTTGCAGCTTGTCACGTGGCGGCAGCATCAAATCATGACTGACTGGCAGCAGATATCCGGGGCCTCACAGATGGTTGATCTTGGAAGTCTTTCAGGTGCAGTTCTCAGTGTGAACTGGGGAGGGAGTCCCTAGGACCAGTGCTTTAAATGGAAAAAAATAAGTTCAGGTACTTACCTGAGATGTGGATTGGGGGCGGGGTTAGGGGGGGGGCAGGGCTATGGGGCAGGACTACAGGCAGTGCGTCTGCAGATATGTACACTGCAGACAACATGCATACAAGAAGAACATGCGCAAGGATATAGAAGCACTTGTGCACGCAGATAGGGTATTTAGTTCATGTGTTTTAGGATCGCATATTCTGATGTCCACATTGCTACACCTTGATTCCCCGCCCCCACAGCTGTGCTACAGCGTCATCATCACCACCTTTCTCTTCGATCTGGCTCCAATCAAGTGCTGCCCTACTCTGCTATGCCAACAGGAAGCCTACTCTTAGGTTTGAGTCAGGAGATGTGCTTCTTATCAGGCCCTTCTCACACACTCCTACAGTGCAACTGTCTGCACTCACTGCCTGCTCTGAATACATATGGGCGTTGCTCAATTAGCAGATTGTAAAGGGAGATTAACACTGGAGTGCTTCACGAAACAGGACCGACTCCTCAGCTGTGTCACACTTCTTTCTTTACATGCCAAATTGCACTGAGTTGGCTTGCTGCCCCATGAGTACCGGTACTCTCTTTGAGACCAGAAAAAGTTCCGGTACTCAAAAGCAGCACATTTAGAAGTGCCGGTACTTAGTATCAGTGGGTACCGGCCCATTTAAAGCACTGCCTAGGACCCATTTATTGCACAGAATCGCCCCTGTGGCACTCTCTCGGACAGTCTGCTTTTTCTGGTTGTTCCCCACACTAGGTGCATGCTTGGCTTCTCCTACTTGGCAGTCTTTCCTCCAGCAGAGCTAGGCTGACTTGTTCCCTCTCTCTCAGCAGCCATGCAGGCATCTAAGATCCTGGGCTCATGCAGCAGAAAGTGTGCATTTCAGGTGATATTCTCTCACCTGTGGGAGACTGGCTGTCAGGCAGATGCCAGCCCTGGTCACACTACTGTCCTTCAAGTAATCTGCAAAGCACGCCTTGGTCCTAACGAACTTATCACTGGAACAATGTGGGGTGTTTTAGATCATACGTTTATACACATTTCTTAGACATGGGACGTGGCTCCATTGTCTCAAATTCCTTACCGAACTGGGATGGTTCTTTTCAAGCGTCCTTTTCAGTTTTTGCTCTCCAGACACAGCTTTAGCATAAAATGATGTTTCTCACAGCAAATATCAGGGTTGTCTCCAAACTAGAGCACCCACAAAATGGGCACAGTGAAGTTAGAGGTTTCCGCAACTGACTGTCATCAACCCTCCTGAGCAGTAATCGGGATAGACAAAAACGAAGGCATGTCATTGAAACCTCTTCATTTTGAAGACCAACTATAGTCCCACCCCTCACGCCTGCCATTAAGCAATTAACTGTGCTCCAAATAAACTAATCATCAGCTCCTTGGTGACGAAATCTTCATAGAATTTCGAGTTGTAGCCCTATCTTTATCCTTAAGTGCTTGGATCTTCAGACTCTAACCACAAATATGCAAACAACGCTTCCACTGTATGGGGTAGCTGACCTCATCCTCCATCTTTTTTTGCAAAACGAAACCATACTCATTCAAATTTAATCCCACTGATTTTAGTACTTGAGCATTACAAGCATGCATGCTGTAAACACACTTGGCATGCTCGCAGGATGAAAACGCAAGGTTCTAGGTTTCACATAAAAGTGTTACTTTTAACCAAGAGGGGCCAGTTGGCCTAATTCTAACCGACACAAAAAAGGTCTGGTCACACTAAGTATTCACAAAGCATTCTACAGTGCCACCACCACTTTATGTGCTTAACCCAGGGCAGGGACAGTAGTCCTCTGTACACCATGAGAGTATACTTGTTGTCCCCCTTGAGGTCGTAGAACAGGTTCTGGACTTCACGTTGTTAGGGACATCCCTAGGTCTCTCCGCACTTGGCAGTGCCAAATAAAAGAATACCAGATTCACCAGCAGTCTGCCACTATAGGCAGTGGTACACTGGTCCACTCTAGGTCATCATGCAGTACGATTCCAGTCCCACTGATCCCTAAGGGATGTGCTTAAACTGTATTGAGTTTTCTTCTGGGGTTCAGGTTCTACAGTTGTTAATCTGTTCCAACTGATGCTCTAGAATGGTTGGTATCAATGTTAGCCTAGGCAGTTACCTACTTTCATCACTATCTGGGCTTGAATGGATAAGCTGTGTGACCTCAGAAGAAGCATTGTTTATGATAAAAGACTATTGGACTCTTTCCAGGTGATGCGATCACTAGGATTTTATGAACTTCCAAAGTAGCCCCATCAGACTCTGTGCTGTCTTCCATCCCTGCTCAACAGTGACGCTGTGATCCCCACACAAACATTTCTACATCACGTGAAAATGTTTTGCGCCATGCACAAAAGTGGCTTTTTTCTTTTGTTAACAGAACTTGTTCATGCAGCTGCCCGTGGGGGATGCATTGACGCATCCTTTTCCTCCAAGGACTGCGAGATTATTGGACTTAATTGATGTCCTCCTTGTTTCCACTGCCCCTGGGCTGACGGTTTATTTATTTGCAGATCTGTTCCCCGCCAAGGGAACATCCACAGTGGTTTTTCAGAGCTGATTACATCTGCGAAATGGTTAGCATTTCCATCTCTTCAAAGAGTTCCTCCTTATGACCATTCCCACAAACGGTGGATATGCACCACTTTGGAAGCTAACAGCATTGTGGATGCTGTTAATTTGTAAACACAATTAATGCCGATAACTTTTCAAGGCATTGTTCACTTTTCACATTTTGGGCGTACTTTAATGATCAAATACTTTTTTATTTGGTTGGAACAATAGCGTCCTTCTTGGCATTCCTCATTACAGGTGTCTTGGAAGAAACTTTGGAAAGACCATCCGCTATCTATCCTTTCATTAAATAATCGTCCAATTGGACACATGCCCTCACCTAGAACTGCTTGAGCATAGCGCATTTCCGAAGATTCTGTTTGTAAGATTAATTCATCTTCATTCTCAATTCGCATTGTGAGGATAAGAATTAGTGGTGAACGTGACCTCTATAATGGTTGAGACTTATTCATTTTACCGAATGATGGGTAAACTTGAATTGGGGGCTAGATACTCCGTCCATAGGAAGGCCTCTTTAGAGTGCCTTTAATTATTGCATGTCAAACCTGTGATCCTATGTATTGTTTAGTTAAGGACGCAATGGGGCACATAAATCTTGCATTGAATTGTCCTTCCACGATGGGCCTTTTCTGTTCCTTTTAAGGGCAGCACAAAGCTTCCCGCACTAACCACATAACCTCATATTTTAACCCTTTACCTGGGTCAACAAAATCTACAGGTTGTTTTTTTCCCTCTATGTCCAGTGATTTTGATTGATCAAGTCATGCCTGATTGTTAATCGGTGGACTCTTTAAACAATCTTGTAATCCAGATGAGGGGAAAAAAAGGTTTTATTTTCTCACTGCTGGTTACAAAATACATTGCAAGACCACAGGAAGGGGAGTTTCGCATTGCTCAAGATCGCGAGTACATCATAAAAGTTCAGGAAGGGGAGTTTCGCATTGCTCAAGATCGCGAGTACATCATAAAAGTTCATGATAGATTATGTTTTATTAATTCATTTAGAGTTCCTCACTTACAAAAGCTATGATACCAAGATCTGTCTAATACGGCAGAGACTTATCCCGTCTTTTATTTGAATTGAGACTTCTTGTAGGGAGTTTCAAAACTAACCTAGAAATCGCACATGCTTGTGCGTGTGCTTTTCGTTTTGCCCCCCACTATTGGCCTTTGCGTGCGTCTTTTAACAAAGACCGCACGCTATTGGCCAAAGGCAGGCGCATTGCTCTGCCCATGGCCTATTGGTGTCGGTTACCTGCACCGCCGCCATGTGGTTTCAATTATTGTGCCCAGACACGGGCGCGATAATTGAAACCACATGTCTCGCTGTGGCGCGCGAGCACCACTCGCGGGCTTGTTTGTTTTACAATAGCGATCGCTCTCACTTTCGCGTTCGCTTTCACTGCCGCTTGTTATTATTGCGGCTCCAAGTTCTTAGAGTGTCTCGTTGTTCCAATAGGTGTGATTTCTGATATTTATGTTCCCCTCGTCTTCATTGCTTGAGTTTGCTCGTGAGAAAGTGTCACTCATAGTCGCTGAATGTCACTAATATTATATAGAAATTATGAAAATGTCACACGTAAGCAATCTGAAACCTTGACATATATGCCTTTGTTATAGATACATTTGGCACACACACACTTTAAGATGGCCGCCTCGTTCACATACATTTTAAAGTGAGCTGTTCACTACTACTGATGATTCGGGGCAAGAGTGTAAACGCTTGTTGGTTGCCATGCCAACCACCGAACTCTCAGTAAAGAAAGGCTGAGAGTTCTCGTTTATCTTCTGCATCTCGGCAATGGAAACGGTAAGTGTTACCTCCTACACTTCCCGATGTCTCACCCTCGCCCAGTCACAGTGATGGAGTTGGCACCCTCACAGCACACGCGACTGCAGAAGTTGTGAAAACTCAATGAGCTGTACACAGAAGTAATCACACAAGGCTGCTTCTAATCAAAGTGGAGGAGGAAAATGTATGTACCTGGTGATTTGCGCATGAACATACCATTAGATTCGACCACACGACGCTCAAAAAGGTTTATAAAGCAAAGCCTCTTTGCTTAATGTCATTTTTCATTCCAGAGATACAAATGCTTTGCCTTTGCGGGATCCTGACGTCGCGTTCCACTATGCTAACTACACTACAGTGGCCACGTTTTGTTTGAGGGGACGACAGGCAAAACTCGATTGGAACAAAGTTTATTTCGCCCTTCTGTAAACCGCTGTATTCAATTTTACTTATACACTATCCCAACTTTCTTAAATCAAGTTCAGCTAAGATCCCGATTTAGTAGTTTCACACAGTGTATGGTGCTGTAACAATTTTCAATGTCTTCAAAATCAACAAGCATTTGCAATGCAATAGGTCTCGCATTTACGCGAGTTTGAGCTATTGACATTGCAAAATAATAATAATTTTTATTTTTGTTTTTCTTTTAAAAACATAAATAAAAGGCATTGTTGTTTACAATGCTAATAGCTGAAACTCTTGTAACTGCGAGACCTATTGCATTGCCAATGCTTGTTGTAAGATCCATGAATGAGGTTGCTTTTTAGGTTTGGCGTTAGCCAAGCCCTTTCGATTGCATTAAAAGTATATTTATACTTACTTACTTAACCCCTTCGCCGCGGCAGGAATTCCGCCGCGGCGCTGGGGGGGTTTGGGGGCAGTTGCGGGTCCGCTGTGCTCGTGACGGAACCACTCCGTCACGAGCCACGGTTGAGCTGTGCTCATGACGGAGTGGTTCCGTCACATCTCCGCCCACTGCGCTAATCGCCCGCACAGGCAGGGAATTAGCGCCGCGTGGGCGGAGTGGCCGCCAACGGCCGCAGCATGACGGAACCACTCCGTCATGAGCACAGCGCAACCGTGGCTCATGACGGAGTGGTTCCGTCATGAGCGGGGAAGGGGTTAAATGGGTTTTCAGCCACCTCACATTTTGTTTCCGCCCACTACAGCACTCCGCATGTGGCAGTGGGACAGCATACTTCAGCCACAGGCTAACTTCACTTTGAGTGACTGAATCTTGCTCTTTCACAATGGTGCACATCCCCACACAAGGTAGTTCTCTGCAGTGCTAGTGTTTTTTGTTTTTAATTTATTATTTAGTGTCACATTTGTGTTTGGAGCCTGATGTGATTGCAGGATGCTTTCTGTCAGCTCTTCCCTTTGCTTTTGATGTGACCACAGGCGCGTTCCATCTTTATAAGTTTCTGCATGTCTCCTGCTAAAGTTGACAGCATACAAATTGTGTCCATTTTAAACTGTTCTTTATAATCTTATTCTCTTTTTAGAATGCATGTAATGAAGTACTTTTATAACTACACTCCTGTATGTCATGCTGGCATGTATATTAAGTGAGGACTACAGTTATATTTGTAAACCAATTTAGCCCGCATGTCCTTCTTGTATGTCTTTCTAGTTTCCTTTTAGAGTTTGTGTATGTCGTGCTTATATCGACATTTAACTATTATATTACAAATTGAAGCTGTGCCATTTATTCCAATGTCCAGATCTGTCTGTCTTTCTATCTATCCATCCACACAACTCTATCATTCTATCTATATTTCCGACCCTCTCTCTCTTTTCAACACTCTCCATCTATCTTTTTAACACTCTATCTATTTGTAACAAACCTTTACAAAAAGCATTTAAAAAAAAGCATTAGCAAAGGCAAGAGGCTAGCAGCCAACACCAGAGTGATTGGCTTTTTTAGGTCTGTTAGCCAAGATGTTTTGATTTTACAAAAAATGTGTATTGCATAGTTATTTATAGGGGTTTTCTGCCAAAATGCATCCATTATTCTGTTAGCCACATTTGTCTTCCACCGACTCCAGCATGTATCGTGGACTGACCTCTTTGTGAGTTACAGTAGGCTGCCCTTTCACATGGAGCACATCCACACACAAAGTAGTTGCCTTTAGTGCCAGGAACTTCTATGGCAATGTGTAGCTTTTTGAGACCAAAACAATATTTTTGCGTTTTACCCAGTGTTTATATTTCTTTTTATTAAGATTGATGAGTGCCCGGCAGCTTCCCCAACAATTACATTTTGCAAAAGCTATGACAGAAGAAAACAAGAATTGCCTAAGCCAAATGGCTGGGGGCCAATGCCAGGCCTATTGGCTTGGCCAATGCTTGCTTGGGCTGGAATTTCTAGGGACTCTGAGTTTGAAATTCCTAATTGAACTTCTGAATTCTCTGAGTTGAGTTGAGTGGTATCTTAATACGTTCTCTTTTCATTTAGATTTCTAAATATCATTCATTGATATCATTAATTTAGTTTGTTGATAGCAGGGTGGGTGGGCAGAGTCCTTGCAATAATTTAAAAAGGGGAAGATTGTGCATGGCGACACAGGCTGGGCAAAGCACCCTCAAATAACCATGGAATTTGATACAGTGACAGTATCAAAGAGAAATGGGCAAATCACTAAGTGAAGAGACAAGATGCAGGCGATAAAAGAGACCCAAGAGCTGGACATGACCAAATCTCACCAAAAAAAAGAGCTTCAACAAACTTTGTACTTAACAAACTCTATACATGTAAATCAGGAAATGCATCATCAGCAGATAGGTCAGAAATATACTAATTAGGCTATTATAGGGATGTGAAAAGAGAAGACCGCTAAACTGTTGAAGTGTAACATTCTAAAGTGGTTTCCTGTCTGGGGACTTTACTGCCTGTGTAGGGTGTTGTTTTCATGATGTGTACAACCTATAAGTATTTACTTTATTGCACTAACTGTGATGTTATGACAATTGCCTAGTTGGCAACGTGATTTCTGTGATTGTGGTCTATAAGCTATGTATGAGATTTTTATATACTACTGTGTGGAGTCTCTTTTGTGGTGTATTTATTGTGTCACTAGTGTATGAGTGTGTTGCGCAAACACTTTACACATTGCCACTGGGATAAGCCTGACTGCATAGCCAAGCTTCCAGGGGTTATCGTGTGTGTGTGTGTGTGTGTGTGTGTGTGTAACTCCTTTACCCTGACTATAGTGGTGGGTTCTGCCTGGTTTAGGTACATACCCTAGCCAACCATAAATGCCATTTCTAACGTGAGGTTATTGGGTTTCTTCAGGTTATTTATTCTTCCCTGTGCTTATCGTCAGGCATTTTCGTTGATGCTGATACCAGTGCACAACTTTATTAATCACGGGTGTGAGTGATTTCTCGTTTTTGTGATCAGGCATGTGATATTCTGAGTTTCAGTCAGCAGCATCTCTTTTACTGTATTGTCAAAGTTATATTTAAACTTGAAGCAAGGTCCTTATCAATAAGAGGCATATTTAAAAAATAAAGGTAATGAGAATTTTTAGCTGGGTTCATTTTTCGTGATCTCCTAAAACTTGCATCTCATTGAATCTTTTTTGTCAAGTTAGGAAAGTATCGTAGATCAAGGAACTAATAAACACGGACGAGGTACCTAATGATTTGCACGTGACTATTGTAGATCGGTTTTCAGAGCTAATCGGAGAGCTTTTCAAAAACAGCTTCAAATCAATGTTAAGAGACCCCTTTATGGATGTTCTTCTCCAGTTTTATCTATTGGTCACTTCTTGCCATGCTGAACAGTCTAGCCAGATTAGGAGGCTTTTGCTGTTGTAGAGTTTTAAGTGAAGCAGACAGTTTAAATGTTAATGCTTCCCATGCAAACAAATATCAGCTTCTAATGAAAAAAAGTAATGAGGTTGTGTTCTCAGTGTGGCGACCTGTTAAACAAGGGGCAGCTTTCATAGGAAATAAGGTTGCGTGTGAAAGGACGGGCGGGCCTGCCTTTTCAAAGTTGATGCAGGATATGATTAAGACTTGCCCAGTTGACCAAAGGTTATGGATGGAAGGAGGTGTTTTGTTTGCTTCCACACAGCGGTAAGTCTATTGGTTTGTGTCTATAGTGAGGTGGAGTTAACAGACGAGCAAATTTACAGAGCTTCCGTGTTTCCCAGTTCTGTTGCCACATACTTTATCTAAACAGTTTTATGTCTTTACACTCTGGGATCGGTAGTCCTTTTCCCACCCCACTAGAAAATCGGTACATGTAGGCAGAGAACAGAAAGAAAAGACACATGACTAGATAAACTACTCTAGACCACAAAAAGTACTATATGTAAATCGTATTCACGATTTTACTTTGGTGGAACCTGATCCAACAGTGATGGGAAGTCCCTATGTGAAGCTAAGGATAGTGACCCACTAGGAAGTGGGAAAGGAGACAAATCCTTTTGTTTTATTTACCCTCACACACCCTAGTGGTGTCATGATTCATCATCGAGTCACCCTGACGCCTAGAAGTCAGGGCTCGACCGTATTTCAGGGAGCTCTTAGAGAAATTATTGGCCAGGAAGAATTAAAGATTAAAAATCCACGGGCAGATTCCAGTTTCACTTTATTCTTGGATCTGTCAGGGATATTAAAATTAGAAATGAACGGGTCAATTAGGGTATTATGGTCCTAAGACCCTAATGCCAACATGTTTCAGTAAGCTAATCCCCCTGAAGGGTGCTGGACTTTCTTCAGGGCGATGAAAAAATAGTCCTTCCTGGGAAAACAATAATGAGGGAATTTCCCGAAACTGTATTTTAATAAGGGCAGATAGCCGCTCCTTTTCTTGTCAGGAGAATATTATCTTTTCTTGTACTCCATCTGTGGATATAAAAACAATGAAACCAGATATAGTGTATCATTGATTGAAAAACTGGTACTTCCCATTGTGAGATGTGCGTCTCAGTGCCCCTGTGTAGTTCTAACAAGCAGGTGACACAACACGTCATACAACATACCTATTATGTGTGCTTAGGACATTACTGTTGAACTTTACCACACTCGGATAGGTGGCCAAAGATCGTGTGGTGGGGGCATATGTTGCATCCTGTCAGTATCTGCATCCTTGTGCGTGTAAAATCACTGTGTAGCAAACGCTGCTAACAACTGCCGTGATTTTCATACATACAATACATGCATCCTGCATTCCAAACCCCGATGTGGGAGAAGATGTATTTCACGAGAGACCTTGGGTGGTAAAAAGGGGGGGGTAGCCCTTTAGTCACACACTATTATATGATAGTTATACATAGCCCAGCATGTTGAAAAAGTATGTGAAAGGAAACAAAAACGAGAGACAAAAAAACAGATTACTGTCAGTGGTATTTGCCCCCAGATTAGAGTCAAGTTGGCTCCTATCTGAAATCGAAACGAAGACCCACAACTGCTTACCCCTCCAAGGGTCCTACCCCGCTATGTAACCTAATCTGCGTGGGTCCCTGGGCTTTTCGCAATGTGGGACCAGAGGGGAGAGTTTAAAAAGACCCGCAAGAGCGCGGGAGAGCCAATGTTGGACCTGCCCCCTCGGGGGTCACCTAGTGGCCGTGCTGTGAGGCCGCCGTAGCGCACCAGGTGTGCTGCGAAGTGTAGTTCCCTGCATTACGCAATCTACGCTTGGAGATGGATCTAAAATATTTGTTGTCATGAAGGAATACATGACAGGTGCTAGGCGTATTTCATTGTATTCGTGTCTCAGCGATTTAAATATAATGTGGACACAGGGCACGACTTAGTGCTGAGACATGTGGTTCCCAGAAGTACGTGCCGTGTAAAGTTAAATAAAACAGAGGTGTGGTGAAAGTATATTCATAGGCCAGCCATACCGTGTGTATATAAAATTTCTATTTAAATTCATTTTATAACGTTGCTGAGGCATGGTATGATATAGAGGTGGCCAATAAAATCCTAGTGAGAATATGTTGGAAGCCAGGTCTTCTTCATTTATACGGAAGAAGCCTAAACAGTGACATATTGTCCAGTACCTCAGTCGTCTAAGACAAAGTCTGGTTGTGTGTGACTGTTTTGGTACGTGTATATCTTTGTGCTAAAAAACCTTCTAGAATCCAGTATTTGTTGAACCACTAGGCGTCTTGTTTCAGATGTTGTAATAGACTCTGAATCATGGATGCGAATAGACAAGTTTAACCATAGTTAAAAAAGGTTCCCGTTGCCCTATTTTTTGCAGCTATGATCATTTCCTGTTGAGTCGATTCCGTGGTATGGACAGGGATGTGGAATTCCTATAGCCCAGCGCCCAGGACATATTGTTTGGGGTCAAGGGCAACAAGTTTCCATGTGTATTTTGTCCTTGGGACAAGTAGGTTCAACCCCCTGCAGCTCAAACCCTTTGGCTGCCAGTTTGCAGTGCCACATTATGGATCAGGGAAGGGCACTGTCTGCAGTTAAGGTAAGAGTTTTGTCCATATGTAAATGCTGTTCAAAGTTATATTTATGGTTAATTAGTTGAAAGCCTTTATTATTCGGGTGAGCACCTAATGATGTAAGCTCTGACTGCACTACTGACAGTAGTTCCAGTATAACAGTGTGTACACGTTTTCAAAGTTTAGCAATATGAGGCTATGTATAATGCTCCTAGAAGGCTCTCTGATTTGATGCAGATATTTGCAAAAGCTTGAAAGCAAGATTGATGATTATTTGCTTTCAAAATAAAATGTCCATAAAAAAATGAAAGCACGAAAAAAACATTTAGCTGAACTTCTGTAAAATTTCAATTACCATTGCTTTAGTAACATGTGTTTATGCTTGCTAGTATTTCCCAAAAATATTCATAATGGACAATCAGTGTAACCAGTTTAAATAAGATTATGGGAAACAAAAATAAACAAAGTCAGTGGGTCTGAAATTGGTGGTCAGCTTTTCAGTGTTGTCAATGTGTGAATCGTTTTGGCATCGTTTTTGTAAAACCTTATTGGAGTGAGAGCTGGCAGGCCCTCACCATTATAACAAACATTAGCAAAAGCAATAATTGTTTTTGGTCTCAAAAAGTACACACTGGGACAGTAGTTACTGGCACTGAACAAAACTAATTTCTGTGCCGATATGCTCCTTGTGAAAGAGCAGAATGCTGTCACTCACAGTGAAGACAGCCGATATAGAGAAAGAGACAGAATTTTAATATACGAAAATACCATGGTCCACTCCAGACCAAATTTGGGGCCCAATTATTAAAGTAAGTCTCAAAACTGCACCCATTGTATATGTCATTGCATTATGTGCAGCTATACGGCTTTCATGATTTCCCAAGAATTTACAGTAGTAGGACAATAAATAGTACTTCTAGGAAGTGTTGGTAAACTGCATTTTAGCATGAGCAAATATGCATGTGTAGATTTGCTCATGCGAAAATCTGAGTGTTTGCAAGTTCACTTTCCCTCCAACCACTTTTTTCCCAACTCTTGAAGAAGGTTTACATCTGCCATTGTCAGGAGTAAATTTCCAACATTTCTCAGAATGGGAAAAGATTAGAGAAGAGTTGTTAAAAACCGTTAAAACATGGAAGTTAGTAGGTTTGTGCAGACTCACAAGGGCATTCTAACCCTGGAACTATTGCTTACCACTACCTTCCGCCCCAGTATGTAGATCTGAAGAAACGTGACCACATAAGTGGATTGCAAGTATTTAAACACTACTATGGTATGAGCCCTAGCATAATCAGAGAGGCTATATCAGAGCTCTTATATAATAAGATTGCTGCCTTAAACTTTCGCCACACTCATGGCCCCAAAGGGCCAAGTGGATTTTGTTACAGGACAAGTAGATTTATGAAGCAACCTACCCCATGGACACGTAGAAAAAATGAAATATCTATTTTATTAAATTCCACACCCCTGTATGGAGTCATTCAATCCAGTAATATGGGTCTTCAGTCGATAGACCCACCGTTGTTCTCGTTCTAGGAGTCTCTTGGTAAGGTCACCAACTTCCTTGACATTCTCTATGATTGTCCACCTTATGTCATTGTCAGTATGTTTCTTCTCAAGGTAGTGAGACGTCAGTTTGGTGGCCGTGAAACATAGGTTTTTCGAAAGGTTTTTTTGTTGGATGTCAACACAGGCCACTTTTTATTGATGATTTTTTTGATATCATTTGACAAGGAATTATATGTTGTGACACATAAGTTTATCCTTCACTTCTTTTTTGGTGGGATTCCAGCAGAGCCTCTCGTGGTGTATTCCTGTTAGACGGCGACCTCAGGGGAGCCTGGAAGGGGTCCTGACTACCCTGAGACCCACCCTCGAAGTATCGTAGCCGGGCACTGGCGGGAGACTCCCCAGGGGGAGGAATCTCGTATCTAGGATCGTACTTTTGGCACCACACGACACAGTGACCACACCGGGTATTCTGAGAAATCAATCTTTATCAAGTAGGTTATCACTGCAAATATGTACAAGGTGAGCACGGGCTCAAGAGTCTCGGAAGGGGTAGGGGGTAGCGGAACAGTCTCTGGTAAAGGTTCAAAGCAGGGACGTATCCGGCGCACAGCTCACAATCCTCGAGCTGGGGGATACGATGTTGTAGTCGGGGTCCGGCGGGACCGTGAGAGTCTGTTGGAGCCGCGAGTCACTCAGCGGGCTCAGGTACAGGTTCGGAGGTCTTACGAGCTTCAAGGAGCCGCGAGTCACTCAGCAGGCTCAGGTACAAGTTCGGAGGTCTTACGATCTTCAGGGAGCCGCGAGTCACTCAGCAGGGCTCAGGTACAAGTTCGGAGGTCTTACGATCTTCAGGGAGCCGCGAGTCACTCAGCAGGGCTCAGGAGGGTCCAAGTTCCAGGAGCCGCGACCACGTCGGCAGGCTCTCGTTGTTCCAGCGTCGAATCTGCCGGACAGACCCAGAGCACCCCTTGTTATAGGTCGACCCCTCTTTGATGTCCGGAGTCTGTGCAGGCAGGGGTCTTGTCACCTGGGGGTCGCTTGTCGGGATTTCCTGCTATTGTCTTTTGATCCTTTCAGGGCCGGGTCGGGAGGAGTCCCAGACACCCAGCAGGCACGGAGCCAGCCCACAGGGAGGCCGGAGGGCCGATCGAAGCCCATCGTCCCGGGGGAGTTCAGAGGTGCGATAGAAACTGCTCCTCCCTCTCTCATCCCCTGGAAGCGTGATGTCCTCCAGCCGTAGTGGCGCCTCGAGGCCCGGGTTGCGCTGGGGCCGGGCGGCCATCTTGGTGCATGAAGTGGGCACGCGGGCCCGGGGTGGCCGAAAGGAGAGAGGCCATGGACGGGGATGTCCGGGTCGGTGCGTGTGTCCTGGTGGGGAGGGTCGGCTGGGCCGTGTGCTTGGGCTGCAGGTACCAGGTTTCGGTGGTGCGGGGGCACGGAGGGCCATTCTACGAGGCCGGGTCCAACACGCGTCCCCCCCCCCAGCTGAAAGCCGGAGAGAACTGCCCATCATCTTGGGGGGTTCTCTTCGCTGAGGCGGAAGAACCGGGAGAGGCCGTCGGCATTGGCGTGGTCCGTACCAGGGCGGTGTTCTACGGTGAAATCCATCCCCTGGAGGGAGATTGACCACCGCAGTAGCTTGGGGTTTTCTCCTCGCATCTGCATGAGCCATCGCAAGGGCCGATGGTCAGTTTGGACTCTGAAATGGGTGCCGAACAGGTAGGGTCGTAGCTTTTTGAGTGCCCAGACCACGGCAAAGGCATCGCGCTCTATGGTGCTCCATCTCTGTTCTCGGGGCAACTGCCGCCGACTGAGGAAGGCGACGGGCTGGTCTAGGCCTTGGTCATTCACTTGGGACAGGACGGCCCCAATGCCATGCTCGGAGGCATCGGTCTGGACTATGAACTCCTTGGCGTAGTCGGGAGCCTGGAGGACGGGGGCAGTACACATGGCTTTCTTTAGGGCATCGAAAGCTTCCTGGCAGGCAGCCGTCCACTGCACTTTCTTTGGCTGTCTTTTAGACGTGAGTTCTGTGAGAGGGCCGACAAGGCTGCCATACCCCCGAATGAATCTTCGGTAGTAGCCCGTGAGTCCCAGAAAGGCTCGGACCTCCGTTTGGGTGATGGGTGGTTCCCAGGCCAGGATGGCGTCTATCTTTGGCTGTAGAGGGGCGACCTGGCCGCTCCCGACCTGGTGCCCCAGGTAGACTACGGATCCTTGCCCGATCTGGCACTTGCTGGCTTTTACTGTGAGGCCTGCCTGGCGCAGGGCGGTTAGCACCCTCCGGAGGTGCTGGAGGTGCTCACTCCACTGTGAACTGAAGACAGCGATGTCGTCCAGATATGCCGCGCTGAACTGCTCTAGCCCGGCCAGGACCCTATTCACCAGTCGCTGGAAAGTGGCCGGGGCATTTTTCATCCCGAAGGGCATTACGCGGAAGCGGTAGTGCCCATCGGGGGTGGAGAAAGCGGACCGCTCCTTGGCCCCTTCGGTGAGCGCAATCTGCCAGTATCCGCAGGTGAGGTCGAATGTGCTGAGGAACCGGGCTGCCCCTAGTCGGTCAATGAGTTTGTCGGCTCGTGGAATGGGGTGGGCATCGGCTCGGGTAACGTCATTGAGCCCCCGGTAGTCCACGCAGAATCGGAGCTCGGGGGCGACACCGGGGGCCGCTGCCTTCGGGACCAGGACCACGGGGCTGGCCCAGGGACTGTCAGAGGGCTCGATCACCCCCAGGGTCAACATCTTCGAGACTTCCGCTTGAATGCAGGACCGGACCCGGTCAGGAACCCGGTAGGCTCGGTGTCTCACCGGCGGGCTGTCCCCGGTGTCCACGTCATGAACACACCAGTTGGTGACCCGGGGGGGGGGGTCAGGGAGAAGAGGTCGGAAAATTGTCTTAGGAGCTGGCGGCAGTCCGCTTGTTGCTGGGCAGTGAGGGCTGGGGAGAGGTTCACTCCTTCCACGGAGCCATCCTGCTCCTTGACACACAGGAGGTCCGGGAGGGGATCCGACTCCTCTTCGGCCCCGTCATCGGTGGCCAGTAGGAGGCTCAGTTCTGTCCGCTCGAAGTGAGGCTTGAGGCGGTTCACGTGCAGGACCCGGAGGGGATCCCGAGGCGACTGGACGTCCACCAAGTATGTGACTTGACTCTTCCGCTCAACCACTTTGTAGGGCCCAGTCCATCGGTCCTGGAGGGCGCCAGGCTTCACGGGGGCCATGACCCACACCTGCTGGCCCGGCTGGAACTCGACCAGAGTGGCATTCTGGTCGTACCAGCGCTTCATCTCTTCTTGACTTGCCTCCAGGTTGGCCTCGGCCAGTTCTCGGAACTTCCTGGTCTGGTTCCGGAGGGCCAGGACGTATTGGAACACATCTCGGGGGGTGGTCTGGGGTGCTGCCTCCCACCCTTCCTTAACCAAACTGAGGGGACCTCGGACGGGGTGTCCATAGAGTAATTCAAACGGGCTGCACCCTAAGGACTTCTGGGGGACCTCCCGGTAAGCGAACAAGAGGCAGGGGAGCAGGACGTCCCACTTACGCCGGAGGGGCTCTTCTAGGCCAGCGATCATCCCTTTCAAAGTCCTATTAAACCTTTCTACTAGGCCGTTCCCTTGGGGATGGTACGGGGTGGTGAACTTATAGGACACCCCACATTGTTGCCACAGGGACGTCATATATTTCGAGATAAAATTAGTTCCGCGATCGCTCACGACCTCGCGGGGAAAACCCACCCTGGAAAAGATCCCCATCAGGGCCCGGCCCACCACGGGGGCCGTAATGGTGCGTAGGGGAATAGCCTCAGGATAGCGGGTGGCGTGGTCCACTAGGACCAAGATGAAACGGTGGCCTTGGGAGGTGGGGGGGTCCAGTGGTCCCACGATGTCGATTCCGACTCGTTCAAAAGGGGTACTGACGACCGGGAAGGGTTGGAGGGGAGCCTTGCACTTCCCCCCACTCTTCCCACTAGCCTGGCACGTGGGGCAGGACTTGCAGTGGGCTTCTACCGCTGCTCTCATTCTAGGCCAGTAAAAATGGGTCACGAGACGGCTGTAGGTCTTGTCCTGACCCAGGTGGCCGGCGAGGGGGACGTCGTGGGCTAAGCCCAGGAGGAAATCTCGGAAGCGGAGGGGTACCACCAGTACCCGTCCGGATCCCAGCTCCACCGACTTCTGCTCACTGTACAAGATGTTATTTTCCCAATAGATTCGGTGCGTCCCGGTCTGGTCACCTGCGGCTTGGCCCTCGGCCTGGCGCCGCAGCCCGACCAGGGAAGGACAAGTGGCTTGCTCCCGGCAAAATTCTTCCCGGGTGGGCCCGCCCTCGTGGCGCCAATGGGCCAACTCGGGTAGATCTCCCAACTCGGGGACCGGGGCGGGGTCGGATGGTGCGGGTTCGTCGCGGGCGACGGACCCTTCTGATGGGGGGACGGGAGGACCCTCGGCCGGGACTGTACTGGTCTCTTCGATCGGGGTGCTCCCGACTTCTCTCCGGGGAGTGAGTCGGGCTGACATAGATCGGGTGGTGGCGCACACCCACTCGGGGAGTCCCATCATTCCTAGGTGGGCCTTGCGCTCGACGTGCTTCCAGGGAGAGCTCTCCAGGTCGTTCCCTAAGAGGCAGTCGACCGGCTGGGAGGTTCTTACGGCCACCTTGAGTTTACCTATCACCCCTCCCCACTCAAACGGCACCAGGGCTACCTGACACATACTTTCTCTATTGTCTGCGGATATTACGGGGCAAAAGACGTTGGGGAGGATCTGCTCCTCGGGGACTAAGTGCCTGAGGACACCGGTGATACTGGCCCCGGTGTCCCGCAGGGCCTCTACTTGGTGGCCATTGATCTTGACGAGCTGCCCGTATTTCTGTGTGTTGAGGGTAGGAGGCTACCAGGGATCATCTCCCTATCTCCCAGGGATACTAGGGCCATCGCTGCGGGTTCCCACTCCTCGGCTTCCTCAACCTCCTCCCCCAGGGCTACGTTGGCTATCTGTCTCGCAGGGGTGGTAGGGGAGACTTGGGTGGCCATGGGGCACTCTGGGTCATTGGCGTAGTGCCCGGGTTTCTGGCAACGGAAACATGTGACGGTCACCCGGTGTCCCCGTCTCCCAGGGGGCCCTGTCACCGGTGGGGGGGGCGCCGGGAAAGGTGGAGGTTGTGTCTTCGGGGGGCTAGGCTGGGACTCTCTCGGCCCTCCCTGGTTCCCTCCCCCTCTCTGGCGGGGTGGTCCCTGACTGGCTCGGGGGTACTCTCCTACCATGCCCCGGGAGACCCGGGTGTTGGTCCAGCGGTCGGCCTCCACAGCCAGCTTCCGGGGATCTGTGAGCTTGCTGTCAAGCAGATGCTGACGTAGTTCTATGAAGCAGTTCGCAGCCAGATGTTCCCACAACATGAGGTCAGTGAGTTCGGCAAGGGTGGTGACTTTGCTGCCCTTGATCCACCCATCGAAGGCCCGACTGAAAAAGTTTACATACTCCACCCAGGTGGTGCCCGGGATCTTCCTGCAGTCCCGGAATCGCTGACGGTACATTTCTGGGGTGAGGCCGTATCTTGTGAGTAGAGCCTCTTTCATGTGGCTGTAGGAGGTCTGCAGGGAGAGGGGTAGGTCGAGCAGGGTGTCCCTTCCTTCGCTCAGAAACCGCCCCCACAACCCCGCCCCCCAGTCCTTCTGCGGGATCCGATGGGAGGTCATGGCGACCTCGTAGGCCCTGAACCATTGCTGAATGTCATCGTTTTTATAATATTCCTTGACCACATCCTTGGGGATGTGGACCTTCTGTTCCGCTGGGGAGGCCGTCTCTCGGTTTCCCGGGGGCCTCCCTTCCTCGTTTCTGGCCTTGAGCTCGAGTTCCTTCAAGCTGCGTTCTTGCTCCAGTTGGAGCTTCCTTCCTTCGTGCTCCCGTTGGAGCTTCTTTTCTTCTAGTTCGCCTTGTACACGCATTTGCTCTACTGCTAGCTTTTTTTCCGCTAACTTCAATTCGCCCTCGATTTTGAGTTTGGCTAACTCGAGTTCATGATTGCGGCTTCTCTCTCTGTCCGCGAGCTCTTCCGGGGATAGGCCCCCATCTGGTACGATGCCTCGCACCTGATTGCTACTGCTTTCACTTTGGGGGGGGTTCGGCTTCGTCGGGGCGCTCCCCCGTGCCTTCCGGGCGGGAGGCCCCGGTCTCCACCCAAGTTTTCAGTGCTTTCTGCAAATCCTCTTTAGTGTTGAGACCAGTGGTAGCGATTTTAAGTTCTTTGCAAAATTGCTTTAGCTCTTTGTGTGTGTATTCTTCTAGATGCTCCACCTGGAACACCCTGTTGGCGTTGGTTTCTGCGGGGCTCACGGCGCTTCCTTCTGCCATCTTTGTCGGTAGTGCTTCCGTTGTTCACGGTACGATCTCTAGGTGATGGGCCCGAATCCCGTCGCTGCCACCAATGTTAGACGGCGACCTCAGGGGAGCCTGGAAGGGGTCCTGACTACCCTGAGACCCACCCTCGAAGTATCGTAGCCGGGCACTGGCGGGAGACTCCCCAGGGGGAGAAATCTCGTATCTAGGATCGTACTTCTGGCACCACACGACACAGAGTGACCACACCGGGTATTCTGAGAAATCAATCTTTATCAAGTAGGTTATCACTGCAAATATGTACAAGGTGAGCACGGGCTCAAGAGTCTCGGAAGGGGTAGGGGGTAGCGGGACAGTCTCTGGTAAAGGTTCAAAGCAGGGACGTATCCGGCGCACAGCTCACAATCCTCGAGCTGGGGGATACGATGTTGTAGTCGGGGTCCGGCAGGACCGTGGGAGTCTGTTGGAGCCGCGAGTCACTCAGCGGGCTCAGGTACAGGTTCGGAGGTCTTACGAGCTTCAAGGAGCCGCGAGTCACTCAGCAGGCTCAGGCACAAGTTCGGAGGTCTTACGATCTTCAGGGAGCCGCGAGTCACTCAGCAGGCTCAGGTACAAGTTCGGAGGTCTTACGATCTTCAGGGAGCCACGAGTCACTCAGCAGGGCTCAGGTACAAGTTCGGAGGTCTTACGATCTTCAGGGAGCCGCGAGTCACTCAGCAGGGCTCAGGAGGGTCCAAGTTCCAGGAGCCGCGACCACGTCGGCAGGCTCTCGTTGTTCCAGCGTCGAATCTGCCGGACAGACCCAGAGCACCCCTTGTTATAGGTCGACCCCTCTTTGATGTCCGGAGTCTGTGCAGGCAGGGGTCTTGTCACCTGGGGGTCGCTTGTCGGGATTTCCTGCTATTGTCTTTTGATCCTTTCAGGGCCGGGTCGGGAGGAGTCCCAGACACCCAGCAGGCACGGAGCCAGCCCTCAGGGAGGCCGGAGGGCCGATCGAAACCCATCGTCCCGGGGGAGTTCAGAGGTGCGATAGAAACTGCTCCTCCCTCTCTCATCCCCTGGAAGCGTGATGTCCTCCAGCCGTAGTGGCGCCTCTAGGCCCGGGTCGCGCTGGGGCCGGGCGGCCATCTTGGTGCATGAAGTGGGCACGCGGGCCCGGGGTGGCCGAAAGGAGAGAGGCCATGGACGGGGATGTCCGGGTCGGTGCGTGTGTCCTGGTGGGGAGGGTCGGCTGGGCCGTGTGCTTGGGCTGCAGGTACCAGGTTTCGGTGGTGCGGGGGCACGGAGGGCCATTCTACGAGGCCGGGTCCAACAATTCCGATTTTCTTTTTTTGGCTTTTTCAATAATCTATTTTGGGTAGGCCCTCTGTTCCAATTTTCTGGACAGTGTGGACTGAACACCCGCTCCGCACACAAACATGCCGTCGAGCTCTGGGACGACATGGACATGGACATGGACATGGACATCCCCGGACGTCGCCTTCCTGACAGAGACCTGGATGAACAACTCCTCCGCACCCGACATCGCCATTGCCATACCAGACGGCTACAAGATCACCCGCAGAGACCGCCCCAACGGAGTCGGAGGAGGAATCGTCCACAAGAACAGCATCAGGATCTCGACCAGCACCGACGACACTCTCAGCACCACCGAACACATGCATTTCCAGATCCACACAGACCCCAACTCCACCCTCAGAGGCACCCTTGTCTACAGACCCCCCGGACCCCGACTCCAGTTCAGCGACTCCATCGCCGACTTCATCAGCACGCACGGCCTGACCTCCACCGACTACATCCTCCTCGGAGACTTGAACTTTCACCTTGAGAACAACAACGACAGCAACTCCACCACCCTGATCGATAACCTCGCCAACTTTAGACTGAAGCATCTCGTTACAATGCCTACCCACTCCGTCAGCCACACGCTCGACCCCCGTCTTCTCCTCAAGCTCCCACGTCTCCTTAAGCCACACCACCGAACTCCACTGGACCGACCACCGCTGCATCCACTTCACCTTCCAGAAACCCACCACACACCACCGCAACCAACAGATCCCCCGTCGCTGCTGGAGCAAAATCACCGAAGACCAACTACACGCAAACCTTGCTCTCAACCCACCCACCGAACTCTACAACACCGACGCTGCCCACAACCTCAGATGCTGGTTCTACGACTGCGCCAACGCCCTCGCCCGCTGAAGAAACCCTCCTACAGAGACACCAGCAAGAGGGCCAGCTGGTTCACCCCAGAACTCCTAGCTTCCAAGCGAGCCTGCCAAAACTAAAGAAGAAATGGCACAGTGAGCAGACTCCGGACAGCCACGCAGCCCACAAGGACGCCACCCGCAACCACCACCACCACCTCATCAGGACTGCCAAAAGGACCTCCTTCAAAGACCGCCTTGACAACAACGCACACAATAGCAAGGAGCTCTTCAACATCGTGAAGGAACTTTCCAACACCAACGACATCCCGCCGTCGCAAGCCCTGTGCAACTCCCTCGCCGCTTTTTTCCACCGCAAGATAGCAGACATCCACGACAGCTTCAACACCCAGACAGCCCCCACAGACATCAACACAACAGACTCTCCGCACACCATCGACCACGACCCCCTGATAGCCTGGGCTATCGTGAGCCTCGATGAGACCATCAAGACCAAGAGCACAATCCACTCCGGCTCCCCGTCAGACCCTTTCCCGCACCACATCTTCAACAAAGCCAGCAGCTCCATCGCACCCCATCTGCGCAACGTCCTCAATCTCTCACTCGAGACCGCGACCTTCCCAGAGAGCTGGAAGCACGTCGAGATCAGCGCCCTACTCAAAAAACCTAAGGCGGACCTAAGAGACCTCATGATCTTCCCGCCCATCTCTCTGCTTCCATTCCCGGCCAAGGTCATCAAGAAGACTGTCAACAGACAGCTAACCCGATATCTTGAAGAAAACAGAATCCTGGACCCTTCCCAGTCAGGGTTCTGCAGCAACCACAGCAGTGAGACTGCCCTCATCGCCACCACTGACGACATCAGGACCCTGCTGGACAACGGTGAGACCGCGGCCCTCATCCTACTGGACCTCTCCGCCACCTTCGACACTGTCTGCCACCGCACACGCTTCCACGCCGTAGGGATCCGAGACATGGCTCTGGAATGGACCACCTCCTTCCTCTCCGGCAGAACCCAGAGCGTCCGCCTCCCCCTTTCCAATCCGAAGCCACCAAGATCATCTGCAGCATACCCCAGGGTTCTTCCCTCAGCCTGACACTGTTCAACATTTACTTGGCCCCGCTCGCACACGTCGCCAGACAGCACGACCTTAACATAATCTCCTACACCGATGACACCCAACTGATCCTCTCCCTCACCAAGGACCCCATCACCGCCAAATCCAACCTTCACGAAGGAATAAAGGCCGTCGCCGACTGGATGAAGATCAGCCGACTGAAGCTGAACATGGACAAGACGGAGGTCCTCATCCTCGGCTCCAACCCTTCAGCCTGGGATGACTCCTGGTGGCCGACGACACTGGGGGCAGCCCCAACACCCACCGACCACGCACGCAACCTGGGAATCATCCTCGACTCAACGCTCTCCATGACCAAGCAAATCAACGCCATCTCCTCCTCCTCCTCCTGCTTTAACACCCTCCACATGCTCTGCAAGATCTACAGGTGGATCCCGACAGACACAAGAACAGTCACCCAGGCCCTCATCAGTAGCAGACTCGACTACGGAAACGCCCTCTACGCGGGAGCCCCGACCAAGCTCATCAAACGTCTGCAACGCATCCAAAACTCCTCTGCACGACTGATCCTAGACGTACCACGCCACAGCCACATCACTCCTCACCAGAGAAACCTGCATTGGCTCCCCGTCAACAAGAGGATATTCTTCAAGCTCCTCATCCACGCACACAAGGCACTCCACAAGACCGGTCCAGCCTACCTCAACAGACGACTTTCCTTCTACATCCCCCAACCGGCAGCTCCGCTCCGCTGATCTCGCACTCTCCACCGTCCCTCGCATCCGGAGAACAACCACCGGCGGAAGATCCTTCTCCCACCTCGCCGCCAAGACCTGGAACACCCTCCCACTGAGCCTACGACAGACCCAAGACCTGCTGACCTTCAGGAGGCTACTCAAGACCTGGCTGTTTGACCAGTAGCGCCCCGCCCCCCCCCTCCCAGCACCTTGTGAACCTCGTGAGTATGTAGTGCACTCTACAAATGATTGTTTGATTGATTGTTTCTGCTTCCTCCTTATAGTCTTTTAAATCAGCGCAATTCCTGCGTATCCGGAGGAACTGCCCAATCGATACGTTTTCTCTCAGGGCACGCGGATGTGCGCTGTCAAAGTATAATAAACTGTTCTTATCAGTTGTTTTAGTTTAAAGTGAACTGACCAGCCTACCACCCTTTGCACTGAGTTTCACTTCTACGAACGAGACCTGCTCACTGATGAAACTCGTAGTGAATTGTAGGTGTGGGTTCAGCTGGTTCATCCACCCCAGAAAGTTCACCAAGTTGGTTTGATCTCCTTCCCAGATAACAAGCATATCATCGCTGTATCTGAACTACTTACAGATGTTATTGGAGTAAGGGTTGGTTGGCCAAATGTGTTGGTCTTCCAATTGGCCCACATACAGACATGCTATGCTTGGCGCAAAGGTGCTGCCCATCGAAGTTCCATGGACTTGAAGATATAGCTGGTCATCAAAGCTAAAGAAGTTTTCAGTCAGTGCTAGGCGCATCAATGTGATCACCCAGCTGACCGGGGCGTCCCAGTTCCAATCTTCCTGTTTTAAGAAGGTCTTCCACCACACGGATGCTTTCCTCTTGTGGAATGCTAGTATATAGCGCTTCCACTTCTAGGCACACCATGATATTATGTGCCGGATCATATGTAGCCTCTGTCGGGAGATTGACCAAATGTTTGGTATCTTGTACATATGACCTAATCCGTGTGACTAGAGGACGTAGAAACCACTCAGTGTACTTGAAAAGGGGCTCTAAAAGTGACCCTATCCCGAACACGATGGGCCTGCCAGGAGGTGACAGTTTGCCTTTGTGTATTTTGGGTATTGTATAAAACTGTGCTCTGGAGTCATCAGGATTGAGGAACTCGTGTTCCTTTTTTTTCATAATCCAATTTCGGTCTAGTGCATTAGCAGTCAATGTGCTAATAGTCTTCTTGAGCAGTGTCGTTGGGTCTCTATTAATTTTTTTGTAATATTTAGTGTCAGCCAGAAGGTTCATAGAAGATGTTCTGTATGCTGTACTGCTCTGGATTACTGTTGCGCCCCCTTTGTCAGCTGGCTTATTAACGATGTCCGTTCTTGTGCTCAGGGTTTTGAGGGCCTCTCTCTCTTTTTTGCTTAGATTGTTGTTAGTGCATCTTCTGGGTTGTAGTTCTTCAATTTCTTTAGAAACACCCTCCTCAAAGGCAATGAACTCCAGGGCATCAAGGATGCTGGTGGGAAAAAGTTGGATTTGAGGCGTAGTGTGGTATGGGTACTGTATTCAAGAAGGTGTTAATACGAATCTTACGGAAAAATTCACTTTGTTCGCAGCATATTTGGAATTTATCCAGATATGCTGTGGGTACGAACCCAAGTCCCTTGTCAAGGATGGACATTTCCTCCGTGCTCAGAATACAGTCCGTAAGGTTCACCACTAATCCTGTGTTGTGCTGGGGTGTTGGCCTCTGGTCTGGCTCCTGGTACTCACAGGTGTGCTCTCGTCTTCCCATTGGACTTTTTGTTTGTTTGTTCCTTCTTCCCCTTCTCCCGCCCTGTCCTAAAAAATTATTCTGATTGTAGTTGAGTTGGAAGAAGGGCCCTGCTTGGTACTGGGGAGGTCCTTAGAACGGTACTGGACCAAATGGACTAGGCCATGGGTACATTTGGGGTGGTGGGTAACCTTGATTGAAGTTCCCTCTTCTTGATCTCTTTGGTCTGCCTCTCCAGCTTTTATTCGAGCCATCACTGGACCACCCATCCTGTTCTGGTTCTGAATTACTAGATTCTCCCAGGTATGAGGATCCTGAATCTGAGTTGTCTTGGCCTTTTCAAGTCTTCTTTTATATAGGGGTAAACTTTTTAGTGAGCAATTCTTTTCAGGTCTTTTTGTAATTTGTTAACTTTGCTCTGCATCTGGAAGTCTTTGGGAAACACAATCTCTTTATTGACCTCCTCCAATTCTTTCTTGAAGAGGGTGATCTTGATTTCTGTCATTAGTGTGTCTTCACTGGTCTTGATCTTAACCAGGAGAGCCTCAGAGAGACGTTTTGTGGTGTTTATAAAGAGGATCAACCAATGGCGTGTACATCGCCACGCGATTAGTGAGCACTTTTTTTAAAAGTGGGTCATCTAAGAAAATCCTGGGTGCGTTGGTAACTAGAAGACCTGTGGGTGCCGAATTCCCTCGTAAATATGGAGCAAGATCTTCATCTGGGCACGTTTTGAGCTCTTTCAACTCATCCCAGTTGTGTGCCTGATTGAGACTCTGATTTATGTTTGTATCCGGTAATAATGATGGGGCGGCCAGGATAGCAGATGCATTATCATCTGAATATCCTATACCCAGAGTCACTAACCTTGTTAGTGGTCCTGGTGTTATACTCATATTGAAAGTCAAGTGGGTGCAGGAGTGGCAGGCAATGATAGTGTGAAGTGCAGTGGGTAAGTGATTGTGAGTAATCACAAGTGAACTGACAGTTTTTACATGAATTCAGAGTATTTCGAAACTTTTTCAAGGAACGCCCCACAGCTGTGCGCTGCTCAAAACGTGGTACACACAAAGTTAATAGAGCAAGAGAACTTCCTCAATACCGTTAGGGCCGAGAAGAACTCTCAAGAGGGAGTACACCCTCCTGTGTGCTAACACTAGACCACAAAAAGTACTCCTCTAGTTTTTAAATTGTATTCACGATTTTACTTCAGTGGAACCTGATCCAACAGTGATAAGAAGTCCATATGTGAAGCTAAGGATTGTGACCCACTAGGAAGTGGGGAAGGAGACAAATCCTTTTGTTTTATTTACCCTCACACACCCTAGTGGTGTCATGCTTCATCATCGGGTCACCCGGACGCCTAAAAGTCAGGGTGGGCTCGACCGTATTTCAGGGAGCTCTTAGAGAAATTATTGGCCAGGGGAAATTAAAGATTAAAAATCCACAGACAGATCCCAGTTTTCCTTTATTCTTGGATATGTCAGGGATACTAAAATTAGAGATAAACAGGTCAATTAGGGTATTATGGTCTTAAGACCCTGGTGCCAACATGTTTCAGTCCACCAATGCCCCTGAAGGATGCTGGACTTTCCTCAGGGCGATAAAGTCCTCCCTGGAAAAACAATAATGAGGGGATTTCCCGAAACTGTATTTTAATAAGGGCAGATAGCTGCTCCTTTTCTTGTCAGGAGAATATTATCTTTTCTGGTACTCCATCTGTGGAAATAAAAACAATGAAACCAGACATAGTGTATCATTGATTTGAAAAACTGGAACTTCCCATTGTGAGATGTGCGTCTCAATGCCCCTGTGTAGTTCTAACAAGCAGGTGATACAACACATCATACAACATACCTATTCGGTGGTGTAGGACATTACTGTTTAACTTTACCACACTCAACTAGGTGGCCAAAGATAGTGTGGTGGCGGCATATGTCGCATCCTGTCAGTATTTGCATCCTTGTGCGTGTAACTAATGTGTCATCCACTCCAAAACAGCAAACGCTGCTAACAATCGCCGTGATTTTTATACATACAATACATGCAACCTGCATTCCTTATCCCGATGTGAGAGAAGATGTATTTCACGAGGGACCTCGCGTGGTAAAAAGGGGGTAGCCCTGTAGTCACACACTATTATGATAGTTATACATTGCCCAGCATGTTGAAAAAGTATGTGAAAGGAAACGAAAACAAGAGACAAAAATACAGATTACAGTCACTGGTATTTACCCCCAGATTAGAGTCACTACTCACCATTTGTACATGGAACGATTGAGAGATTTGGATTCACCTTTAGAAGAAATGTTTTGCGAGAAAACACATAAGTGTGCTTATATAGTTAGTAATGGTCAGCTTACTGACGTTTTCTATCTGTGGTTATAGTTGTACATTTTCTATTTTCTTTTTTATTTGTGGCCTGAAACACGGACTCAATTTTAATTTTCATTTGACGCAGTGTTTGGTTTTTACCAGAGGTGGGAGGATGGACAACCCGACAACCCTATAACTGCTTGTTGTTCTCCCATATCCAATCACACTCTCTCAATCTGTTCTGGACCATGGTCACGTCTCGGGTACCGATGTGGTGGGCACAGGTAGACAATGAACAGCATGGCCATCACTTTGTATCCATGTCAGCTTGCCCCTAGCATGTGGCCCAACAACTTCATTATGCGTCATAGGTCAAACCGTGACCGAGGTCACCTTCGGGGATATCCGTATCTGTCAGTGCTACGAGTGTGCACCATTAAACTTCTCTCCCCCTTTCAGGTACTGCACTCTTAGATTGTTTCTACTCTTTTCCCTTCTTGCTTTTTCCAGTGCTGTTTTTCCTCTTATGCCTCTCCTTAGCCATCCGTCCTTATTACCTTCGTCCTTGCATGTCCCTCCGACCTCTCTATAACATACCTATTCATAAAGAGTCCAGTACTCTGTTTATCCTTACCCCTTCATCTTCTGTGTGCACCTTCTCATACCTGACCATGCTGCTCTTCTCCAGGGGTGTGTAATTTAATAAAATATCTGCTTGTCCCTGGGGCAGGTTGCTTCATAAATCTACTTGTCCTGTAAAAAAATCCACTTGTCCCTTTTGGGGCCCTGAGTGTGGCGAAAAATTAAGGCAGCAATCTTATTATACAAGAGCTCTGATATAGCCTCTCTGATTATGCCGGGGCTCATTCCATAGTAGTGTTTAAATACTTGCAATCCACTCAGGTTTATCAAAATGATTAAGCCATTAATGGGCTTCTTTACTTCTGGCTTACAATATCTTTTATCCCGCGCTTATTGTCACCTACAAATAACGTAGAGAACATTATGCAGCTGGGAAACGGGAGCTTCAAATCCTTGCATTTTACAATTATATTTCATTAAAGCACTTTCTGTAATCTTGCCAGTACTGCAGTAAGATAGTTCAACTTCTCGCTGCCCGCGTGCCGAATAATGAAAATACAACATTCCCAACTGCCAGATACAGAAGAGAACGTGTTATTGTTCCGTTTTATTTCATCGTGTGTAAGCCCGATCTTCTTGGCCAGAAACTTTAACACATGCGCGTACATTTTTGTCCAACATGCCTCAGGCAAGCAGTCATGAGGCTGCTCAGTTACTCCAACCGATTTCGCAATTGCAAGCATTTGTTTTGACAAAGACTTTGGAGAGGCAGTCTGCTTGACGAGGGATAAGCGAATAGTGAGGAGACCATGTGTGGATGCTATTAAAAACAAGGACGGGCGCGAGCATGCACTGCTACCAAACTGGAGGGTTAAATGAGTCCAAGCATGCAGTCACACTACCTTGAAAAAGCCCGCGAGTGGTGCGCGCGCGCGCCACTGCGAGCCATGGCCTATAGGTGTCTGCGCGTAATAGACACCAGTAGGCCGTGGGTGGAGCAATGCGCCCGTCTTTGGCCAATTGCGTGCAGTCTTTTATAAAAAGACGCACGCTAAGGCCAATCGCGTACCACAAAAGGAATCGCACAAGCGTGTGCGATTCCTAGGTCAGCTCCAAATCCCCGTTTTTAGGTCTCGCCTGACCCAGCGCTGGTCTGGCGAGACTTATTGAGAGGGCTCCAAAAAGTGCTACCCGGCCAGCCTAGAGCTACAGTGCATGTGCGCGCGCGCCGCGCTTTACCGTGATTACTTTCACTTTCGTGGCCGCATGGCCGCTTTGATGTTTGATCGCGATCGCTTTCACTTTCGCCGCCGCACGGCCACCTAGCATAGCCAATAGGTCTCGCTTGTGGGACCTTATAAGTATTTAGTTATGCAACTGTTGCATAGCTTAACACTTATAAGGTCCCAAAGGCGAGACCTATTGGCTATGCCAATGCTTGTTTAATCTACTAAATGTCTCGTGCTGCGCGAGCACTGCTCCGCAGTGCAACGCTAGGCGCGAGACCTAAAAACATTAGGAATGCTGCCCCGCCCCCGTCTCAGGAGGCAGGAGTTGAACTAAATTAAGAGTGCTGGGCTTGACTCACAATGTAGTCACTTGTGACGTTCAAGCCACGTGATGTCGGGTGCTTTAGGTCACATGAATCAGAATGTTGGGTAAATGTTTCCAATGGAAGCAGCGGAGCCAGCCCCCAAGCTACAAGCAGCGCGAACGAACTGGGCTGCCAGCTTTTCTCAGAGTGCTAATTAAAGCACTATACTGCAGCGCTCCAGCTTGACAGCTGAGGAGGCGCTAGAATACTTGATAATTATTTTGAATGCAGTGATGCGGCGACCTGCCTTAAAATGCGCTAAGCTAACGCGTGGCTCTTGGCAAGGCTGGGTAAATGTGTAAACTGGCCCAAAGCACTGTCAATACGTATACACAAAAGAATATACAATGTTAATATAACGTGATAGGGTAAAGATATTTACACTAGACTTTAGTCAGCCAGAAGAACTTGCGCTGTCATAGATTTGCTGGTGATTTAGCTAGCATTTACTTTGTTGTGCAAGCGGGCGCTTCTTTTTTGTGAATTGTATGTTTATAGTGCACAATCTTGTCACTGGTATGGTATTACAGTGTATTCAATCGCCGGCCTTCCACATTACATCTTCGAGAACGGTTGAACCCTCTGAACTCAACCTGCAATGTGGGCACTAGTCCTAAACAATTGAAGCATTGCTGACAAGCTTTCACTCTGCATATGTGTGATATTTTCAGGTGTTCAGCGTGTTTGTGTGACATTTGAATGCCATGTGTGACACTTTAAGTGATACTAGATTAAGGCATGTCTGCCCTTCAGTGAGATCGGTTTCACACATGTACCTCTTTTGTCCAATCTCATGGTCTAGAGTAGGCTTTCAAAATGTCACCACGCTAATTCAGTTTTTACATAATATCACTGAGCAACTTTAGTTTTCTAATATGTTCACCCCTTGAAGCATCTGATGAAATAGACCTCCTCTCTCTGACAGCGAAAAGTCATAAGGACTACCATCTGCCTGCAGGATGATAGATCCAAGCTCTGACCTTGGCAGCACTGCTGCCTATGCAGATGTCTATTGCCAAGGAGTGCTACCTTCTTCCAGCTGGAGAGTAGATGAGATTGAGGGACCACCCATCCTGGTTTATAGAGGAGAGCTATTGCTGTCTAATTAGAGACCGGAGAAATCAGGCAAAGTAATGGCTGGCATCAGTAAGGCCGCCAGCTGACACCATGCGACTAACAATACTTCTTTTCTAGGTTTCCATTTAACAGTGAATCTATTCTATTTTGGTAATTGTAGTGCTTGATCATTGTATTATTAGTTACATGGATTAATTTGGTAAACTTTGGCATCAGAAACCATGGGAAAGTCCTGCACCATCTAGAGATGTCCCAATACGAAGATGTGGCAGCAGGCATTGTGTGAGTGGAATGGGCTGCATATCAAGACACATAGGTCTTTTACAGGACAATATGAAAGTGTTGCACAGGAGCAGAGCAGCTGCCAAGACAATAGCTAAAGGAGTGGTCTCTATCACTCTCTAAAGATGTTATCAACACTTTTTAGAAATCAAGGCGAAACACACGTCTATGACAAGAATCATTTCAGGCAGCTTAAACAGAAGCTAATAATAAGGATTGGCACTCCTTATCTGAAAGAAACACGTTAGTGATAGATTCCTTACCTTAGAATTACCCCAAGGCGTCAGACTGGATCCGGAAAGTTTTTGTCAGCAGTACCCCTGAGCGTCGGAAGCTGGCATCGTGCGGCTGTGCGTCCGTCGTTGGCGTTGTGGTCGCGCGCTGATGTCGGTTCTTTCTTTTTCCATGCAAGCAAGCGCAGAGCCGGAGAGAGCGGTACCCCCAGTCACTTTTTGATTGAGTTTTTCAAGGCCTTTTTGTCTCTATTTTTCGAGTCGATCGACTCCACGTGTCGTAGGGATGCCCGGTTTCAAGTCCTGCGGGGACCGTCATCGCATGATGTCGGTGACAGACCCGCACCGTGTGTATCTCCACTGCCTAGGACGCGACCACGACCCTAAGTCGTGCCCCGACTGCCGGGCCATGGCGCCGAAGACTTTGCGGGAGCGGTCCCGAAAGTTGCTTGAAGTCCGGCAGTCGGCTCTGTGCCGCACAAGGTCCCAGTCCAGTGGGAGGTCGAGGGACCGGTCGCAGAGCCACCACCATCGTTCGTCGGGATCGAAGTGTTCGCACTCGGGTTCAGGTAACACGAAGCATCACAAGAAGTCAAAGAAGCGCCATCCTTCTCTGACTTCCCGTCGCGCAACGTGGCTGAGGGTGCGGGTGGTGCCTCCCACACAGCTCCGGCGGAGCCTACGCAGTCGCAGTTTGCCTACCCGCCCTTCCCGGGTCCATCGGTGACTCCGACCCAGCTGCAGGAATTTTTGTCAGCCATGGGTCACCTCTTTGGGCCGTCGGGCCTGTCCGGTGGGCCCGACTGGGGTCCTCTCCCTTTACCGTCGGCGGCTCCGGCTCCAGCATCGCTGTCGGCTCCGGC
Source organism: Triturus cristatus (assembly GCF_964204655.1). Taxonomy (NCBI): domain Eukaryota; kingdom Metazoa; phylum Chordata; class Amphibia; order Caudata; family Salamandridae; genus Triturus; species Triturus cristatus. The sequence continues at coordinate 613,716,856 of NC_140590.1, read as the reverse complement.
GCCGCAGGGCCACCTTGGATCCAGGCCTGGATCCCGGTCGACGCCTTTTGACCTTGTGACACTTCAACTGACGTCGACCCCTCCCCCCCCCCCCCCCCCCGCCCACACCACCCACAGACATCACCTCCGCCATCGCCCCTCCCGCCGGAAGACGTCGCCCCCGGTTTCAGCCCCGATGTGGATACGGCACCAGAACAGCATCGCTCGACGCCCATTCTGACGCCGATGGGGGATTTCTATCCTTTTGTTCAGCCTCCTTATTTTCGGCCTGTACTTCAGCCTTCGGAGGGGAGGTCTGAGGACCCTCTCACAGCACAATGTGAGTTTGACCCGGACTGGGTAGAGGAGCTGGGGGAGGCCAGTGGTCTTGATATCTCTCCTGCGCTTGGCATGCTCATTCCTCCTACCGTGGCTACGGGAGGGTGCAAGTTATGCAGTGGTGTTGCGTAGGGTGGCCGAGGTCCTCCACCTCGAACTCCCTACAGTGGCCGTCAGGACTAACCTCCTGACAGAAGTGCTTCAGCCGGCGGCTACCTCTGCGGAGCCACTGCTGCCCTTTAATTATGCACTTTCAGACGTTCTTTTGGGCACCTGGTCCAGGCCCAACACAGGGGCTCCTGTGGATGGGGACGTGGCCCGACGCCATTGCCTGGCCCCGGGCGACCCCCTTTTCCTTTCCCAACACCCCACCCCTGAGAGCTTGGTTGTCCAAGCCTATGCGTCCCAAGCGCATTCCCTACTGCACCTCCAGACAGGGAATCCAAGAAACTGGGGCATTTCGGTAAGAAGATTTTTTCTTCCGCCAGTTCAGGGCTGCAGTCTGTGAACACTGCATGCCTCCTGGGTCATTATTCCCACTCTGTGTAAGATACGGTGGCGCGCGTGCTGCCTCACTGTCCGGAGGAGGCCCGGACAGTGCTCTCTCAAGCTATTGCTGAAGGGAGGGATGAAGTCAAGTTCACGATTCGTTGTGACCTTCACACTGGCGACACGCTGGGCAGGGCGATTTCCACGACAGTGGCACTCCACCGCCGCGCCTGGCTTAGGACAACTGGTTTTTCTGGGGATGTCTCGAACACTCTGATGGATATGCCCTTTGATGTCATTCGCCTTTACGGCAACAAAGCAGATCGAGCGTTGGAGCGCTTAAAGGACTCGCAGGCTACGGCCAAGTCCCTGGGACTTTCCACCACGTACCCTCCTCCGCCTTCTGCTTTTCGCTCCTTTTGTGGCCATGGAAGGGGCACGTTCGCTTCAGAGCCACAGGCCTGCGCAGCAACAGTCTCAGTGCGGCTGTGGGACCCGGCCACCACTGCCTCCAAACCTTCCTAGTCCGTTTTTTCAGGCCCATCAAACGCCAGTGGGCGGCAGGATTCACAATCATCTCCCCCACTGGCGCAACATCACTTCGGACAGGTGGGTTTTACAAATACTCCCTCCCCTTCAAGACTACCCCTCCAGCCATGCAGCCCCAGTACCACCGCAAGTCGGGGGATCACTTGGCACTTATTCAACAGGAATTCGAGGCCCTCTTGGCCAAGGGGTCCATCGAGCACGTTCCAGCACCAGAAGTAGGTCGTGGTTGTTGCTCCCACTACTTTCTGGTGCCCAAGAAGGACAAGGGCCTGCGACCTAGCTTGGATCTCCAGGACTTCAATCGCTTCCTCCGGAAGGAGAAGTTCATGATGTTAACTGTGGCTCAGGTTTTGTTTGCCCTCAACCCTGGATGGTAGCGTTGGACCTGCCGGACGAATATTTCCATATTCCCGTCCTTCCGGCCCACCGGCGTAACCTGCGGTTTATGGTATGCCATGAGCACTTTCAGTTTACCATGCTCCCCTTTGGCTTTACCAGCACGAAAGTGATAGCAGTGTTCGCAGCTCATCTGCGCAGATCAGGGGTTCCAGTCTTCCCCTGTCTCGACGACTGGCTGTTAAAGGCGGGCTCGCCCCACACAGTTGTCTCCCACATCCAGACTACGGCCGACCTTCTGCATTTGCTGGGGTTCTCCATCAATGTGCCGAAGTCGCACCTGATTCCCTCTCAGAAGCTCCTCTTCATCGGAGCGGTTCTGGATACGACGCCCTTAGGGTCTATCCTCCCGTACGGCGACTCCAGGATATTTAGGCTCTGATTCCGATCTTTCAGCCTCTATCCTGGGTTTTGGTCAGGTGACCCTGAGGCTGCTGGGCCTCATGGCCTCCTGCATCCTGCTGGTCGATCATGCCAGATGGCATATGCGGGCTCTGCAGTGGGACCTGAAGTTCCAGTGGGCGCAACATTATGGAAACCTGTCTGATTACGTCTAGATCTCGGAGGGCACTGCACTACAGCTGCAGTGGTGGCTCACAAACCGGCATTGGGTCCATGGCAGATCTCTCTCCCTTCCCCAACCGGAGCACACAGTGGTGACAGATGCGTCCCTCCTGGGATGGGGCGGCCACATGGGAGAGGTGGAGATCAGAGGCCTCTGGTCTTCGGAGGAGTCCAGGCTCCATATCAACCTTCTGGAGCTCCAGGCGATCCGACTTGCACTGAAGGCATTCCTTCCCTCTGTCATACTACCTCAGTAAACCTGTGCTAATTTAGACAACATAAACATCAAAACTGTGCGAGGCTTGAGTCCATGCACACCATCAGGATATGTTGGCCTTAGTCCTGGCTAGCTCACAGCGCACCATCTGCACGGTAATTGGTGGTATTTTCAACCTCAGAACATGACTACTCTGACTTCCCAAAGAAATCGTGGAAACGGATCTAAAGCCCTTTTGTATGGTAGTTAATGCATGCCCAAAGGGAAAAACAAGAGATACTCGCATTAACATTTCAAATAATTATTGAAGCAGTAAGATTCTTGTGTAACATATGTACGCTGAAATTATCAATAGCAGGAAACAAAACAAAGTAAGCAGCCTTACAAGAATGGTAAAGAATATGAAAAGTTCAACCATTGTGCTATTACATGAAGTATATGCTTGCATATAAGTAAAATTATAGTTATGCTCCTACCAAGTGTTCCCTATTCTAGCGTGCATAGGGTGGGTGAATCTGCCAGAATCGCTTAGGGTGATCTGACTTCCCAGTTACCTGTGAGTATGTGTCATCTGGGAGCCAGTCTTGGAATAGAGCTGGGCATCATCCTTCTCGGGAAGTAAGCAGGATTCAGATGGGCTGGAAATCTGGCATGGGGTGACCTCAATAGTGTCAGCAAAGTGCTTCTCTCCCTAAGCAAGGGAGTCATGTTGTTTATATAATAAACTTTTCCCATGTTGCCATGCCAAAGCCCCAGTCAGGCCGATTATTGATTCTTAAAATTTAAAAAGAATCAATCCTGTGGTTTTTTTTTTAAAGAACTTTTTTACACACCCGATCACACAAAAACAACCTCATACACACAACCATTCATAAAGGTCACCGCCCACCTGGTGGCTACAGTATCTTGGCACAAAAACTCATTAGTGTATGTAATTTCTTGAGACAATTTATTATAATTTTTTTTAAAAAGCAGGAAAAGATTCAGTTAAAAACATTTATATTCAAAGATAATCACAGACATCGTATTCCAGAATAAAAACAATTGCTCACATAAGTAATCATTAAAATCAAATAATACACAAATGAGAGAAAACACAGACGAGTTGTCTTTGTCATTGGTGGCCACAGTCCAGACTTATAATCATGTAAACCCACCCTGATATCTTGGAGACAATCTAGGGCAATGTCCGTATAGCTGGGTTTGTGGCAACAAAAAGGAGCGTCGACGCGTTTTGAAGGATTAATCTTATTCCACCTTCTTTTTCAAGACTGAATATTAAAACCTCCCGTTCATTTTGAATCTATAAATATAAACACACACATATATATATATATATATATATATAACATAGATTATGAATCTAACCTCCTCATTTACAAAAACTTTATGAAAAAGACATAAATGCATATCTCAAAGTCTCAATTTTTTTTTTAAATAAGGGAAACAGTACCTCATAAACAATTGTCAATGAACCACATTTTATGCTGAAAGATTGTCTCCTACCTTGAATCCTAAAACTTTAACCTGTATCCAAAAAAATACAATTCTCATCACAGCTAGTGTCAATAAACCACAGGATATACAAGGATCAAGATTGCTTTTGATGCCCTAATTGTAGACCACCGGTGCCTTTTGGCCATGGTGATAACTCGACCACCTACCCTCTCACAATCATTCTTCTACTCTCCATGTCATTCCACTCCACATGCATTCATCTGGTGCTCCATAGTCACAACACGCTTTATTCTGTTGCATGTAATGCATTAGTTGCACTACAACTGAAACAATTAGAGCCAGTGTGTTCTACAATCTATTTTTGTTCTTCAGATAAGTATGACCACTTACTTTTCAGTGTGTAAACTATTTCACTCTCTAGCACAAAATTTCATGATCCTGTTGTTGTCAATAAAACCAATCCCACAGGATTCTAAATGTGAGAATACACGTACATATTTTAAAGTACCTTACATGAATATTATAATTTTTTTCTCCCCTTTTTATTTATTTAATATACCTCATGCGATGTTTCTAACTTCCTAAGTGTACGCTTATGGGTAAGGATGGAATTAGTGGTTTTGAGATGACCGCACTTATGGTTTTTGGATTCCATCCATCGATCCTTTGTGTTCAGGGATCTACTAATAATAAAATTAGATACAATTAGTGCCAGGTCCTAATTCTATGGTCACCAATTTCCCTCACTTGGCACAACCTGTAATTTGACAAAACTACCCACCTTATTAAAATCAATGCAGACTCCCAGCATTTGCTGTAGGTTAAAACGTCGAGAAATATTATTCCTTTGAGAAATCTTGATCCTTAATTAGACTTCTCCCAACATTAATCATCTCGGAGCATATTCAGTTTTAGCTCTAGGGAACAAAAATAAACCTAGATTTATATGTTCGACAGTGCCTCCATGCTGTACTTTATTGCCATGTTTAAAAAGACTAACCCACTTCCGTTTCATCTATAGCTCTCACAGCCTTAATACTGTTATATTATATTGCTCAAATGATAAGGGATTAACAAAATATACAGATTGCCACACAATGCCTCCCCACACACTATAAACGGGTCTGTGCGTTTCTACTAAAGCCCTAATATACATGGTTAAACCCCGCTTACTTTGACAGGGTTTTACCTTCCACGGGCAACACTACCTACACACGCTCGATTCAGGACCATTATCATATCATAATTATCTCAAAGCGGTACAATTTTGTCTATGCTCTCCCTGCTCACTTTAACCTTCCATGGGCCACATAATCGTAACACGCCCACTTCGGGGTCATTGTTCTATCCTGATAATCCTGAAGCGGTGCAATTTTGTCTATACTTTCCCCGCTTACCTTTTTTTTTTATTTAGACCGGCGGTCCCTCGATCAGTCCTGGTTTGTTTAGTGAGTTTTCTGTCTCTATTTAATTTGCGCTTTTTATAAGACTCTCGTTTCTGTGGCCAAACCCAACGTTCCGGACGTGTTTGTGTCATTTTTAACGCGACCAATCACGTCTAAGCCCCACAAACAGCCAGTACGTGCTGTTTGTTTGTTAACTCTTTCTGTTCCGACAAGGACAATACGACTTTATTAAGACATCAATGCTTACAAGAAATCCTTTATCAATATCTATCTGATCTTAACCCCATAATCAGCCCAGGGTCTGTGTTAAAATAGACACTATCCTTCCCTTTGCTCAGGCGTCCATTATAAAGTTAGAAATAGATACGATTATTGATTCTATCTTTACAGAGCTGTAGCCGAGTGGATAAAAACAAACAACATTTTGCTCAGTGAACTCAGTCCTCGTACAAAATGTTAAAGTTTCTGATAATATGCCTACGAAGAAATGTAAATATAAGAAAAGTCATTTAAATAATATTATCCCATACAGACATGCAAGCAAATGTGTGTCACGTGTCAACGTTCAATAAAAGATGTCCACTTCAAATGTACAGCAGTCGAAGGAGTTCACCATAAACTGCACCGGATTCAAAGGTATTAACCAAATCCAATATAGCTGCAGCCTCACATGAACAATAGGATGCAGTATGTCACGTGTGAAGAAACATATGAAGCCTGAAGTACCTCATGGCAGTGGATGGCTAAGGCACAACCAACCACATTTCAACTGGAACAGCTTGTTGAAGCCATGAGACGGGAGCCAAGGATAGGCGCGGTGACAACAATCCACGCTGGCGGCCTTACCATAACTGATTTCCTTACCTTCATCCTGGAAAAGGGCAATCTGGAAATGGAGACAACTGGCCTGCAAAGAGAAGCAGCAAGGATTCCAACTCTCTAGTGGGTGACCGTTCGGACTGGAAAAGCAGTCAGGACAGGTAACACAGCGTGGATGGTCTCCTTCTGATGAGCCGGTACCTCTCACCAATTTTTGTACTGTTCCAACATGACAGAAAATTGTAGAATACTCTTTATTCTCATCAGGGGGCTTGCTGTACATCCTGTTAGTTTATCAGCTCCCAAAGCTCTGCCAACTAAAATGCATACATCCTACAACAGTTTTCCAAGTTCAAAACATATGACATAAGGGGAGTCTTTACCTTTTGTTCCAAAGAAAACTGAGCCCACACTAAGTGCTTTCATCAACAATTACCTCAGGGGACAGTGACTTATCCAATTTTGATATTTAGTTTTGAAAATTGATTAAAGTTGGGTGTGTCTTGTGTGTTTCATCCTCCTGCCTTAACTGTGCAGCTGAGGTTGCAAAAGTGGCATCCACTGTGGATGGTGGTGGCTTTAGCATGCCAAACGTTGACATCACAGTTGTACATAGTCTCCTACTTCTTGTTGTGGCTTGGACCTGGGTTCTTTAAAAGCACTGGTTTAACAAAATCTGTTCTTTAGGGAGCTGGACCCCATGGACAGTGACATCCATTCTTGTTCTAAGGCTGCTGGTGCCTCTCTGCAATGGTGGCTCAGACTGGAGAATTTTACATCGACAACTGTGGCTTCAACTGTCACAGTTGTTGGGTGTGACAAACCCTGTAATTGGCAACAGTTGAGGTGCTACTCTAGGACTGGAGTCAGCACAAGGGCACTAGTGCCTTCAGCAATCCGCTTTCTCATCAGACAGGTGAGAACTTCAGATGGTGTGAATAGCAATGTAGGCTGATGCTGCTATGTTGGTGAAGACAGTGAATTAGGTTACCAAGACGTAAATCATATGGCAATGAGGTTCTGGACCCTTGCTTTGTGGCTCACTGCCTCCTATCTTATACGGAGCCCAGCCTGCAGTCAGTATGAACCCCATATCTTGTGGAGTAAGCCAACCATCGTGCAGACACGTTGAGTTATTAGCCACTGGCCTGCCCTCCAAAGGATGTTTGCTTTCAGACGGAGGTGTTCTAGATGAATATGTTCCACCTGGGTCGGCACTGGTTGGACCAGCTTGCCTCCAATCAACCGTCTCGATTCTGAATATTTGTTTCCCACCTGAGGGGTCTGTTGGCATAATAGGGACATGTGTCATTGTTCTGTGCTTTAGTTTGGCCTGCCTTATCCTGGTTCCATCCGCTTCACCATCTAGCAGTGTGGCCAGAATGGTCTATTTTATTTATTTATTTATTTGAACTTATAACGCGCAACAGCTACCCGCAATGGGTTTCCCGGCGCATGAACCTGTTCACCTTCTCTTTCCAGTACCTGCTATGACTTTGTATTTCTCTTCTCCCCATTGTCTGTGCCTGTGTTCCCCACAAATGGCTGGGTTGAAACTAATGGCATAGAGGCTACATGACTAGGGCTCCAGTTTATGCAATAAATAACTTTGCCTGATTCCCAGCCTTCTGTCTTATTCAAGACACTAGCTTTCTTTTTGCTCCTGGTTGTCTATTTGTTATGTGATGGCATGAACATGCTGCACTTTGGTTTGAGTTAGATCTAGCCTCTTAATCTCTTCACTCCCAATTTGCCTAAGTGTGTGTTTTCAGGGAACTGTGTAGGGTGTTCCATCCATTGATGATTATGCTTCTGGGTCAGTAAGGATTTTCAAGCTTGCCAGTCTCCAATAGGCCCATGGTGCCTGCTGGAATCTACTTTTTCTGCTTTGGGGTCTATTGGTTCCTTTGTTTAATCCAGTGGAAGAGGGGTTTTCTGAAAACTGTTGATGTCTAAGGTGATCTTCCTTTGTTTCAAGGTGCGTAGCTGACTTGAGGCCTATTTACAGTCCTTTCTGATAGTTTGGTCTTAAGCTTTTCCCTTGCCTTCAAGCCGGAGTCTCTTTACCAACTAGCTCCAACTCTGTTTCCTGACCTGCCAGATGCTGAAAGGGATACACATCCTTATCTCATAGAGGGTTTTCATGTTTCTGATTTCCTGTGTGCCTCATGTGGGCCTGTTGATGTTAGAGAAAAATAGCCACTCAAATTGAGACAGCCTGTTTGTTGATGTACAACCTGGCTAAGGTTACCTGAGTGAGGTTCAAGGATTCGTCTTCAAAGGGATGGATTATGGTCTCCCTAGTTGATATTTACAGGAGTGCCACTTGTTTCCAACCAGTAGCTTCATTATGTTTTTAAAGATTGGGAGTGTCTGCCTTTTTTGCCTCGTTAAGGATAGCTATGCTTGGTGGCTTCTACATCTGCTGCTGTTCCGTTATTTGGAACCTGTTGTGTTTTCAGGTGTGGTTCCTACATTAATGAATTAATTTATTTGAGAGGTTTTATATAGCGCAAACCAGAGCCGTCAGGGTATCAGAGCGCTGTACATTGAGGCTGAAAAGTAGTGCTAGTAAAGGAGAAAATCATAGACAAGCGATTACATCAAATGCTCATTGCAGAAAATAATTGATATAATGTGGTTACATCAGATGCACAATGCATGGCAGGTAAGTATGGTCAATGATGTGAAGCGGTTAAAGATAGTTTGTATGGTTAAATGTCTGTCGTCGCAGGTGGTTATTCAGGAGCAATCCTTTGACTTCTTTTTTAATTGCAGAGATTGCAAGACCAGACGATGCACGGTTGTAGGTTCTCTTCTTTTTGAACTTTTGTGGTGTTTGAGCTTCTTAGGGCTCGATTTCAACAAGATAGTTCAAGTTTATTTGCCAAGTAAATAGGAGTGTTCTGATGCAGCACTTTGTGGGTCAAGCAGGCAATCTTGTACCTGATCCTTGCATCTAGAGAAAGCCAGTTGAGATGGATTAGATCTGGTGTGATGTGATCACGTTTTCTTGATCCCGTGATTTGCCTGGCAGCAGAGTTCCACGTGGCCCTTAAAAGGGCCAGTTTAGCTATGGGTAGACTTGCTAGTGTCATGATTCCGTAGCCAAAACGGGAGATAACTAGGGATTGGACTGCAAATTACATGTCTGTAGGCGGCAGGAAAGGTTTGATTTTCCTTAAAGTGTGGAGTTGGTGATTGGCTCCTCTAGTTGTTTACCTGAGGTGGTCTTGCATATTCAGGAATTTGTCAAAGGTTATGCCTAATAATCTAGTTTAGTTAACAGTATGTGGGGTGCAATTGAGGGCTGTTAGTTGTTTGAGCTAATCTTGCATGGGGGCAGGATGATTGTGCGGTGCAAGCAGGAGGAATTCTGTCTTGAGAGTTTTTAGCATAAGGTGGTTGTGAGATATCCACTGTTGAGTTTTCAGAAGAGCAGAGTTAAGAGTATTGATGTCGTCTGGTGAAGAAATTTTCACGTACAATTGGGTATCCTAGGCGAACATGTAATAGTGTATGTTTGTGCGTTTCAGAATTTCCGTGAAATGTTCCATGTACAAGTTAAATAGTGTGGGTGAAAGTGCATATCCATGCGGAACGCCAGTGAGACCAGCTTATTGAAAGAAAGGTTGTGGTTGACTTTGATTATTTGCGTTCTATTTTGAAGGAATGAAGTAAACCAATTTAAGACTGGACCCTATAAGCCTATCCTTTTTTGAAGATGATCAATCATGTTTGACCGTGTCAAGATCAAGCAGTATAAGTAGGCAAGGTTCGTTCTGGTCAAGAAATCTTAAGGCCATCATCAACAATTTGTGTTAGAGCAGATTCAGTACTGTGTCCAGGTCTGAAGCCCGATTGATATTGGTCTAGGAGCTGAAACTGTTCAATGTGATTGCAGAGTTGTGTATGTACGCACTTCTCAAGTAGTCTGGCTGAAGTCATAATATTAGAAATTGGTAGGAAGTGTCAGATAAGTCTGTATTTGGCTTCTTTGGGATGGGGTGACTTGGCCAATCTAAACGCACTCGGGGATTAAGCCTTGCACGACAGATTCATGCACAATCTTAGACCAGAGAGGGAAAATGGAAGAGGTAAGCTCTTTGAAGAACTTGGTGGGCACAGGATACTTGAAATGATTTGAAGGCTTCAATGAAGTTATGATGTTGAGCAGCTCCGCATCGTCCAGTAGTATGAAGGTATTCCATTATGCATCATTTTTTGGATTATAACCTACCAATCCTGCAAGAAGAGAGCTCGCCCAAAGAGACCTTGGAGAGGATTGGGCTGAATTCTGCGTGTCAGGAAAAGAGTTGCAGTTCTAGTTCGATCTTTCTTGTCTTTTCCATAAAGTACGCAGAGAACTCCTCACCACTTGGGAGTGAGTCCTTGAATGCCGGGAGTTGACTGGGAGAGTGGTTCGCTTGTTTAATGATTTCGAAAGGTTTTTTTGTTCTGTCTTAGGCCTAATCAAGCTGATCCTTAAAGTGGCCAGTTTTGGCGCTATGGATATGTTTGTTAATGTTTCCCCACACGTGCTTTAGGTGATTCCTAAAATTTGAGGCGAGTTGGATTTTTCAAATTTGTATTTTTTCAATAAAAGGGGTGATGGTTTACTTGCTAGACTCTGTTTACACATCGGGCTACCTTTGCATCTGAGAATTGTGATGAGGAGGTGTAGCACTAAAAGTATTGAAAACTATTCACAGTTAAGGCAGAGATCCATGTTTGGAGCTCAGGTGAAAAGTAATTCAAATTTTTTGGGGGGGGGGGTGATATATAAAAGACACAATGTTAACAATAAAAAATATTCATTTGAGCCTGTATCTTGGGAAAATAAATGAAACATATGTTGTCTTATGTGAATGGGTTGCTAGATTGTTCTGGTGTGTGCTACGTATGAATTGTACTTATTTTCTTCATTTTCTGAATAATTTCTATGATGTGTGTTGCAGGATAATCTGAGATGTCGAAACTCAACACTTTTTGATAAAATCGAAAATGTTTCCAGTGCGTTTGATGAGCTTACCTCTCAGGAACTCAAAGTGAAAGTAAGTCTGAAGTGTTTTTTATTCTAGTTAGTTTTATGATGAAGCTATATTACTTACAACATTGACTTGGCCAGATACGCTGACTTCTTTATCCATTTGCAAGTATTTAGGTATGACTACTTTAAATGTTAGCGCTCCATCAGGGCTCATTTAATCAACCCCAAAAACATACACATGGATGGAGTTTGGGTCACCCTCTTCAGCTGTTGCTTGAAGCAAGTGCCAATCACATTTTGGACCAGCGCAGAGCAGTATTTCTAACTAGAGTGTTTCTCATTCCAATGCATGGACTGTGAAGTGAATCCTTCATCCACTGCGGTGGAGGTGCATTTTTGCTCTTAAAAGTGCTTCCACACTCCTTTTGATGCTGTACTAATGGTGATTTTGTACAGAAATGCATTTTACCTCCTACTTGTAAGTTGTGTGTCCTCTCTCCAGCTAGTATTACACTGAGGGTGAGTTTTATAACGCACTTCCAACTAGTTGTGAACTCATGCTGATTACACAGATTGTGACATCAAACTTTCACATTTTCTGTGTCCTGAGTTTTAATTCTTGGCTGCATATTGCACCTTTCCCATGGTGAATCTGCTTCTCAAGATCAATAACCTGCATGTTTTTTTGCGAGATTGTTTATGACCATTTTATTCTCCCAAAATAAACCCAAAATAAGGAGAGCTTCATCAGATCAAACTCCATGAAGCATGCAACAGCACCTCAGAGATCCTATTTCCCCTTTGCCTATACAAAACGACCCTCAAATGTATTGGCATGGCAACTTTCATCATTTACAGATGCCCCAGTCTGAGACTGGGCTCTCTGAAGACTGACTTTTGTTTTTGGAATTTTTCCAAAGGACATGCTTTTCTGCACCAATACAGTATGCTTTTGTTTATTTTTTCCACAGTACACAAAAACCCATTATGGTAAAAAATACCATGTTACATTACTATATTCAGAAATTTGATTTAGAGATCGCGCTATATGGCAGGAAGTTCGTGATCGAATCCTCTGATATTAGCCTCGGTTTCTTCATCTCATTGGTTTGTACCTTGAAGCCTGTGAATAGTTTTTATTATGGCTATGAATTTCTCTTCTAGACCCAACACTACTAGCTCATATTCTTCCACTCCCCCCCCCCCCCCATCTCCTCATTATGACCCATGTGCGCCTCTTGGAATTAATTCAGACAATATATTGCTGGAATAAATCAAGGAAGTCTCGACCATAACCTGGAACAGAGATGTTTCTACATAACAAAGAACACAATTCTGTCAAGAACCAAACCCACAGCCCTCAATTGGGCACTAACACCCTCTTTACAGCCTCCTGTGCCATCCACCCTCTCAGTCCTGTCAAGGTTCACCAAGCTTTCAATCTAGTTCAGAAGGCCAAACCACAAATACGCAAAGTGACTACTCTCCAGAAAAGACTACACCCTGTTTACGCATGATTCACCTGAGAGGTATGATTACTTGCCTCATATTTCACTAATGTCCTTACTGACCAAAGTTTAAGTCACTTCTTAATCCCTAAAATTAACTACATGGCATCAGACTAATGTTGGATTACCTACATGAGATGTTCCCAAGTATGCAAACCACACTCAGAATCTCTGCAAGTAAGTGCTGTCCTTTCAAGGACACCTCTACTACCCCCCCGTAATGCCTCATGCAACACACGCCCTCCTGATCAGTCTACCAATGCTTCATAGCATTACCTCTAATGCACACCACACACCCAAATTCTCTGTGATGACAGATTCCACAAAGCATTCTCTTACCACAATGTGTCGAGCTGCATGTGCTAAACACAATTAAAGATCAGGCAGCCTCAGGAGAACCACCTCCTCTCAACCCAGTGACTCATCTCTTTGATATCACGCCACATTCGACCTTTAGAAATGTAGTCTGCACCTTTCTTTTCTGCCCTGATATTCTCCATTCCTCCAGGGCACCAGAGGCATATGGTCTGCTGTCCTGATGGACTACAGTACACATTATTTAGAGATCTCTGCCTGGCTGGTGGAGCTCTTTCCCTTCAGAGGAGTAGCCATCATGGCGGCTCCATTGAAGGCACTGAAAGTGCACTGAGGATGCTATGTTTCTAGTGGTGACCATACTTTATGCTGCCAGTCAGTGAACTTTTTTGATTTTCCAAAACAAAGTTCCAAAGCAGGAGATTGTTTTTGAACAATAAAAAAACAAAAAAAAAAAAAACGAATGACTTGACTCCCTGGAAGCTCCCTCCAGGGTGTGTGAGGTCATTAAAAAAAATTCTGTTGGACTAGATCACCAGGCTTTTCCTGCTGATGCTGAAGAGGAAAAATAGTATATCCTCCCTAAATGGGGCCCAAAGGGAGTGGCATGTCTGAGGGATTTACACCAATGTCCATCTGGTTGTAGGTGTACGGTTTCTGTCCCCGGAACCAGTGTGCTTTCGGCCATTAGTAACATGATGGTTCGACCGAATAGAGGCAGGTGGACTATCAGTTTGGCTTTTATGGTGGAGTACCCCTTTGTCCTTGGCATTATTGCACACAGGCACACATTACTGTTACAATACAACATTGTCCATCTCAACAAAGTAACACAAACTAGTAGGCTGGGTGTGTTTTGACATTATCGACAAGGAGTCCTGTGGTAAATATTTAATTACCGGTACTATTTTTTTTATGCGGTAAAGTCTAGTAAGAATAACTCAGTAAAAATAAGAGGCAGAATCCGTAGTATTAGAGGTTCTGAAAGGCTTTATTCCTTACAAGGAATTATGGTTCGAACCATAGGCATCAAATTCAATCACCACGAGGGTTCAGGAAGGGAAGGCAATACATTATTGACAAGTAAAGATATTTATATGAAAAGCATTACATTAGGACAGATGCAGGAGGCGTAACAGCTGATAATACAGATAATAATACACATACGTAATGAAAAAAGGCGTAAACATAGGCGTAGACTAGAAACGTCATTAAACATGATGTCACAGGTGGGTGGATCCATAAGAGAATCCTGCAATGTCAGCAGAAATACTTGGCAGAGATGCGTGCGCAGCCGCATGACGTGTGATTGACGTGCAACTAGAGGGTGAAGGGGACTTGACATTTAGCTCTACATGTGGAGACAGAAGTCTGGGGGGTCATGTCAACCTAATCCCAAATCATATCTAATATTTATGTTTAAAGAACTGTTTTATCCAAAAGGAAAGGTCTCTCGGACGGAATCTATTCTATACTGACTGTTAGTGCGTGTACAAGCGTCTGAGTGTCTACATGAGATGCGAGGGGGCAGGAATCCTCCATAGTAACAGGGGCTATGAATTACTTGCATGAGGACAGTGAGGCCTGGCCCTTTGCTCGGTAGCTGGAAGAATGTTTACCTAAATTACTAGACAGGAATGCATCGGATGAGGAGCGGAGCAGATAATCTTGAAGGTGAAATACAGTTTTTGGCAGGCAACAGGCCGGATCAGGCACCGTTAGCCGCGCAGGGAGTAGGACAAAGTTCATGGATACAGATGCGGGCTCGGACTGGAGCTTTCAGAGGCAGAAGGCAGGAAAAGGCTTGATGGCAGAATTCAGGGCCTACTTGCCTGAACTGAAAAACGTGGAAAGTGAACCACATAAAGTCGGTGGCCCTTCATATTTAGGAACGGAATATCCGACTCATTCATGGCGGATCTGAAAGAGGACATGTTGACGGTGGACGCACATGTATTTGCGTCTTCATAACTGGAACTGGAGGGAACATACATGTACTTGTAGCATGTACATGGAGCCGTTGGGGTCTAAGATAGGGGACATAACTGATCATAAAATTCATATTTCCTCATTCCCTCCTTGTCCCCTACGGACCCTCAGGAGATATCGATCTTCATCAATCCATCAATCTGTTCATATAGCATCATTTGTTCTTCTTTCTTCTTCCGGGATCTTGAACGAAAACTTGGATGCGGAATACACGATGTGGCACACAGACCACAAATCGCTGGCCCACATTGTAGACATAAGCAGCAACTGAATAGTATGAGAAAGCCAATACCTAGGAAGGATAGAATCCTCCATCCCCAGGCTGACAACACGCTCCAGAACCAACCGGACCAAGTCAAGGTGCCTGGACTCTGGTGTATCTGGCTTATAATCTTATGAAGGCGAGTTATGGCTTTATATACTGACGGCGAGTTTTCTGGTATGAAAACACAGCAACTTGATCCGATGACCCTACAAGCTCCGCCCCTATCGGCCAGGATGACGTCAAGGACAAGACGATTTTGAAGAACAACAATCCGCATCGCAGACTGCTCCTCTGTTAAGTTGCCTAAGGCGGAAGTAATCTCGTTCACTACTGCTTCAAGGGTTCTAGTTAATCTATGTATCAGCTTACTATTAGTGACTGTACCTATATAGGGAAAGAAACCTTTATTGAAATCTGTGTATTGCTCCCATGCCGTTTCAGTGTAATCGACAATCGGGAGATCTCTCTGCGGTCTATTGTGTACTAAATGGGTATTTCTGTGATAATCAGGAGGGGCTAGGAAAACAGGTGGCAGAAGGAATGCTATGTAACAGGTACCATCCCAATCTAGAGGTAAACGTATATATGCAGTCTGGCCACATATGAAGTAGGAATGACGAGAAGCTCTGAATGTAGACTTGCCTTGATCACTGAATTTTATTATAGTGGTGCATTTACTATGGCCCATGTGTATGGAACCGTTCTTTCTTACACATAATTCACCTTTAACTGGAAATACTGACATAGCGGGCAAGATTGGTGTAGCTTCGGATTCAACATTCAGAATCATGAGGTTAAGTGTAAAGTTACCTAATCCATATACTTCATTTTCTAGATCAGTTCCTGTTCTTTTGGGAAGTCCCTCCTTGTTAGGGTAGCAGACTTTAAGCAAAACTAGGTTCAGGTTTCCCCATACCCAGTTGTCTTGATAAACTACTGAATTTGAATCTAGGGAATTAATCAAACTAAACCATGCTCCACAGGAGCCATTGTGTGTGAACGGATACGGAAAGAGAGGCAAAACTCCCTTATAGTTCTGATAGGGAGGGAGTCGGCCACATATCCAACAATTGGTAGCATTGCTGGTCTGATGGGAATGATGTAACATACTAATAAAAGTGTTGTTGCGCAGCGCAAATCTATAAGACAACTCATGCGGAGGTAATTCGCTAAAAGAATGTTCAGCAGTAGCATTGTAAGCACGCTTAGAAATAGGGTAATACATATGTAGCAATACACTAGAAATGATGATCAGAAGACTTAGAAAAAACAAAATTAATAATGTCACTATGCAGTGACTACGAAGCGATTTACAGTACGCATGTTTTTTAAGCTGTATCTGTCTATTTCTCTCTCTATTTCGGTCTAGAGGATACATGTCAGAGACAAATTCAACCGATTCACCTTGGAGAGGACTTAAACAATCAAATTGTCTGACTTGCTAGACCTTAGTTTCAGTTTATAGAGTTCGTTCTCCGTCCTTTCAACCAAGGGGAGCTTTGAGTCTGTCTGTGAGGGAATACAGGGCTGAGTATTCACATCGGACGGTAGTCCATAAAATTTCTTGATATGGCTCGAGTGCAACCACCCTTTACGTCCCTCAATCTTCACGGCTGTCCTTGTGGTCAGCAGGACGAGCTTGGGCGACTGCCACCTGGGCTCCAGCTGGGTCTTCCGGTCGAAATTCCTCACAAGAACCAGGTCACCTGGAACCACGTCATGGGGCTTCACCTCAGTGTTATCGGGAAAAGCTGCAGCTACCTGTGAACGACAAGATTGTAGTGCAGACATCAAGGAAGCCAGGTAATCTGTCAGCATATTACAGTCAACATCAGTGATTTTACGAGGTATAGGCGTCCCCCACATATTTGGTGGTCTACCGAAGATCACCTCATACGGGGATAGCCCTGTTCGAGAATGTGCTACCATTCTCATGTAAAAGAGCGCAACTGGTAAGGCTACTATCCAATCGACACCTTTTTCTCTACATATTTTGGACAATCTAATTTTCAGAGTTTGATTATGACGTTCCACGAGACCTGCTGCCTCGGGATGTCGGACACAGTGGAATTTCCATTGGTAACCTAACAGAAGTGAAACGTGTTTCATTAGTTCGGATGAGAATGGCTGGCCGTTATCTGAGTATACAACACGTGGTAAACCGTATCGTGGGAAGAATTCTCGAACTAACTGTTTGGCAGTAGTCGGGGCAGTGTAATCTGAAACCGGGTAGGCTTCTGTCCAACGGGAAAGAGCACAGACAACTACGAGAACATATTTGAATCCTCGACATCGTTCCATCTGGATATAATCCATCTGGAGGACTTCAAAAGCGTGATCGGGAGGTTGAAATCCACCCTGCTCTACGGGAATGCTTTTACCGGGATTGAACTGACAACATATCATACAGGTACGTACTTTCTGTTTGGCTGCTGCTCGCAAGTGCTTGTTGAACCAAATGTGTTGAATGCTGTCTAGCATAGCTTTTTCTCCTAGGTGCGCTGGACTATGTATTGTGTTAATGATGACTTGAACCATGGAATCGGGAAGAAACCATATAGATTTTCCCTTCGTCATCCATCCTTGATCCGTTTGGATCCCTCCTAATTCAGTCCATCTCTTTATTTCTTCTGGTGTAGCATGTGTCTGTATGTCAATTACATCAAGGGCGGGATCCTTAACTGTCATGCAATGTGTTGGTGTCGGAACTATTGTCTTTGTCGTGTCAGTGGTATGAGTCTGGTTCTGAGCAGTCTGTTTAGCTGTTCTGTCAGCTAGGTCGTTACCCTGCGAAATGATGTCGGTAACTTTTGTATGGGCTTTGCATTTCATAATCGATATTGCAGTAGGTAGATGAATCGCGTCTAATAGGGCTTGAATGAGGGGTCCGTGTTGTATGTGGGCACCGTGAGAAGTTAAATAACCTCTCTCTCGCCACAGCACGCCGAAGTCATGGACGACTCCGAATGCATAACGTGAATCTGTGTATATGTTGACTTTCTTATTGGTGGCTTGAATACAGGCTTGTGTCAGAGCGATGAGCTCTGCTGCTTGAGCTGACAAAGTGTTAATACAATTTGTTTCGATCACTTCAGTGTCTGTTGTGACTGCATAAGCGGCCACTAACTCTCCTGTACTTGTTCTCATACATGAACCATCTACATACAATGTTAGGTCCGGATCTGATAAAGGGATATCTGTCAAGTCTTGTCTGGGTTTCGTCGTGATAGTAATGACTTCAATACAATCATGTGCTAATGGATCTGTTCCGTTTACTGGCAAAAGTGTGGCAGGATTTAATGTATTACAACGTCTGATTTCTATGTGTGGCTGAAACAATGTTAATTCATAACCGGTGAGTCTTGCTATAGTCAAGTGTTGTGTTTATGTGCGGTTCAAGAGAACCTCTACTGCGTGTGGTACTTGTACTGTCAATTGATGTCCTAACACTATGGCATCGCTTTGTCTGATTGCTAAAGCTGTTGCTGCCACTGATTTCAGGCATGCAGGAAGAGCCTGAGCTACGGGATCCAATGTACTAGAAAAATAAGCACATGGTTTGTGTGATCCTGCTTGTTCCTGAGTGAGTACTGACAAGGCAGTACCTTCGCGTTCTGTAACAAAGAGTGTAAAAGGCTTACTGTAACATGGTGTTGCTAAAACAGGTGCTTGACCTAAAGCTTTCTTTAAGCTTTCAAAGGTTTGTGTATGTTCTTGAGTCCAAGGGAGGACAGTCGATGTGGCTGCCTCCTGTGTTGTCAACTGAATGAGTGGTTTTGCTAGAAATGCATATTGAGGGATCCACTGCCTACAGTATGAAGTGAGGCCTATAAAAGCCCGCACCTCCTTTTGTGTCTTGGGTGGTGGCATGTTAGCAATTAACTGGATGCGATCAGGTGTAAGCTGTCTTCCCTCCTTGGACAGCAAGTGCCCAAGGTAAACAACTTGCTGGACACAGAATTGCAGTTTAGAAGGGGACACCTTGTGCCCCTTGTCGGCCAGAAATTGTAAAACCGTCAGTGACGCTTTTTCACATTCAGGTTCGCTTCGGGCGGTGATCAGCAGATCATCGACATACTGAAGCAAAGCAGTGTTAACTGGCATGTGGATACTGTCAAGTTCTCGTTTCAGTGCTTGGCTATAGATGCTGGGGCTTTCTGTGAATCCTTGAGGTGCGCGTGTGAATTTAAAACTTCGTCCATTTAAACTGAATCCGAACAAATATTGACTTTCCGGATCTATTGGGACGCTAAAGAAAGCATTCTTGAGATCAATTACAGTGAAGAACGTTGCTTCTGAATCAATAGCTGTTAATAATGAAGAGATATCTGGGACCACAGGGTATTGTGGTACAATACATTTATTTAATTCGCGCAGATCAATAACTAATCGATATACTGGTGATGCCTTTGGATCCGTTCTTTTAAGAATCGGAATTATCGGTGAATTACATACATTGGAGTCGGTTTCTACAACCACTCCTTGTGCAATGAGCTCGTCAATGATTTGCAGCAAAGCCACAACAGCATCTGGTGGTAACTTGTATTGTCGCATTCGTGGTAGTACCACTCCTGTTTTTAGTGTGACTCGATATGGTGTAATGTTCATGCAACCAACATCAGTAGGGCCTTGTGCCCATAAATGTGTAGGTAAATTCTGCAGCCGGTGATCCAGGTCTCTGGACACGTAGTGACCTTTGAAGTCACGTAAAAATAATCGTACTCCTTCCGGAGAACAACATATTATAGCTCCTAGAGCTTTCAATGTTTTTATACCTAACAAGTTTTCTGGACATGATTTAGTAAGCAATAAATCTGTAGTTCGTGTCAATGGACCAACCGTAAGTGGAAGGGGTTGCGATACTTCATTAATGATAGGCTTTCCTGATAATCCAAGGGAAATATTCTGTGAGCCTGAGAGGGGTGCCCCTGGAACTTCACTGCGTCGTATAGTTGTTCTGCTTGCCCCTGTATCAAGTAAAAACTTTCTGTCTTCCCCTAATAGTTCACTATGTACATAAGGACCCTCTTGATCTACAGGAACCTCGATAAGGGGTAAGCCAACTTCCCTCTCTAGGCTATTTCATGTGTATCGCTGATAATCGGGATAATCAGTTTGTGCATACTGGTACATCTGTTGCGTTGTTGCTTGTGTGGCAGCAATAGGCTGCTGCTGTGATGTGGCTACGGTCTGTTGTGGAGCTGCCTGTTGCGGAACTGGCCTAGATTGTGCATGCTGAGGGATTTGTGGTTGATTCTGATCCTGTCTAGGTGGACGTGGTCTTTCCTGAGTTTTACCCGTGGCGATATTATGTTTCAGAACTGCACAATCGTGTATATAATTACCTTGTTGTTTACAATAGTTACATGTCCCTTTCGTCGGACCTGCGGAATCACCCTTTTTATGACCATCAGCTGGAACTGACTGAGCCACAAGCATTTTCATTTTCGTATCTTTCATACGTCTTTGTTCATGTTCTTGTTCTTCTCTAATTCTATTGTGGTGATATTGTAACATCTGTAACATCTGTGACGGGGTGTTACCTTGCCAGGTACTCTCGAATTTCAATACTCTATTCTTAACTTGCGGTAGGGAATTTTCAACTAATTTTGTCACAAACAGATGTGGATATGACTCGCTACTTGCTTTTATGCCACTGTTAATACCAAAACATTTTTCAAATCGAGAATAGAAATCACTAGTGTCTTCATCTTGCTTTTGTTTACAGGCTGAGATTGCACCCCAGTCCTCCTTTTTCGTAGTTAATAAACGTGGCAGTACCTGCACTAGTAATCCTGGTAGTGCTGTAGTCTTTTCCCCAAGCCCTGATCCTGCAGCTCGGGCCTTTTCTTCGTTTTCTAATGCTGTCCAATCTATCTTTTGGTCTCCCACCTCCCATTCCTTTTCTTTGAGTTTCTCGTAAATACCGGCAGGCATTAATACTTTTAATATTTTCATAATGTCGGGGTAGGTATACTCTCCCATGAGTAACATGTCTTTTATCTCACGGTGGAAACCTGCTGGATCCTTGTCATGGCTGGGTACTACTTTCTTCATTTCTAATAATTCAATTTTAGTTATAGGCGTGTACACAAACACGCGTTTAAAGGTATTATCTTCACCTCTGATTGGGTGTACTTCGCGTAAGGGATTCTGTCTATCTATGTGATAAATTTTTCTTCCCATAGTGGGAACTGGAACATGTTCTGGGCATACGAAAACTATATACTGGTTTCGAAATTCTAGAATTTCTTTAATTAGATCAGTACCTGAACCTCTCCATTTATTCGTGAGTAATTCTGTCAATATGTCAGGTAGAGGTCCAGGATCGGAGTGTTGGCTTTTATATAATATAAGGAGGTGTTGAATCATGTATATACCAGCTAATCGTTGTTCGTCTGGGGTAAGGTTCAGAAACGTGTGTGCTAGTGCATCTTCACTGTATTTGCCGGGACTGTCAGCCCATTGTACTGCTGACCTGGCTAATTCTTGTCCATCCATGGAATCGAGCATATGGTACCCCCTTCGGTCTCGGAGTAATTTATCAGCAGCCTGGAATAAGTGTTCAGGAGACCTTGTATTTAACATAGGGGCTTGAAAATTTCTGTTACATTCTGGACGTATCGGACGTATTGGATCATTAAAACATCTGGTATTATTAAAAGATCTTCCTTTACCTACATAAGCCATTGTCTCTAAGTGTCCTGTGGGCATTTCTGATTCTTCGTCCTCCTCTCCCTCTGATTCATGTTGGTCTGTCTCTAATCTGTCTTTATGTATTCGTTCTACTTCTTTGCGGATCTTTCGGCACATAACTACTATACATGTCTGTTTATCATGTTTCCCTTCTGATATATTCTGACCCCATCTGGTA
The DNA here is from genome assembly GCF_964204655.1 of Triturus cristatus. Taxonomy (NCBI): domain Eukaryota; kingdom Metazoa; phylum Chordata; class Amphibia; order Caudata; family Salamandridae; genus Triturus; species Triturus cristatus. The sequence continues at coordinate 613,694,699 of NC_140590.1, read as the reverse complement.
AGTACTTGTATTTCCTTCTGCTCTACCTCAGGCCTGTCTTGGTTTCTGATCACACAGTTTATGAAGAAGCGTAACAGTTGTCTCTGTACATCCGCTTTCTGGTATTCCATGGCTTCATCAATACTTTCAGGGCCTCGCCCTGATTGGACAAAGTGATATATATTATCTAAATGTGCCATCATTCCTGGTAGCGTCGCTAAATACCTTGAAGCTCGTCGTATACGTAGTGATGACAGCAGCATACCGTCCCGTCTACCGGGCACAGGATCATATCTACAATCCACTAGATGCTCTTTAAACATGTCGGAAGTTGCTAGTTGGGGTGTACGTTCGTATGCTAAATCTCTAAGGGATAATTTATTTCCTCGGGGTGGCGTGGCAAAAATTTCTGTCGTACCTCCTGTCGCACCGTCTGAGGTGCTAGGCACGAAAGGATTGGTTGGATGTACGATAGAAACTGTAGATGTAGGAAAAGCGGTAGAAACAGATGGACCTGTGGGAATGTGCGTAGGAGTTTGTTGTTGCGGGGATACAGACGGATGGTCTTGGCGTTGAGCACCATCGGTAGGCGGTGTGTGTGGCGGAACATTAGCATATTCAGGAGCTACATCATCTAAATAGGAAGAAAGAAAAACATCTTTTGCTGTTTTGGGATGTGCTTTTATCGGGAGTAATGGAGGTGTCAAGTCTTTCGGTATTTCCGGGGTGGCCTGAGGTAACCCTTCAGCCAGAAGAGGATACATACCATTCATAAGAGTGTTTCGTTGTCTGTCTACTTGTTCTGCTTTTACTCGGGTACCTTCCTCAATTAATATATTTTCTCGGGCTTTATTCGAATTCTCCCTACTTTTTCTCTTCCTGTCTGAGCGCTTTTTCTGTACGTCTATATGATTCTTTACGCCATAATTCAATGGCATCTTTCTGTGACTGTCTGGCTTTATTTTTCCATAATTCTTCTTCTACTCTCATGATGCAATCTGCATCCCAGGTCCCAGCTGCGGGCCATCTCTGACTTTCTGGTAAATCTTTGGTGTAGTCCACCCATGAATCAAGAAATAATACGGCATCTAGGCCATGCTTATGATACATAAAGTACCCTGGAGTGTCCCTAGGTGGAATGGGAACAGCTTCTTCGAGTACCCCTTTTCTGGTTTTGATCTGTCTTAATTTTTAAAAGAGCGGCATTTTTAGACCTTATTACTTAATCTTGAACACACTTAATACAATAAACACAATAATGAACAATCATTCACACCACAATATGTAGAACGTATTAAAACATTTAACATTTAACAGTTAACGAACGATGATAACTAATAGGAAACTAGTTACTGACATAATACTAACACTAGATAATACTGAATTATATGCAAAACATACTAGATATACTGCTAAACAGTACAGATACACTGCTGAAACAGTGCAGACCGGATTTGTGTACCCAAACCCGTCTTGACCGGCACAAACTATGTGCATGTCTAAATGCCTCCCCGGCAACGGTACTCACCGGGTAGCACGGAACAGAAGGCCTCGGAACTGAACTGGACTGGACCGGACTGGACTCGACTCGACTCGGAACTTCGGAACCTGGTGGGCCTCTGTATACCTCGGATCTTGCTCTCTCAGCTAGGCTCTGGTCGGGATACTTCGCACTTCTCACCGCCTCGTCTGGGTGTTGATCGCAGCCTCAGTCACCCCCGCTTGGCCGGAGGGAGATACAGGAAATCCTGCGGGTACGCGTTTTTGTCCGTTCAGCCGTGGCAGGAGACCGGGCCTGCAACGCACCTCCGGCGCGTGAGATGAGAAAGTGTCCCTGTTCGGGCGCCAATTTATGTGGTAAATATTTAATTACCGGTACTATTTTTTTTATGCGGTAAAGTCTAGTAAGAATAACTCAGTAAAAATAAGAGGCAGAATCCGTGGTATTAGAGGTTCTGAAAGGCTTTATTCCTTACAAGGAATTATGGTTCGAACCATAGGCATCAAATTCCATCACCACGAGGGTTCAGGAAGGGAAGGCAATACATTATTGACAAGTAAAGATATTTATATGAAAAGCATTACATTAGGACAGATGCAGGAGGCGTAACAGCTGATAATACAGATAATAATACACATACGTAATGAAAAAAGGCGTAAACATAGGCGTAGACTAGAAACGTCATTAAACATGATGTCACAGGTGGGTGGATCCATAAGAGAATCCTGCAATGTCAGCAGAAATACTTGGCAGAGATGCGTGCGCAGCCGCATGACGTGTGATTGACGTGCAACTAGAGGGTGAAGGGGACTTGACATTTAGCTCTACATGTGGAGACAGAAGTCTGGGGGGTCATGTCAACCTAATCCCAAATCATATCTAATATCTTATGTTTAAAGAACTGTTTTATCCAAAAGGAAAGGTCTCTCGGACGGAATCTATTCTATACTGACTGTTAGTGCGTGTACAAGCGTCTGAGTGTCTACATGAGATGCGAGGGGGCAGGAATCCTCCATAGTAACAGGGGCTATGAATTACTTGCATGAGGACAGTGAGGCCTGGCCCTTTGCTCGGTAGCTGGAAGAATGTTTACCTAAATTACTAGACAGGAATGCATCGGATGAGGAGCGGAGCAGATAATCTTGAAGGTGAAATACAGTTTTTGGCAGGCAACAGGCCGGATCAGGCACCGTTAGCCGCGCAGGGAGTAGGACAAAGTTCATGGATACAGATGCGGGCTCGGACTGGAGCTTTCAGAGGCAGAAGGCAGGAAAAGGCTTGATGGCAGAATTCAGGGCCTACTTGCCTGAACTGAAAAACGTGGAAAGTGAACCACATAAAGTCGGTGGCCCTTCATATTTAGGAACGGAATATCCGACTCATTCATGGCGGATCTGAAAGAGGACATGTTGACGGTGGACGCACATGTATTTGCGTCTTCATAACTGGAACTGGAGGGAACATACATGTACTTGTAGCATGTACATGGAGCCGTTGGGGTCTAAGATAGGGGACATAACTGATCATAAAATTCATATTTCCTCAGTCCAATAAACACATGCTGATTAACTCCATAAGCTTCTTCTTGTTCCAGTGCCTCACTGTGAATATTACAAATCCAACATCTAGACCACTGAGAATTAACATCTTTTACCACCCACCTGGCAGCATAGGATGTTTTATTGAGGGTTCTTAGGTTATAGAGCTGTTCAACTCATCTACTGAAACATGTTGACAACAAGCATTGAGAAAGTTAACTGGCCTGTCTTGATTGTTCAATGCTTGCAAAGAGGTGCATAGGCACAAGCTATTTGTTCTATATCTCTCTGTGACCAGTCTTTTTCTTTTTTTTAAAAAAAACCTTTATTTACACATCGAATATTGACAGTCATGGGCCTACAACCGCCCGGGCCGGCCGCTAATGTAGAGAAAACAACAATACAGCAGTTTAGAAGAGCCGAAGCGAACCGCACACCTAACTGCTGCAGCCGCCCACAACTGAACATAGTATTTCAGAAAGGTTTCTTATTAACTTTTACAAATAAAACAACAAAAAGAAACTTACACCAGGCAAAAGAACTCCATTAACAGGGACTTGCTCTCTCATGGGCGGGGGACAACAGCGACAACGAAGCCAATTACACATTTATTTGCGTGAAAAAGGGCACGGGGGCAGGAAGAGGCTCGGTCATCCCTCCTGCAAAGCGACCAGGAACATCAAAGTCAAGGGGACATCGTTACGTCTGGTGCGACCACCAAGGGGGGGGGCGCAGATATCCCCCCGATAGGAATTCCAGGGACCCCACATCTTACTCCATGCCCTAGGCTTGCCTCTGGCCACATAAACCGTCTTCTCTCGGAACATGCACCAATCCATGTTTTCTTTCCATTTTGTAACTGTGGGGGCCGGCCGGACCCCCAGAGCTGCGCAATGTCCCTTTTAGCGATCATGTTGCCCAAAGTCACCCAACGTTCTTGTGCCACATCGCAGTCAGTCGGTTCCCACACATTCAACACACATCGCCGAGCCTCAGGGAGCAGCGCCACACCCGTAACCTCCTCCATCACTGCATGTACACCAGTCCAGAAACGAATCACCTTCGGGCACTCCCACAGAATATGAAGAAAAGTACCAAGCAAGCCACAACCGCGCCGACATAAACCATCACTTGTGTAACCCATGTGAAGCAAGCGGGGACCGGTGACATAGACCCTATGTAGTATCTTCAACTGCACAAATCGAAGGCGAGCCGGTATAGCAACCTCCCTCGGTGAGGCTACGGCCGCGACCCAGTCCTCGTCATCCAACTCTAGGCCATCAGCGACCCAGACCTCTCGCAAATGTGTGAGAAGGTCCGCTCGAGTATTAATCAGTTTTTTGTAGATCCGGGAAATAGTACTGTCTGGCAGGTAACCATCAAGCAGACGATCTTCCAACGGGGAGGCCTCGGGGATAACTGCAGGATTCGGGAAAGCTGAGAGTAACGCATGGCGCATCTGCGCATAACGAAAGAACTCCCTATCGCTCAGCTTATATTCCGTCTGAAGAGCTTCAAACGATTTAAAAGCGCCCTTCGTCAAAAGATCCCCCACACGACTAATTCCGATCAAGTTCCACTTCTCAAAGCCTTTCGAACGCCATAAACCTCCCAACGCGTCCGACGCATACAGTGGAGTCGCACGAGACAGACGGCCCGTCCATCCCGTAGCAGCGGTGGCACAACGCCAGGCGCGCACCGCATTTTTCGTAGGACCGGTCAATTTAGTACTTCCCTTCGTAGAATAAAGCGCCCTATTGAAATCTCTGCCCGGCAACAGTAGCTTATCCATCTCGTACGCGGGGTTCACCGCAGGGCCGTATGTCCCATGATTCACCGCCACCAACTGGGACGCCCAATAATATCGTCTAATATCAGGGAGAGCTAGGCCACCGTCGTACCACGGTAGGGTCAATTTAGCGAGAGCAATGCGCGGTCTCCCATCCCAAACTAACTGCCTCTGTAAGCTCTCTACCTCACTAAAATATCGGGCGGGCACCACGTCCAGCGTATTCTGCAATGCATACAGAAAGCGTGGAAGAGACATCATTTTGAATAAGGCTGCCCGGCCAAGCGGTGATAGCGGGAGCTTACGCAAACGAGCTACATCGGCCCGCAGCCGCTGGAGCGGGGCAACAGATTCAGAGCATAACGGACCGCCGGATCGAGGGATACGTGGATACCTACATATTTGAATCCAGAATGTGAAATCTGAATTGGACAGCCACGCGGGAGGAGAGGGGGGTCGCCAACCAGCACATAGACACAGGATTTCACCCAATTAATGACAAGCCCTGAATTGCGACCAAAGGAGTTCAATACATCAAATAAGACTATCAACGATTTCCGCGGAGAGGTGAGATAGAGCAAACTATCATCTGCGTAGAGTGACACGCGATCCTCAAACGTCGGTGTCCACCGAATACCCGTCATGGAGGGTTCCCACCGGAGCCACGCCGCCAGGGGCTCCAACGCAAGAGCAAAAAGAAGCGGGGACAGGGGGCAACCCTGCCGCGTGCCCCTGCCAAGCAAAAAGGGGGCAGAAACTCTACCATTCACCACCACCTGCGCCAGCGGTTCCACGTATAACAACTTCACCCATCCAATGAATCCAGGTCCAAAACCAAACCTAGCCAGCGCCGCCCAGAGATATGACCATTCCAGCGTGTCAAACGCCATCGTGGCGTCAAGAGACGCCAAAATGGCAGGCTCCCGAATAGAGTCAACTCTCGCGAGGACTCCATCGAGGCGCCGCAGGTTCAGCGCGGTGTTGCGGTGCGGAATAAAACCAGACTGGTCCGGGTGTACCAGGTCACCGATGACTTTAATCAGACGATTAGCGAGCACTTTAGCGAGAATCTTGGGTTCAGCGTTTAGAAGGGAGATGGGCCTATAAGACGCACAGCAATCACGTGGTTTGCCCTCTTTATGGAGCACCACAATGGTCGCTAGACGTTGATCACGCGGTAGGGCGCTGGCCTCTCGGGATGCAATAAACATCTCGCGGAGATGAGGTGCCACCCTATCTGGACGAAGCTTGTAGAGCTCGATCGGAAGGCCGTTGGGGCCGAGAGCCTTTCCTGAACGGACCGAGCGAATCGCCGATGCTATCTCATCGTTTGTAAGCGCCGCGTCCAGCAGTTCTTTATCATCGACCGAAAGGCACGGCAATGCAATATCTCGCAGCAATTGACGAGATTCGTCTTCTGGCCTCTCCGAAACCGGAGAGTAGACGTCCCGCAAATGGTCCGCAAAGCAGCTCACAATCTCCCCCGGATCTGTAACACTCACACCATCAGCACGCACAATCACCGGGACCACACGACTCGCTCGCTCTCTCTTCTCCAGCCATGCAATCAACCTTCCAGCCTTGTCGCCAACATCATACAAGCGCCCCTGTTGCTCCCTACTAGCGAGCTTGGCAGCATCCGTAACAAACGCCCTGTAATCCGCTTGTTTCAGGCAAAGGGCATGGAGTTTGTCACGTGTGAACCCTCGCCCGAGATCTTCTTCCAAGTCAGTTATGTCCGACTCCAGGCGTACCACCTCCTCAGTTTTACGCCTCTTAGCATGGGAGATCAAGGACAGGGCCTGCTCACGGATGACCACCTTGAAAGCCTCCCACAACGTTACGGCCGATGAGACTGAACCCTGATTTTCCTCAAAATAACGGTCCAGAGACTTAACCAAAAGGGCACGAGTCGTGGGGTCATGCAAATACCAGGGATTAATCGGGGCCACCCTCCCCTCTACCCCCATGGCCACATCTAAGTGGAGCAGGACCGGGGAATGATCAGAGATGCCACGGGCCAGATGTCTGACCTCCCCGATCATTTGGGCTTGGGCGGCCGGCATCAGCATATAGTCCAATCTAGATAAGGAGCCGTGGACGCCAGAGTGAAAGGTAAATTGGGCGAGCCCCGGATGCATTGATCTCCAACAGTCCACAAGCCGCATAGTGTCGATAAAGCCACCCAGCCAGGAATGCGCCCCGGGGAGGTCTCTGGGAGGGTGCCGATCCTCTCTACCCGACACCACAGAATTGAAGTCACCACCCACCAGCAAGAGGCCCTCCGGGAGCCCAAGCAGCAACCCTCCCAAGTCCGCAAAGGTAGTGGTTTGCAACCCCGGGGGGACATAAACTGAAACCAAACACAAAGTCCGTCCTTCCCACCGGCCCACGAACACCACGTAGCGCCCCAGGTCGTCGTGTATCACCTCATCAATTTCCAGCAGGAGAGAGGATCGAACCAAAATGCCCACCCCTCTGGAGCCAGTAGTAAAACCAGAGTGGGCCACCAAACGGTAGCCCTTTCTATTCATAGCATGGCATGAGTGTCCCACCAAATGCGTCTCCTGCAACAGAACCACATCAGGAGAGAGACGTTTCAGATACTGTAGCACCACCCCTCGCTTCAATCGGTCCCCCAAACCATTGACATTCCATGTTAAAATGCGCAACCCCCTACCCCCCATTTCCACAGCAACGGACACCCCACCCACGTTGAGAGTTAAAAACAGCACACTGATTGCCTGGTATAAAACGAACACCACACAAAAACACCCCTGCACAGGACCATTAAGCCACCCCAACTCGCAGTGTGCCTGTCGCCCCCCCATAAACCTACTCTATGGAAAGAAAGAAGGAAACCCCCCCCCCCCCCCCGAGGAGGAAGAATCTCACCAGATACCCCGCGGCCTCCCAATGATGAAGGAAGGGTAATGCAGTCCTAGAAAAGAAAAACCCCAGTACATCAAAACCAAGTCGGGGGTGAACACAAGATTGTCAAGGAACCACAAGTCATTCGTTCACCCTTGTTCCGTTGATCCACCACCCTCATCCGCAGCTCGTTCCTCCCTGCCGTGCCGACGGTGCAAAGTGTCAAGCCAATCCTCAACCGCCTCGGGCCGGTCAAAAAAATGAGTCCGTTCTTCCAGTTCAATACGTAGCTTGGCCGGGAAAAGCATAGAGTACTTCAAGCCCATGTCCCTCAGCCGCCGCTTGACAGTCATAAAGCCCATTCGCTGTTTCTGCACCGATTGTGTAAAGTCAGGATAGAAACTGATATCTGCATTGTCATATTTCGTCGGGCCATGCACACGGGAGGCCTGCAGGATTGCGTCACGGTCCCGAAAGTTGAATATCCTGGCAATGATAGGTCGTGGTGGGGCCCCAGGCCTCGGCCGGCCCCCCGGAACTCTGTGTGCCCGCTCCACCGTAAAGAAGTTGCTGAGGCCTTTCGGCGCTAGTTTGGTCAGGATCAGATCTTCCACAAAGAGATCGACCGTCCCATCCTCCGACCTCTCCGGTACACCGATGATGCGTACATTATTCCGCCGGGCCCTGCTTTCAAAATCCTCCAGTCTCTTAGCAGAGAGGTCGCTGAGGGCCCGCAGACTACGGATCTCCGTCTGCAATTCAGAGACATCCGTCTTGAGGCCTGATGACGTGAGATCGAGCGATTTGACCTTCTCACTAGTTTTTGACAGATCTGCCTTAAGTAAGTTGATATCGATCAACACGGTGTCAAGCTTGTGGGCCAGCGAGTCGAATTGCTGGCCGACCGAGGCCTTCATGGCGTCGATGGCACCCATGACATCTTGTAGTGACAATTCCGTCGAGGGTGACGGGCCCTCCTTGGCTGCATCTGAAAGCCCACTTGATCCGGGAGATCCCTTCTGCTGGGCGTAGCGGTCCATGTTGTTAGCTTGCACGTAGCTACCCCTCCGGGGAGCTCTAGACTTGTGCTTCTCACCGTCCAGCCGGGTCGTCATCACTCAGCAGGGAGAGCAGATCTAGTATACCTGTGAGGTGCAGCAATCACCCTGGGGAGTCCACCTGACTGATGGACAGCCTCCTTTATCAATGCCACTCGATCGCTACAGATCGGTCCCAACGCAGAGCGACTGCGAGCGCCCGCCACCAGACTCGTAGAGGAAAGTCAAAAGCGAAAGTGAAACCAGGGGGGGACGGGCCCGCCCAAGACCCCAGAGCCGTTGTTGTTCGATTGGAGCTCGGGGACAGTGCCAACCCAAGTCCGGGGTGGTGCCACGGAACAGGCCTCTCTCTAGAGTACAGGATAAGTCGAGTTCCCAAAGTCCAATTTAAGTTCCGAAAACGGGAATCACCTCCGCTTCGGTTCACCAGGAATATTCCTTCAAATTAACAGGATTACAGCCAGGATAGATGTGGGAGGCCGCGAGGGTCCCGGGAGCCCTGTGCCTACGCGTCCATCTTGGTTGCGCGCTAGGCTCCTCCCCAGTCTTTTTCTAAGCCTCCTATATCTCTTTCATTTTTAAATCTACAACCTCTGCCACTATTGATTTTTATTCCCGATACCTGCAGTGATATACCATTCTGCTACACTACAGACTTGGGTAACGCAAAGTAGGATAATGACATGGGAGGCACAGAAAGAGGCACTTTGCACAGTGACATGGTACAAGTAGTCTGTGAGCATTTGGGCATGTATGTGTTAGTACATAAAAGCCAGACATGGGGGCTTTGCCAATGCTCGTAATATTAAAGTGGTAAACCTAAATGGGCAGCCCCTATGCTTCGGAAAGTCTTTCCCACTCTTATCTCTTCACAGGCCTGATCTTGATTTAAAGTTTCTGCCAGGTACTTTAGTAAATAATAAATTCATGTCAAATAAGGAAAGAGATATGCCCCTTCCAGATTACAGCAGCCCCAGTCAACTATACAAATATTTATTCACCAACCTCCTTTCGCTCATGATCTGCACTCACAATGAGGCCGCCTTTGTTCGCCAACAGTGAGCACATTTTCAAAAACGCAAAAAGATAACCGAGGGGGGAAAATCCTTTTGGTATCGCTGGTGTTTTTTAGATGCAAGAGTTACCTGGTCTCGTAGGGGGAATAGATTACCAGCCAGCAGGGGCTGGTTATCTGTGAGGGCAAAAGAGCGTTTCCCCGCCCCCTGCTGTGAGCCACACATGTATTAATAATAAATAAACTCACTAGTTTATTCTCTCTGTTTTCAAAGCCTGACCGCGGTGCTCTTTCTATTGTGCCGGGGTCATGTGATGTCTTTCAGGACAGGGCCAATGATGGTAGAGTAGAGACTGCATTGAACAGGGTCATGTATCAGAAGTGCGCATGTCTGGTTGGACGGTTGATTTGGTGTGTCCAGCCAGAGATGCGCACATGAAGCCTCTCAAATCCACGCTGTATTAGGAGACGGGGAGAACACAGATGCAGCTCCCCAGTCTCCCATGGAGTGTAGGATTTGCCTGACCAAACCAATCTTGGTGCTGCTTTCATACCGTTTACTGTTATAAACAGTATTAAGAGCAGTATCAGTATTGGTTTTAACCCCTTCCCCGCTCATGACGGAACCACTCCGTCATGAGCCACGGTTGCGCTGTGCTCCTGACGGAGTGGTTCCGTCATGCTACGGCCATTGGCGGCCGCTCCGCCCACGCGGCGCTAATTCCCCGCCTGTGCGGGCGATTAGCGCAGTGGGCGGAGACGTGACGGAACCACTCCGTCATGAGCACAGCTCAACCGTGGCTCGTGACGGAGCGGTTCCGTCACGAGCACCACGCCACCGCGCTGCCCCCAAACCCCCCCCCCCCCCCCCAGCGCCGCGGCGGAATTCCTGCCGCGGCGAAGGGGTTAAAGGTTGACCCATACTCCCACGGCCTGGGCTCAAGCGGCACCGTGGAGGCAGGAGAATTTGCACAACTTGATCAATCACTGTGTGACTTTGTTTTGAAACCACACAGTGGCCATTTGCTTGCAACAGTCGCTCTCTCTCTCTCGCTCTCTCTCTCTCGCTCTCTCTCTCTCTCGCTCTCTCTCTCTCGCTCGCTCTCTCTCGCGCTCTCTCTCGCGCTCTCTCTCTCGCGCTCTCTCAACTCCCGTTGCACTGCACAGCTGACAAAACTGTGCGCGCAACGGGGGAGGGAAGATTAGAGCACTGCCACCTAGAGAGCCACCTGTTGACCACTTTGTGCGCAGTGCAGGCACAATTGGCAATTCAGCAAGTCCGCAGTGACTGCAGCATGTAAGTTAGAAGTGTTGCAGTCACCATGGTTCAATTTCCTCATCGACCATTCTGCCTCCTACGTTTATCTTACTCAGCTGCTGGTCAATAAAGCAAAATGAACAAAAACGACGCTGTCACTAGAAGACAAGGAAGAAAGGTAAATAGTTCTTTCTTGCCTTCTAGTGACCGTGTTTTTGTTTGTTTTGCTTTATTTAGGAGACATAGTTCACTCCATGGACAGCCACGTTTACGTCTTACCACTTTAAAAAGTCACTATCCGCCACTGCCAGCCAGAGGGGTCTTTTTAACTGAAAACTAGAGTGAGGGGTTCACTTTTCATCACTGTTAAGGGAAAAATACAGCCCCTTTCTGAATTCCGTAGAATGCCAATGTTTTCAAGTAATTATAAATGAAAATCAACCATTTTATGTAAGATTTGATTTCTGCTATCTTCTAGAAATACAAAACATGATCAATTCTGCAAAGCAGTCCATTAATGCATTACATCAAAAACATGCAATTTAACACACTGCTGATATTCTTCCCGTTTCTTCGCCCAGCATACTGTTCAGATTTGCAATTTGCTGTAAATTGACAACGGCAGTCACTGGAAATATTTAGTTAATTCCCCCCTGAATATATCAATATCTCAAACTCACTCAATTTTTAAAAAACAATTCATTTTACAAAAAAGAATTCCATACCTTACCTCAAATTAAATAACCAACAACAGGTCCCCTTTACTATTCATGTTTTGAATATTGGTGGAGTTGGTCCAATATTTAAATACAACATTTGTAAGGTCATCCTCCTATCGAAGAGCAAACCCAGGTGTTGCTTTGGCTAACTTTAACCAGTGCTTAAAATTGTGCACTTCATTTCTGTCATAGAAATGTATCCAAATGCAAAAAGAACAAATGATGGTCGGAATGGTGAGCAAATCAAACATTCACCCTCAGTCACAGATCTGGGTATAATCCATCCTTTTTTTGCTCACCACGTCACCCCAGTTTGGAACCAGCCATATGGGAATCAGTCTTGACTCTGCTCCCCATGGGAACAGTCCAACCCCAACTACCAGGCCAGCTCCCCTGTACCCGAAACAAGCATCCTGGGACCGATTTAGGGGTGTCGTACCCTCATCAGCCAGACTGGCTTGAATCCAGTGGGACAGTGAGCATTTTGAAGAGGCAATAGATCTCCCTATTGATACAAAAAAGAAGAGGAAAGAGGACAAGACTACTTGCCCACTTTGCATTAGCCCTCCTCCAATCCCTGGTCTACAGACTCCATCACCACCACAGGCACAATTTCATGACACTGTAGAGTCACCAGAGGGCTCACTACATTCCTTTACAGGGGTGGGGGCGAGGATGATGAGTAGCACTTATTGCCACCACAAGATGACCGGGGGCATATGACCCGGATCCACTGGATAATATTGATCCAGATCTTTATCCATCAAAACCCTCACCTCCTGATGACACCACTACTTACCATGACCTTATAAGTAGGGTGGCTAATTTTCATAAAGTAACACTGCACACTCGGACAGTAGAAGATGACTTTCTCTTTGAAACTCTCTCTTCTGCTCAACTTTCCATGCAGTATATTCCAATGCTTAAAGGAATGCTCAGACACGCCACAGACATTTTTAACAACCCAGTCAGATCTAGCATTATTACTTCTAGGGTTGATAAATATAACAGCAGACCCTGAATACATTAAAAGTCAACTCATACCAGACTCTCTAGTGGTGGCCACTGCTCGTAAGCGGGTAAACTCTCAACCAACTGGTGAAGCTCCTCCACTCGACCAAGATAGTAAACGTATAGACGCTGCTGGTAAAAGGGTATTAGCACAATCAGCCAACCAGTGAAGAATTGCCAACTCAATTGGTCTCTAGTCACGCTCACGCTATGATAGGGCGCTGGGGCGAAATGGAGGAGACACTACAGCACCTCCTAGAAGAACATTAAAAAAGAGCGTACCAAATTGCATCGGAGGGGAAACATATCTCTGATACAATTATAAGATGTGCCCTGGATGCAGCTGATACAGGAGCAGTAGAACTAGTGTCATTACAACAACAGGGCACATTGGTTTATTCCCTTTACTTCCTTAGACCCAAAAAGGACGGAGCTCTAAGACCCATTCCAGACCTCAGACCTCTAAACATGTACATTCTTTCAGGACATTTTCCTATAGTCACTCTTCAGGACATCCTACCACTTCTGCAACAGGGAGACTTCATGACTGCATTGGATCTAAAAGATGCATATTTTCACATTCCAGTTCACCCAACACACAGGCAATACCTCAGTTTTGCTTTCAAAGGACAACACTTTCATTTCAAAGTGCTTCTGTTCGGTGTCACCATAGCCCCTAGGGTGTTTACCAAATGTTTGGCAGGAGTAGCAGCCCACTTACGGAGACAAAACCTACATGTTTTTCCCTATCTGGACTGCTGGCTTATCAAAAGCGTTACAACAAACAATTGATGGACGGAATGCTGACCATGCAGACATTCTCCCCCAGTCAAGAGATCTGGGTTAAATCCATCGTTCTTTTGCCCACAACACCACCCCAGTTTAGACATGGCCATATGCAAATCAGTCTGGACCCTGTGCCTCATGGGAACAGTCCAGCCCGAACTGCCAAGCCATGTCTTCCCTGGACCGGAATCAAGCATCCTAGGACCGGTTTCTGGCTATCAGCCGTCATCAGCCAGGATAGCTTGACTCCAGTGGCGTAGTGAGCACGGGTCCCACGTCTGGGAATACCCATCCCACTTGGGGCGAAAAGCGTTACAACAAACATTGGATGGACGGAATGCTGACAATGCAGACATTCTCCCCAGTCAAGAGATCTGGGTTAAATCCATCGTTCTTTTTCCCACTACACCACCCCAGTTTAGACATGGCCATATGCAAATCAGTCTGGACCCTGTGCCTCATGGGAACAGTCCAGACCGAACTGCCAAGCCATGTCTTCCCTGGACCGGAATCAAGCATCCTAGGACCGGTTTCTGGCTATCAGCTGGGTTCAAACTGGAATGGCATGGTGAGCAAAAAAAGATGGATTTAGGCGCAGATCTCTGTACTGGGGTGAATGTATGATATTGTTCTGCATTCTGTCCATCAATTGTTGTTTTTGCATTTGCCACCCCGAGTGGGACGGGTATGCTCAGACGTGAGTCCCGTGCTCTCCATGCCACTGGAATCAAGCTATCCTGGCTGAAGAGGGGTGAAACCCCGAAACCGGTCCTAGGATGCTTGTTTCCAGTCCAGGGAGGACCTGGCTTGGCAGTTCGGGCTGGACTGTTCCCATGAGGCACAGGGTCAAGACTGATTTGCATATGGCTGGGTTCAAACTGGAATGGCATGGTGAGCAAAAAAACTATGGATTTAGGCGCAGATCTCTGTACTGGGGTGAATGTATGATATTGTTGTGCATTCTGTCCATCAATTGTTGTTTTGGCTTATCAAAAGCAACACATATCACAAATGTTTGCAATACACACAAACACCTATAAACCTACTACACCAGTTGGGCTTTACAGTCAATGCAGTAAAATCACACCTGCACCCTCTCAAGATACAGCCTTACTTAGGAGCAATCCTACATTGTCACAAAGGAGTGGCTTACCCAAATGCAGCAAGGATACCAACTTTCAAAATGCTGATTCCACAGTTTCAGACTCATAAACAGATATCAGTAAGAACAGTTATGCGTCTCCTAGGGACCATGGCGTAATGCATAGCCATAGTACCTCATGCCAGACTCAATGTGCGCCCTCTACAACAATGACTTAATGTAACAATGGTCTCAAATGGAGTGTCAGAGTATCTAGTGTTGATCAGCCGTCAAGCTTGCCACTTCCTGCAATGGTGGAACCCCAAGAATTTCTTACAGGGACAGCTTTTCGTAGACCCAATTCCACAGACAACCATTACGACAGACGCATCCATGGCTGGATGGGGAGCACACTCACAGGAGCTGGCTGTGCATGGACACATATATCCTGCTGGAGCCATTTCCCCACTGGACACACAGTCAATCTCTCCTACATATCAACCACCTAGAGCTACGAGCTGTTCATCTAGCGATAAAAGCATTCCTTCCTCACCTCATAGGCAAAGCAGTCCTAATCAAAACAGACAATATGACTACCATGTATTATCTGCAAACACAGGGGTGGGGGGCAGAGCTCCTGAACTGTCTCTCCTAGCACAGAACATCTGGAAGTATGCTCTCCAGCACAACATACAAAGTACATACCAGGAATGGACAACAACTTGGCAGATCTCAGCAGGACATGCCTACAAGTCCACGAGTGGGAAATCAACATACAAGTCCTACACCTATTCTTCCAACAATGGGGACTACCGGACATATACCTATTTTCAACACCACAAAACGCAAAATGCCTAAATTTCGCTTCCAGGTTCCAACACCCACAGTCCAAGGGCAATGCACTATAAGTCAGTTGGTCAGGGATATTTGCTTACGCCTCCCCCCCTGCTTCCATTTATAATTTGCTAACTGAGTCAGACATCCCTCATTCTAGTTGCTCCCAATTGGGCCAGACAACCATGGTTCACAACACTACTAGAGTTATCAGTAGTCCCATATCAAGTACTACCCAACAGACAAGACCCCCCTCACTCAGAACCAAAGATCAGTAAGACACCAAAGCCCCAGAACTCTCAATCTTGCAAGTTGGCTTCTGAGGTCTTAGAATTTGAATATCTAAATGTACCACAAGAATGTATGGCTATCCTAAAAGAAGCAAGGAGACACACAATGTGGGCATGCCTTACTGAAAAGTGGAAATGCTTTGTTAACCATTGTGACTCAAAGGATATTGATCCACTAAATGCATCACCTCAAAACATTCTCTGCTACCTGATTCACCTACAAACTACAGGGTTAGCTTTCACTTCTATAAAAATACATCTTGCAGCCCTAACTGCATACCTTCAAAATGGAGAACAAACTTATATATTCAGAATTCCTGTAATTATGGCCTTTCTACAAGGTCTCAGGATAGTAATTCCACCCATAGCACCATCCACACCAGTGTGGAATCTTAATATTGTGCTAACAAGGTTAATGGGTCCACCATTCGAAACAATGCACACATGTCCACTGTCGTTTCTGTCATGGAAACCTGCTTTTCTCATTGCAGTCACTTCACTCAGAAGAGTAGGAGAGAGGTTCAAGCATTTACTCTGGAAGAACCATTTTTCCTAATACCCAACGACAAAGTGGTTTTAATTACTAATCCTAAATTCCTACCAAAAGTGGTTTCACAATTTCACACAACTCAGTCCATTGAATTGCCTGTGTTTTTTCCTCAACCAGACTCCGTAGCAGAAAGAGCATTACACACATTAGATGTTAAAAGACCCGTAATGTACTATATTGATAGGGCGCAGTCCTTCCGGAAAACTTAACAACTATTTGTGGCATTCTCTAAGCCAAATAAAGGTAAAGCAATTTCAAAATCGGGTATGGCACATTGGAAGCCAAAAGACCTCTCCCTATCCCACCAAAAGCTCATTCTACATGCAAAAAAAATAGATTCTATGGCCTTTCTGGGGAATATACCAATAGCTGACATATGCAAAGCAGCTATGTGGACTACACCACACACATTTACAAAACATTACTGTGTAGATGTTATCAAGCAAATGTCAGCCAAGCGGGACTACATACATTATTTCAAACAAATGCACCCAGAACAAGTTACCCACCGCTTACGAGGAGAACTGCTTTTTAGACTATGCGAAGGATGTGAATCTACAGCCACACCTGCCACCAAACGGTAAATGTTACTTACCCTGTAAGCTTCTATTTATGGCATAGAGTGCTGTAGATTCACATGCTCCCACGCTCCTCCCCGCTGACTTGTGTTGGTTGCATTTATCTACATGATACTTTACATTATTGTTACATGCTCCTCTCTATAGGATACACTATCCTTTCACTCCATCCTCACCCACCAAGTGGAAAAAAATCTAACAATGGAGTTGAGGACCATGCGCATTGAAAGCAAGGGGAGGGGTCACTGCACCTTGTGACTTGTAAGACTTCTTCGAAGAAAAACAACATGCACACTTCCGAGCTCAACACTAGATGGCGGACGTATGCTAAGCATGTGAACCTACAGCACTACATGCCACAAACCGAGTCTTACAGGGTAAGTAACCTATACCATATACAAATAGTTATTGTTAGAATGCTCAATTAGTTATACAAATGGCCACAAGCTCTAAAAGCCACACCCCTCGTAATTCATACATGGATTGTCCTACATTCCTCAAGGTTAACATCATGCAATTTTCCATTAGAAAGAGATCTTTCCAAGCTCTTTTCCCTAACAGGTGATCTAACGTTGCAGCAGATGCCCCAGTTGTGTACGATTATTCACACACTGTGAAACCTAAGATGCCACCAGTGATAAATTGTGAGCTAACCAGAAATTCTTTTTGTCTTCATACTCAGTGTTGTCCCTATCAACTCACAAGATAGTAAAATTCTAGACATCTGTATAAAACAGATTGAAAGGCAAATCTGTCAGGCAAGTGTTCATATAAAGAAATAAGGAAGGGATGATTCCAAAGATGGCTTATAGACCTCTATAGCTTGCACCAAGTCAAGCACCATATAGAAGCATGACTGTACCTGAAAAATAGGGGCATTAGTTCCTCTCATCTACAGATGTAAACCGGTAAGTGTTGGGCAATTACTTTAAATTCCTGTGGTGGAGGGAAAATATAGTTAAATATATCCTAAAAGAAGCAAGGAGACCCACAATGCGGGCATGCCTTACTGAAAAGTGGAAATGCTTTGTTAATCATTGTGACTCAAAGGATATTGATCCACTAAATGCATCACCTCAAAACATTCTCTGCTACCTGATTCACCTACAAACTACATAACTTCCTTATTTACTTACTTCATTGGAGCCTGAGAGTGTATTATTATCACGTACTATAGACCGATTTTGGATATATATATACATATATACACATTGGCTGATATTCTATTTGGGACATGTTATCTTACTATTTCCAAGGCATTACTTCTATCGTAGATCCATGTTCCGTTATTTAACCAGCCATGGAGTCCTCAAAGCAATTTTTACTCTTGCAATTCAATATTCAGGGGCCCAATCTTGGAGTGACTAGAAGTTTATTCAAAACACAAGAGCTATCCTCTACAGTTGTAAATTGGATCTATAATCCTGTGTGATCCTGCTAGAACTTGATTATATCACACTTATGAATAATACATATTCTCATACACCCCTGTCCCCATCTTATGTAATCCCGATATATATATATATATATATATATATCTCTATATCTATATCTCACCAGACAATGTCCATGCATTTGGATACACACTCCTCCATCCGGTCATTTGTCAAAATCTTTTAATTCAAGGGAACAGGCATTGTAAATCTGTTAATTTCTGTCCTGCTGCCTGATGCGTTTCAGAGCTTTCGAGCGCTTTCCTCAGAGGCAGTTTGAATGCATTTTTTTTCTGTTCCCACAGTTCACTACGTGCTTTAAACATTTAATTAGGCCTCTGGTGTGCTTCTCGAGATAGATCGTATTTCAAATACACGTCGGAACTTGTAGTTCAATTCAGTTTGCTTTTTATCCTCCAGTGGCTTCCATGTGCATTTCAAACCTTTTCCAGGACTAATAGCTGCCCTCAAGTGGGCTTCAGAGTACTATTAAGAAGGGCACAGCGGAGGCCCATAAAATCAATAAAGCACGCAGGGAACTGTGGGAGTATGCAAATGTGATGGGACTTTGAACCGTCTCTGAAGAAAGAGCGTGAATGCTCTGAAACGCGTCAGGCAAATGGATATTGAAATCGGAGCTACAACCCTGTTCCTTTGGCAATAAAAGGTTCTTGAAACTAACCAGCTGGAGGAGTGCATCTTTAATGCATGCATATATCTGTCTCCTACTGGCGCTCGCCAGTAGGTAGTTATAGTTAGGACCTTGTTTCTATCCAAAAAGCGTTTTTTGCTTTCCCAATAATTTTGGTGTTTGACGAATCTTCGCGAACTTTTCAAAACTAGTGGGGCGCTCCGGTTAGCTGCAGTCTTGAAAGTTTCGGGGTGGTTCATCAAGGGGGGGGGGTCCCAAAACGCGTTTTCCCCATGTAAATTTCCATAGGAAACTTTAGACAAAGCTACAGCCCGAACTGCTGAACGGAATTACACCAAATTTGGCAAAAAAGGTAGGGCTTGGTTCAGAAAGAGCCCTTTTTGTTAAATTGTGCAAATCTGTTCAGTAGTTCTTAAGATATAAGCAAAAAGAAAAATATGGATATCTGAGCACCAAGGAGGGTTTACGAACTCTCCCGGGCACGAGCCTCACTCTGATTGGCTGCCAACACTCCAAACCTGGAAGGGTTGGCAGCCATCTTGTGACTTGGTAGAACCGAGTCACAAGAAAACAGTGAAAAAGAGGTTAAAAAAGAACAAAAGGGGGCAGGGTAGAGAAGCCCTGACCCCCTAGCCTGCTCAGGGGGACCCACAAGGACCCCCAGGACCACAAAAAGCATGTATCTTTGTTAAAACCAGCAGAATTTCCGTTGGGTTTGCGAATCCCGCCGAAATTGTTTTTAAAATGAAGCACGGAAGCCCGCGATTCATTTTAATGAGGCCCCCGGGTGGGCCAGGTCCCGTGGGCAATGCAAAAAAGAAAAAGCTGGGGCCCTTTTAATACAATGCATGAGACTGGTGTGGTGCCTAGCCGCAAGGCTCAGCTCGCATTAGCACGGACAGTCCCGCACACAGACGTCCCGCACTCTGGGAAGTGATGCTCGTCTGCCCGCACTCACAGGGACTTCTGAGAAGCGAGCACTTTATCTGCCCTGGGCCAGAGGACCACCAGCACGGAAAGGGGCTCCCCGCCACGTGCCTGTCACCAGAAGTGCCTCTGGAAGCCGGGCACACTCAGCCACTGTCAACATGTATCTGTCACCCCTCTGACCGATGCATACAGAAGAGACGGGCCCCAAGGCATGTCCCTCTCATCCACAACAGCGGCGCTTCCTACTGCACAGAAGCCACCGGAGCAAGGCGGGAAGGTGGCACACGGCTCAGGAGCACACACCACCGAAGCACACATGTTCTCCATGGTTCAGCGCCCACATACTGTTCGTACCAGTGTGTGTTTCCAGAATAATACCACCAGACATTCCGGTCACAGACCAAATGCCCAAACTACGCACCGATCAGAGTATATTCAATACATCAAAATTATTTGGTCACAACGCGCTGCCATCACCTAGTTATCGATGTACTATAATGCACTTTACACCCAAACTCACACAATGAACCATAACAACGAGCGGTGACACAATGTCGACTATCGCTAGAGCATCATTAATCGACAAGGATTTGAAAATAAAGGTGCCATATTTTTGAAAGATCTGGGACTATCCAAATGTAAGCTGTAAATATCCGCTTTTGCACGAGCATCCCTGACTAGACTCCAGAGCTTTATCACATCCCAACTCTTTTCTTACACCACATACTGTGCTACAGATTTAATGTGACAACTTGCAGGCGGCCTTAGTGTCTGCACGAGATAACAGCGCGGTACTCACACAGGGAGAGTACACAACTCCATATTGGAGAGAGGAGTCTCCCTAACGGCTAGGGCGCTCGACCTCGGACCTGGGGAACTAGGTTAGAGTCTCGGTATTGACGCTGAACATCCTGTGATTCTGGGCAAATCACAATCTCCCGTGCCCAAGAGATAATGAATGTGTGTCCCCCTGTAACGTAACTGGTGCTATGTAAAGCGCTCTGATACCTAATTGGATTCGGGTCAAGTTCGCGCTATATAAAACTCCGCAAGAAAATAAAAATATATTCTTGGTATATAACTTTACAAGACCGTTCGCTACGTTGCTCACGCCTGCTCCAAGGGCATGCAGCGACCCCACACCCTCTCACCTGTGTGACTTCGTAAAGCGGCTTGTAGTGTTCCTCCCTCTTCTGAAAAGTGCACAGGTTGCAGCCTATTCTAGCACGCAGCGGAAGATCTGGGCTCCCCTCTCCCCAGCACAGGATGGCAGACGCCCTGACAGGGAATCACCCTCCAGACGCGACTACATTTTGTCATCAGTCACTCCCGCGTGGAGACACCGGCATGCCACTGTGAGATGAAGGCATGAACCGAGGCGGAGTGCGGCGCGCGGGGGAGCAGCGGAGGCAGCAGCATGCCTGTCCACCCTTCCTTAAGTATCTCGCATCTTCGCATCCACACACGCCAAGTTACGACTCAGTTCATGACCACACTCCACCTGTCTCTGCACCAGCGCACATGACTACACAGTTTCAGCTCATGAATATTAATGCCGCCTCATTGATTATTTATGACACAACGTGTTAGCGTGAGGGGTGTCATATCTGCTGCTGATGACAGATTAATATGTTCGAGGCATGTGGGCTGCTGAATTCATATCTGTGCATAGATCGCCGCCTAGTGTTGGGTCCGGATGTTTGCACGTTGTTGTCCTGGAAGAGTCTTCGAAGTATCCTGAGATAGGTGACTCCTCCCCTGGACCACAGTGCGCATGGGCATCCTCTCCATCCTCAGATTGTTTTTTTCCGCCATTGGGTTCGGATGTGCTTATCTTAGCTCAAGTTAGGAAAAATTAGTTTAAGGCCAAAAGGCCTTTAGTTTTCGTCGGTACTGTTCCCGATCGGTATCGACAGCTTTCTTGCTTAGTTTAGCAAACTTCTTCAAGTTTTTCGGATCCGTTTAATCTGATCATCGACCCTACATCGACGATGGAATCGAGGACCCCATTCAAACGGTGTCCTGTTTGCCACGCCAAATATCCACATATCGACGTCCACCCGGTGTGCAACAAATGCCTCTCGCCGGATCACGACGAATCGAAATGTATGGCCTGTGCCCGATTCCAATCCAAGAAGACTCTCCGGAACCGACGGGCAGCGAGATTAGAAGCGCAGCAATCGGCACCGGCCCCGGCAAACATCTTCAGCACCGAGGACGAAGATGTTGAAAGCATGGAAGACACGAACTACAGCCCCGCTTCCGAACACGATTCCCGATCGGAAGACGCCGATGAAGCGCTTTTTCACAGGGAAGAAGCCGACGATGAGGTAGGAGACTACGATGAGGCCTTTGGGGCCGAAGAAGATAGCTCTGGTGAAGAGCAGGGCCTACCCGTCGAAACGGAGGCTATCAAAGTGCGTCATTCTACGGCTCCGGTCGAGGGATCGCCTCCGGGCCTTACCCAAGATCAATCCTGCAGTTCTTCGGCCCCGCCTTCGGGCCCGGCCTCGAACATCCAGCAAGAGCCATTTTTACCGAAAAAGACTGGTTTCCCTTCAACGAAACCGAAACCAATCATCGCACCAGTTACACAGAAACCGAAAGTGAAACTGGCAGTGGTCGGCTCGAAGCCCTCGACGACCTCCACTCCTTCGACGCCAGCCCAAACCATCGGCTCCGAACGCACTAAAAGGGATTTCGGCGCCGAACTCGCTGCTGCGGATGTCGGTACCGACCCGAAAAAGAAGGCCATCGGTACCTCAAAAGCGCCTCGGCCGCAGGCACCGAAGCAATCGGCCCTGACCACAAAAGTTAAAATGGCCGCTCCATCAGAGTCCACTTCGAAGGCAGCGACTAAGGTCAAGTCATCGACTCCGTCGACCGCTACTGCCTCTCCTCGAATCGATGACCCTGTGGCTCCGAAGCAGTCCTCTGCAGAACCACTCCGCACCAAAGAACCTTCGGCGTTCGGTGCGACAAGTTGCGGCGTCCTTGCAACGCATCAGAGATCAGGCAGCCCTCCAGTCCACATCGGGCCCTGACCCGAAAAAGGCTCCAAAGGCACCTTCGGCACCAACCAACATTACTTTTGGTTTACCGCCCTCCACGGCGCCAAAGATGTTCGAGATCCGAACACGTGTCCGCCAGACAAGGTCCCCATCTGCTGGACACTCTCCTACTGAGCCTTCCCCGTCCCAATTCATGGACGCCGACACTGGCAGACTCATGCTCCAAAAACGGAAGGTCACACCAGGGCAGGCCTTGGTCTCTTACAGAATCCCTCTAAAGCAGAAACTGCCAGCAGAATCGGAACCGGTTCTATACGAACGCCTGCATACCTCCTATCTGGATCCCCAGTCCTTTTCTCCAACACCCTCCGACACGGACGCAATGGAGGACTACATGGGTGATGAAACCACCTACCCTAAGGATATAGATCCTGAGGAGCAGCAGGACCCAGATCAAGCTTGGGATGACCCTGCAGACCCGGGTGCCACAACAGATACCCAGGACACGCAGCTTTACGGTGCAAAAACATCTCCCACAGAGGACACTGCTGCCTTCAATGCCCTCATAGAACGTGCTGCAGCCAATCATGGTGTGCAACTCCACTCTGACACAGTTGAGGAAGACTTCTTGGTGGACACTTTTGCCTCCTCTGAGAGGACGGTCAAGACTCTGCCCATGTTGAAAGGTGTTCTCAAGCCAGCAAAGGAAATTTTCAAGGAAACAACAAGGGCACGGGTGCTGAACCCCAGGATTGAGAAGAAATACAAACCTGCGCCTGGGGACCCTATGTACATTAGAGGGCAGTTACCTCTAGACTCCATGGCGGTTGCTAACGCTCGCAAACGAGCGCACTCACAAACGACTGGTGACGCTCCTTCCCCAGACAAAGAATCCAAGGTGCTGGAGACCTTAGGCAAGAGGATTGCAGCTCAAGCAGCAAACATTTGGCGCATTGCCAATACACAGGCCCTCCTGGCTCGCTACGATCGTTCACACTACGACACACTAGAGTCACTACTCCAACATCTGCCACACGAGTACAAAGAGGCACCGGACCTCCTCATCAGAGAGGGACAACTCCTTACAAACGCATCCATTAAGTGCGCACTAGATGCTGCCGACACAGCTGCGAGGGCAATAAACACCAGCGTCGTGTTGCGCCGACACGCTTGGCTAAGAATCTCCGGATTCAAACCTGAGATCCAAAACAACATCCTAAATCAGCCTGTCAACCCCGACTACTTATAAGGACCGGAAGTTGACACCACTTTAGAAAAGATAAAAAAAGGACACTGACACTGCGAAGTCAATGGGGGCTCTACAAACTCAGACATTTCGTAGTGGCTCCTTTCGCCGTCCCGGAAATAGGGGAGCAGCTAGAGGACAGGGGTCACAGCAGACATACAATAAAGGGGGCACACAGAGTACCTACGATAAAAACAACAGAGGTGGATATCATGGCTCCAGCACCAAGGGCAGAGGACGCGGTTACGGCAACACCAGGTCCTCACCCAAGAACAAACAGTGACGCCCTCTCCCTTCCCCCCGACCACATAACACCTGTCGGGGGGAGACTCCAGCGGTTCCTGTCCACGTGGAATACCATCACCACGGACAGGTGGGTCAGGGATATTATCCAGCACGGTTACTGTCTCGAATTAACCTCCACTCCACCCACAATACCGCCAAAGCACCGTCCTATGTCCGCAGAGCACCTAGCATTATTGCAGCAGGAAGTGCTCAGTATGCTGCAAAAAGGTGCAATAGAGGTCGTGCCCTTCAACCAGCAGGGGACAGGAGTGTACTCTCTGTACTTCCTAATCCCAAAAAAGGACGGTTCGCTCAGACCTATACTAGACCTGAGACCCCTCAACCACTACATTCTCTCAGAGCATTTCCATATGCTCACCCTACAACAGGTTCTCCCGCTGCTCAGCCAGGGAGACTTCCTAGCCACACTAGACCTCAAAGATGCGTACTTCCACATACCCATACACCCGTCACACAGAAAATATCTCAGGTTCACTATTCAGGGACAGCACTACCAATTCAAAGTCCTCCCCTTCGGTGTGACAACAGCACCCAGAGTTTTCACCAAGTGCCTAGCTACAGTGGCTGCACATCTACAGAGACAACACATTCACGTCTACCCTTACCTGGACGACTGGCTTGTTCAGGCGAAGTCAGCCCAGCAATGTGCCAGCCACATGTCAATCACCATCCACCTCCTTCACAGTCTGGGATTCTCACTAAATTACCCAAAATCACATCTCCAACCCGCACACGTACAACAGTACCTGGGTGCGACCATAGACACTCTGGCAGCCACAGCTCAGCCAAATTTAGTGAGGATCAACAGCACGCAAATGCTGATCTCAAAGTTCAAACCTCAACACTCCCTTCCTGTGCGAGTGTTCATGCAGTTGATAGGCATGATGGCCTCCCGCATTTTCATAGTCCCACACGCGAGACTACATATGCGCCCGCTTCAGGAGTGCTTGGCACGTCAATGGAATCAGGCTCACGAGCAATTAAAAGACCTAGTGTTGGTGAGCGGTCGGGCATACAACTCTCTGCATTGGTGGAACCCACAAAACCTTTGCAAGGGCCGACCGTTCCAAGAGCCTGTTCCACAAATAATACTGACGGCGGACGCGTCTCTCCAGGGATGGGGAGCTCATGTACTCAATTACACAGTGCAGGGACTATGGACAATACAACAAAAGAAGATGCACATCAACCTTCTGGAACTGATGGCAATCTTTCTAGCCATGAAGGCATTCAAAGTACACTTATGCAACAAAGTCGTGTTGATCCGGACGGACAACATGACTGCCATGTACTACATACAGAAGCAGGGAGGAACACACTCTCCACAGTTGTCTCATCTGGCTCAGAGCATGTGGAAGTGGGCCATTCAGAGGAACATATTCCTCATGGCGGAACACCTCCCCGGCAAGGACAACCAGATGGCGGATCTGCTCAACAGACACAGCCACCAGATGCACGAGTGGGAGCTACATCCGTCAGTACTCCAACCGTACTTCCAACAGTGGGGTCATCCAGAGATAGACCTATTCGCCACAAACGAAAACGCAAAATGCCAAAGCTTTGCCGCCAGGTTCCCACATCCACAATCGCAGGGCAATCCGATATGGATGAACTGGTCCGGCAGATTTGCGTACGCTTTTCCCCCAGCACCGTTAATACCGCTGTTGGCACGCAAACTGCGACAGCACTCACTGACACTCATCCTAGTTGCTCCCACATGGGCGCGGCAGCCATGGTACACCACCTTTCTAGAACTTTCCGTGGTGCCGCATTAAAGGCTGCGGATCAAACCTGCACTCTTAACGCAGAACCATGGCGAAATTCAGCACCCAGATCCGCAACAGCTGAACCTGGCAATCTGGCTCCTGAAGTCTTAGAGTTTGGCTACCTAAACCTGCCACCTGACTGTATGGAGATCATTAAGGAGGCCAGGAGACCCACTACCAGAGCCTGCTATGCAGCTAAATGGAAGAGGTTTGTTTTTTATTGCAACGACAATGACATTAACCCGCTAGACGCATCCACTCAAAACATAATCTGTTACCTCTTACACCTATACCGATGCAATCTGGCATACACCTCAATACGTATCCATTTGACCGCAATAGCAGCCTATCTCCAGAACAGGCAGCACCTCTCTTTATTCCGAGTGCCTGCCATCAAAGCTTTCTTGGAGGGACTTAAACGAGTAATTCCCCCAAGACACCCACCAGCACCGGTGTGGAACCTCAACTTGGTCCTCACCCGACTGATGGGTTCACCCTTCGAACCTCTCCACTCATGTGAGATTCAATTCCTCACCTGGAAAGTAGCTTTCCTAGTGGCAATCACTTCATTAAGAAGAGTTAGTGAACTCCAGGCACTAACCATTCAAGAGCCATTCATACAAGTTCATACCAACAGGGTCGTACTACGTACTAACCCCAAATTCATGCCTAAAGTAATATCGCAGTTCCACATGAATCAAACTATTGAACTGCCCGTTTTCTTTCAGAATCCACAAAATG
Source organism: Triturus cristatus (assembly GCF_964204655.1). Taxonomy (NCBI): domain Eukaryota; kingdom Metazoa; phylum Chordata; class Amphibia; order Caudata; family Salamandridae; genus Triturus; species Triturus cristatus. The sequence goes on along the minus strand of NC_140590.1, from coordinate 613,667,756 downwards.
TCGCTGAAAGAATGCTCCATACACTAGATGTCAAAAGAGCCCTCATGTACTATATAGACAGAACTAAAGACTTTAGGAAGACAAAACAACTTTTCGTTGCCTTTTCTCCACAACACAAAGGCAACGCCATCTCCAAAGCAGGTATAGCCAGATGGATCGTTAAATGTATTCAAATTTGCTATCAAAAGGCTAAACGCACGTTAACGATTCCCCCACGAGCCCACTCAACACGTAAGTTAGGGGCGTCCATGGCTTTCCTGGGACACATTCCTTTACAGGATATATGTAGAGCAGCCACATGGTCCACTATACATACATTTACCAAACACTATTGTGTAGATGTACACTCAAAACAGCAGGCAGCTGTAGGACAGGCTGTTCTCAAAACTCTTTTTCAGACCGCTGCAGCTGGCACTGGTGGCCGCCGGTAATAGGAGGTACTGCTATGTATTCTATGCACAGATATGAATTCAGCAGCCCACATGCCTCGAACTGAATATGCTACTTACCAGTATGCATCTGTTCTTGGCATGTAGGGCTGCTGACATTCATATCGCCCACCCTCCTCCCCGGCGCCTGTAGCAGCTGCAGCTCTCAGAATTACTGTATAGCATGGTCATCACTTTCTGTATATACTCCATCACTGCCACAATGGCGAAAAACAATCTGAGGATGGAGAGGATGCCCATGCGCACTGTGGTCCAGGGGAGGAGTCACCTATCTCAGGATACTTCGAAGACTCTTCCAGGACAACAACGTGCAAACATCCGGACCCAACACTAGGCGGCGATCTATGCACAGATATGAATGTCAGCAGCCCTACATGCCAAGAACAGATGCATACTGGTAAGTAGCATATTCATTACTAATTAAGAAACAGTTGGACTGTGGTTAAACAAAACTCACGGGGGAAGTGCGATCTCCTTTTTAGGCAGGATGGGCGGATCGCCCGACAAGCCCTGTACAGAGAAGCACACACTTGTTTCTTTATTTCGTCCGTGCTCGTCTTCCTCCAGCTGATATTAAAGCATTTTGGGTGATATGAAGCATCGAGGGAGGGAAAGTGCTTAAGTTAATTTTCTCTCCCTACAAGTGCACCACATGTGATGAACATGGGTCATTGTAGCATCACCCAAAAATGGACAGTACATGCTGCTTCTGCAACGAAAGGCATGAAGCTGTTAACCTGCCCCTGCCCCTGTCTTTAGTGGTAAGAACTCAGAAATACAATGGGACATTTTATTCACATGGGTTTTTAAAGCACAACATACTCCGAGGGGCAGTATTGTATTGCAGTGCAGCATTTATATAGCGCTTACTACTCCTATGTGGGGTACTGAAGCGCTTTACTACCTGTGTGGCAAGCTATGTCATGTAGGGTGTGTGGTTAGATAAAGGCGTGTATGTCATGATATGTACAATTTATTCTTACACAGCGTCATAGCTTACACGTGTTTTACTGATTTCGAAACATTTCCAACCAATGCACCAACTCTCAAGGTTGTGTAAGGGCAAGTTATTGAACTACATTCCAGTCCAACTCCACATGTGAAAACTAAACGCATGCATAAGGAAATGAGTTGACATTTTGTTAATAATAAATGACTTTTTTTCCAACAAACATCCTGCAAAATCTGTATATATATATTAATTCAATTTGCAACACTTTCTGAAGCACTTATGCATTACCCACTCAGATATCAGTTAGATGTGCAGATAATTCATTGATAATGTTTGTGAATACACACAAAGTTAAGTCTGTAGGTCTACATTTTCTGGGATTTGAGTAAGTCTAATTAGTCACAAGTATGTGAGCGTAGTACACACTTGGGTAGCATCAGAGCTGACTTTTGCATGGAGAGCACCCTGGGCGAAACCAAATTTGGTGCCGCCCCCACACTTTTCTTTGGACCTTTTTCTTTGGACCTATGTTGAAGGTAGACTGCTGTATGGAGCTTTAGCACCCTCTCTGTAGGGCGACACTGTGGGCGAGGGCCCAGTTTGCACATGCTAAAGGCTGGCCCTCGATAATATGCAGGATGACCATGTATCCAATAGATCTGTAGGGAAATTTGAATTGTGTACCTTATGCATAACTACAGTAAATTGATTTCAAGTTACCTGTGCTGATACACTTGAATGGCCAGAATTGATATCATCCAGTAAATCAAGGCAACAGTTAAATCTAGTGCGGCAGAGTTATATTTTTATTTAAAGTTTTCTGTACTTTGCAGCTTTAACAATATGTCAGCTACAGTTACATTTATTAGGGTTGTGCATAATTTTCTTCTGTGTAATTAAGGGAAATTACACCACATAGTATAATGGTGATATTTTTGGAATTGCATGTAACAAGCATAACATGAAACTATATGAGATTATGATAGCATAAGGGGTATTTAGTAGAGCTAACTATAACTCGCACCCCCGCAATACACTGCTGATGACGTCACATATTACATCACTCATGACCTGGTCAGTGACATCACTGATGACATCTCAAATGACACGAGTACGAGTGAAATGTCCAACTAACTATAACGTCCCTGAAACCTATGTTTTTTTTAAGTGAATTTCTAAGGTTTTTTAAATGGTAATTTCTAACTATAACTTGCCTGAAACCTATGGTTTTTCCAGTGAAAATATATTTATTGCCCAGTGGCTGGTAGTTCTACTTAGGATCTTGTTTCCATAGAAAAATCATTTTTTACTTTGTTTATAACTTTGGAAGTATTTGACAAAACTTTGCAAAAAGCATTCTTATCGACCTCAACTCCATCCTGGAAAGTTCTGGGGTGATTCATCAAGCGGGGGCTGAGTAAAATAGGGGTATCTCGAATTGCATTTTCCCTATTAATTTTTTCATAGGAAATTTAGACACAACTGCAGCCCAAACGGCTGAACGCATTTACACCAAATTTGGCAGAAAGCTAGAGCTTGGTCCAGAAAGTGGCTTGATGTAAATTTGTTCAGTAGTTTTTAGGTCGACGCTTAGAGCTGCGCACATGCGCAGTCTCGCTGGCGAGATTTAGTGTTTTCAGGAGGTTTCGGTAACGGGCTTTAAGCCCCACCCCTCTTTCCCATTGGCCAGCGTCACCGTTTATGCTAAACGGTGGCCGGCCATTGGGAAAGGGCTCTGTGTGATGTACTCTTTTCTCTCTTTCTGCCGTCCCACTTGGACTGACTGCCCTGACTTACTGCTGGCTTAAAAGGTTTGTTATCTTTATGGGTCGAAACAGATGGCCCCATAAAGAAGATAATAAACCTTTTACGCCAGCAGGCCGAGGCCGTCCAAGTGGGACGGCAGAAAAAGAGAAAATGACTACGTCACCAAAGCGAGCGCTTGTCTTTGACTGCTTCATGGCGCTTTGCTTCGCAGTCGTGTTTGTGTTTACTGAACACAGGTATAGGCACGGGCGGGAGTGCCGTGTGATTAAGTCATCGGGAGCAAGGGTTTGCGGCTTTGATTATTCCACATAGCGCCCATCAGACGACGTTTGTGCGCCTGGTGCTCGGACAACGATTTCACTTCCGCCTACGATTACCATGGAAAGTGACTAATTTAATTCAGGATACGGCAGCCAAGGGGCCATGTATGTGCTGAAGCGGTCACAGAGGCGCCCCGGCTGGTGTGTATGTGTGTATGTGTGTATGTGTGTATATATATATATATATATATATATATATATATATATATATATATCCATCCCTATTTGACCCCTACGGATATTTATAATATATAAATTATATTGGGCATAATCTTTGCCTCAGGGGATTGTCAATGCGTACTTAAAACTGAGAGAAAAAAATGATCGCAAGGAAAGGTCCAGACAAAGAGCGCCCCAGAGCTGGGATTCGAAAAACGTGCTTCTCCTGACATCCGCACATGAGGTTGGGGGGATGAGGGGGGTGCCTATAGAATGTCCCGCAGCGTTAACCACTGGACACAAATGCCCAGTTCCGCGGATCCTATATTTTTAATTCCTTCCTGCGATGCGAGCTAAACGCGCCGCTCTGTCCCAGAATATTTCCCAATATTTCTGATTAAGCGCCCGGGCCCCGGCTGCCCCTCCAAGCGCCTCGCAGCCTGTGCCGTTCCCGCAGCAACTGCCTGACAGGCCCGCCCTTGTTATGTTTCCAAGCCGGGCTCGGCTGACATTTCTCAAGTAATTTAGTTAAGAGGAAATTAGTTGTTCCCAGTAGGGAGAGCAAACGAGTCGAGTTAAGGTAGCTGGCGTGATAAATGGGCCGCTCGTTTGGCGCTCTCCAGAGCTCGTTTAAGACTCGTTTAAGACTCGTTTTCTGTATTAGCCACCTTTGAGCCATTAATGCAGCATGCAGGGACCGTGGCCCCATTAGCGCCTAGAGGACGTCGTGGAGCGCAGGGGATAATGGCCGGTGCCTTAACGCCGCCCCCTGCGAGCCCCCGAGCCCCTGCTTGGCACGGACAGAAGGCGGCTGGCCACTGGCCCGCCGGGTGATCAATAAAACAGTAATGAGCGGGAGGCCCCGGACATTAGCGCGTGCCGCATGTAACTAGAAAGATCATTTCGAGTTTGCAGCTGTATTAGGGCTAATTGGGGGATACATGTATGTGGTGTGATTGTATGACAATAATAACATGTCTGAACACTGTGCCGTTATGGCACGAGACCAATGTGCAAAAACACGAGTTGCGAGTGTTCCCAAGTAGGAAAAATAATGTTAGCGTTACAGCGCTCAGAAGTCACCGAAATGCGACTCATAGCACCAGCTGTCACCTCCAAATAAATAACACTGCTACGAAATGGAGATTGCGCCTACAACATGTAATAAAATGAAGCAGCATTTTTTTTTTTTATAGAAATGCTTCTGTATTTGTTTAGGAGTTTTTACAGCCAGCTTGTTGGTTTCCGATCACTTCAGAGCGCCAGGCCCCCGAGCACTGGAGAGATCTGAAGCATTGGCATAGCCAATAGGTCTCGCTTTTGGGACCTTATAAGTATTTAGTTATGCAGCACAATATCCTTGGTGCAACAACATTAACTGTTGCACAGCTAAACACTTGTAAGGTCCCAAAGGCGAGACCTATTGGCTGTGCCAATGCTTGTTGAGAAATGAAGTCTGAAATTTGATAGATTTTTCACGCCACGGGAGCAGAGAAAAAAAACCTGCTCCCACTGGGTGGAAGCCTGACCGGCTCCCACTTCACCTGGGATGGGTGCCTGCAGGGGAGCCGAGGAATGGGGGTGCATGCACTAAAGTAACTATAACTTGAACCCTTGCTATGCACTGCTAATTAAATTTCATATTCATCAATTGTGACATGTTCTATGACATCATTGATAGCAATGCTGTGCATGGTGAGGGTACACATTATAGTTACTTTAGGGCACGAGTTAGTTACTTGAGATAACAATAACTGGTGAATTTCAGTGGTTTTGTTCATTTGAAAATGGAAAGTTGTAACTGCCAGTATCACCTAACCATAACATCCCTTTAACCTTTGTTTTTTGAGTGCATTTCTAAGGTTTTTTTAATGCAAAGTAAGATATGATTACCATGGGGTGAAAAGAAGTTTTAAGGTCTCTTACAAACACAAGGAAAAATTCTATAGATCTGCACCAAATCTGTCAATCATTGATAATTCTGCACACTACTAATAGAGATTGATTATACCACACATATGCCTTATATGCAATAAAATAGCTGACATCTTATGTAGTCCAATTCGAGTCATGTATACATGAAAGAAGTACTTTAGGAACCCATCAATTATCGATTCATTAAGTGGAGGATCTCATCATAGTCATTAAGCTCCTGTTTCACAATCTTGCAACTTTCTGTATATATAGCGTCAATCGATACCCCTCTAAAGCAGGCAATCCCCTTATGTTGCCACGTTTCTGCAGATCTACATACTGGGGCTGAAGGTAGTGGCAAGCAATAGTTCCAGGGTTAGAAATGCCCTTTTGAGTCTGTGCAAACCTATTAATTTGTATGTTTCAAGGGTTTTCAAATCTTCTCCAATCTTTTCCCATACTGAGAAATGTTGGAAATTTACTTCTGACAATGGCAGACGTAAACCTTCATCCAGAGTTGGGAAAAAAGTGGTTGGAGGGAAAGTGAACTTGCAAACAGTCAGATTTTCGCATGAGTAAATCTACACATGCATATTTGCTCATGCTAAAATGCAGTTCACAAATATTTTCTAGGAGTACTATTTCTTGTCCTACTTCTGTAAATTCTTGGGATTTCACGAAAGCCATTTAGCTGCACTTAATGCAAGGACATATACCATGGGTGCACTTTTGAGACTTTCTTTAATAATTGGGCCCCTAATTTGGTCTGGCATTGACCATGACCTTTTGCTTTTATTAAAATTCTGTCTCTCTCTCTCACTGTATCGGCTGGCTTCACTGTTGGTGACAGCATTCTGCTCTTTCACAAGGAGCATATCGGCACACAAAGTAGTTTTGTTCAGTGCCAGTAACTACTGTGGCAGTGTGTGCTTTTTGAGACCAAACCCTGCTAAAACAAGTCACACATTGACAATACTAAAAAGCTGACCACCAATATCAGACCTACTGGCTTTGCCAATGCTTGTTTATTTTTGTTTCCCATAATCTTATTGAAACTGGTTACACTGATTTTCCATTATGAATATTTTTAGGAAATGTTAACATGCATCAGCAGGTTTTACTAAATGATGCTGCAAAGAAATGGTACCTGTAATTTTACAGTAGTTTAGTGCATTTCTTTTTGCCTGCTTTCATTTTTTTATGAACATTTTATTTTGAAAGCAAATAATCTCATCTATCTTGCTTTCAAGCTTCTGCAAATATTTGCATCAAATCGGAACGCATTCTGGGAGCATTATATATAGCCTTGTATTGGTAAACATTGAAAACGAGTGTACACATTTTTATACTGGAACCACTGTCCATAGTGCAGTCGGAGCTTACAACATTTACTTGGAGCGCTCTCACCCTAATAATAAAGCTTTCAATTAATGAACCATAAATACAAGTTTGAATAGCATTAACATATGGACATAAATATACTTTAACTGCCGACCGCGCTCTTCCCTGATCCATAATGTGGTACTGCAAACTGGCAGCCAAAGGATTTGCGCTCTAGGGGGTTGGGCCTACTTGTACCAAGGAAAAAATACACATGCAATTGTTGCCCTTGACCCCAAACAATATGTCCTGGGCATTGGGCTATGGGAAATCCACATTCCTGTAAAGTCTAAGATGATTGCAGTTGAGACTGTCCACACTATGTCATTTGCATTGTATTGTTTCTCTATATAATGTGCGACTAAGGGTGCCCCTAGTGTTTTTCATCTTACTCTTGCCCTATACTGTATTATCCTCTCTCTGACTTCTTCTGTTGTAAGGCCAATATAGTGCAGATCACAAGGGCATTTAATGGAATAGACGTTGTTTGTGTTACAGTTAGAGAAGGTCTCTTGTTTGATAACATTGCCATTGGTTGTTACTTCCTTGGTGTTATTTGTGAAACCGCACCCACTGCAGTTGTTACATTTAAAATGCCCTTTCACTGGTGACAATGCTAACCTGGAACAAATGTTTTATTGTTCTCAGGCCGTCTGGCTGCTTGTACCACATATTGTTTAATAATTTTTCCTTTTTTTAAAGAAAAAAGTGGTTCTGGCAACTTCAATATTATGGAGCCGTTTCCAATTCTTTTAAATATTTTTTTTACATTTTATTTGCACATGGACTGTATGTCAAAACGCATACTTATCTGTGTAGTTTGATCTTTAACGATAGGAGGTTCAAGCCAGGTTTCATGAGTAGTATACTACACACCTTTAGGTGCTGTTTTAACCATTTTTGGGGGGGAACCTCGTTCCATCAATTTACAGCACAGAGGGTCTGCATTCTCAAAGTATTCTTCCTTTTTCGTGTAATTTCTTCCTACATGAAGAAATTGACCAAATGGTATGTTTTCTTTGAGGGTACAAGGTTGTGCGCTAGGGAGAAGCAGTAGAGTATTTCGATCAGTAGGTTTCAAGTACATACAGTAAGATGGCCATCTGTATTCTTTATCCACAGGTCTAGAAAATTCAGCCTATGGTTATCATAATGCAAGGTGAAATTGAGATAATTTGTGCGGTGATTCATTCATATGTGGAAAGCCTTAAGCTCTTCTTGGAAGCCATGCCAGATGGCGAGCAGGTCATCTATGTATCTGAACCAATGTTTGAGATTATTTTTTGCAAGCATTGTCTTCATTGTAACTCGACGATGTTTGCTATTTCAAGGGTGAAGCCACTCCCCTTTGAAGTCTACCCGGGAGGGGGATCTGTGTGGTTTGTCTGTATTTTAGGTAGCACATTTATCACTGGGATCCTTGATTATGTTCCACTGAGAAACTCAATAAACTCATCCCTCTCCCAGCCCCTCTTCTGTGATAGTTTTAATTAACTCTCTAATTTCGTTGGAGGGATCTACATTGACCTTTCTGCAATGCATATAATTGCCAAGTTGTCGTAAAACTTACTTGTCATAATTGTCACTATCCATAATCACAATTCCTCCGTCTTTATCCAGGTGTTTCATTGTAATCGCTCGGTTGTCTGCTAATCCTTGTAGTGCTTGCATTTCACCCTTGGTTGTGTTTGGATGAAAGGATATTATTTTCTGATGCGTGTCATCAATTTGTTTCAGCACAATGTCTTCAAAGACAATATGTTACTGACGGACAGAAAGCGAATTTGTTGTGAAGTCCAGTAAAATTATGTGTGTTTTCAATGTCTTTAACTGCAAAGTAAATTTTGACCCTTTCTTTCCGCAAAAATTTACCCTCTACTCTATTGCAGAAAGGAGTGGGAACAAATGATAGTCCTTGGCTAAGGACTGACATTTCTGCAGGAGATAATTTATATTTTGATAGATTGTAATTGGGTATGAATTCTCTGTTCACCATCTGTAAATGCTTCTACTTGTTTGAATTTAGCCTGAGTTCTGGGCTCAACCTCTTCCACCCTGGTCTCTCCCTATCTCCCACTGTTGTCTAACAAACGCCTGTTATTGGAGTTATGAGGATTGTTCTGCCTGACTTCCTCTGTGCCTTCGTGGCAAGTGCCATAAGAGGTCTCTGAAAAAGTTATATACTGTCTTCTTGACCTGTTCTGAAACTGTTTGTTTATATTATTAGCATAACTGGTGGTGAAGAAATTTGCTTTTAAATATGGATACATATTCACTATACTGTAATGGTGCTTTTCTAGTTTGAAGTGAAGATCTTAAATTCTACAATTTATTTATCAATCTCATCTAAGAGTTTTATAGCATCTTTAATGTTTGCATCTCTTAAAATCTCTCTTACTAGTTGTTCTCTTGCTTTTAATTCTGCCTTTCCTCTTCTTAATGCCATCTCTATGGATAGAGCCAGCCAATCACGTGAACACTTAAACTTTACAAAACTGTTCGATATACCTTGTCTGACATCATATATAGAAAACCAAGCTTAAAGTATTATAGTTGGGTAATTTTGTTAGTGACAATATTAACATTTTGAACAAAAAAACACAGAAATTCACCAGCTATAGTTAGCAGGGGCTCCTAGTGGGGATACGTCCTCCCGAATCAAGTACAGTTCCAACACAAGTATCCCACTCAGATTAGAGACAGTTGGGCATTAATCAAAACCTCCCAGGGTGCTAACCGCTCAAGCACGGGAAAGGAAACAATTCCTTTTTATTAAATAACCCTCACGCACTCTAGTAGTGTCATGCTTCATCATCGGGTTCATCCTAATTCCTAAAAGTCAGGGTGGACTCAAGCATGTTTCAGGGAGCGCTTAAGAGAATATGGCCAAGGGGATTAAAGATTAAAAATCCTCATGTGGCTCCAGGTATCCCTTTATTCACAGAACTGTACGGGATATTAAAAATGGAAAAATTGGGGGTTGCACGAAGGTAATGGTCCTATGACCCTAGTGCCGACATGTTTCAGTCCACAAAAAATGCCCATATGGGTCCTGGACTTTCTTCAGGGCAAAAAATGTTTTCCACCCTGGTTTTACTTATTAAGGAATCTCCTATTTTTTAGTTGTAGAGGACAGAAAGCTGCACCCATACGAAAAGAAAAGTATATCACTTATCTCTCATCCTGTTCCGTAATGTTTCATATCCATCTGTAAGAGAAACCTATATGGGAATTGTTAGGCGCATCCTTGTCCCATCCATACTACCTCTGTCACCCATACTTGCCATTTATGATGGGTGCTACAGTGTGAGTAAACTCTGAGGTTATTGCAATCATAACCATGCAGGCTTATCACACTCACCTAAAGTATTAATTTGTATGGGGTGGTGATGCGAGTTGCATCCAACCACCCGACACATGAAATGAGTGTAATTATTTACACCTTCGCTTCACATTCACCACCACTCACCCCAAGATTGCTGCTTTCATACTGCCCGTGATTATCTATATCTCAATCATTCAAATCATAATGATCATCTTACCCCAATGTGGAGATATTAAAGTATCTCAAGAGACTGCGGCATTGAGGGGAGTAGCCTTGTAGTCAGACTCTAAAATATGAGTCCGAAGTGAGAGGGGAGAGAAAATCAGAAAGACACTCGCTACGTTAGAAGTTGTCATAATATTGTTTTCTGCAAACGTACTGTGCTCGTAGTTCAATTCACCTCAATGCTAGTTCACGCCAAATACTCACTTCCTCAAAGGTCCTGCCCCGCTGCCTCACCTACTCGGTCCGCATCTCCCGGCATTTGCCAAGCGCAGTGCCGGAGACCGGCGTTTACCTGTCAACCTCAGAGCATATCCGGGTGGCTAGCGGATGTAGCTCTGCCCCCTGCACTCTGGGATGACATCAGTATAGTGAGTCCCAAGACGGACTACAGATCACGGGTAGCAACATGGGGATTGTAGTTGGTAAACCCCCTGTCATGTCATGTATTGCACTAAATTGAATCCCAACATAGTGTGCCCAGGTGTGGGCGGAATCCAGGGGATTAGATAAATATATTTCCCCGGTCGTGGTTATTTGATTGTCACTAGAAAAGAATTACAGGGACGATAATTTCCATTATTCATTTCCGCCTATATTTTGAATAATAATAATAATGCACAGGGTCTCGTCAAAAAAAGGATTGTAGTTGGTGATTCACCAGTTATATTGTGTATTGCACTGAATTAAATCACAACATAGTGTGCTAAGATGTGGCGGTTTCAAGGGGGTTAGATATATATCCCTAGTCGTTCCCTGGGCAGTACTTTTGCCCCGAGTATTGTGTGCCTATACATGAGCAAACTGGAAGACGAACACATCTGGTCCAATAACCCGTACTCCGGCAGAATCCGCAGTTTGTTCGGGTACGTTGACGATATCCTTATCTGGAATGGAGCTGAGGCAAGCACAAAAGACTTTGTGAATTGGATTAATCTTCTGATTCCATTCCTATGCTTCACGATGTCCACTCACAATACAGAGATATCATTCCTGGATGTCAACATTATAGTAAGAGGTGCAAATTGGAAAGCACCCTTTATACCAACCGACCTCACCAGCCTGCTACACTTCAAGAGTGCTCACCGAGGATCATTGAGGGAGAATCTACCTATCGGCCAATATCTGAGGATCCGGAGAAACTGTTCTGATCTTCACAGTTACAACAAGGAAGCAGACAAATGAACGAAGAAGCTGCAAGAAAAGGCCTATCCCAAGAAGGTGATGGAACAAGCACGCAAGAGGTCTTGCAATACACCACACTTCGCCCTACTGGAAACAAACATCAAAACAGAAACAAAGGCACTTTTATGTATCACCACGTACAACTCTTCATCCAATGCTATTAAGAAGATTATTAATAATAAATGCCAAATATTAACTTCCAACTGACATTAGAGAAGCCCATGTTCTCCTTTAGATGTAACAAGAGCCATGGGAACACTTTGGTCCACACAGACACTTGCAAATCTAAACAGAATAAACAAGGGACCTTGTGGAACCAATCCCAAGTTAAGGGCCACTACCCGTGCAGATCATGTGTTGTTTGCCAGTTCACGACCCACACTTCACACACTGATCTAGGCCTCGCCTACCCTGGGAACAGCGATACCATACGAACTGTAACACAGAGAACATAGTGTACATGATCACATGCCCCTGTAAATCCAAGTACATAGGCATGACTACTAGGAAGGCGAAAGTGCGAATAAGTGAACCCAGGAGCACAATTAGACGAGCAGTCTCAGCCACTAAACTAACGGTCTATTATCTTGAGAAGGGACAAAGATCTGGAGTGGACCATTATCGAATGGGTAAAAGGTGGCATGAATGTGCTGGGTCTATAGACTACAGACCCATGTACGAGGATTGAATGATTCCCATCCCATGGAATCAACTGAACCATAGATGTGCAAGGATGACACGTACTGGGTACATCATGTATATGGGCACCAACTGAAACCACTAATGAATAAGGAAGAAACACTCTTGGGCACTACAAGATGCATAGGGGTACCACTAGATGTCCTCATGAGATGGATATGCATCTCCATCAGGTATTTCTACTGTGGCAGGATCTAACATGGATACCTCCTGTTCACACTGATTGCCCCAAATGTAACACCACACGTATGTTGTATTGGTTACCCAGACGCAATGTGAATTCATACTTATACACGATTGAGGCTTTCCATCTTCATGTTATGATAAGATCCCTTTTGCATCATTAAAAAAATATAGGTGAGAATGAACAATGAAAATGTTGTTTCTACAATTGCTTTGTAGTGGAATCACGACCGGGGATATATATCTAAGCCCCTTGACACGCCCACGTCTTGGCACACTATGTTGGGAACAATAAAATTATCGTTTCTATAATTGCTTGGTAGTGGAAATCAGATAACCCCGACCGAGGATATATATCTAACCCCTTGATTCGCCACGTCTTAGCACACTATGTTATGATTTAATTCAGTGCAATACACGATATGACGGGATTCACCAACTACAATCCGTTTTTTGACGAGGCCCTTGTGCATTATTATTTAAAATCTAGGCAGAAATAAATGATGGAAATTATCGTCTCTGTAATTCCTTTCTAGTGAAAATCAAATACCCACGACCGGGGATGTATTTTTATCTAGTTCCCTGGATGCTGCCCATGCCTGGGCACACTATGTTGGAATTCAATTGAGTGCAATACACAACATGACGGGGGTTTACCAACTACAATCCCCATGATGCCGCCCATGATCTATAGTCCGTCTTGGGACTCACTATACTGATGTCATCCCCGTGCGCGGTGGAGGAGCTATGTCAGCTTGCCACCCGGATATGTTCTGAGAATGATGGGTAAAAGCCGGTCTCTGGCACCGTTCTTGGCAAATGCTGGGAGACGCAGACCGAACAGGTGAGGCAACAGGGCAGGACCTTTGAGGAAGTGAGTATTTGGCGTGAACTAGCATGGAGGTGAATTGAACTATAAGCACGGTACATTTGCTGAAAACAATATTATGACCACTTCTAACGCAGCAAGTGTCTTACTGATTTTGTCTACACTCTCACTTCGGACTCATATTTTAGACTGACTACAAGGCTACCCCCCTCAATGTTGCAGTCTCTTGAGATACTTTAATGTCTCCGCATTGGGGTAAGATGATCATTATGATAATGATATGAATGATTTTGAGATATAGATAATCCCAGGCAGTATGGAAGCAGCAATCTTCGGGTGGTGAATGTGACGCAAAATGTATATAATTACACTCATTTCATGGGTGGGGTGATTGGATGTAACTGGCATTGCCACCCCATAAGGAATTAACGCTTTACGTGAGTGTGATACCCTTAAAGCATGGTTATGATCGCAATAACCTCAGAGTTTACTCACACTGTAGCACCTATCCCGAATGGCAAGTATGGGTTACAGAGGTGTAGCTTGGATGGGACAAGGAGGCGCCTAACAATTCCAGTATATGTTTATCTTACAGATGGATATGAAACATTATGTAACAGGATGAGAGAGAAGTGATCTACTTTCCTTTTTTTATGAGTGCAGTTTTCTGCCCTCTACAACAAAAAAATAGGAGATTCCTAGATAAATAAAACCAGGGTGGGAAATCTTTTTTGCCCTGAAGAAAAGTCCAGGACCCATATGGGCCATTTTTTGAGGACTGAAACACGTCCGTACTAGGGTCATGGGACCATTACCTCAATGCGACCCCCCTCCCCCCCCCCCCCCCCCCAATTTTTCAATTTTTAATATCCCCTACGGTTCCGCAAATAAAGGGATACTTGGAGCCGCAGGAGAATTTTTAATCTTTAAACCCCCTGGCAATATTCTCTAAAGTGCTCCCTGAAACATGGTTGAGCCCACCCTGACCTTTAGGAGTCAGGGTGAACCCAATGATGAAGCATGGCACTACTAGAGTGTGTGAGGGTTATTTAACAAAAAGGAATTGCTTCCTTTCCCGCACTTGAGCGGTTGGCACCCTGGAAGGTTTTGTTTAATGCCCAACTGTCTCTAATCTGAGTAGTGGGATACTTGAGTTGGAACTGTAGCTTCGTACACTCTTACAAGTGTAATGTCAGGGAGATGTGTGGTCGTATTGTGTCTTCCATGGCATGCACTCCAGGTGGCTATGTGAAGTGACTGGCTGCTGCCTCAAGCCCCGGTGTGAGGGAGGGATCTACGTGCCACATGGCATCCCAAAATTCTGCCAATAGACCATCCTAACTGGCCGCCATGGGTGGCCAGCGTCTTCTCACTGCAGGGCCCTTCTCTTGGCTTGTGCCCAGGCGGTCACGGTGAGTGCCCAGCCGTTCAGGTTCAGAGGGGTTTGGGGGGCTCAGGTGATTTTCATTTTTGTGTAATCAAGTGCTTCTCAAGTAGCGTGGCCCAATCAATATGCCATGGTGTGCCCAAGAGCAGGAGGGCCGGCGTGTATGTCATTCTAGGGATGTAGAGGGTCCATCTGTAGCATCGGTGTGCCAACCGCAACAGGGACAGCTGTGGCATCCTCAAATTTGAGTCTGGGTAGAACAAGCGCAGCACTTGGGACATATCCCAAGTGGGGGAAGATGACGTTTATCTTCCAATTGACAGCCGGCTAACAACCTAGCCACCCACCACAGCTGGGAGTCCAGGTAGTATTGCTCAAAATTGGGCATACCCAGTCCATCTTGGTCTGGCGAGAGGTACAGCTTGGGTAGAACCACTCAGCTGTTTGTGTGCCAGATGAAATCTCCCGTAATTTACTTCAAAGAGCGAAAGATTAGTTTTGTGATGTGAAGAGGGAGGGTGGTAAAGAAGTAGAGGAGGTAGCTGTACCATTTTAATGAGAGCTGTGCGTCCCACCACGGATAGTGGCAAGGTCTGCCAGAACACCATTTGCTGTTGTAAGTTGGTGACTGCCCAGTCCAAATTCCCTTCCATTTGGTCTGTCCGAGAGTGGTATATATGGATTCCTAGATAGCAGAATGTGTCAGGGTGCCACACCCGGAAGGCATTGGTGATTTGAAGGGGAAGAGGCAGGATTTGCTCCAGTTGGCTCTGAGACCGGATGCTTCTGCAAATCTAGTGAGTGTGTGTGCTAAATGTGCTGGAATGTGGTGGACATCTCTGAAGTTAAAAGCATGTCATCTGCATAAAGTGATACTGAGTAAAGTCCATCTCTCAGATGGATACCTTAGCGCAACCCATTGTCATTTCAAAACCCCAAAATATGTTCCAGACAGCCTTTTAATCTGAGGATCAAAGCACAGCTTATCGTCAAATCATATCCCCAAGTTTTTTACCAATCTGCCCTGGTTGACTCATCTGGCCAAAAAGAGAGCCAGAACTGTGGAGGGAAGATCCAGAAGAGAAGAATCTCCATCTTGTCCTCGTTACATTTCAATTGAGCCTTCACTAGCCAGTGAATTACTGCAGTGAGGCTAGCCTTGACATGTGAGCAATTTGCTTCGCTCCCTGTGTTCCAGGAAAAAAGCAGCTGTGTATCATCTGCATAAGAGATGACTTTGGCTCAGAGTTCGTCTGCTATCTGAATTAGTGGAGACATGTAAATGTTAAACAACAAGAGGCTCAATACCGAGCCCTGAGGTACCCCAGTATCCAATTTTTGGGGGACAGCTGAAAAATGAGGAATCCAAATTTGTTGGGTTCTATCATCCAGATAGGATTTGAGCCAATTCCAGGCTAGTCCATCAACGCCAATTTCCCGGAGATGGGTTAATAGCAGGGCATGTGGCACCGTATCGAAAGCTGACGATATATCCAGTAGAACCAGTCCTGCCCTGCCGCCATTATCTAGAGTGCCCCTTATGGCTTCAGATATTTCAGTCAGTGCCATTTCAGTGCTGTGTAAGGAACTGAAGCCTGATTGAGCCAGGTGAAGGAGCTCATTCTGCTCAACAAACCTCAATAATTGCTTGTTTAGCTGCTCCTAAAGGATTTTAGCTACTGCTGAGAGTAGAGAAATGGGCCTATAATTAGAAGACCATAAAAGATCCAATGAAGGTTTTTTAAGCAAGGGGACGGTCGGGTACCTTAGCTGAGGTTAAAGATAGGTTGAGCAGTAGGTTAGCCACTGGATTGATGACCTCCGCTCCAGCTGCTAGTAGCTTAGGAGGACAGGGATCGCTGGGAGAGCCAGATTTAAGTGATTTTAGTGCGGCAAGAGGATCTTCCAAGGAGATGGCTTCTAACGTCTCTAATTTAGGCCAGTAAGCTAAGTTTCTTACGGAATAGGAGCCCACCGCAGGCTCCTGACTGTAAATGTCACCAAAGTTGGCTTGAATGGTTCGAACCTTATCAGCGAAAAAAACATTCCTGCAAGGCCGCTTTGGAGTGTGTCTCAGTTTTTGGAGAGAAGAAACTCTTGACAATTGCAAAGATTTATTTGGCATTGTTGCCAGAGCCCAAAATGCACTCCTAATAGTAGAGGCTTTTAGCTCTTAAAATGGAGGCATAATAATTATTTTGTGCCCTTTTAAAGATGTCTTTGTCCTCTGAGCTATAATTCTTCCTCCATTTGCATTCTAGCTTCTTACAATGCTGTCTTTCCAGTTTTAGAGGCACAGAAAACCAGTGCTTGGAGGGGATATTTCTTCCTCCTCCGAAATGGCAAGGGGGGGGGGGGGGGGTAGTTGTTCAACTTTGTTGATCCAACTACTACAGCTGACTGATACCTCCTTAATTTCCCCCAACAACTCGGGGGTAGACATGGCTAGCTCCTTTTTAAATTCTAGGGTGTCAGTCTTATTAAAGTCCTTCCCCCGCTTCCTATTGTCCCTAGTAGCCTGCGCCAGCTTACTCCGCATTTGCCAAGCAAACTTGTTCAGATAATGGTCTGACCAGATCACCTGAAGGGGATTATCCATTAGTAATGCCTTATTAGACCATACTAAATCCAGAATATGGCCACCTCGGTGGGTGGAATTCATAACAAATTGTTTAAGATATACTTGATTCACGATATCAAACTCAAGCACGTCCCCTACTTCCAGGTTGTCTACATGAATATTGAAATCGCCAAGGATGACAAAATGAGAATAGCGCAAGTCCAGATGGACAATTACATTATCCAGAGTTCTCAGATAGCCATGTTTCAGTGATCAAAATGAGATCTAGTAGCTCCTCGTCTGAGTCAAAAATTTCCTGAGCATGTTTCAGAACCGAGTGCTCATTAATCATTGCTGCCTTAATCATGTGCTTGTCCTGATTGGCTTGAGGCTGTGCTCGCGGCTGTATCAACGGCATTTGGCCCAGCTCTAACCTGAAGTTCAATCACTGCATTTCGCAACATATTTGTCCATCAAGTCCCAGCTACCCTTCCCTCAGCATATAGCTGGAGCAAGCTGAATAAGCTCCATTCTGCTATACGTTAGCATGGGCATCTCCCCATTGACTGCAAAACAGGCAGCGTGGCTGGCACTAGCCGCTTCCGGGATGGGCGCAGTCAGCCTTGCCTAAAGTGCACATAACAACTCACTTGCCTCTTTAGTTCACCATTGGCATTGTGGTCACAGTAGGGGGAAGAATTAATGTTTATAAATTCATGTTTGAAAACTTTCACTTTTAAATGAATACTTCTCACTGCACTGATATAATCAATTGTACTAAGGTAAAAAGTTTCTGCATGTTAAATAAATACACTTTTTAAAGAGACTCATAATTTTAAACTTTGCTGCAAGATATCTGTAAAAATGAAGGTGTTTCTAAAGTTAATCTCTGGACTCCCTAGTTACTCCCTTTCTTTAACACCACTTAACCTTGAAATAAATGATTGCCTGTCTATTTAATATCGTTTTATTTATAGTGCCAAGTCGAGTAAACAGAAGCCCAGTGCTACTATTGACCAAGGGGCCACATGTAAAGGTCTGGGGCCGCATGCGGCTCAATGGCCGTACTTTGAGTATCCAAGACCTCAGTGGAATGTGCAAAGGCTAATGTACTAAGGGACTTGTCACACATCCATTAAGCTAATCTTGGCACTCAAGGGCCACCTCGCCCAAACGTCTTAACAGGTATGGCTGATCCACCTGCTCTGATGGGTGTGAAAAACAATACTTTGACAACCTCTGATTATCATGCGGAGGAAGAGCTTTCCTGAGTTTGGCCAACCTTGACCCTTCTGGAAATGTTGAATCACAAGAGACTCCTGTTAATCCGGCTCCACCCGTCTCTGCGATAGTTTCTACTCTCGTGAAAAACAGACTGAAGAAGCAGATAAAGTAGCCATGCATATATCAAAAAGGAGATCTTTGATTCCAGGGGCACCCAATACATCTCTGGACAAAGTGGGGCCAAGTTCAGCAAATGTCTTTCCTATATTTGTCCCACAATGAAAGCCATATAATTGGACTACGCAGGAAAGACCCAAATCTACAGAATGCACCATACTGCACACTTAGCCAGTTCTACTTAGAAACTTTTCGCCACAATGGGCATGTAGTTGAATATATCAAAGACATTAGAGTCTTTCCCAACAAACGGGAAGCAAGGGGGCCGCTATCAAACGTAGCATCCACAGGAGCTGCAGTGGACAGCCCAGTGCCCCATCAGTCTCTAGGAAACGTGTTGTAGATACTTGCACTCACTCAGACTTCCTTGATCCAGGTTTAACAAATAGCCATCGAAAGAGTCAAGAACCCAGTTACTTCCGCCTCTCCATCTAACGGCAGATGGTTCATTTTAGCCCTTGCAGGTCCACAGAGCTCTTTAACTCAATTGAGCCAGAGTCCACGCTGACTTCACCAAGCAGAGGCAACGAGGAGGCAAGTCTTGAGGGCTTTGACCTGGCTTTTACACCCCATTATTGCCCTAAGGACCCTTACGATGCACTCAAGGAAACCTCTTGCGGCTATTTGGTCACATTCCTTCACTGAAGCATCTCCCCTCGGAAGTCCGAGCGCGGGTGAGGTTCGTTTCTCTGACCTCAAGCACAGAAGCCACTATCATGGCTTGGAACCAGGAAACACACATGCAGGTTCAAAATATGAAAACGAGACCTGCGGTTGGAATTGGTGGGGGTGGCAGAACTGGAAAATGGGGAAACGGCGTTGGAGAGAGTAACTGGACTTGATCTCACCCTGAGAATGGATCATCACAGGCTGGGGAGGATGGATTAGGGTGACCTTTTTGGAGGAATTGTAGATCACTGAACCGACTGTAGGGTAGCTAGGAAACCACATGAAATTGTTTGCTTAGACAAGACAACAAGTGGAATAGTGCACCCGTAAGTGAATTAATCAAGAAGTTCTTAGATCCCATTAGAAAATTCCTGCTTTATTCAAGTTCAATAATCAGAATTGTAAAATCCAATCAATGAAAGTATCCAGCCAATGCGTTTCGCTCAAGCAGTCTTGAAATTCGTCAGGGCTGTAAATACTACATACAAAGACTCAGCATGTGTACAAACATAGAATACAAAAACATACATACACAGGGCTCGAAAAATCCGAAAAATGGTACTAGTCCTGGAGGTCTAGTGCCTTGGGAAATCCCCTCAACCTCACTTCAACTTACTTGACCTCCGTCTCCGAAAACGGAGCAAAAGTGACAAGATAACAAGATTTAAAGGCATCTTTATTGCTCATTCCCTTTGTGAGCAATAAATATGCCTTTAAATCTTGTTATCTTGTCACTTTTGCTTCGTTTTCATAGACAGAGGACAAAAGTTAGTTTCTCTTCCTACTCGCCAGAAAGGGCGAGTAGGACCTAATAATAGCTCGTCCTCATCAATTCTCCCTCGCAAATGCGAGCGGGCGAGTGGATTTGTCGAGCCCTGATACATATATATATGTTCGAGGCATATGAACTGCAGATTACACACTTTGCATAGATCACCATCTGGTGTTGGGTCCGGATGTTTGCACTTGTTTTTGTCCTGAAAAGTCTTTGGAAGTCACGAAGTATGTGACTCCTCTCTAGGATCATAGTGCACATGAGCATCGGTTCCATCCTCAGATTGTTTTTTTCCGCCATCTGGTTCGGATGTGTTTCTCGCGCTCCAGTTCGGAACCGTTACCGATTCCTGTTATGACGCGCAATTCTTCACCCTTTCAGCGGTATTGTCTCGAACGCGAACCCTAATCGGCACGCATCTCCACAAGTCTTCGATTCCAGTCGTCAAAGAAGGCCTTCAGGCCGACCTGAGCCTTGGCATCTGGCTCATGGAAAGGACGCCTTTCAAAAAGTGTCCTCGATGTGAGTCGAAGTTTCCCCACACCGATCTGCATGAGGTGTGTAACCTCTGCCTCTCTCCCGAGCACGAGGCCAGAGACTGTCCCGCTTGTGCCCCCTTCTGCTCAAAAGACCATCCGGGATCAACGAGCTCGAAGGACCATGGCTCGCTCGTCGAGTTCAATCCCCGACGACATCTTCCAGGAGGAGCGGGTCGTAGAAGAGCTCATCAGCACCTCCGAAGTCAATGGCTCCCGTCGAAGAAGTGACTCCAGCTCAATGGGTTGTAAGTAAAGACGTCGACCCCCGTCCCACTCCCTACAACAACAAAGGCTTCGGTCACTCCTTCACCCTCGGGCTCAGGTGCACACCGAAAAATTCTCCCTGTTTTAAAAAAAAAAAAACAACAACTGCGGACCCGCTGGTAGTCAGTAACTATAGGCCGATATCTCTCCTACCGTTTTTTTCTAAAGTGGTGGAGAAGTATGTAAACGCAACCCTGACTGAGTTTATTGAAGAAAACCAGATGCTCCACCCCAGTCAATCAGGCTTTAGGGTGAATTTTTTTTTTTTTTATTCTGTTTATTGGGTTTTCCAACCAAAACAATAACAATGATTACAGCATATATCACAGAGGTAGCATTTGCAGTGTAGGTATGCCAACAACATTCACAGCTATTCATCACAGCATCTGCAGTGGGTCTGATTCTCTTCCCATCTCCTAAGCCCTAAAGTGGACCCGATAGAGATGCACCAGCACAGCGCTAGGCCCTGTCCATTACCCCTCCCCTGGACCTGCCCGCCCCCACACATGTATTCGCCCTCCTATGAACTTGCCCCCAAAGCTATCGCCCTTCAGTCTCCACCCAGACAGCCTACAGTCACGGACATCAGTGAAATTCCCCACAACCCTCCCCCCACAGCTCCCTCTCTCCTCCCTTCCGAAGTCTATGCACGTTGTTACTGAGCTTCCCCTCCCGGTGGTCGGTCGAGTAGGTAGCACGTCAACGGTGCCCATATGTCACGAGGCCTAGAGGGTCTGGGCAAGAGTTCCGCATATATCAGAGATTGCTCCTGGCAGGTCACCAGGTCTGATATCCAATCCTTAAATTTCGGGGCCCGCCCTCTTCCCCATCTGCAGGCCACTCTCCTCTTTGCCATCAGGAGCGCCACAGTGACATACCTCCGGTGTACTGCTTGGATCGGCAGGACACACCCCAACAGTGCCATCAGGGGCGCCGGCTCCACCACCGCATGCGTCATATGGGATACTGCCTCAAACACCTGCCTCCAGTACTGCTGGACCCCCGGGCACTCCCACGCCAGATGCATAAAATCAGCAGCCGGCGCCCTGCACCGGTCGCAGCGATCAGAATCCCGCAAATGGAAACGGTGCAACCTGACCGGTGTGTAGTATAATCTGTGTAAGTATTTGTAGTGGATCATGCGGAGTCTGCTGCTGGCTGTGATTCTCTCCGTTTGCTGACAGCAAAATTCCCACTGATCGTCTGGGATTGACACCCCAAGCTCTTGTTCCCATCCCGCCCTGGAGCTTGGGTCCGTATACTCCCGTTGCATATGGACAGTCCTGTATATCTGAGAGACAAGTCTCGCAGTCGAGGTGCATTTAAGCATTCCCTGCAGCGGGGCTAACGTCTGCGGCTCCCCCGGGAAATCCGGTGTGAGTGAACGTATACCTTCTCTCAGCCTGATATAGAGAAATCTGTCTAATGGGGTCTGCTGTAAACCGTGCATCATGTGCTCTGCTGACCTGAATTTCCCTCCCGAGTATAAATCCCCCCACGTTCTTATGCGTGCTCGGTCTCGGAATCGGTGAAACAGCGTCTTCTGCAGCAGAGGCATAGTTGGATGATACGCAAGTGGTACAGCGGGCGCATAAAGCATAGGAGCGCCCATAAGGAGCCCGATCCGACGCCAAGCTTCCGTCGTACAAGTGACCGTGGTGGGGCACTTTTCTGTGGGCGACGTAGAGGCAAAGATCGCACGGTCCAAAGGTATCGGATGGACCAACCAGTGCTCCGCCGCTACCTGCGGCATATATTTGGGCTGCGATACCCAGCACCACGCATAGTGAGCCTGCGCACTAAGATAATACAGCTCAAAATCTGGTATCCCCAACCCTCAGCGCATATGGTCTCGTCAGGACGTGCCATTGCAATCTCGGCTGACGGCCCCCCCATACCAATCGCGTCAGTTCCGACCGGAGCGTACTAAAAAAGTGTTTCCCCGGATAGAAGGGGATGTTGAGGAAAAGGTATAGCAGTTGGGGCAGGATCACCATTTTAATCAGTGACACCCGACCCGCCATTGACCGCGGCAAGGCGATCCACCGCGATACACAGTCCGCTATCCGCCCCATCACAGTGCCGTAATTCAGCCGCATTAGCTCATCCCTGTCTCTGGTCACTCGCACCACCAGATATCTCAATTCCTCGTCGCACCACTCCAGTGGGTAGTCCAACGCAAATCTATTAGTCGCCGCCGTCAGTGGGAACATGCACGATTTGCCCCAATTGATGCCGATGCCGATAGCTCGCCAAAGACAATTAATTCTCTCAGAACCGGGTTAAGGTTTTCCTGCGGGTGACGAATATACAACGTAATATCGTCAGCATAGAGGGAGATCAGAATCTGCCGTAAGTTACATCTCAGCGCCCGCTCTCGGTGGTGTTGCCTTAACTTCGCCGCCAGCGGCTCCGTGACTATTGCGAAAAGCAGCGGCGAGAGCGGGCACCCCTGTCTTGTACCTCTCGTAATTGATATGGGGGTCGACGTATGTCCATTGATCATTATTTTGGCTACCGGCTGAGTATAGAACAACCGGATCCAGGAGAGGAACAGGGGTGGGAACCCCATGCGCCCCATCACCCCAAAGACGTAGTCCCATTCCACTGAATCGAACGCCTTTGAGGCATCAAGGAAGACTGCCGCAAGCGGCAGGTCAGGTGAGACATTATTAAGTATTGCAAATAACGTTCGGAGGTTATGAGATGTAGCCCTACCGGGCACAAAGCCCGACTGGTCTGGAAGGATCAGTTTATCCAGCAACAAACTCAATCGATTGGCAATCTGCTTAGCCAGTATTTTGGCATCGCAATTCAAAAGAGAGAGTGGCCTGTATGAATCGCATGAGCTCGGGGGTTTCCCTGGCTTTAGTAGGGAGATCATAAGCGCCTCTCTCATGGACGCCGGGAGCGAGCCCACCTCAAGCGACTCCACATATACTTCCCGCAGTACCGGGGCCATTATATCAATATATGTTTTATAAAACTCTATGGGTAAGCCGTCCGTACCAGCAGCTTTTCCCGACTGCATCCCCATAATGGCCTCCCACACCTCGTCCAACTCAAAGGGCGCGCACAGGAATTCCCGCTGTCTATCGCTTAACCATCCCAGTGTGACCTCCCCTAGAAAGCCCTCCAAGTCCAACTCACCTCGTCTGTGGGAGGAGTATAACTGTTTGTAATGCGTTGTAAATGCTGCAAGTATAGAAGCCGTGTCTCTAGAGGTACCCCCCCCTCTCATCCTCCACCTCCAAGATGCAAGTGGAGCCTCTGGGCGCCCTATTCAGACTTGCCAATACCTTCCCAGGTCTGCCCCCCTCCCCATAACTACGGGCCTTCCAGTATTTCCCCCGAAACCGCATTTCCCTCTCTGCTGTGGATGTATACTCTGTGAGCTTCTCTCGGTATCTCCCCTGCACATCGCTGGACTCAGCCCTCGCCATCTCGGCCTCCAGTCCGCGTAGGTCCCCTTCCAGCTGACCTAGGGTCCGCAATATATTACGGAGCACTCCATGCCCCTTGGATATGCAGAAACCGCGGATCGTTACCGTAAAGGCCTCCCAGATAATTTCTACACTATCTACCGACCCTTTGTTCCGTCGGAAGAAGTCTTGCACCTCCTCCCCCAGCTCTTCCCGGAACACTTCAAGTAGCATCGAGGCCTGCAACCGCCAGCCAGTTCTCGGTACCTGCAAGTCTGGGGACGATAGCGTTAGTTTCACAGGGGCGTGATCCGAGTATGTTCTCGCCAGATGCTGCACATGGGACACCGCCGGCCCCAGGTCTCTTGATACCAACCAATAATCTATATGCGACCAAGAGTGTGTGCGTGAAGTGAAATGCGTGCACTCCTGCGTCATGGGGTGCAAATGTCACCAGGCGTCCAACAGCCGGTAGGTCTCTATAGTGTCACCAATGATTTCGGCCGCTCTGGAATAGATGTGCGGAGCAGGGTGCGATCTGTCCGTTCCCGGGCAATATGTAACATTGAAGTCACCTCCCCATATGAGTTGCTGGGAGCCTATTTTTAATATCTTAGCCCATAAGGATGTAAAGAAACCAGGATCATCTACATTGGGCCCATAGCAGCATGCCAGAGTCAAAGAGATGGTTCCCAAACGCCCCCACATGAGACAATAACGGCCCTGTGGGTCCGACAACCGCCCCCCAACCTGGAAGGGCACTTGCTTTGTTATTAATATGGCTGTGCCGCGCGCATATGAGGAGTATGAGGAGAAGACCCTTTGAGCCGCCCATGTGTTTGCGAAGCGTCCCTGCCCCAGGGGAGAAAAATGTGTTTCCTGCAACATAGCAATGTGCGTGTGGTGCCTGTCGAGGTAGGCCAACACCTGCCTCCGCTTACGTGTGTCTCCCAGGCCTCTGACATTCCAAGTTAGGATATTCAACTTATTCGTTCCCGCCTCAGCCATGCCCCTCAGTGATGTTCATTCTCCGTGTCTCCGAGCATCCCCTGCTGTGTAATCCTGATAGCATGCCCACCTGTGAAGTGTCAGTTCTAATAAGCAGCCAGATCATACCACCCGCATGCCCCTCTTTGCCAAATAGAGAATAAGACCTACATAACATCCCAACCCGCGGGACTGTCCCCCCCCCCCCCCCCCCCCTCTCCCTCTGGTGCACCCCCAGCTTGCCAGCTAAATGATCCCTCCCTAACCCACCCATCTTCCTTAACTGAACCATTGTTTCTGCAGCACCCTCACTCTGCTCGTGGGTGTTGTTCTTGGGGTAATGCCCGCTGGGGGCTGCTATAGGCGGACACACAGATTCCTCCTACCTCCCCAGGTCCCCCGTCCAACGGTCGGACCTAATGGAGCCAAAGGGTCCCGGAGGGGTCATATCACATTCCCAACCCTCCCCCGGACATTCCAGCGCCCCTCCCACCCCCGAACCATGTCTGGACGGCAGTAGAGCAAAGTCTAGTCCGCATATGTGACCAGGGCCAACGACCCCAGCTCAGGACTCTGCCTCACTGTGTCTGTCTGCCTCTCCTCGGTGCGCAGGGGATCGACCTTCTCAGCCCCGCCCTGAGACTTTAACCCTCTTGAGGAAGTCCTCCACCTGGGCTGGTGAGGTAAAGAAGTGTTGTTTGCCCTGGTGCGTTACTCTGAGCTTTGCTGGGTACAGTAATGCATAGTCAATTTGCGCCTTCCGGAGCTTGGCCTGAACGTCAAGAAACTTGCGTCTTTCCTCCTGCACCATTGGAGTGAAGTCGGGGTAAATCGTAAAGGAGTTGCCCTCATACGACAGGGCTTGTTTCCCCCTGGCCACACGTAGGGCCGCATCCCTGTCTCTGTAATTCAACAGTCTCGCTATGATACTACGGGGGATCGCCCCCGGTTGCGGCCTGGCCCCAGTGACCTATGGGCTCGCTCCACTACGAATTGACTCGATAACACGTCTTCCCCTATAGTGGCCAGCAGCATTTTTTCCACATATATTTCTATCTTCCCAGTGTTTGTGGATTCCGGAATTCCTAAAACGCGAATATTGTTGCGCCGACTTCGCGCTTCTAAATCTTCATTCTTCGCCGCGATAATGCGCAGGAGATTGTCCATGCGTGCCAACTGGGTGCTGTGCTGCGCGGTAGTATCCTCCGTCGTGGAAATGCGCTGCTCGGTTTCTCGGATCCTATTCTCATGTCCCTCCAGCTTATGGACTATACTATGCATTCTGGCTGGCATGTTTTCCACTTTCTCCACCACCGTGGCGAAGCCCTGTCGGATCTCTATCAGTATACTCTGGGTGTCCGCCGCCGGCATCGCGCCACTCTCTCACCCCTCCAGCTGGCCCTTAGGGTGTTGGTCGGCTTGGCTAGACTGGGCTCCGCGTTTCGTCATTTCGAAACTGAGTTTCGACTGTTTGGTGTCAGTTTTCCCCATAGCGCTGCCTCTCCCCAACCTGTAGGCGAGGTAAAGCGCCTCACTCCCTGTCCAGTTGGCCTGTCTGCGCCCGCGTCTTCACCACCAGAGACTGTTGCACCAACTCTCAGGCGACCGCCGCTCCAGCTGACCCCCTCTCCTAGCTATGCACTCTGTCTTCTCGCTTCTCTTCGGGGGGTGCGTAGAGCTCTCCTTCAGCAGTCTGCCCCCGCGGCTCTCTGGACCAATCGGCCATCTGTGGCTGCACCCGCAGTGGCTGCCCCCGAGTCCCACCTCCTTGATACTCCTCACAATGCACCTCGGGCAAGAAAAAGATAGGGGGGGGGGGGAGGGAAGGCACGGGATTCAGTGCCGGCGTACCCCCTAATGCCTAGCCAGTGCCCTGTCCGGTGTACCTCAGGCCGCCATCCAATGCATTCCTTCCCACGGCAACGACCGATCTTCTTGTAGACCGGGGGGGGGGCGCGGCCCCAGCTATGGATGTGTCCCGCAACCGGCAGCCCCCACCCACAGGGTGTCAGCAGGCTCCTCCGGTCCCAGTCCGGCCGCGGCGCCGCTCAATCTCAATCCTCGCAAGGGAAGGACCGTTAGACCCCCGTCCCGCACCCCGTCGTCTTCAGTCCCCAGCAAGCGCCGCCCGCGCTGCACGTCCCCCCAGGGAGGTTATATTCCTGGCTCTGTCTCACACAGCCATCGCTGGCCCGTGCTGGCAGACCACTCACCGCACCAATCGCCGCCTCCACTCCTCCGAGGATTGCTCCAGGACTCGCAGATGGTTCAGTAGCGACCGTCTAGGCTGCCACCGCCACCGGGTTCGGCCGCTGTCTCCGGCCTTCTTCCTCGTGGGAAGCCGCGCACTCGTGTGTGTCCCGCAGCCGCCGCAGGCTATCGCACAGCTTCGCTGCTTCTTCCCGGCCAAGTTCAGCCGCCGGATTTTCGAGGTTCCACTGCTCAGATCTTCTCGTAACCAGCAACGAGCATGCCCCACCGCCTTACGGGGCCAGGGGCATCAGGGCCGACGATGCCCGAGGTGTTCGGGAAGGATTAATTCAGGATTTCTTCTCCGGGAAACGGGAGCCTCGCTACAGCGCGGCCATTCCGTCAGTGCGCCACCTAGCGCCCCCGGTTCTCCTCCTTCTTAAGTAATCGTCAGCAGACAATTTGGGCCCCGCCTTTTTCCAGTTCCATTCAAGCCTTAAATGTAGGGGTTCCACAGGGCTCGGTGTTGAGTCCTACCCTCTTTAATATCTATATGGCCCCTTTAGGCCTATTGGCCGAAAAATATGGGGCAAAAATTATTTCGTATGCTGACGATACACAACTGCTTTTTGCCTGTGGAAAGAAGGAGTCGTTTGACGGAAATAAAATCAACATCTGTCTAACTGAGGTGTTTAATTGGTTTAGCCAAAATCAGTTACTCTGTAATTTAGATAAATCTGAAATTATCTTTTTTGGACATACCCCAGACAATGAATGGCGCCAATGGTGGCCAAGAAATTGCCCCCCCCAGCAAAGCCGGCATGTACGGCAAAAAATTTGGGAATAAAAATTGATTCCGATCTGACGATGAAAACCCAGGTACAATTTACGGCTGGTACATGTTTTGGACTGCTGAAAACTATGCGAAATTTCCTCCCTCTTCTCCCAATTGCGCATAAGAAAACAGTGGTCCAGGCTTTGATCATGTCCAGACTGGATTATGTTAACGTACTGTATCTGGGTCTTCCAGACTATCTGTAGAATCATTTACAGGTGGTCCAAAATTCTGCAGCCAGGGCAGTTTTGACAGTGGGGCTAAGAGACCATATGTCCTCACACCTGAGTACCTTACATTGGCTGCCAGTAAGACAAAGGGTATATTTTAAATCCTTGGTCTTAATGTTTAAAGCCATAAATAAGATTGGTGCGCCATATCTTAGAAACAAGATTCCGCTATATAAACCTTTCAGTGCACTTCGCTCATCCTCACAACATTTAATAAATGTGCCCAAATTTCTCCTTTCTCGTAAAGGTGGTCGCTCCTTTCGGGTGGTGGCAGCAAAGCTATGGAATAGCCTTCCTTTTAAGCTGCAACAGGAATGCGACTTTTTAAACTTTCGTAAGTGTGTGAAAACTTTGCTTTTTCAGAACTAGAATGGGAGGGGATGTCAGGTTGCTTTCTGTGTCTGGGTTAAATCAGCGCCGGGACACTCCTTGGAGTAGCTGTGCGCTTAATAAATGCCCCATAACATAACACTGCTTCCCATGCCCTGCCCTCGGGCCCAGCACAGAAGCCTACCAAGCCTTCCGGCGACTTGGGTTCGAGTCTGCCTGCCACCGGTGCCCAAACCCAATTGGCACCGAAAAAGAAGCCGCATCCCATCTTCGGGGCCGGCCACTACTTCCACCCCGAAGCCCTAGGCACCGAAGACACCAACCAGTGACTCCCCGGCACCGAAAAAACACTCTGAGCCGACGAAGAAGAAGAAGAAGACTCCATGGTGGTCTCAAATGCTAGGAAAATGGCTAATTCGCAGACAACAGGTGATGCAGCTCCGCCCGACAAGGAGTCTAAACTCCTGGACGCCTCTGGTAAAAGAACACCGTCCCAGGCAGCTAAAATTTGGCGCATCGCAAATACTCAAGCCCTGTTAGCCAGATACAATAGGGCTCACTATGATGAGTTAGTCCCTACTCCAACACCTCCCGGACAAATACAAACATAAACCCAACGACCTAATACAAGAGGGTAAAGTTATCACCAACACCTTTATCCGGTGTGCTCTTGATGTAGCAGATACCGCATCCAGAGCAGTCAACCCCAGCATCCTTCTTCGCAGGCACACGTGGCTACGCATCTCCGGGTTTAAACCTGAGTTGCAAAGCTCTATCCTCAATCAACCATTCGACCAACAACACCTTTTTGGCCCTAATGTTGATGAGTCCCTTGAGAAGATGAAAAAGGACACAGACACAGCCAAATCAATGGGAGCTTTGCAATCGCAAGCTCCCAGACGTTCTTTTCGTCGCTCATCCTACAGAGGCAACTCCAGGGGATACTCGTCTGATACCCCATCCACCTCCTACAAGGCTCCCACCCAATCCGCCTTCACCAGAGGTTACCACAGAGGAGGATACAGAGGCAAAAATAACAAAGGCAGAGGCAAGACTAACAACACCCGCTCTGCCTCCACCCCGTCCAATGACTTCCCTCCGCTTCCCCCGGACCATTCCACTCCTGTTGGGGGAAGACTACAGCAGTTCCTTCCTGTCTGGACCAACATCACCACAGACAGGTGGGTGCGACAAATAGTGCAATCAGGTTACTGTCTCGAACTTACCTCTACCCCCCAAACATTCCACCCAAACAGCGTTCAATGTCAGCAGAACATTTGTCACTTCTCAAACAAGAAGTAATTTCCTTACTACAAAAAAGTGCAATAGAACTAGTTCCCCTGCACCAACAAAACACGGAAGTTTACTCCCTGTATTTTCTAATACCAAAGAAGGATGGCTCTCTGAGACCTATTCTAGACCTCAGGCCACTAAACCTGTACATACAATCAGACCACTTCCACATGGTCACATTTCAGCAAGTCCTCCCTCTACTTTCACAGGGCGACTTCCTAGCCACCTTAGATCTCAAGGACGCCTATTTCCATATTCCCATTCACGCTGCTCACAGAAAATATTTCAGGTTTGTAGTAGACTGGCAGCACTATCAATTCAAAGTATTCCCTTTCGAAGTCACAACAGCACCACGGGTATTCACAAAGTGCCTAGCAGTAGTCGCAGCCCATCTAAGAAGACAACATATTCACGTCTTCCCATACCTCGACAACTAGCTCATAAAAGCCAGCTCATACAGTGTGTTCATCACACGTACGCGACTATCCAATTACTCCACGACCTGGGGTTCACAGTAAACCACACCAAGTCTCATCTGCAACCCTCTCACACACAGTACCTCGGCACCCTAATAAACGCCTCAGAAGCATTAGCCTATCCCAGTCCAGCAAGAATAGCAAGCATTCTCGCTCTCCTCCCCAAATTTCAGCCGCATCACTCTCTTCCAGCTCGAGTGTTCATGCAACTCATAGGGATGATGGCCTCTTGCATATTCATAGTGCCTCACGCAAGACTTCAGATGCGTCCCATACAAGAGTGCTTATCACGGCAATGGAACCAGGCTCAAGGTCAGCTAACAGATCTGGTATTGGTAGACGGTCGCACTCCTAGCTCTCTGCAATGGTGGAACACCAAAAACCTTTCCAAAGGGTGACCGTTTCTAGAGCCAGTTCCTCAGATTGTCATGACAGCGGACGCATCTCTCTCCGGCTGGGGAGCTCACCTATTGCATCACACTATGCAAGGTAAGTGGACACCTCAACAGAAGTTATTCCACATCAATTACCTGGAATTACTAGCCATATTCCTAGCCTTAAAAGCATTTCAAAAACAGATATCCGGCAAGGCTGTCTTAGTCCGCACAGACAAAATGACAGCCATGTACTACATCCAAAAACAAGGCGGGACACACTCTCTGCAGCTCTCCCAGCTAGAACAAGACATATGGACGTGGGCTATACCTCAGAAAATATTTCTCCTAGCCCAACATGTCCCAGGAGTCCAAAACACCATTGCCGATCTGTTAAGTCGTCAAACACAACAGATCCACGAGTGGGAACTCCATCCACAAGTTCTTCAACCATATTTTCAAATGTGGGAGCAACCACAGATAGACCTCTTCGCCACCCACGAAAACACCAAATGCCCAAGCTTCGCTGCCAGATACCCACACCCATTGTCCAAAGGCAATGCGATATGGATGAACTGGTCAGGCAGATTTGCGTACGCCTTTCTGCCTCTCCCACTCATACCACTAGTGGTGCGCAAACTACAGCAACACTCACTGACTCTCAGTCTAGTTGCTCCAACTTGCGCCAGACAACCGTGGTACACCACATTGCTGGAACTGTCAGTTGTCTCGCACCAAAGATTACACCTCTCACCACGCCTCTTAACCCAGAACCATGGAGAGGTCAGACACCCGGACCCAGCTCAGCTCAACCTTGCGATCTGGCTCCTGAAATCTTAGAATTCAGTTACCTTAGCCTTCCTCCTGACTGCATGAATGTCATTCGGAGGCTAGATGCCCTACCACTAGAGCCTGCTATTCAGCCAAATAGAAACGATTTGTGATATATTGACAGAACAATACCATCAATCCCCTAGATGTGTCTATCCAACACGTCATAACCTACCTACTACACCTGCAAAAGTGCAACTTAGCCTATACGTCTATTCGGCTACACCTTGCTGCTATAGCAGCATATCTACAAAATAGACAACATTTATCACTATTTAGAGTACCCGCCATCAAAGCCTCCCAGAGTTCCACCCTCACCTGTGTGGAATTTAAATATTGTTCGACTAATGGGACCTCCTTTTGAACCTCTACATAAATGTGAGCTACAATTCTTAACATGGAAGGTTGCTTTCCTAGTGGCCATAACTTCTCTAAGAAGAGTTAGTGAGCTACAAGTTCTAACTATTCAGGAACCCTTCTTACAAATACATCACAATAAGGTGGTTCTCCGCACTAATCCTAAATTCCTCCCTAAAGTCATTTCCCCCTTCCACCTTATTCAATCTGTGGAGTTGCCCGTATTCTTCTCGCAACCACACACAGTCGCAGAAAGAGCTCTTCATACTTTAGATGTTAAAAGAGCATTGCTCTATTACATTGAAAGAACACAACCTTTTCGAAAAACCAAACAACTTTTAGTTTCTTTCTCACCACCACACAAAGGCAATCCCATATCCGAATACGGGATAGCCAGATGGATTGCTAAATGCATACAAATTTGCTACCACAAAGCAAAACGCACTTTAACTGTTCCTCCTCGAGCCCACTCTACAAGAAAAATAGGGGCTTCTATGGCATTCCTAGGGAACATTCCATTAGATGACATCTGCAAAGGAGCTACATGGTCTACACCACATACGTTCACCAAACACTATTGTGTAGATGTGCAATCAAAACAACCAGCCAGTGTGGGCCAAGCTGTACTCAAAACCCTATCTCAGACAGCAGATACTGGTGGCCGTCGCTAAAAGTGGGACTGCTACACAATCTATGCAAAGTGTGTAATCTGCAGCTCATATGTCCGAACGGAATATGCTACTTACCAGTATGCATCTGTTCTTGTCATGTAGAGCTGCAGATCTACACACGCCCACCCGCCTCCCCGGCTTCCTTTATCTGTTCCAGTATCATCTTATTTAGATACGGTATACAAGAGCATCTTCCGGTTTCTTACAAAGCTCCATCATTTCCCTGCTGGCGAAATACAATCTGAGGAGGGAGCCGATGCCCATGCGCACTATGATCCTAAGGAGGAGTCCCATACCTCGTGACTTCCAAAGACTTTTCAGGAGAAAAACAAGTGCAAACATCCGGACCCAACACCAGATGGCGATCTATGCAAAGTGTGTAGATCTGCAGCTCTACATGCCAAGAACAGATGCATACTGGTAAGTAGCATATTCCATACACACAGAACATGTAAGAACACTAAGACATAACCCTAACAGTAAATGAAAAACATTATAAGACTGTATAGAACTTTTCAAAGCACCATAAAAAATAACTAACACTTGTTCGTTGATCAAAAAAGATTAGAGGGTCCGTATAGAAGAACATCAGATCATCAAACAATGAGATCAGCAAAAGTCTAATGGTTCCATGGTTGGTAAATTCTGAGTTGTTAAAATACAATTGTTCTTTTTATTCATATTACATTTTCTTTCCTCTAGAAACAACATAGTTCGAGGCATATGAGCTGCAGAGTCACACACTGAGGATAAGATCGCCATCTGGTGTTGGGCTCGGATGATTGCAGGTTGTTGTTGTCTTCAGAAGAAGCCTTTGGTCACGAGGTTGGTGACTCCTCCCCTGGACAACAGTGCGCATGAGCATCCACTCCATCGTCAGATTGTTTTTTTCCGCCATTGGGTTCGGATGAACTTTTTTCCGCTCCAGCAGAAAACTTCCAGCAATCGATTTAACTCTTTAATCTTCATTCCATCGACGCCGAAATCAACTCGGACCGGTTCCGGAAGCGGCTGATGGACCGGACACCCTTCAAAAAATGCCCCCAGTGTGGAGCGAAGTTCCCCCACAGTGACCACCACGAGGTTTGTAACCTCTGCCTGTCGCCGGAACACAACGAATCGACCTGTCCAGCTTGTGCCGCTTTCCGTTCGAAGAAGACCCGCCGGGACCAAAGAGCTCGACGCCATATTATGGCCAAACCAGCTCCAGAACCGGAGGACATCTTTGCTCAAGATGTTCCTGAAGATGACACCGAAGATCTCGAGATCGTGTCCGAGGCCGACGATTCCGATGACCTCATCACTCCAGGGCAGCGTGTGAGTACCACCCCCCCCTGCCCCTGCCCCATCCAAAAAGACAGTGGTCAAGACTCCGCCAGCTGGGCCCAGTCGCGACCGGAAATCCTCTTCAGAAGCCCCGCCCTCGGGCCCGGCTCCGAAGACATCTAAGCCTGTAGGTGGCTCGGGCTCGAGCAAACCTCATGTGATTGTGCCTTTAACACCCTCGGCACCGAAAAAACCACTGTCGGCACCGAAACAGGCTTCAAGACCGAAATCTCCACCGGCGCCGAAACGTTCTTCGACATCGATGCCTAAAAGTCCCTCGGCACCGAAGCCATCGGCACCGAAACATACATCGGCTCCGAAAAATCCATCGGAACCGAACCATCCTTCGGCACCGAAAACTTCATCGGCACTGAAAACTACGTCCACACCGAAAAAAGCTCATAAAGACCCGAAACGGCCGTCGCCGCCACCACCTTCGGAGCCAGATGAACTTTTTCGCCCAGATCCTACTCAAAAGCGGATCTACATCAATCCCGACACTGGACATGTGACTGCCGTCCCATATAAGAAAAGGAAGCTGGACATCACACCTCCTCCAGCTCCCATACGGAAAAAGGACTGTGCCACTTCACCACTTCGTCCTTCCTCTCCTGTATTACCTCCTAACCCGTCCCCCCCCCCTCCTCCTCCTTCTCCTTTACCCTTACCTTTACCATCTCCCTATCATTCACCTCCTCCACAGGATGATAATGATGACTTGGGGGGGAGGGGCGGACCCTGATTTATTTAATGATCCTGTTGATCCACACGACCCTTTTACATTTCCAGGCACAGCACCAGTAGACGACTGGTCTTATCCAATGCCTGACATGCCTGACCCCACTACCTACCCCTCCAAGCCCTCCCCTCCTGATGACCATTTGGGGTTTGGCCAACTAATAAATAGGGCAGCAACATTCCATGGTGTCACTATGCACACAGACCCCCTTGAAGAGGACTTTCTCCTCGATACTTTTGAGCAGTCACAAAAAACTGTTCACATACTGCCCATGATTAAAGGGGTTATAAAGCATGCCACTGAGGTCTTTAAAGACCCTGTTCGAGCGAGGGTTCTCAACCCCCGCATCGAAAAAAAGTACCGACCAGCCCCGCAGGACCCTGCATACATTAAAGCCCAGCTCCCTTTAGACTCCTTGGTCGTATCAAATGCCAGGAAGCGCGTTAACTCACAGACAACTGGAGAAACGCCTCCCCCGGACAAGGAGTCTAAGCTTTTAGAGGCCACAGGCAAACGAGTCGCCGCACAGGCGCGACCCACTGGCATATTGCCAATACCCAGGCCCTGTTAGCCCGGTATGATAGGGCGCATTATGACCAACTTGAGGACCTTATGCAACATCTGCCTGATCCCTTTAAATCCCAGGCCGCTGACCTCATTCAAGAAGGCAAGTTAATATCTAATGCCTCCATTAAATGCGCCTTAGATGCGGCAGACACTGCTTCTCGGGCGGTCAATACTAGCGTCTTACTCAGACGACATGCCTGGCTCCGTATTTCCGGTTTTAAACCAGAGGTTCAAACCGCAATTCTACCTCAACCTTTCAACCAAGAGCAGTTATTTGGCCCTGCAGTGGACACTGCATTAGAAAAAATGAAAAAGGATAATGAGACTGCCAAGTCTATGGGAGCACTGCAGTCTCCTCAAAACCGGGGTTCCTTTCGTCGCTCCTTTTATAGAGGAGGCTCCAAAAACACGGCAACTGAGACCACGTCCACCTTTAAAAATTCTGGACAAACATCCCCTAACAGAGGATATTTCCGGGGAGGTTATAGGGGAAACAATAACAAAGGTCGAGGGCGGGGCAACATCAACAACACCTGCACCTCCCCAGCCACCAAACAGTGACTTGCCACCACTCCCCCCAGACCATTCCACTCCGGTCGGGGGGCGACTCCAACAATTCCTACCTGTCTGGACTTCCATCACCACAGACAGATGGGTAAGACAAATTATCCAGTCTGGCTACTGCCTAGAACTCATACAATCCCCCCCAAACATACCACCCAAACAACGTCCAATATCCTCACATCATCTCTCTCTCCTCAAACAAGAAGTTCAATCCCTGTTACAAAAACATGCGATAGAACCAGTCCCTCTTCAACATCAGGGAACAGGGGTGTATTCTCTATACTTCCTCATTCCCAAAAAGGACAAAACATTACGGCCCATACTGGATCTCAGACTGCTAAACCAGTATATACATTCAGATCATTTTCATATGACCACCCTCCAACAAGTCCTCCCACTGTTACAACAGGGAGACTTCCTTGCCACATTGGACCTCAAGGACGCGTACTTTCACATCCCTATGCATCCCGCTCACAGAAAATATCTACGATTTGTGGTAGATGGGCAACACTATCAATTTACAGTTCTCCCATTCGGAGTAACAACAGCACCCAGAGTGTTCACCAAGTGCTTAGCAGTCGTGGCAGCGCACCTCAGAAGACAACAGATCCATGTCTTCCCCATCTGGACGATTGGCTCATAAAAGCCAATACTCACCAAAAATGCGTTCTCCACACTCATCGCACGATTCAAACTCTCCACAATTTGGGATTCACTATCAACTACCCCAAATCCCATCTACAACCTTCCCACTTACATCAGTATCTAGGAGCAACCATAGATACATCCAAAGCCATTGCTTATCCCAGCACTGCCAGGATAGCCAGTATACAAAATCTCATCTCTCAATTTCAAACTCATCCATCTCTTCCAGCAAGAGTGTTCATGCAGCTCCTAGGCATGATGGCGTCATGCATCTCCATAGTCCCACACGCACGACTTCAAATGCGTCCCTTACAGGAATGTCTAGCACAACAGTGGAACCAAGCTTACGGACAACTTACCGATCTGGTGTTGGTGGACAGTCGCTCACTTTGCTCACTGAAATGGTGGAACACCATCAACCTGTCCAAAGGGCGACCGTTCTTAGAGCCTCTTCCACAAGTTGTGCTAACTACCGACGCATCTCTCACAGGGTGGGGAGCCCACCTCCTTCACCATACCACTCAGGGCAGATGGACCAGTCAACAGAAACTGCTCCACATCAACCACCTGGAACTCTTAGCAGTGTTCCTAGCACTAAAATCCTTTCAGGTTCACCTAAAGAACAAAACTGTCCTCATACGCACAGACAACATGACGACAATGTATTATATACAGAAACAGGGAGGGACACATTCTCTCCAACTGTCCCAACTGGCACAGCAAATCTGGAGAGGGGCAATTCCACAAAACATCTACCTGTTAGCAGAACATCTCCCAGGGATCCACAATCAAGTGGCCGACCTCCTAAGTCGCCACACGCAGCAGATCCACGAATGGGAATTACACCCCAAGGTTCTACTCCCCTTCTTCCAAAAATGGGGACAACCTGACCTAGACCTGTTCGCCACTCCCGAAAAACAAAATGCCCAACCTTCGCCGCCAGGTTTCCACACCCACAGTCGAAGGGCAATGCCCTATGGATGAACTGGTCAGGCAGATTTGCGTACGCTTTTCTGCCTCTCCCACTAGTTCCATTTGTGGTACGCAAACTGAAACAACAATCGCTAACGCTAATACTAGTAGCTCCCACTTGGGCACGTCAACCGTGGTTCACCACACTTCTGGAACTATCTTTAGTTCCACATCAAAGGCTACGCCTCTCCCCGGATCTATTAACCCAGAACCATGGAGAAATCAGACACCCAGATCCTCAAACACTGAACCTAGCGATCTGGCTCCTGAAGTCTTAGAGTTCAGATACCTCAATCTCCCTCCAGACTGTATGAATATCATAAAGGAAGCTAGACGACCTACTACTAGGGCGTGTTATGCCGCAAAATGGAAACGATTTGCCATCTACTGCGCTAATAATGACATACATCCATTGGATGCTTCCATCCAAAACATCATTTGCTATCTACTACACTTGCAAAGATGCAATCTAGCGTATTCCTCTATACGTTTACACCTGGCAGCCTTGGCAGCCTACTTGCAAAATAGGCAACACCTGTCCCTTTTTAAGGTACCAGCCATCAAAGCGTTTATGGAAGGTCTCAAAAGAATTCTTCCCCCAAGATTGCCACCTGCCCCAGTGTGGAATCTCAATATGGTTCTAACTAGACTTATGGGACCCCCATTTGAACCTATGCACAAATGTGAATTACAATTCCTAACATGGAAGGTAGCTTTCCTTATCGCAATCACTTCCCTACGCAGAGTAAGTGAAATACAAGCCCTTACACTAGAGGAACCTTTCTTACAACTACACCGTAACAAAGTGGTTCTTAGGACAAACCCTAAATTTCTTCCAAAAGTGATTTCCCCTTTCCACCTTAACCAATCAGTAGAGCTACCAGTCTTTTTCCCAAACCCAGACTCCGTAGCTGAAAGGGCCCTACATACCTTAGATGTCAAAAGAGCCTTGCTTTATTACATCGACAGGACAAAACCTTTTCGAAAGACGAAACAACTCTTTGTTGCTTTCGCACCACCACATAAAGGCAATCCAATCTCCAAATCCGGTATAGCCCGGTGGATAGTTAAATGCATCCAAATATGCTACCTAAAGGCTAAACGTACACTTACAGTTCCCCCTAGGGCGCACTCCACGCGTAAAATAGGGGCTTCTATGGCCTTCTTAGGTAACATTCCCTTAGAAGACATTTGCAAGGCAGCCACGTGGTCTACCACGCATACCTTCACTAAACACTACTGTGTTGACGTGCAGGCCAAACAACAGGCCTCAGTGGGCCAGGCTGTCCTAAAAACTTTATTTCAAGCTGCTGCAACGGATACAGGCGACCACCGCTAAGGGGAAGCACTGCTGTATAATCTATCCTCAGTGTGTGATCTGCAGCTCATATGCCTCGAACGGAATATGCTACTTACCAGTATGCATCTGTTCTTGGCATGTAGAGCTGCAGAGTCACACACGCCCGCCCGCCTCCCCGGGACCTGTATCTGTTCCAGCATCCGTCTTACTTAGACATTTCACATGGACATCCTTTCTTTCATTCCTATACACTCCATCTTTTCCCATCATGGCGAAAAAACAATCTGACGATGGAGTGGATGCCCATGCGCACTGTTGTCCAGGGGAGGAGTCACCAACCTTGTGACCAAAGGCTTCTTCCGAAGACAACAACAACCTGCAATCATCCGAGCCCAACACCAGATGGCGATCTTATCCTCGTGTGACTCTGCAGCTCTACATGCCAAGAACAGATGCATACTGGTAAGTAGCATATTCCTTACTGAGAATTCTATAATTAAGAACGTATTTCAAATGTTCACACAAAGCAATAGGTTAATTTGTCAATGTTAGTCATATGTCCAAAGTCTACCCAAATTGGTATATGAATTTCTCAACCCAAAGTGTTTGCTTACAGCCTGGAGTGAACTATTAGAGTGAAGTTAGTTTATCAGTTCTGACAGTGAATGTTGCCTTGATTAGCCCCTGGCAGAATAGCATACCGGACAGGAACCTCACTACGCCACCGTAAACCAGACCATTCAGAAATTGAGGGGGTAAGAAGGAAAACGATACCCAAGGGTATACAGATCAAGAACATAGAGACTGGGAGCGAAGGACTTAGGAGAGAAGGACTGGAGGGAAACCTAACGCGAGGGAACCAAACAGGGGAAAAACAACAAACATGAGGGACGAGAAAAGGGGTGCTGTGCTATCTGGTACAAAGCGAACAGCCACTACAATTAAGGACACAATGCCAGACATGAACTGTATTTCAGAATTGCTTTAAATACTGGCTCCACACTTTGTGCCCCAGAAGTGTACCAGTCACAGAGAAGTGAATATCTTATTGAATCAGTCGCCGATCAATGGCTCACCATCTCCTTTGTTTTCACTGTTTTGTTTACCTCAACCTCTAGCCCCAGCTAGGCCGGTACCTGATCATCCATCTGCACTGTGCCTAAATCCTGATACACCCTGATGTACAGCAGTTGGTTTGGAAAAGGAGCGTTCTAGTTTAAGAAGTTGTGAGCAGTTAGCTAGGTCGGATTTGATCCAGCCAAGGCCTATTTCTTCAGTTAAGCAGGTGCTGAACCTAGTCTTCCGAGCAGTGCTGCAAATGTCACTCTTGGCTCCAACCTGCACTGTTTGCTCTCTTCTTGCACTCTGTCTTTCTCACTCTGCTGTGCTTTATCATCTCTGCTACCTTCTGCACTCCTTACTCTTTTCTTCCACTCTGTGCTCTGTCATTTTCACTTTGCTGTATTTTGTACTCTTTGCCCTTTTCTGCACTCTTGCGCCTTTGATCGTCATTCTCACTCACTCACTCTGCTCTCATTTGGCTTACTTTGTAACTCTTTGCTCATTTCTGCACTTTAACTCTTTCCTTCTATTGCTCTACTTTCTCCTCCATGGCCTTCTTTTGCCTCTTTTATCTCGTGCCTTCGCTTGGTGCCTGTTTTCCCACCTCATTGTTCCTCCTGCTTTCCCTCTAAGCCCTCCCACTAACCCTTGTGCTTCTCCCCACTTCCAGGACACACTTAATTGCAGCTGCAGTGCAGATGTGCAGTGGACGAGCGCAGTGGGCACGCTGCTGGCTCGCCAAAAGCAAGCCTGTCTGCGCCATGAACCCTGGTCCTTCCGCTGCCCTGCGCTACCCAGCAGCATCCTCCAGTCACTCAATCTCTTCCCTCGCTGCTGCTGCACTACAGTACGCTACACAGAGGGAGCATTCCTTTGCACCCACTGCCGCTTCGCATGCAACACCACAGCCACCATGCCCATACCAACCGCACGCCAACAAACACACACCCCAGGACAAACTTTCAACATCATTTCATTTCCCCATCACAGCTTGAGGGGGGCATGAGTCAAACACCGTTTGTTCTTGGGCAGTGAATAGGAGGCTCAACATTACAAAGCTGGAAGAACCCCTGAGCTAGAGAGATGATTCCATGAGTTCCGTAATTAGCCCGTCATTCTCCAATCAATGACATGGACCTTACCCCAAGGCTTAAAGGCCTATTGTCTCCTTGTAGGACAGAAGCTAAAGCGAGGTAAGTACAGGCACCCTTTTGGCATGGGATGAGTCGGGGATCAATCATGCTCACATTTGGTAGGTTAAAAAAGTGAAAAATCGTGTGTGCCTTACTAGCAAATGCAATTTGTGATGCGACCTATGTGCAGAGATGTAGCATTGCAAACTACCTATTTGCAAACAGTATCAGAATTACCTGCTAAGGTACTAATAATTAGATAGCTCACTATTAGCGGCCCTTTGTGACTGGCCTGCAAATGAGATTAGCGGCCTGAGTAGGACAGCAGACTTCTGTATCTGCGTTTGCATTCCCCAGGGGGAAGCATTTTTGTGTTTTTTAAACAACCCATGTTCCATAAAGGAACCGGCCCTGCTATAAAAATAATGTTTTTTATTTCGGAAGACATAGGTGTAAGCAAGCAGTGGTGTCCTGGCCCACTATCTTTTCTTTACTGGCCTGCAACCCAGGTCTCTACCCTCACTCACTTCACCAGGTGGTGCCCCAAAAGGGCCAGTGTGTTGTCGTATGGGAGTTTGTACAGAACAGATTCCATTAGAATGTTGTTAGGTCATCGTAGAATGTTCTTTGTGGTAGCTGGGCGGCAGATGGAAAGGAGAGGGCTTGACAGTAGTTGAAGTGGCTGGATGAGACCTTTCATGTAGAGAACAAACGACTCTTATCTCCACATCATCCCTCTTGTATTCTCTATAAATACTGACAACATCATCTGTCCTCTTTTCTCTACCAGCACACCTTGTTACAGCCAGCGTCCCCTTTGTGAATTAGATCCCATCCCAATTTGGGTGTCGGAATCTGATCAGTTGTTGGCGACTGCTATTGAGATCACACCCCACTCCTCAGTCACAGCAAGGAGGAGACATCCATTTCACACCCTCTCCTAATAGCAATTCATAATGAGTCACAAATGGCGTTTGTGATTTGGAAGGGGTTTTCT
This sequence comes from Triturus cristatus, assembly GCF_964204655.1. Classification (NCBI taxonomy): domain Eukaryota; kingdom Metazoa; phylum Chordata; class Amphibia; order Caudata; family Salamandridae; genus Triturus; species Triturus cristatus. The sequence goes on along the minus strand of NC_140590.1, from coordinate 613,625,476 downwards.
GAATCACAGAATGACATTTTATATTTTACATTCTTGTATCTTTCCCCTTTGCGAAGCCTGTTATTTTTAGACTTGCATGCTTCGGGACCACAAAATGCAATTGTGTGTCCGGCCACTAGTTTTCAAATCACAACATGCTTGTTGATTTCATGTTTAGGTATAATTCTTGTACATATTATTATGCTTTTAGAGGAATTTGGAAAGTCATTCTTTTTTAAATTTTACATTAAAGATTCCTTCCCACTTGTAACATGTTTTTGTGATCCTTTAGGATACACTTGAGAAGAAAAAGACTTTGCTGATAGAGGAATTTTCCGAGATGAAGACCATAATCCAGTTAGAGGAACAAAAGGTTATGAAAATTGTTGATGATGAGTTAAAACGAGTCCTAAACAAATTCTCCTATACCCAGAATGCTTTGCACAAAAAGAAGAAAGAATTTCAAAATGTAAAAGAAAAAGTGGAGTCTTTACTAATTGAAGATGATGATATAATATTTTTGATGGTAAGATTATTTGCACATTTTCTTTGAGTTTTCACTTGCGCATCAAAACTCTCTATTCTCCATCTAATATTTGCTTTTCGTATTTTTAGTTAATGTGGCGATTTATACACTGAAGTGAGCATATGTTGTTACTTTCACCTTTATTAACCTAATAAAAACTTCTGTGAAGATGTTTAAATACACTAAAAACCCTCTTGACAGCTCCGGTTATCAAGCCTTAGAATGCTTGCCACCTAAAGACAGGACCAAACATTGCTTCACAAAGCTTAAAACCAAAACTGGGCACATCTTGGCACTGGGCACAGTAGGTATATTTGAGATCCTCAAAACATTTTGCTGCTGTACCCTTTTAAGTACTCCATATTTTGCCATTCTGTGCCAAGTGCTTTAATTTGTTTATCGTTTTCCTACTAGTTGTTTGCAAACCTTCGCCTTCTTCATAGCTTTTCTTGCTGTTTGTTGTTTTATTGTCCATATTTTTCCTCTGATAAGGAAACTGTAGTATTCTGATGTAATGGTTTTTCTCCTGTGTTATCCTGTTCCTAGCTGCTCAGCCTGTGTGAGTGTTCTGAGTGGAGTGTTTGGTGAATGGAATTCCTGTGTGACTGGATGAGTGATGACAGTTGGTGGATGGGGCTGAGCAGCTAGCAGGCAGCTCCTGGTGGGACTGCCCTACAGCATTTTTACAGTTGTTGATTAGGACTTACTGAGGATTTACATTACCAGTTTACTTACCTGAATAAACCTACCTGGATTACATCCTACCAGCGTGTCCCATTTACTACAGAAACCTTTTGCCACAACACTGCCATTTTGAACCCATCATTATAGGGCAGAAAACGATTGCAGCTGCCGTCCTACAGAGTTACTTTGATTTTCTGTCTAGGCCAGTGGTTCTTAACCTGTGTTCCGGGGACCCCTAGGAGCCTATGCTGCCTACTCAGGGGGTCTACGACTGCTTAGAAAATGTAATAATATTAATGAAGTGTATACGAATAAAGAAGGAAAATGTAAATCTGAAAATGTATTGTGATTTAATTTGTGGGAGCAGTGCAAGTGCATCAAACAGAATACAGTATGGACAACAGGTGACCTTAATTAAATTCAAAATGTGAATACATTTTTTTCCAGGTGTTTGTGAATTAAATTAAGTATTTCAAAATGTGTGCATTTGTTAGATAAATGCTCGTTTCAGAATTTTTGTGTACTGTTTTGCTGTTCAAATCATTGAAATTGCGTAGGCAGTGTCTCCAGCTTCGAGTAGTGACTCGGTGGGAGTCCCCTGATTCCATTAACGAATTAGTGTGAGTCTCTACATTTCAGGAATAATTAAGTGAGGGTCCACAGCAGTCTAAAGGTAAAAAAAAACACTGGTCTAGGCAATTATCATCTCACCCACATATGCATTCAGTGCAGCGCTGTAGCACACAAGAGGGTGTGGCATATCAGCCAGAGATGCTGACTTTGGAACCAGGTTTGAGAGTCTGTGTTGGCTCAACATCCCGTCATCCTGGGCAAATCATTTAATTTCCCTGTGCCTAAAAAAAAAAAAAAAAAAGTGAACTTGTGTGATGTAGTTTGTGCTCATGTAAAGCGCTCCAATACCTTCGCTTCCAGTTCTCGTTATATATATATATATATATATATATATATATATATATATATATATATATATATATATATATACAAAGAAGTTCTTCCAATCACCTCTTTGGAATATTTCAGGACAGAGACGGTAAAAGCTCTGCTGTGGGTAAATGTACTTGGATGCTGAGTGCAACACTGGGCACTATTCACAAAAAAGGTGGAAATGTACAGGTTGGGGTTTACAGCTCTGCCAGAGCGTACTTTCCCATTTTGTTTCTGTTAATAGGTATTCCCAAAAGTATGTCTGGAGAGCTGTGACCGGCACAGGTTATCAGGGATACTTTTGGGGATGTCTTGCGACTTTTTTAAAATGATCAAACTCCTTACACAGAGTTCTCCATAGTGGAGAACTGTGCACATGGGGGATGGAGCCACCTGTGTAAATACATTTTCTTTCTTATTTTAACTCTCATTCTCTGAGGGAATAAAATAAAATCTGCATAGAAAGCACTTCTCCTCCACCCATGTGATATCTGTTCTCCTTAGCATTCTACAAGGGGAGTTACTCCAATCCCACTGAAGTGAATTTTCCACAGTTTCTAGGGTGGAAAGGAGATGTAGAAGAGTGTGGGACTGCCCACAAACGGTGAAGTGTTTTATCTTTGCCAAACATCCAAGGCAAACCATGTTTTGGAATTCCTGCTTCCACATCTTGAATGGGATTTAGATTTATGGATTTCTCCACAATTGTGGTAGAGAAATTCACCGAATTCGTGCATAGATGTCAGCAAGGAATCGCTTTGTGAATTCCTGGCAGCCATATAAAAGATAAATAAGGTTCTAAATCTACATTTATGACAACATTTATCTTTATGAATATGCCTCATAGCATCTGTGCAAGCATGAGATCGGACTTTAGAGGCCACACAGCCTACTCAGGTGATCCTTAATATAGAAGTGTATACCATGGGCTACACATAGGTGTGATGATTAAACATGACAGATTATTTCACTCAAGGTCGTAGGGAATTGTATGAGACCATATAGCCAGCAATTGCATGCAGTATGTTCATGTGGTCTCTGAGCTTTATGGCCTCAAGTTTTTGTGTAGCCTTGGTTGCCAGGCTACACTTGGGCTCGTCTTGAGTGTTTTTGCAAATGAAGAATGCTGATTTTGCTTGATACAGTTCTATATAGTCAGTAAAGATCATACACTAAGAGGGGTCCATGATCTCAGGTTCTGCTCATAATGCCAGTCATGCGTACACCATAAATGAGCTGAAAGTAATGTATTTCTTTTATTTTTCTTGGGCTTATTTTCTGCCTTTCAGAAAGCAACAAAACTTAATGACACCACTACTAAAGATGCTTTTGTACCAAGAATTGACTGTGATCACAAATTATTGCACACAATTTGTAGAGATGTTTATTACCTGAAAGAAAAACTAAGAAACCATAAAAGTCCAAATGACCAGACAGGTAATTCTTACATTCCTATCTAATTTTCATGGCATATTTGCTCTGTTTGTGTTAACATTTTTGTACTGTTTGTTTTACTAAAAGGTTCTGCAGAAAAAATCAAGCTGCTAGTTCTTGTTCTCTTTTGCATATAAAAGGTATTGTTACAAACATGTTGAGACCCTTTTCAAAGTCAATCCCTAACAAAATGGCTTTAAGGAGAAAAAAGATGGGCGAACTCTCTACCCCAAAGACTCTGGGATCCTTTGGAAATGATATCACCGGACTGTACTTTGGTTTAAGGGGTAAATTCACCCTGAAGGGCTATTAGTATGAAGAATATTTAAGGATACCCTATGAGAGATTCTGTCCAGGGGGTAGCTTAGTCAGTGAGATTCAAGGGGCAAAGGTCGTGAATCTCAATTTTCCAACAAAAAATGCAGTGGGCTGCAGGGTGGGTGGGGTGGGGGTGTTGAGATGACCAAGGTTAGGGATGGACTATTTCCATGAGGAACAGGGTCAGTACTGATTTGCACAGTGAGCAAAAAAATGCAAGCATTTGGTGTTTGTCAGTAGTGCTCCTGGAAACCTGAGACTGGTGCAGCTTTCTAAGCCTGCTACTGCCAATATTTGTGAATTCCAAAAAGCATTCAATTTGCACACATTCAATGAGTACTTCTGTGGGTGCAGATTTGCTACTTTTTGGTGCAGAGGTCACTAAATAGATTTAAAATCCCGATCTAAAAAATGAACAAGTTAAACCTCTTAGTGAAATAAGAACAATGAGGAAAACCGCCCCAGACAAATCGGATCAAACTCAGCGCCCCCAGACCCAACTACTATACCCAGCATGCTTGGGAGCTCATGACTCGGGTCACGTGCAACGCAATGGCCTGGAGTACTAGCCCTAGGATCCCTTATTTTGAATGTATAATCACTGCACACACTCTTCTTTGTCTCTGCTACAAAAATCCTTGATGTTAGAGTTGTCAAATCAGTGCATGTGGGCAGAGTTCTCACCTTTCACAAATCATTTTATATATTCTAAGTCCGTGTTGAAAATACAGGAGGGCGCACAGGCAAATTAATAGAGCAAGCTGAGCCAGAGCTGAGCCACGGTTCTGGCTGAGCTCTAAGAGCCCATGCACTAGCCAAGCTATGAAAACGTTTCCATTTATATCATAATGTAAAAATATGATGCAAATTTTTTTTTAAAAACCTTGTTGAGTAGGTACTAAAGGTACTATTTCTTTCATGCATGTCGGTGCAGATTTTCAGTGACGAGACCCGGCTGGACATAACTCAAAGAGTCAACAGCTTATGAGTTACATAATTACTGATTTGCCACTTCTGCCCAGGTATGCATGTGCTGGTATTGGATTGGATTTAGATGTCCACCAATCTCCCATACAAAATGGTGATGAACTGCATATAACGCTTTCTATCAGTCTTGTGGATCTCAAGACATCCTGGTTCCATTCTTGCTTTACCTGAGGCCCTATAACTTTGAGGCAATGAGCTCCTGCAGGCAGCAGACCTCGATGGCAAGAATCCCACTGGCTTGTACTTTCAGCTGCACTGCTGGGAGGTCAGCATTCAAAGTAGTGTACGCATGCTTCTCCCCCAGTCCATACTTTTTTTAGGAGTGTACACTGCAGAGAGTAGCTTGTGCAACAATCAGGTTGGAGAGAAAGGTTCAGGCCAGCCACCATGATCTTCACCCCCCCCCCCCCCCCCCATTAGAAGACAGATTGCCACTAAAAATATCCTGGCCACAAGTGAGCCTGAGGGAACCCCACAGACTTTGGAGTTTCATGTTGGTGCATTTCAAATTGTGTTTTTTTGGCTGGCTCTAAAAGGCTCTTGAGTTCCTGATGTGGTTATGTGACTCATAGTAATCTTTACATTAGCATGTGTGCCAAGTGGCCACATTTTGTCAAGTTCTACTTGTTACGTAAAGGTTTGTATGCTCCTTTTTGACGTGTACAACGCTTGTTGTGCCTGTTCTTGTCTTATTACCAGCACATTGCACTCTGCGCTCAGGCATCACCATGTCATTACATGCAGTCTCGGCCCAGGACTACAAGTGTAAGAATGCAAAGAAAAAACAGTACTTGTTGACCAACTCACACACATGAAAACATGAGCCCTGATAGGCTCAAAGCGTCTGTTTTGTTTCCTCATCAGTTTTATTCTTTGTTTACTTACTCTGTGAAAAAGCTCTCCTTCCATTAAGTCCGGAGTTTCTTGGTGAATTTTAACTTTCTGTTGCTATATACAGTGTTTGAAAGTTCACATGTTCAAGTTCACATGTTCAAATCCTAGCAAGACCAACACAGCATTCTATCCTTCCAAGTTCGGTTCCATTAAATTATATAGTAGTAACCTCTGTTATTTTGAGCACTTAGAAATGGCACTGAATGGTATGATGCATTATATAACAAACATCTTGGTGTTGCAGGGATTCTGCACACATACAGAACTATGTGCAGGAATATGGGACCTTGGTGTATAGGGACTGGGTCTTCCTACCACCTTAGTACCCACAAACCCAGGACCGACTAGCTTATAGTGTCTCACTTGCTCTCCTATTCACTCCCAGAGAAACAAATGATGAGACACCCCAGAACACAACACTCCCAGATCTCTCAGGAATCGCGGTAACAAGACACACCCTTTCTCTCACACTCTTGTACTTGTCCACAATAAGATCTGACAGAGACACGAAACAGTTTAACATATTTATTTTAACAAAAGTGCCCTAACATGCAGTGTACGTGCCACCACAAGCAGGAAAATGCATAGTACAAATATAGTCAGCATAGCAGCTAGTCCATATATCATGAAGAGAGATGTCGTCATAGAAAGATGATGGAGAAAAGACTATAGTGCCTAACCTCCCTCCCCTTGCTAGGAAAAAATATTATTTTCTATTAAAAGATCGCTGGGCTTTGTCAGCAGACCCCATACCTTAGCCTATAGATGGTAGATCTACATCATAGGTGCTCTCTCGCTCTGCTCCCTGGAAAGGTCCCCCTCCAAGTGTGTGCTACCTATTCATGTATTCTAATACGACCAGAGTGCGTTTGTCCAAACAGCTGCATCGGTCTGTTTTGTCTAGGGGCTAAGGCCTGGTAAGAACAAAATAACAAGGGGCATTGTTGTTCGACCTTCCCATAATGTTCAGTCAAAATCCCAGGAACATGCAGAGAGTGAACACAATGATGAGTTCTCATGTGAAAGCAGTCATTGAAATTATTGCAAAAATAAAGATGTGTAGTAACGTGCGCAAAAACAGCAGGCAAGCTGCAATGTGCTCATGCTAACTTAGTGAAAAACGACAGTGTCCCTATGGGCCACATGACACCCTCCCCTTGGCCAGGGAGTTAGCCATATGTGAAGACAAAAATCATAGGTAAGCAGAGCCAAAGCGTCTCAATGGTAAAAATTACTCATTGCAGGGTATATTTTTGTGAAATGAGAGAAAAGAGACATTTTTATTTTTGCCATTTGGGCACTCAAAATCCCATCCGTTATTATTTAGTCCTCGGTGACAAAAATGTTGCGTGAAAGGCGGAATGCCATAAACTCCACAATGTTGTCTGTACACACCATAGTAAACAAGGGATGCTATCCGGTTTAGTAGATCAAACTAGCACACGTGCTCCTCGTATCCAGAGGCTGTTAGGAGCATGCCAGGACAACTTGCGTTAACTTCAATGACCCTCCGATCTAAGAGGTGCTGCGCACGAGCACAGGTACTCAAGTCTGCTGTTGGTTCAAGTAGAGGATCGAACACCAAATGCCTAGCCATGGGACGTTCCTGGTCGTGGGCCATCAACTGACCCATTAACAGTTCGTATTCCAGGGCAGCGTGCGTGGTATTGGAGAGGCAGACATCCATGGCCCATTGAAAAAGGGCACCGGAGGCAGTGAAACACAGGTTGCACGCAGGTGAAGAAGGCATAATGGAAGGTCAGTTAGTAGTCGGCGGCAAAGGATGTCACTGGCAGAGAACCAAAAAGCTGCCACATTCCATCACGGTACAGTTGCTACTGGACCAGGTTTGGCAGCTCCCTAGATCGAGCATCCATTGCGAAGCAATAAAAGGTGAACCAGCATGCCGAAAATCAACAGGAGCACCAGGGGAAACCCTCCGAAGGCTCTGGAAAAAATAGAATGGATAAATGCCGGTATTGCTCCAAAAATGGTCTGAAACGAAGAAGCAAGGCCAGATCCCACGAGTTTAAGAAAGTGGGCAAGGCCCTATGTAGCGGGAGCATTAAATATTTGATATATTAATTCTCCAAAATGAATTGGGAGATTCGTTTTCAGCAGTGAGTGTATCTCACTTGTGGTTCTCGCCACCTGCAATTCGAAGGTCTCTAGCTGATGAGAGAGCAACTTCTTGTTGAAACAATAGCGCTTTGAATCTGCTTAGCTTCTTGAAATCTGTTTTCAAAGTTGGAATGGAAGGCCAAAGCGAACTATCTACAATCCCATGCGGGGGTGGAAACAGGACATTGCTGCAACATGTAACTCAATGAGAAACTGTCACTATATACAGGATGCCAGCCCCTAAGCTACAGCAATCGTAAAATAAGTTAACTACCGTTAGAAAGCAAAGTTAATGCCGGAATAATAGCCGGCACAGGGGTACCTTTAAAAAAACAAGCCAGATTAGGGGCCAATACGTTACAGGCGCTGTGCAGTTTAACTTGTTTACAGACTAGGGAATGTTCTACTCTGGAATTGCAATCCTTCCCTGTAAGGAAAACCCATCTGCGAGCTGACCTCTGTAGGTGAACGGTAACGACCATAATTCATCAATATAATTGTTGCTCAGGGGCTCATATCTACCAACAGAAATATGTTTCATGCATGCTGTGAACTGAAAAAGTGAGATAGGCAGTGAAATAACCCTATGTATTAACCACACAGCTGAATCGGTCTCTGCTACGGAAAATGATGACTGTTCCAATTGTTCAATACGTAACAATGTGTATATTGCGTCTTTCATGGACATTAATTTCTGTTCATCAGTTGAATTAAACGGCAAAAACAGTGCAGGAGCATTCAAATAATCCCATGGCACTTTTCCATTTTTGAGTGTTTGCAAGGTCCAAGCAAACTGCATTACAGAACGTAACTGACTTTGACCATACAAAACAGACACTTCATGTTGAACAATGTCAATGACGGATGATACAATATTATCCAAAGTGTATATACGGGAAGACCGTGTATTAATGATGTTATCGACAACTGCAAGAACTTTTTCCAAATTTGCTTGATCAATATGGTGCAGACGTACCGCAGCTTCCATCTGCCACAGTTTCCAAAATTCATTATACGCTGAATAAATAAAAAGTTTTGTGCGAGGGGACTTCGGACCTAAAAGAAAATCAGCCAAATTGATGTCACCTGACAAAATAGAAAGGTGTTGTTTCAGAGACGACAGTGTGGAATGTTACAACCATTGCTGACACAATTTGCCCACTGAATAAGTAAACCCTCTTGTGGTATTCAAAAACGCAATTGGCATGCATTGGAGATCGTTGGCCATAGTAACCATCCCAAGGGGCCAATATTGGAAGAGTGAAGTGTGCCATTCTGAAACATGACTGCTATTCAATTGTATAGTTGGTGTGTTTGCCATGTATCACATGGAGCCAAAAATGGAATGAAGGGAATATTTGGATTTTTGGCAGTGGCTAAACCAAAACAGGTAGTCTGGTGTACTGTATCGTTCGAAATAAAATATGCGACAGTATCAGACATTCGAAGCTTCAGTGCCTTGCACTTGCCAATCTCTAGTACCCCAAATGGATTTGAAATCAATTGTGTCCTTCCAGTGCTCATAACTCATGGACAAATCATGCCAGAAGGACATGGAGTAAACTAATTTAGTGTGTGTAAACATAAATTTAGTTTGGGGTGGCATCTTCCAATTAATAAAAATAGGACTGTGGGTCTGACAAATTGTACCCAGAAAAATACACAAATGTTCGAGGCATATGAGCTGTAGATCATATGCTTTAGCATAGTTTGCCATCTGGTGTTAGGCCCGGATTTGCACTTTGTTTTTCTTCGAAGAAGTCTTTGTAGTCACGAGGTAGGTGACTCCATCCCTAGATAGTTTTTTCTGCCATCGGGTTCAAATATGTATTGCTGTGCTCCGGTTCGGTATCGTTTTCGAACCCCTTCTACGCGCAATCCTCTACCCTCAATGGTATTGTCTTTCGATCAGTTTTCCATTCGACGTGCATCGTGTAAATTGAGAAAGCCTTTGATCAGGAACTTCGAGGTGGGCCATCGGGCCTACTCGTGCCGATCACTGCAGCAGTCAATGGAATGGACTCCATTCGAGCTATGTCCCGGATGTCGTGCTAAGTTACCACGCACAGACTTGCACAAGGTTTGCAACCCCTGCTTATCCCCGGAACACAACGAGAAGAACTGTGAAGTGTGTCGATCATTCAGATCGAAGACCATTCGTGATCGTCGGGCTCGACGCCATTAGATGCAATGCGGCAGCGGCACCGTCCCGGACATTTTCAGCGAGCATTTAGAACAACGTCCAGCCGCAGAAGCCGAGGAAGAAGAACTGGTCTCCGTGTCCGAAGCCGACTCCATCATGGAGGAAGACCTGAATGTCCTTCCGGGTCAACATACCATGAGTACAGATACCCATGTGCCCACGCAACAAAAATGTAATGCTCCACTACTGCCCTTGCCCTCGGGTCGACACCAAGAAAAAGTTTCAGATGCCCCGCCCTCCAGCCCGGCTATCAAACATAAAGACAAGCCTTCCGGCTCGGTGCCAAACCGAGACGTTCGACAACGAAACATAAAACGATACATGTGCCAGTCCCTACACCTTCGGCACCAAAGACACCTTTGGCACCGAAGGCCACGGATCCGAAATCCTCCAAGTCAAAAGCTCCGGACCCGAAATCGTTCAAACCAAAATCCTTGGAGCCGAAATCCTCGACACCTAAAAGCTCGGAGCCAACACCCTCTGTGCCGAAAAGTTTGGAGCCGAAGCATGCCACTCCAAAAGCTTTACACCCTAAACAGGCTAAAACTAAGCATTGAGATTTGAAACATTCGGCGCACACAGACTCTCAGCCCAAATCTTCCACGCTGAAATCCACTCCTAAAGAGAAAGATACTCCTTCCAAGGAGCCTCCATCTGAAAACACAGTTTTGGATCCAAAACAAAAGAGACCCTCAAACTGGACACCTTCTGGCCACTTTTCCTAAAAAACGGAAGCTGGATCTCTCAGAGGAATCTCCTGAACCTCTGAAGAAAAAGGACATGGGTACTAACCCTTCTCCCCCTTACATACCTCTCTCTCCTCCTCCTAATCCCAGTTTACTGATTACACCTTTAAATTCACCACCACCTCCACTTTCACCTGACCCACAGGATGAAGATTATGGGGATGAGGATGAAGATCCGGATATACCACAAGATATACCACAGGACACTGATCCCTGGGAAGATTATAATAAGGATCCAGATCAAAATAATGACCCTGACCTGTATCCCTCCAGATCCTCCCCACCTGATGACAATATTTGCTTTACGCAGCTTATCAATAGGGCTGCTCAATATCATGGGGTAGAGCTACATATGGACCCTCTAGAAGAGGATTTCCTTGTGGAGACATTTACGCACTCACCAAAGTCTACTAATACTTTGCCAATGCTCGAGGGCTTGTTGAAACACACAGATGAGGTATTCAAAGACCCAGTTAGAGCCAGAATACTCGCACCTTGAGTGGATAAAAAATACAAGCCCGCTACTACAGACCCTGCATAAGGCCAGTTGCCCTTCGACTCTCTTGTTGTACCTAAACGCCCACAAGAGAGCTAACTCTCAAACTACAGGCAACGCCCCTCCTCCTGATAAGGAGTCAAAACTTATTGATGCCTCAGGCAAATGAGTGGCTTCGCAGGCTGATAACCATTGGCGTATTGCCAATGCTCGGGCCATGTTAGCATGCTACGGCTCACTATGATGAGTTGGAAAAACTCATGCAACACTTGCCTGATGAGTATAAAACCAAAGCTAACTACCTCATTCAGGAAGGTAAGCTTATCACCAACACTTCCAAAAAATGTGCACAAGATGCAGCAGACACAGCATCTCGGGCCATCAACACCACCATATTGCTGCGCAGGCACGCCTGGCTTCGAATCTCTGGATTCTAGCCGGAGTTCAAATCCTCCATACTTAATCTTTTCTGGCCAACAGTCGATACTTCACTAGAGAATATGAAGAAACACACCGAAACTGCTAAGTCCATGGGGGCCTTACAATTGCCTTCCAACAGGGGTTCCTTTCTTGTCATCAGAGAATCTCTCCTCCTCTTATAAAAATAACCAATCTACCTCCTCCAGAGGTTGTTTTCAAGGAGGTTACAGAGGAAATAATAATAAGGGAAGAGGCAGAGGTAACTCCACCCGCACTTCCCCTGCCAATAAACAGTGACTTCCCTCCGCTACAGATCATCCCACTCCTGTCGGGGGATGTCTCTCACAGTTCCTCCCTGTCTGGAATTCAATACCTTAGACAAGTGGGTATTACAAATTATCCAGTATGGTTATTGCCTGGAACTTACCTACACTCCCCCAGCTATCCTTCCAAGAGAACATGCAATGTCACCAGAACATCTCACCCTTTTAGAGGTTATCTCTCTGTTACAAAAAAACATGCAATAGAACCAGTATTATGTCATCAAGGGACAGGAGTGTACTCCCTATACTTTTTGATTCCTAAAAAGGGCGGCTCTCTCAAGCCCATACTGGACCTCAGACAGCTAAACCTCTATATTCCATCAGACCACTTTCACATGGTCACCCTATTACAGGTGCTCCCATTGCTTCAAAATGGCGACTTTCTTTCCATTCTGGATTTAAAGGACGCCTACTTCCATATTCCCATTCACCAGACGCACAGGGAATATCTCAGGTTTGTGGTGGATGGACAACATTACCAATTCAAAGATCTTCCGTTCAGGGTTACTACAGCACCCAGAGTCTTCACCAAGTGTCTGGCAGTTGGCCAAGCTCATTTAAGAAGAAAACACATTCACGTTTCCCCTTACTTAGACGACTGGCTAATAAAAGCCAAGTCACAACACAGCTGCATACACTACACTCACAAAACAGTTCAGCTGCTTCCCGAATTGGGATTCATTGTGAACCTCACCAAGTCTCATCTCCAACCCACGAGCACGTAAGTGTACCTCGGAGCTTCAATAGACACTTGCAAAGCTCTAGCATGCCCCAACCCAGTCAGGATATGCAACATGCAAAACCTTATCACAATTTCAGCCTTAACACTCATTACTAGCTTGAGTGTTAATGCAACTGATCGGAATGATGGCTTCATTCTAATTGTTCCCTATGCAAGACTCCAAACGCGTCGCCTACAGGAATGCTTAGCACGTCAGTGGAACCAGACTCACGGTAAGTTAACCGATCTGGTGTTGGTAGATGGCCATACCCATCGCTCTCTGCAGTGGTGAAATTCAAAAAAGCTTTCCAAAGGTCAGCCATTCGTCGACCCAGTTCCACAGATAGTGCTAACAGCAGGCACATTGCTCACTGGTTGGGGAGCTCATCTTCAAAAGCATACCATTCAGGGCATGTGGACGCTACAACAAAAACAAATCCACATAAACCATCTGGAGCTGCTAGCAATTTTTCTGGCATGGACAGCTTTTCAACTAAATCTAGTAGGCAAAGCTGTCCTAGTCCGTACAGCCAATATGACTGCAATGTACTACATACAAAAACGGGGGGGGGGACACTCTCTACAGCTTTCACACCTAGTTCAAAGCATATGGAGATGAGCCATACCTCAAAAGATATCTCCTTGCAGAACATCTCCCAGGAGTAAACAATCCGATTGCAAATCTGCTCAGTCATCAAAGACATCATCATCATCAACATCATCATCATCATCATCAGCAGCATTTGTAGAGTGCCTGGTTACACCAACGGTGTGTCCCCGCGCTGAGCAGAATCTCAGAAATGACACAAGATAGGTAGGTGAGCCCTAGCTGTCATGTTTCAAGCTCTATTCTGGTTTATAGGTGGGGGGAAAAAGCCAAGTTTTCAGCCTTTTCCTAAAGGCAGCTTCACATGGCTCTTTCCTCAAATCCATTGGTAGTGAATTCCAATGTTTTGCTGCCAGGTATTTGAAAGAGCAGCCTCCTAGCCTGGCCTTCCTAAATCTGGGTACTATTACCAATAATTTTCCTTCAGATCTTAGGCTTCTATTGGGGGTGTAAGGTGTAATCATGTCTTGTAGATTACTTGGGCCTTTATTTGCTAGGATACGATGGCAGAAGCATATTGCCTTGAACAGGATCCTCTTGCCCACAGACAACCAATGCAATTTGGCCAGGGCCTTTGTGTTGGACGATCTTCTAGCCGGGCAGCGGCGTTTTGGACTGATTGCAGCTTAATCAGCCTTTTTTTAGCTACACCTAGGTATATAACATTGCCGTAGTCAATCTGAGAGGTGACCACTGCATGTATTATAGTTTTTTTGGCTTGAACCGGTAGTAGGTCAATGACTTTCCGTAGGGTTTTCAGAGTTCTGAAACATTTGCCTGTTATTTTTCGGATTTGCTTTTCATATGTCAAGTTGGGGTCAAGCCATACTCCAAGGTTCTTGACTTCGGTTTTAGGGGTTGGGAGCTGGCCAAGGGCTTCCAGCCTCCAAGCTGATGTCCAGATATAAGGCACTCTTCCCATTACCATCCCTTCTGTCTTACTGCCATTAAGTTTTAAGCAGTGGTCTGCCATCCATGCTGTTACTTCCTCCATACATTGGGAAAATTGATGTGTATTATGTTCTGGGTTTTGCGATAGTGTGACGATGAGCTGAGTATCGTCCGCGTTTGATACAATGGACACTTTGTGTCCTTCCACTATATTAGCAAGGGGTCCCATATATAGGTTGAACAAAGTGGGGCTCCGTATTGACCCCTGGGGAACTCCTTGTAATAGGGGAGATCTCTTGGAAGTGAATGTATCTTGTGTAACCTGGAAACCCCTTTCCGCCAGGAAGGATTTCATCCAGCTCAGAGCCATACCCCTGATTCCACAAGATTCTAACCTCTCTAGGAGGAAGCCATGGGAGACTGTATCAAATGCTGAACTGAGGTCTGATAGGATCAGTGCAGCTGTGTGTCCTTCGTCCGCCCGTTGTCTTAGAGTTTCTGTTGCCAGGAGCAAGGTGGTTTCAGTGGAATGTGCGGCACGGAAACCTGATTGTGAGCAGTGTGGTAGGTCATTACTATTGCTGTGTTTTGTGAGCTGAGTGTTAACTATTTTTTCTGTGATTTTAGCAAAGAAAGGGACGTAGATTATCTAGTACCTCATAATCTATTTGTGGGCGCACCATAGCTTGCTTCCATTCATAGGGAACTTCTCCCGATTGGAAGGAGCGGGAGATAAGTTCTGATATGAAAGGTAGAATACATTTTGCTCCTTGTAATAAGATTTCTGGACGGGCTGGGTCCCTAGGTGAACCTGATTTGATTCAGCTTGCTAGTTTCCTTTTTACATCTGGCTCTGGCATTCTAAATTCCTCTAGGGTTGCATCTTTGACTACTGTGGATGTTGTGTCTTTGGAGCTAGTGGCCTGGCGTGCTTTTCTAGGGAAAGTATCATAGATCTTTGTCATTTTCTCTGCAAAGAAGTCGGCAATTCTATTGCAGGATTCCTACGATGTGGAGGGGGGGCTCTGTTGATCTATCTGCTGACTGTAGGGATTTTAATATGGCAAACATCTCTTTTGAGGAGTTTTTGGCCATTTCAATTTTCCTAGTGTAGAACTCACAATGAATTTTCTTTATCAGAGCGTAGTATGTTTGTTGTTTTTATATTCTCCTTTAATGTTTGTGCAGTAGTTTTTACGCCACCTGCGTTCCAACTGTTTGCACTTTTGTTTGGCCTTCATTAAGGTGTCATTGAACCATGGAGCTGAGATGCTCCCCCTTCTTGTATTTTTGGTCATCCAGGGCGCTATTTCATTCAGCGCTTCGGTTATCCATGATCCCACTTGTCTGTTGGCTAGGTTAATATCCTTGTCCAGCTCGGGCTCATTATTTCGTAGTGCCCGAGTGAACGAGTCACGGTTAAACTTCTCCCACTTCCTACGGGTTACTGACTTTTTAGGTAAGCTGACTCGTGGGTATGTGTGTGGGATCTGAAAGGGGATTATGTGGTGATGGGACCATGGGATTGGCCAAGATGCTCCCACTTCCATGTCAGTTATGTTAGTGCAAATAGGATCTAAAATGTGTCCTGCTTGATGTGTAGGTGCATTAACTTTTTGATTTGTCTTTTTATTTTTTTAAAGGGGAACCAGAGGGGATGTCCTCGCGTATACAGCGTGGCGCCTACAGCCCTGTTAAGGGCCGGCCGCGTAGTGTTAAATAGATATGCAAAGCGCAGGTTGCTGGTATCAGTGCAGATGTTACACAGCAAGTCGCCTACAACCCATGATGGGACGGATGCGTAGTATGAGAAGCACTGCTTAGAAGCTCAATTATGAGGAGCCTTTAGTCAAGAGGAAGAAGTAAACCCAAAATCAACGTGAATAGGAAAAAAGAGGTGAACATGAAGAAATAGATAAAGGTTAGACAACAGGAAAGCTTAAAGAGGAAAGGAGGGAAGAAAAGGAAAGAGGACTAATATAGAGGGGTTGAGGGCAAGTATAGAGATGCAGGGAAAAGAAGCCAAGTGATTATCAGGTCCACGAGTTGTGACCAGGGACAATAGCGAGGAGGGACTAGGTGGGGTGGCAGGGTGGGGGTGATGAGCAAAGGCGTAAAGTAGCCATGTTGCCCTTTGGAGCGCGGGGTTATGCAGATAATCTGTCAGGGTCAGAAGGATACACAGCGTCTTCAAAGAGGCGTAGGGCCCGGAGCTTTGGGGGTTGAAGACACGCGTGTTCCATTTTACAAAGGTAGGTGACCAGTGGCTGCCATAATTTGATGAAGTGGGTGTCTCGATACTGCAAGCGCGCGGTAAGCAATCCATAGTCCCAGTATGCCACAAATATGTGAATCAGATATTAATTGGAGGGGTCTCTGCTTTTTTCCAGTACAAGGCAATGATTTTGTTTAGCAGCACCTAGCATGTGGAGGGCGATATGCCAATCGCTGCTGGTCAGTGCGCGCAGATTATCAGGTTTAAGGCCTAGGAGTACTGTAACTGGAGTTTCACGCAGGGGGAAGCCAAGCACCATTTTGATATGACGGAGAACCTCTTTCCAATATAGGGTCAAAAGCAGACAGGCCCACCAAATATGAATGAAATCACCCGGAGAGTTCGAGCATCTCCAGCACAAAGGAGAGGAGGCGGTGAACATCCTGTGCAGCCGAAGGGGTGTGTAGTACCAGTGCGTCATAATCTTTTATGCAGTTTTCCATTGAGAGATGCTGCGTTAGACTTTCGGGTTATCCCGCCACAGGCGGTTCCATTGAGCGGGGTCGATTTCAAAAGAGGCGGTTGAGTGCCATTGGCGCTGATATGGATGAAGATCCACAAGTGGTGGATGTTGTAAAACATGATAGGTCCGGGAGATGAGCCCCTTAGAGTCGTCAAAGGAGCGTACTAAGCGTTCAAAAGTGATGGTGAGCTCTCGTGTGGCGGCCTGTGTTCTGGAAGACATGTATACCCAGTGACGGAGCTGTATGTATTGTAGTCTGGCTCCCTCCAAGAGTTGGAACTCTTCCTTGCAGTGATCAAATGTTTTGAATGTATCGCCTAGGAACAGAACCCGAATCGTTCTGCACCCACCCTCCAGTCAGAGAACACCTGGGAGTTAACAGCCGGTGGGAAGTGCGAGTTTCCAGCGATGGGGGGAGTAAGGGGACGGAAAAGTAGTAAGCCCCTTAGAGATGGCCACTTTGTCTCAAATGTCCAGTACTGTCCTGGTAGGAAGGGCAATGTAGGCACTACGGGAACGTGAGGTCCAGGGGAGGTCGCAAATGGATCTTCCAGACTCCGCCCTGTCCATATGGAACAAGACCTTTTCGCTCTCCCACGCCATTCACTCAGAGATGAAGCGAAGGTGGGAGGCCCAGTAGTACTCTAGTTAGTTGGGACATGCAAGACCACCCCTGTCCCGTGGTAGCATAAGAATTTTGTTGGAGAATCGCGGTCTACATCCGCCCCAGATGAAATTAGTGATTTCGCATTGGAGACTTTGGATCTGGTGTTGCGGGATAGGAGTGGGGAGACATTGAAATAGGTATAACATTTTGGGAAGCACCGACATTTTGATGCCATTCAGGCGGCCCAGCCAGGAGAGAGTAAGAGGCTTCCAAACTCGTAGATCCTCCAAAACCACCCTCCTGCAGTCCTGCCAGTTGATTTGGGACCATGTGACGAGTGAGGGAGGCAATTTGAGTCCCAGGTATCGAATGGAGCTAGTAGCCCACTGGTAAGGAACGAGGGACTGAAGTGTAGGGATCTCCTCCCTCTGGATCGTAAGATTCATTGCCCAAGACTTCTCGTGGTTAATTTTGAGGCCAGATGCCAATTCAAAGGACCGTAGCAAAGAGAGGAGTGCCAGAAGAGGTGTGTGGGCAGGAAAGCGTGAAAATCAGGTTGTCCGCGAAGAGAGCTACTTTGTGTTGTTGGCCTCCGAGGGGGATGCCATGGATGTCAGGGGCTTGTCGGATCATTACTGCCAGAGGTTCCACCACAAGGGCAAACGGGGGATAAAGGGGGCATCCCTGTCGCATGCCTCTATGTATGGAAATGGGATTTGTGAGTTGACCATTAACCCGCACCCGAGCCTGCGGGGAAAGATAGGGGGCCATGATCCGGGCTATCATTAATGGGCCCAGCTCGATTTTGTGTAGTACAGCCCGGAGGAAGGTCCAATCCACTCAGTCAAACGCTTTCTCCGCGTCGAGCGATAGAAAGCATGCAGGTATGTTCCAATGATGGGCCTTCCCTACGAGGTGTGCAATATGATGCACAATGTCCGCGCCCCGGCGATGTTGGATGAAACCAACCTGGTCAGGTTGAATAAGGCCGTGCAGATGGGGGTCAAGTCGCTTAGCCAAAATTTTAGTCTAAATTTTAAGATCCATGTTCAAGAGAACTATGGGGCGAAACGATGAACAGAGAGTGGGGTCCTTGCCCGGTTTGGGAATGAGACCAATTTCCGCCAGCCTCATAGAGGTGGATGGCCCAGCAGTGTCTGTAAAAGAGTTAAAGAGACGCAATAAGTGTGCCTGGAGCGGTGGCAAGAAAAGGCGATAAAAGGACAGGGGGAGGCCATCCGAGCCCGAAGATGAGGAGGAGGTCCTTCAGAGCGCTCGCATGCTCCTCTCGGGTGAGTGGTTCCTCCAGCTGTTGAGCGGGGTATTGATTGATCAGAGTCCAGGTGCATTCATTCAGAATAGCTTGTACCCGGTCTGTAGGTGGTGTGGCTTCGGCATAGAGTGATGAGTAATATGGATGGAAGGCATCGCGTTTAGCCGCCTCAGTAGTAGCTCACGTTCCATCACCATTCTGGACGTTGGCTATGTGCGCTTTGGCAGCTTGTGCCCGCAGGCGCTTATCCAGGACCCCACCTTGTCCTCCCCTTCGAAATAGCATTGCTTCAGCGCTAGAAGGGCCCGTTCAGCTTTATTAGTTCGAAGAGAGCGCAATTGGCCTCAGTTGCCAGGCGTCTTTTATGAGTAAGTGAGGGGCGCTCCTGGTCCTGTTTCTCAATGGCCTTGATATCTCTAGAGAGGTTGTTTTCCAGGCGGTGCGCTTCTCGTGCCAGTGCAATCGCGAGGTACTTGATATGGCTGCCGATCGTGGCTTTGAATGCATTCCACACTACAGGGAAGGGGGTTTGGGGGATGTTATTAGTTTCAAACTAAGACCCAATGGCAGCGCGCAGGCTCGCCACATCCACTGGATCCCGAAGGATGTGCGGAGGTAGGTGCCAGCGAGGTGCTCGATGAGTGCAGGTAGCCTGATCCCTCAGGAGTTCGATATGGGCATAATCTGAGACAGAAATGTCAGACATGAAGGCCGACAGCGACTCTTCGATCAGGGCGTAAGAGATAAAAATGTGGTCAATACGCGAATATGAACGGTGCGCATGTGAGTTGTAAGAAAAATCGCGTGCTTCGGTAGAATGATAGCGCCAAGAATCTAGTAGGTCAAGGTCCGACAGCGGTCTCTTGGGGGCCGATGACATTGCCCCTGCCCCGTGAAATGAGGTGTCACTACGATCCGTTGCAGCATCCTACACCATGTTGAAATCGCCCCCTATGATCGGTGAAGGATCCGCCTGTGGTACATGATACCTCAGGAGTGCCCGGAGGTAGGGGTCCTGCGCTTGGTTAGGTGCATAGATATTGCACAGAGTAAGAGAACAGTGTCCGATCTTGACCCCCAACTTAACGAAGCAACCACCTTGGCTGCGAACTACTGTGGGTTCCCCCTGTCGGATGCCAGGTCTACAGAGTATCGCCACTCCAGCTGTTTTAGAGGGGGCTGTGGCCCAGAACTGAAGAGCATAGCGAGGGTGGGCCATACGAGCAACATCAACCTTCAACAGGTGGGTCTTCTGCAGGAGGATGATGTCCGGGTTCTGTTGCAGGAGGTAGCGCCATATCTGGTGTCGTTTATTAGGGGAATTGAGTCCCTTAACGTTAAGGGACAGAATGTTCAGGCAGAGGACAGTAGCCATGGTTTAGTTAGGGTCTTGGGCAACCTGTTACGCCATAGTAAGGAGCGGGGCGTTGCAATAAGAAGGAAGGGTAGAGGGATGTCACTCCCGCCACAGTGAAAGAGAGAGAAGGAGGGGGGAAGGAAAAAAGGATAGAGTAAGAGGTCAAGATAGAAAAAATATAACATTGGCCAACAGGGCCACAGTGTCCTGTTCCAGTCCAGGGATAATCGCAGCCCAAAGGCACAGGTCATTCCAGAGAAGTCACTCTCCCAGGATCAGGGGAAGGGATGGGTCTCCAAGCTTAGAGCGTGACATCTAGGGAGACCACCCTGTGCCACCAGCTCAATTTATGTAGAGCTGGAAGGGCACCAGTTTGGAGGGCGTGGCGCCTACACGTCATTTCCAGGTAGTAGGTGTGAGCGTTGTATCCGATCGATTCAGGAAGAAGCGTGCATCCGATCTTTCAGGGTGTAGAAGGTTGAGAGCTAGCTGGAGAGCGGCTCTCCTCCATGGAGCGGATGTGCTGGATTATGTCTTGTTTGGCTTGAGAAGAGGACTGCACCCCAGGGTGTGATGTTCGCCTAGAGCGGTGTACTTTGGACCAGGACGGCTTTGCAGGCTCCCGAGTGAGGAAGGGTAGGCGTGTTGGGCTTGATGGCAGCGTGAGGGAGAGATGTAGGAGTTGTGCCGCTTCCTGGAAGGATCGCACCATTCGGCGTTTAGACTCCCATTGAAAGATAAGCGCGAAGGGGTGACCCTACTGATACGGGATGTTCAGACTTCTCAACTTATCCGTCGCTGGTTTAAAATCCCGGCGTCTACGCAGCGTAGTGGGTGCAAGGTCTTGGAAGATCTGTGTGTTGGCACCGTTATAAGTGAGCTCCGGTTTGGAGCGTGCCGCCTTGAGAATTGCCTCCTTTTCAGTAAAAAAGTGGACCCTGGTTAGGATGTCAGGGATAAGGAGGGCCCGACACTCGGTGCGCCCAGTCCAGAGCCGGTGGGGAGGCATCGTCATCGCCCCAGATTTCATGTAGTAGTTTAGTTTTGCAACAAATGTCTTGCTGTCTGTCCCCTCGGCCCAGGCTGGAATCCCCCTAATGCAGAGATTGTTGCGGCAGCTCCGGTTTTCCAAATCCTCCTGTTTTAATTGTAAGTCAATATGCTGCTCTTCCAGGGTGGCCAGACGCTGCCAGAGATGCTCCTGGTCCTCCGTTCGCGTTTCCACAGTCTTCTCTAGGCCATCCACTCTCTCTCCAAGGTCAGCTACCTCTTTTCTGAGTTCCCGTACACCGGAATGGATCTCTGAGCGTAAGGAGCCAATTTCAGACTTGAGCTCCGCAATAAGGCTGGCAATGAAGGATTGCGTGACTGGCGCCGGATCTTCTCCAGTCGACGATGCCATAGCTCTGGAAGCAGCAGAGCCCGGCTTGTTCCAAAGCGCAGCAACCGGGTTGTCCTTCTGGGATGCCGCAAAGTCCTTCCCCGACTTAGTGCGCATCATCTCCCCTCGAGGCCTAGCACTCTCAGGCTCTGGATGAGGTGGCAGAGTCGGGCGAGGATGTGTTAAAGGTCAACCAAGGGCACCCGCAGCCCCCGGATGGTAGGGCGCAGGATCCCACAAAAGGCACAATGGGCAGTGATCCACAGTCTATGATATAGGAGAGGGGACAAGCGACAATGCAGGAGTCGATATTGCAGTAGATGCCTTACTGCCGGAGCGGCCAATCTCCACTTGGCCGAGTCTTGAAGGCTGGAGCTGCCGTGGGCCACACGCCCAGCGTGATGCAGAGAGGTCGAATGGGAGAAAGAAGGTCAGGAGACAGGAACCAATTTTGGGCCACAGCATTCAAGGCAACAGGACAGGTAGCAGTGTTGGGGCCCCTAGGCGGTGAGGGGCGGGAGATCAACCCCCCTCCGGGCAGTGCTGGCCTCGAGGAGACAAGAAGGTGCAGAGGAGACCGTCCCCTGCGTGGAGGTTGCCAACGGAAAGTTGCCTCAGCCCAAGTCTCGCCCACCAGAGCCGAAAGCCCAGCAATGAAGCGGTCCAGCAGCAAGATGGCGGCGTGCCAGCCCAGATAGGTCGGGCCCCGGGAGACCGATGCGTGCGAAGGGCCCACCAGCAGCAGGAGGCGCAGTTACTGAGAGCCTCTCGCAGCCAGCCGATCACCCAAGAGCACATACAGCGGTCTACTGGGTGGAGTCTCTAGTTCATTGCTGGGGTAGGCCTCAATGAATTCCAACACGCAGGTGACACGGGCAACCGGCGAGAATCAGTCCCCAGAGAATGGTTCGTAACGCCCTGTCCAGGATGGTCAGCCGATTGGGGCCACAGTGCGCAGGGAGCCCCACCCCTACACTTCACCTGCACAGAGCGCGGCGTCACGAGAGCCCAGTAGAGAGGTGGCATGGAGTAGGTAGGGAAAGATGCAGATTCGCGCCCAGCCTCAGGCCCACCAGGCCGGGAGACCACAGCGCACAGGACGGGGCACAGCGGGGACGCAGTCAGCCCTTACGAGAGTCAGGAATCTTCAGGCGCCCCCTCGGATTGCCGCATGTCGCCCAGGCTCGGCAGCCGGTGCAGGAAGAGACCGCTATTCCAGAGGGCCGCGACAGCTGCTCCTCCTGTCAGGCCACCCTCAGGTGATGAATAGGCCCAAGATGGCGGCCGCCGCAAGCAAGGCCGCCGGAGCTTCCGTCGATTCAGCTGCACAGTGGAGCCCCACACGGTGCCAGGCGCTACCCTCAGGGCAGCGGGATCGCCAGCGAGGCCAGTGAGGTAAGATGGCAGTTGCCACCAGCAGGTCCGGCCGCTGAGGGCAGGAAATCCGCACCCCCGCGACGGATCGACCAAAGCCGCCGCCCGCTTTCCAGGCGGTGCCCTGGCCTTTCAGCTACCCTTGCACCCTGATTTGCTGATGCCGACAGGGTCCCAGCTCTGCTATAAAGGCGTCTAAAGGTGGCGGCCTGCAGGAGCTCCCACGGCGTGCGTCTCACGTCATTCGCAGTGAGACCACGCCCCCAGGTGCGTTAACTTTTTGAACAAGGTTGAAGATCATGAGGTCTTTACACACAGTTTGATGAAACTACTAGACCAGATGCACAAAGTGTATATCAAGGTTCCCTAGAACGAGGAGAGTGCTGTGACGTATGGCTGTGTGTATGATTTTTTTCACCTAAGCTAGTTATGAATTGTGTTTCTGGCCCTGGAGGACGGTAAATCAGGAAGCCAGCTATGGTATAATTACCTGCTATTGAAAGCGTGAAAAAGATCCCCTCACATTTGTCAAGGTCTGTTTCTTTAATGTCGCATTTTATCGTTAATTTATAGAGTATAGCAATTCAACCCCCACCCCCCATTTGTCCAAACTGGTCGTGTTTTGCTATCCCATAGCCTTCCGGTAGGGCATCTAGGAAATCTGGGGTAGAGCTGTCATTGAGACAGGTTTCAGTCAAAAACATGGCGTTTTTTTTTCTTTTCTCCAGTTCATTGTGGATTGCATGTTTATGTTTAGTTAGGCATCTACCGTTCAGCAGGAGGAAGGACGGTCCTTCTCTCTGTCGAGTATTCATTATTGTTGAGGTGAAGTCCTTGCTGCAATTGCGCAGGAGAGTTCCTCCTTGTCTGCGTGTATATTGTGTTTGAATGCCTCCTTAATGGGTGGCATCAAGTTCTTTAGCTCATTCGCTGTGTATTTAACATCATCATGGGGTAACCCACAGCCAGGGGTCCTGGCCCCTGGGCCCAGTTGGACGCGGATGGGCCTGCCTTAAGCGCGTCTTTGGCACGCCAACGGCACGCGTCTGCTGGCACATCAGAGTTAAGTAGGGTGTTGCTCGGTGAAACTCCTCATCCGCTCCACCCCCTCCTCTTAGAAAACGAGGTGTGGGTAATTGCACTCTGCTTTGCCACACCCTCCAAACAATCGGCACACAGCCGCACTGGACGAAGGCGGGAGAGCAGGTAAGAATGAGGCTTGTTTTAAAGCGATTAAAAGCGCTATGTGAGGCTTAGTTTAAAAGCAAATAAAATGATTTAAAACAGGATTTTTAAAGCAGTTCACAGTGGTGAAAAACTCTTCCAGCTACATGTGGGATGTGACCAGCTCTCAGCTGCAGCCTATCGTTACAGATTCACGAATGGGAACTACATCCTCAAGTACTCCTCCCATTCTTCTAGATGTGGGGCTACCCAGAAATAGATCTGTTTGCCACACACCTCAATGCAAATTGCCCAAATTCCGAGGCCAGGTATCCACACACATTGTCCAAAGGCAACGCGCTATGGATGAACTGATCAGGGAAATTTCCTTACGCTTTTCCACCTCTCCTGCTAATTCCATTAGTGGTTCGGAAGCTCAAGCAACATTCCCTCACAATGATCCTAGTTGCTCCCACATGGGCTCGACAAACATGGTTCACAACCCTGTGGGAACTATCAGTAGTTCCTCATCAAAAGTTACACATCTCCTCCAAGCGTCTCACTCAGAACCATGGAGAGATAAGACATCCAGATCCCAGTCAACTCAACCTTGCGATCTGGCACCTGAAATCATATAGTTTGGCTACCTTAATCCCCCACCAGACTTCATGAACATCATTAAAGAGGCTAGACGCCCTACCACAAGAGCATGCTATGCAGCAAAATGGAAACGATTTGTAATTTATTGTACTTAAAATCAAATCAATCCGCTAGATGCTTCAACTCTAAACATAATTTGCTATCTGTTACACCTACAACATGCTAACTTAGCATATACAGCTATACGATTACATCTTGCTGCAATAGCGGCTTACCTACAAAACAGACAACACTTGTCTTTGTTTCGCGTACCGTCTATCAAAGTCTTTATGGAAGGACTCGAAAGAATCATTCCTTCTAGACTTCCACCTTCTCCCGTGTGGAATCTTAATATAGACCTTACAAGACTCCTGGGCCCACCATTTGAGCCTTTGCACAAATGCGAACTACAAGTTCTGGCTTGGAAGGTAGCCTTTCTTATAGCCATCTCATCTCTTAAAAGAGTTGGTGAGCTCCAGGCACTAACCATACAAGAACCGTTTTTACAAATTCACCAAAATAAAGTGGTTCTTAGGAGTAACCCAAAGTAAGTGAGTTGTTTCCTCAACCAGACTCAGTAGCACAACGTGCTCTTCACACACTAGATGTGAAAAGAGTAATACTTTATTACATTGAAAGAACCAAATCTTTTAGGAAAAATAAACAACTCTTTGTCGCTTTTTCCCCACCACATAAAGGCAATCCCATTTCAAAAGCAGGTATTGCATGGTGGATAGTTAAGTGCATCCAAATATGCTACCTTAAAGCTAAACGCACCTTAACAATTCCCCCTAGAGCGCACTCTAGACGCAAACTAGGGGTTTCTATGGCATTCTTAGGGAACATAGCCTTAGATGACATCTGCAAAGCTGCAACATGGTCTACACCACACACATTCACAAAGCACTATTGTGTAGATGTGTTAGCAAAACAACAAGCGACTGTGGGCCAAGCAGTTTTAAGAACACTATTTCAGACCACTGCAACAGATACAGGTTAGCCACTGCTTGAAAGATAACTGCTGTATAGTCTATGCTAAAGCATATGATCTACAGCTCATTTGCCTCGAACGGAAAATGCTACTTACCGAGTATGCATCTTTTCTGGGCATGTAGAGCTGTAGATTCATATGCACCCACCCGCCTTCCGGGTACCTTTACCTGTTGCAGTATTATCTTACTTAGATACACTATACATGGACATCACTTTCTACTCATACTAACTCCATTATCACCCTTACGGCAAAACAATTTAGGGATGGAATCGATGCCCTTGCTCGCTATCACCGAAAGGAGAAGTCACCTGCCTCGTGACTACAAAGACTTCTTCAAAGAAAAACAAAGAGCAAACCTCCGGGCCCAACACCAGATGGTGATCTATGCTAAAGCATATGAATCTACAGCTCTATATGCCAAGAACAGATGCATACTGGGTAAGTAGCATTTTCCTTACTTTGTTGGGTGTTTGAACTTCCATGTAAGGGTGTTGGGTAATGCTCCCATTGGGTATAATAAAAAATGTTCTCTGGGTTTTGGTCTTGTGTAGAAAATGACCAGCGATATGAATAACATGAAGGAAAACCTTGGGGGAACTCTGTCCCCCTCCTTTGTCACTGAAATAGCTCCTCGCATATCATCATCAATTTTAGTCATGAACCTAGTGACTGCTGCTACTGAACAAGTGGCTACTGCAGATTTGGCTGCCTCATCAGCCAGCGAATTACCAACGCGTGTGCTCCCCCATGTTGATAACCCAAAGTAGGGATAACATGTGTGAGTGGCAAGCGCTCCTTAAGAGTGGCCACTTTAACCAAAAGTGTTTTATGCCTAATTGCGCTACCTTTAGAATTAAAAAAAATCATTTTGTTTCCAGAAGAACAAATTGTCATTGAAGGATTGTATTCAGTAAAACGAATCGCACACTACAAGAGTTGGAAACTCTGGGTCAGCAAATTCAAGAACTAAAACCAAAGCACGAAGCTCCGCCAATTGAGCCGTGCAATCACCAAGAGACTGTGTGTGCACCAAGGAGGATCTAAAATCATCATCAACAATCTTACCTGCCACAATTGCACAGGCAGCTGAATAAGCGTGTTTAGAGCCAATGGCTGGCTGTGCAGATCCATCAGTGTAAATAATACTTTTGTACTGATCAAGCGGGAGTAATGATAAAGGAGGCGGATGAACATGGTCATATTGTAAAAACTCCTGCGTCTGTAAAGAAGGATCAAAGATAAAGTTGACATCAGCCAACCTCAAAGATCTAGCCCATTGTATCCACCGGGGATGCAAGGCTTTGGAATTCGGAACACTAGCCTTTGTAACTGCTCCTAAAGCAGGGACAGGTGAAACCATGAAAATGCATTAACCTTGAGCCTAAGAGCGTTTCTTAAGAATCGCCATCTGGACAGCTGTCAAAATTGTTTCTGTAGAAGAGAAACGCATCTCAAATGAAGTGTACAAATGGGATTTATAAGCTATGGAGACAGTGTCCCCCTCATTGAACGTTAAGTAAGTAAACCCCAATGCGCCTGGTACAATCCTTCTGACCAAATTTGTAGAATTGTCATGTGTTAACAAGAAGTTGGTCGCAAGCAGATCAGACTGCAGAGACCGAAGAATGTCTGTATGTTCCAGAAGCCAACAGGAAGCCGAAAAAGAAGGTTGTATCAATGAGTGAAGAGGTTTGATATGCTGGGCATAATCAGGAATGTATGTCCTCCCGAAATTCAAAAAAGCCAGTAAAAGATTGCAATTTTTCAAGTGTAGATGGTAGTTGCAATTGAGCACATTTCTCCAGAAAGCTGGGTACCCACCCCTTACATTCATTGTTGAGTTTGTAACCAAGAAAAAGAACCGCCAAGAAGGTGATTTGAGACTTAGCAAAATTGAGTTTGTAACCATGATTAGCAAAATGTGTGATAATGTGGTCCCACACGCAAGAGATGTACGAGACGGCATCAGAGTCGATTTCATGCAAAAGGGATAATATGCGTGCCGCATAAACACCAGGGCTATTCTTATAACCCATAGGTAATCTTGCATATCGGCGCTGGTTGCCCAAAGCACTGAATGCGGTCAAATCACTGCTCTCAGAAGCCAAAGAATGGCTGAAAAATCCATTGGAAGTATCCAATGTGGTGTTATACTTTTAGCGAACAATATTATTCAGTAACGCAGAGCTATGTGTGTTCTGAACCGCAAAGGTATGAACATTACTGTTCAAATGTCTATAGTCTAAAACTATGCGATATGAACCGTATGGTTTCAATATCGGAAAAATAGGATTATTCGTTGATGAAACACAGGGTTCAACCACACCCTGGTGTTCCAATTGGGTCAAGCTATCACTTACGGACGCTTTAATGTCTTGTTTGATTGGATACTGTGGTTGAGGCTGAGGTGTGGAACGCAATGGAATCACAGGAACTGGGAAATCCTCGTCCCAACCGGTCAGATTGCGATATAATGCCGGGGCCAAGGAAAAAGCCCACTTCGAGGTGTATGCCAATTTATCGTCATCGGAAACATATTGTGAAAAACTGGGTAGAATTGCATCTTCCCCCCCTAGAGGAATCTAGGACAAAAGGGGGAGTCCAATCCACCTCTGCCAACAAAATGTCATAAGAAGTGAGATTTTCCCAAAATACTGCTTTAATTGGGCATTTAATATATATCACCTTCAATTCGGAGGATTACTTCATAAACCCCATCCGGTGGGTCAACTCGAGTGTCAGCTGTTTCAACTGTGATGACAGTATCAGTTGCTTTCGCATTCAGATTCTGGGGGAGTGTCTGCCGCACTATGGCAGCCTCCGCTGACCAGGAGGGTTACCGCCCAAGTCCTGTCGAGGAGCAGGGTTCCCACCATCTGAGGCATACTTTGCAGTCAAAGCGCCAACTTTCTTCTTCTGAAATGGGGCACGATATTGAGATAGTTCCCCCTTCTTGACTTTTACATCAAACTGGCACTGCGGGTCACGTCTAGCCTGCGTAGGCTCGCCTTTCCGGCGATCCTGACGCCCTCCTCCACCGAATTTTTCATCTGGAAATTCCTAAAAGGAACCAGGATCAGGAACCTTTGACTTCTCCGGTGTCTTAATATTAGAGCGGTCACGCAAATCGTATCTACGTTCAGAAGCGTCAGGTGGCGGTGTTCCTGCACGAGAACCAGGCTTCTGTTGTTGCTGCAGCTGATTCTTAGTCCAAGCCTTTTTAGGAAAGACTGGGCGTCCCTCCTTTTCAGGAGGGAGCTTGTTCTGTACCTTAGTAAAAGGTCTTACTCCTAAACTATTGCGTCCCAATGAGGTGTAAACCTCCAGAATAATAATCGGCAACTGTCGCTGCCGGTCCCTTTTCGCCACAGCCGATAGGCGTTGGCGCACTTGTAAGCAAACTGCTTCACCTTTGATGTTGGCCAGGATCATATCTGTGACAATAGGGAACATACCCACTAATTTCATCCCCAATTCCAGGGTTGGACCAGCCCCATGTTCATCCTGTAGCTTCTTTAGAACGCTCATGGAGGGGGTGCCAAAGCACAGTGTTTACACTGAAGCAAGCACTGTACTCCAGGTGGTGCAATGAGCTAAAGCAGGAATAATGCCACTCGGTAAACTCATTGTCAGGATCCTGTGTTCCTCAACAGGTGTATGCGGAAAAACAGCCTTGAGTTGCTCAAATTTTTCTGCAAGCCAATATAGTAAATCATCTCTATTCTCAGGATGTTTGCTTATCACTGAGTTCACAATGACATGGCTTATGACAAGGCCACTGCTGTGTCCAGGTGGAGGAGGCACAGCTGCAGCTGGAGCCACTTGAACCGCAAGCGACATAAGCTGGATCACACTTCTGTGTATATGGATCAGGGTTGTATGTAACTGACATAGCTCTGCGAGTGTAACATTAAGATAATTTGAATGTGGTGTAAAACCAGCCAAAACAGGCCAAGTGGCCCTCTCGACCGATAAGGGGCCTAAGCAGACCCCTGAAACAGAGTGAGGAAGGGCGCATTGAAACCAAATGGTATGCTCCCAGGCTGTCAACAGAACTTCAAGTAATGCATAAGGACGATAAGCTGCCGCAACCGCAGCTCTCGTATATTCATGAAATAAATTATCATGCCTATCCACCCCCGGGAATGTAACCCAAGAGTAAAAGACCTCGAAGCGGTAAGCTGCGTCCGCTTCTATAACAAAGATAAAGGACGCCCCTGCATTAGGAACTCCTCGTTGAGTCAAGAATGCTATAACCGCCGCACGGTTAGGTGCCGCAATAGCGACTGCCATATTAAAAACTAAAAAGGATAAACCAGTAGAACGGTAGCGCAAAACGAGGTCCTAAAGAGAAACAATAACTTTTTTAAATTTCAAGGTTGAAATACCTATAAAACACAAATATAGGAGGCTAAACCCTCACACCATGGACGTCTCCAGAAACCAGTGTGAGGGCATTGTGGACAAGCACAAGCGCTACTCCGGGGGTCTCGTGAATCAGTACAAGACCAAACGTTGGGTGCATGTTGCAGGGATTCTGTACACATACAGAACTATGCCCAGGAATATGGGACCTTGGGGTATAGGGACTGCTTCTTCCTAGCACCTTAGTACCCACGAACCCAGGACCAACAAGCTTTAGTGTCTCACTTGCTCTCCTACTCACTCCCAGAGAAACAAATTAGACACCCCAGAACACAACACTCCCAGATCTCTTAGGAATCGCAGGTACTAGACACACCCTTTCGCTCGCACTCCTGTACTTGTCCACCATAAGATCTGACAGAGACACAAAACAGTTTAAAATATTTATTTTAACTAACATGCCCTAACATGCAGTATATGTGCCACCACAAGCAGGAAAATGCATAGTACAAATATAGTCGGCATAGCAGCTAGTCCATATATCATGAAGGGAGATGTCATCATAGAAAGACAATAGAGAAAAGACTATAGTGCCTAACCTCCCTCCCCTTGCTAGGAAGAAATATTATTATATAAAAGAAGATCTCTGGGCTTTGTCAGCAGACCCCATACCTTAGCCTATAAATGGTGGATCTACATCATCGGTGCTGTCTCGCTCTTCTGCCTGGAAAGGTCCCTCTCCAAGTGTGTGCTACCTATTTGTGTATTCTGATGAGACTAGAGTGCATTTGTCCAAACAACAGCTGCATTGGTTTATTTTGTCTAAGGGCTAAGGCCTGGCCAGAATAAAATAACAAGGGGCATTGTTGCTCGACCTTGCACATAATGTTCAGTCAAAATCCTAGGAACATGCAGAGAGTGAACACAGCGATGAGTTCTCATGTGAAAGCTGTCATTTAAATTATTGCAAAAATAAAGACATGCAGTAACGTGCGCAAAAGCAGAAGGCAAGCTGCGACATGCTCATGCTAACTTAGTGAAAAACGACAATGTCCCTATGGGCCACATGACTATTTCATTATTTTATTCTTAATAATAGATTACATAAGATATATATTTGTTTTTTTAAATAATCAGTTTGTTCTCCCAAAAGGTCCCTACTAAACTTTGCAACTCTTAACAGGAATGCCATGCTTCTGCATGCCTGACCACTTTTCAAGACCTAAATACCGCAGTTAAAATGGTTTTCACTGGCAAATTACTTTCAAACCTTGAGTGTTAGTGGCTCTAGATTAAACTGAAATATTCTCTTTAGATGACTTGCACCTGGTTTATTCTGTTGCCACAAAAATTTCCAGAACAATCTGGGCTGAAATTGAAAGTAGGTTGGTGGCATACCATAAGCAGGTAAGTGGAGTTACAATTCTTTTAATGCTTTTGCTACACTGCTACAGTATCAAAATACAGTTAGTTATGTATATTCTTTCACTACATGGATGTTATTGCTTTTTTCTACAGCGATAAGGTGTCACTCAGTGTCACAAATAATGTATTGATATGTCACACAAACACACAGAAAACATGGAGACCCCAAAAATAACCCCAATAACACCAATGGTGTTAAACCTCAATTTCGTGAAGCAGTGTGTCCCAAGATAGGGCACCATTAAGCATATAAAAAATACAATTAAGTAAGAACAGAGTTTTAGGGTAAAGGTAAAATGTAGTTATGTTTATTACAAAAATTCAAAAAGTTCAAGGCAGATTTTTTAAAGTTCATATGCATACGTCTTTACATTACAATTTCTTAATAACATGGTATAGGAGAATAAGAAGCAAAATCAAGAATTATTTTGAGTCCCAATAGGTCTCAGAATCAGTAAGACCCCAAACAGCATCCCTATTAGCATCGGAAAAGTAATCTGGCTCATCCCCAAATGTGGTTTATATAGGAAATATTCTCATAGAAATATATTGAAAGTACAAAATCATCATGGTGTGAGCAAAAAGTATATAATTTTAGAAACTAAAATGACGTAAAATTAGTGTCATATTGCCCTACCATCTAAGCATTATGCCAACACATTATTATTAATTCAGTCCTTCTATGCTTATATAAATTGGAGATGGCAAAACAAACAAGTTCTAAAACAACAGTGAACTATTGTGAATGAATGCAGTACAGCAAGCTAACGGAAGAGACATTGAACAGTTGAAACGTTACTGTGCTCAAGTTAGGAAAGCGTTCTTTGAGAACAGCAAGAACAACAGAATTCGGAAATAAACAAGCATGACTGTTTGGCTATGTGCAGCAGAAATAACAGTGCAGGGTGAGACATCCATTTTAACATATATTTTAAACAAGGTGGTGTTGAGGTCTAGTTGAGGTCTAACTGAGGCTTAGTTAGCATAATGCAAGAAAAGGCCATTTATCAAGTCATAGCAAAAATCGTTTCCAAGATAATAGCATCATATAAGTGTACCCTTTTGAAATAGAGTGTTGATCCATATTCTGCACGTTGTTAATGCATAATTTTGATAACTGCACATAAAATCCTACAAGCTCCACCTCTGTGTAAATTATAAGCACTAAAACAATGCACAATTTAGTTTTGCTACAGTCTGCATAAATTGTTGCATCTAGCGATTTGATTCGTCTAACAGATTCAGTTGGTGATTTATTTGGTCTCTGGCATCTTCAAGTTCAGTCTCGTACCACTTCCTCTTAGACAATCTTTTTCTCTTTGCACCCACAATTTAAAAATATGAATTCAGACAATCTGAACAAGGGAAACAGAATAATTGCACATTTCACACAATAATTACTGGGGGTAGAGTTGTCCTTAGCATACCTGGACTCAGTCTTTCAGTCCATTCACCAACCTTTCTAAAACCCTTTCCTATCTCACTAAGCCATACTCTTTTAAACCTTGAACTTCATGGAAAATGTTAGTTACACTGCCTTCATTAGCGAGAAGGATATCTAGCGCTAATGAGTTTTGCATAATCATCACACGCTTGGCAGTTAAATCTGTATTAGACAGTGTTAGAGCACCAGCCATGTTAGACGCGATCTAGAAGCTTAGATAATCTTATGATTTTCACATCATTCATAATTAATCTGATAGATGGAATCATGACTCCAAATATATCTAGCATAACAGGACCAAAACCATGTTTCACTCCTCTTCAAATCAATTGCATCACTCATTTCATTCATATTATAGACTCTAGAAAATACTAAAGCTAGACGGCAAGAACCCAGCCAATAATTTGGTAGGTTGAAATAAGTAGTCTTACCACACACACACATACATTCCTCAATTTATTGGGTCTTTGCCAGTCAGCAAATAACCACAAATAACGTAACTCCTTTCTAAGTTACTCTTTCCCACAACTTGTTCTGATCCATGATCCATCTCCTGTGGGTTCATGACACATGGTACACAATTCACCTTTCTCTCATGTTCCATTCTCAACTTTGAAAGCAAATTTGAAAACCCAAAGTTCTGTTCAGCCTTTATCTATTCTCTACTTTTCTTATCATCTTTCCAATCCCTTAACATGTTCACTCTCCTGCTATTATATTCTTTAACAAATTCACAGTCTTCTTTGCTTAAACTAAATACTCCCTTTTTATATGGTTTCTTCCGATTAGTTTGTGCAATTGTATTCCAAGTTTTCCTAATCCCAGTGTGGCGGGGTATCAGGGACAGAGTCGACTACCAGACCAGGATGTGGTAAAGCGGGTTTTATTTTATGCAACACTTTCTTTTGCGGGCTGCACGACGAGAGGTTGTTGAAGAGGGGAAGGCTGTTTTGCTTCTTCTGTACGACTCCAGGCTGAGACGAAGGGGCTGGTTGCGTCACCACCCTCTGCTTGACTGGACTGTCTTCCCTCGAGGGTTCCGGGTCGGGAGTTACAGGACGTCCTCGACGTGTTACCCAGAAAGGAAGGGGAAAGAAACCAAGGATTAGGACAATCGTCCGTTACGGTAGGCAACAGGGACCGGGGGTGAAGGAAACCATGTGCGTGAGTGCTTTCTTGCTCCAACTCGTGGACGAGGGAATAGTGCTCAGTGAGGGGAGAGGGATGGTCGGCACACACGCTATATACAATGACTCGGGTGCTCAGAGCGTAGGCGGT
This sequence comes from Triturus cristatus, assembly GCF_964204655.1. NCBI lineage: Eukaryota > Metazoa > Chordata > Amphibia > Caudata > Salamandridae > Triturus > Triturus cristatus. Next base: position 613,591,142 of record NC_140590.1, on the reverse strand, counting down.
ATCCTTCTTCCCACCCAGCCCACTACCCGTCCCCGTACCTGTTCTAGCCACGCTCCTCCCGTGGGAACGTGGCAGGGCGGCTCGAGATGTCGTTGGCCTCCTGGCTTGCTGATCTCGTCTCCTCTCGTCTCCTCGTCTTCTGCTACGCTCTCTCTTCTTCTCCACTCCCACTCTCGATTCTCCTTTCGCCTCCACTCCAACTTGCCTTCTGCCTCCTGGGAAACGCCGTCCGCCGTCTTCCGGGATTCCTCTGGCTTTGTAGCGCCTCCCTTCGTAACGTCAGCAGGGGGCGGGGTCTCATTGTCCTGATATGCTGCATTAAAGGTACCTCGTTCCATTTCTTGTGTCCCGGTTAGTGAAGGGTATTGATACCATTTGTCTGCTGTACTGGGTACTGCTGGTAGCTGTAAGGGGCGAGAAGGGGGCAGAAGGTCTCCGAGTGAACATAGTTTCCAGGGAATCGTTGCTGCCTCGGCTAAATTCTCCGCCCCGTCACACCCAGTATCTTCAGAAACACAAAGGTATTCTAGTGAAACGTTGTAATCTGACAAACGTTGCGACAGAAACTCCTACTTATTAATGATGCCCTCAAAAATATTGCAAACTGTAGGAAATTGTTTGTGTAGATTTGTTGCTCTTTTACCTGCAGAAGAAGGAAGAAAAGTATACATCGAGAAATTTTTCATCCCATAATGTTAACATATTCACTCAATATATTTGCATAAATATTGTCTTTAAACCAACTAACTGAGCTTTCCCTATGTGTCAGTGTATTATGCGTAATGTCAATATGACCCATAGTCTGTTCAACATGTGTAGAAGCATATCCAACCGGAGAAACCATTTCTATTGACATCAAAAACTAAAAAGTCAGTACTCAAATCAGTCGTCATTTAAAAATATTTTCAAAGCAATTTTTTTTTTTTAAACAAGAATCAAAATTTTGCTTCAGTCACTTTTTTCAGTTTATAAGATCAAAAATCTAATTTCTTTATTTAGATTCTTTCTTGCAAAGTTCACACTTTAGATTACAAATTTCATGAATATTGGATTTGCAAAACAAATTCAAGAGGAATCAACAGCAGTTTATCGAGTTGTAGTCTTCCACATCTGTCTCTTTTTCTTCTTCAGATACCAGTTGAAGATACGTCCATGCAGTTGAAGTGTATTTTCTGTTTGGAATTCTATTTCTTGTTGGTGTTTTGGCAGTAGGTGATTCACTCCAACTGTTCTCTAAATTGATTTCAATTCCTTCTGGTTCTTTGATTATGATCTTTCATTTTCCCGGTGTCTTTTTCTATTCACTTCCTTAAAAGATATGGCTCTTGTATCTTCACTTGTGACTATTGCTGGTCGTTCTTTACTCACAGTTGAACTTGTGCTTTGACCAGCATTACCAGCTCAACTCACTGTGAACTGCTTTCTTCCACTGGAGATTCTTGAGACTCACATTTTTTTCATGAGTTGTAGCAGAGACTATGTTTTCTTTCTGCTGCTTGTGACTTTGCAACAGTTCATCAATCTTATTGTCAAATTGAAGCTCACTAACTCACTACAGGTGCCTTCCCCAGGATATTGACTTACACTAAGAACTTCACCAGTTTCTGCAAATTAATCAACAACTTCTTCAATTTCTCCCTTGCTCTGGGACCACGCTGCAAACTTGAGCTTGACTTCCTGATTCAGTGGATGTTGTAACCACTTCTTCATCTGCCGTCTTTAATTTTCTTTTATGAGCTTCATGGACGCACAGTGGGATGCTGGCATACTTCACAGCAGTGTTATCTACAAGCATAACTTGATGAGGACCTTTCGATCGAGGTTACAAACAGCTTTTACAGACATGCTCCTTAGCCAGTATCCACTCCCCTGGCTGCAGTGGAGGGCAGTGAGCTTCCTTTGTTGATGCTATTGCCAAATCCACTAACGAGAGACAGAGTTTACCACATCAGCTATATATATATAATATGTGTGTGTGTATATTTATATGTGTGTATATATTAATAACTGGCAGTCGCCAGTAGGTAGTTATAGTTATGACCTATTTTCCATAGGAAATCCACAACATTCTATTCCCAATAAGTCTGGCGCCGGTTGACGAATCTTTGAGAAATTTTCCAAACTTTTGGCCAGCTCCGGTCCGCTCCTATCCTGAAAGTTTCGTGGTGATAAGTCAAGCGGGGGCTGAGGAAAAAAGGGGGGTCCCAAAACACGTTTTCCCCATGCAATTTCCCATAGGACCTGTTGACGCAGCTACAGCCCGAACTGCTGAACGGAATTACACCAAATTTGGCAAAGAGGTAGTCCTAAGTTCAGACTTGTGCCTTTTGCATAAATGGTGTAAATCCGTTCAGTAGTTCCTGAGAAAATTAGAGGAAAAAAGATAGATATATCTATGGCCTCGGAGGATCCGCGCACCCTATGCGCACCCTAAGCGCACCCTCTGCGAACCGAGCGCGCACCCTCCCGATCACGCACTGAAAGTTAATTGGCTGTCAAGTGTCTGTCTACATTCGAAACCAGGAACTGTTGGCAGCCATTTTGTGCCTCGGTAGAAGCGAGGCTGATTTAAGTAAGGAAAAGAAGTGTGTGAAAGATGGAAAGGGGGCAGGGTAGAAATACTCTGACCCTCTAGTGTTGCTTAGGGGGTCCCAGAAGGACCCCCTCGGGCACCCTTTTAAAAAAAAAAAAAATTAAAAAAAACGGCGAAATGCGTGCGCGGATCCGCCTGGAAAAACCCCCCCAAAAAACCCCGAAGCACGGGCTTCCGCGCTTCGTTAAAAATTAGCCTTCTGGTGGGCCAAATCCCGGGGCCAAAAGTTTTTACAATAGGGGTAGGGGGGCTGCGTGGCCCCCTCCTGGAGCCCTCGAGGGCCCTGGGGACCGCCACGCCCCAGGGCCGGCTCCTACAGTGTCCTGGGGTGCCCACCCCAGGACACTGTTTGCTATGAGAGGGTGGGAGTCTGCCACCCTCCTATAGCAAACTTCGTTAGGATTTTTAAAGAGAGAGCAGGGAAACTTGCTCTCTCTTTCAAAATCTAAACGATATTGCTTTTCCACATGGGAAGCTGCATTTCAGCAGCTCCCCATGTGGAAAAGCAATGCCGGCTCCCGAAGGACGCGGGGAGCCGGCTGGGACCGTGGGGGCGTTGGGGCTCCCACCACGGTCCCCAACGTTTTTTTATAAGCCCCCGGGGATAATAAAAATTAGTGATAGGGGCTATTTTTTTTTTTTACGGTAAAATTAGGAGTCGCGCATCCTATCGCGTTGAGTGCATGGTTTCTCTCGCGTTGGGTGTGCGGTTCCTAGCGCGTTGGGTGCGCGGATCCAAGGAAAAAAACCTGAAATTTTTGGGAGATAAAGATCAAGCTTCAGTGTTTTGTTCCTGAGTGGCTCTAAAAGGAGCCGTTGTGTTCATTGAGAGTTGTTGGTACTTATAAGTAAGTACCTATACAGAGTCTAAAGATGTTGAAGAAAACAAAAAAAAATTTTTTTTTAAACAATAAAAAAAAAATTTTTTTTTAAAGAATTAATTGAAAAAATAAGTTACAAAAATGGTGAAAAAAGTATTTATAAAAAACATAATTAAAGAAATTGACACACTGAAATAGAAAAATTTAGAAATCCAATGAAAATCATTAAACATCATAGCTTTAGAGATAAATTATAGAGAGGAATTAGCATTTAAAAAACCTTTGAAATTCACTGAAAAAACCATAGGTTTCATGCACGTTATAGTTAGGAATTGGCATTTAATAAACCTTAGAAATTCACTGAAAAAACCATAGGTTTCAGGGGCGTTAGGAACGGCGCACCCTGCGCGCATTTTGCCATTTGAAAAAAAAAAAGGGGGCCCCAGGGGGTCCTTCTGGGACCCCCTAAGCAAGACTAGAGGGTCAGAGTATTTCTACCCTGCCCCCTTTCCATCTTTCACACACTTATTTACCTTACTTAATCAGCCTCGCTTCTACCGAGGCACAAAATGGCTGCCAACAGTTCCTGGTTTCGAATGTAGACAGACACTTGACAGCCAATTAGCATTCAGCGCGTGATCGGGAGGGTGCGCGCTCGGTTTGGGGAGGGTGCGCTTAGGGTGCGCTTGGGTGCGCGGATCCCCCGAGGCCATGGATATATCTATCTTTTTTACTCTAATTTTCTCAGGAACTACTGAACGGATTTACACCATTTATGCAAAAGGCACGAGTCTGAACTGAGGACTACCTCTTTGGCAAATTTGGTGTAATTCCGTTCAGCAGTTCGGGCTGTAGCTGCGTCAACAGGTCCTATGGGAAATTGCATGGGGAAAACTCGTTTTGGGACCCCCCTTTTTTCTCGGCCCTCGCTTGATGATCACCACAAAACTTTCAGGATTTGAGCGGACCGGAGCTGGCCAAAAGTTTGGAAAATTTCACGAAGATTCGTCAACCAGCGCCAGACTTATTGGGAATAGAATGTTGCGGGTTGTTTGGACAAGCACGCATGATCTGACGTGGGGTTTGCGGGGGATGGCCGAAGAGTGGGGGGGCAGGAAGATAGAAGGCTGTGGTAGAGGGTTAGAGCCACTGTGTTATATCGTCTTCAAGTTTTTTCATAACTGGGTGTTGGGTACTGCGCGCCCTGGAGGCGGGAGTTATGGGGCAGGTGGAGTTGCAGATAAGGGCATGGTTGGCGAGGGACAGGTTGGGTAGTGACGGGCGGTTGGGGGTGCCATCTGGGGCACATGCATTTCGAGCAGAGCAGCAGCGGTGTGGTACAGAGGTGAAAGGTGTGCCCGGACGTTGGGCAGTTGGGGCCGGGGGTAGCGTCATTGTTGGTGTCTGTTTGTTTGCGCGGGGTGTGTGTCAACATTACAGGATTTTGGCAGTGACGGACGTTGGGGGGGGGGGGGGACGTTGTTTTCCGAGGGGGAATTTCTACTGGTCTTTATTGGCCTCGTGCGTTGGCAGGGTGTTTTGTGGCAGGGCTATCTTGCGGAGGCGTATGGTCCTTGGGTACTTGGGCAGTAACAGCTGTGGTGTCAGGGGGAGTCTTGGGGGGGGGGGGGGGGGGCTGCTGACTGGGGGCGACGGGAGTGCGGTGTCTGTGGCAACATAGGTACTAGGTATGGGTTTTTCGGAGGGGTTTAGGACGACTGCTGTAAGAGGGCTGGGGGACAACGATGCATTTCTTTCAGGACTAACTTTTCTTTTTCTGCCATAGGACCTGGAAGTAGAGTGGGAGCCAGGGCAGTCGCCTGGCTGGGGTTGCCATTTTCCCGGCTTTTTGGACAGCACAAGAGGTGCACTAGCAAATGTACAGACATCGATGGGCGGGGGCCACAATCATCCGACTGTGAGATGATGGGGGACTCAGTCAAATGAAATTTGTGGGGGTTGTTTGTGGCCATTACGGCTGACATTGGATTGCAGGGAATCCGAGGTTGCTCCGAGCTGAGGATACATGCAGGGGAAAAAAGTTTCCGGGATATGTCAGGTCTGGCGTTATCCTAGTATGATTGGCCCGGAGATATGGTTCAAGGGAACGGAGCGTGGGGGCAATCTGGTCACATGCATGAATTGTGCTTTGCAAAAAATGGGTTGAGGGGTTATGGATTTGAAGGGCCAGGTCATGGCACACTGGTGATGACTGTTAAGAGGTGAAAGGGGTGAGGAGTCTTGTTCTGGGGGGGGAGGGGGGACCTGTCACGGTCAAAGAATGGTCGGGTACTGTTCCTCACTTACATTGGGACACGGGTGCAGGTGGTGGATGGTCATCCACAGGGGGCACCACTCACGGATGAAGATTGGACCCAGAATGTTCTGTGTACAGGAGGCAGGCCCAGGTGGCGAATGGTCATTCGCTGTGCTGGGGGGGGGGGGGTGGGGTGGGGGGGAAGAACACCTTTTTACGGCCAGGAGTGGTCAAAAATCTTACTGTTTACAAGGGACGCAAGGGATGCAGGTACAAGGGGTGGATGGTCGTTCACCTCGACAGAGGGCACCTTGGGTGACTCCTAGATTGGCCCGAAAAGGTTGCTTGTGTTGCTGGGACAGGGGTCCGGGTGGCGTATGGGGGGCACTGCATTGGGGGGCACCTTTGTGGTGGACAGGGATTGGCCCGCAGATGTTGCTTGCTTCCACGGGACACAGGTACAAGTGGTGGATGGTTGTTCGCTGCGAGGGTGGCCATTGTCTCTTGGCCAAGGATTGGGCCTGACAAATGTTGCATGTACATGGGACCCAGGTCCAGGTGGTGACTGGTTGTTCACGGTGAGGGAGGCGCCTTTTTTGAGGACGGAGATTGTCCCTGAAAGGTTACCGGTTTCCGCAGGATGCAGGCCAGGGGGCACCTTTTTCGGTCAAGTGATTGGCCCGAACATGTAGCTGATTTATAAGGGCGTTGGTCCAGGTGGTGGATGGTCGTTCACCGCGTTGGGGGGTGCCGTTTACGGCAGGGAGTGGCCCCCATGGGGATGTTTGTTTATTAGGCACGCAGGTACGGGTGGGTGATGGACTATCACCGCGTTGAGAGCATCTTTCCTTGTTGGGGTTTGGCCCGGGAACGTTCCTGACTTGCAGGGGAAGCATGTTTAAGTGGATGGTCATTCACCAGGTGCTGCAGAATGGGACCGATTTGGGCGCATAGGACTGAAGGGCACGTGGGCCCGCGTCGGATGGGCACCTTTCGAGATTAACGTTTGTCCCAAGAATGGTACTTTTGCTACAGGACACAGGTTGAGGTGGTGGATGGTCATCCACTAGCGGGTCGCAGGGTCAGCTGGCAGGAGGCGAAAGGTGCTCAGGACCATGGGGGGTGGGGCAGGGGTTCCCTGGTTGGCGGTACTTTGGAGGGGTGTGGGGTCACATATGGGCGGATCCATCCCTCGGGGGCTGGGAGAACGGTACACAGGTGACTGATAGCGGGGCGCGGGAGGCAATGAGCAATGAAGGCAAAGTCAACAGAGGATGCTTGGAGGGCAAGTGAAGGTGAGAATGGGGAAAGGAAGGAGGTTATCGAGTGAATGGGGAAGAGTCAAACAGGTGAGATGGTTTTGAGAAGGCAGAATGGAGAATGCGTGGGTATGGGATGGGAACGTATATTTCTTGCATTGATGTACTGTTAATAAAATGTAGATGATTGCAACCTTGTCCTAATAAAATGGCCTTTTAAGCTTCAAGAAACAGCGTGGAGTGTAGTCATTGCGCGACAATCTCACTGAAAAATGTTATCCAGTTCTTACACACCGATGTGACCTGTAATGAATGGGAGCATGGCACAGAAGCCAGCCACTTATTACTTTTTGAAAAGTGAAAATGTCAAGTTGGGAAACCAAGGAAAATATGTAATATGAGATCTTTTAAATCGAACTGCTTATCATGAAGCACTATGCTGCAGCTAAATTAAAGAAGGAATCGCATGTGTGGAAAATGCAAGAACTATACTTATCATAATGCTGTTCACTGTACAAAAGGGCTGAAGAAAACAAAGAAGGACTAATACCACTTGAAAAAGACGTAAGTTGAGACGCATTGTGGTGCCTTTAAAGGAAGTCTAATAAATAAATGGCAGGTTCTGTGAGTGCAGCGTCGTCTCCTTGTGTAAATATATTTTCTGTGCACAAAACGGGGGTGCTAGCTTTGATTTTATTGTGGCTGGACGATTGTAGTGCGTTTACCTCAACATAAATAAAGTTTCTTTAGCTAAACTTCAAACTGTTCAGAATGCTGCTGCTCAGATTATTCTGGACATCCCCAAACATCAATCAGTGTCCGAGGAACTGATGAAACTGCGTTGGCTCCTGGCGTGGAAAAGAACAACTTTCAAGTCTCTGTGCATTGCACATAATGTCTTATATAACCAGTGCCCTCGGCTTCTAAGATCTAAGTACCAGTGGTACATCTCCAGCAGTATTCTTCATTCATTCACATGCAAACTGGTGGTGGTACCTAGTATCCGCCGCATCATACGGGGTGGAAGAGCCTTCTCATTTGCCACAGCTAAATTGTGGAACTCCTTAACACGTCACATTACAGAAATTGAGCATCACCTGCTATTTAGGAAAAATCTCAAAGCTTAACTATTTACACTGTAAATGGGTCTCCATCTTCTATGTTTGGTTTCGCCCTCCATTTCGGGTTTTAGGCGTGATGCCTTAACACCTTTGGTTATGTATGTGCTGTATAAATAGGTTTTTCACTTAATTTTATTTGAAATACCATGCACCCTGCCTTATGGGCAGTAAAGCCTACTTAGGGGTGACTAATTAATATTTACAAGGAAGCTTTAGGCCTGTCAAAAGAGATTATTTTGACGGGGGCAAATTGCAGTTTTAAAACTGCACAGACGGTAGGCCTGCAGTCCTTTAAACTGACACAGGAGTGAATGGCACAATGGGTGCCGCAGGCCACTTGTGATGTCTAACTTACAGGCCCTGGGTATGCTTTTGTAAAATATAGTAGGGACTTATAGGCAAGTTAAATATGCAAATTAGGGGTATGTCGATTTCATCATGTTGAAGGGGGTGCAAAAGGTCTTAATCACTGTTTAGCAGGTTAAAGTGTGCATAGTTCTACAGCCTTCAAAAATGTGGTTAAGAAAAAGCAAAAACCCAAAAGGCAGAAACAGGATGACCATTCAGAAAGGGCAATTTTGCTACAAGTATCCCTAGCTGCATCTTATGTTTTGGCTGTTTTTACCTTCATGATGTCAGTGGGCATTAACACAAGAATTATTCTATCTCTGATCAATAATGTACACAGTAATTTATTGGGTGACTGCAAATATATTTGTGTTAAATTTGTTTTCCTTGTAGATGACATGAACAATGAGAAATCCTTTGGGTCTGCTTTGCTGAACAAAGAGCTAGCATCTGAGAAAAATAAAGGTAGGAAAACATTTCTTCACCATATTGTTTAGCATATTGAATTTTCAAAGTATAAAAAACATAAGAACTGTTCCTAAATTGGCTGGAAGTGATGCCTGTTATATGGCAGACTGCAGGTGCTGGGCTAGAGTCTGTTAAATGCCTGGTCAGTGAACGAAATGCTTTTACAGAATCCCATGCGATTGTCTCTGAGTGAGGCACAGTCACCTTCCATTGGCTGATTTTCTCCATCACTTCAAGATAAAGTTCGGTATGTACACTGAGGACACCCAGATGCTTTACTTGAATGTATTCAAGAAAGTGAATAAATTGTTTTTAGCCCTTGGATCACTGAGTGGCGTTGAACTACCTAACATTTAATCCATCCAACACCGAGTTTATGCTCATTTATACATTTATAGTCACGCATTTAAATCATTTAAAGCCCTCTTGTTTATTACCCCGAGAAAAGATAGAACATATGGGGTTTGAGCGCTCTCAGGGCACAAGAAGATTTCTTGTGGAACACTATTTCTGAAATGATCCAGAAACAGTCCTGCCTTTGGAAATCTCGCAAGAAGCTAAAAACGTCATTCTGTACGTTGAATTAATGTTGTGGTGCATGTAAACTTTAAGCTTTATTCTTTTAGAAACGAGAAGTACTGTATTGGATAAATGATGGAATTTATAAGTACCGGTAAATAAAAATAATGATGGTGCAACAAATTCAACCTCTGTAGCATAAACAAAATATAACAATGCAGTAACAGCACAGAGTCTGCAAACATACAAAATTCCCCGAAACAGTTCCCAGTATCAGCAGAACCAGGTAATTCATATTGGATATTTGTGATATTTACTGCAACCTGTAAAGGTCCACTTTCACCAAATCAGGTTAAAGCAGGTTGAGATTGTAACTGTAAGCTTTGTTCAAGGTAAGACTATGGAACATGACTGGAAGTCCTTTATCAATCAGCAAATTTATATGTCAAGCCATGTATACTTTTTTGTATGCACCATAGTCTAGAATAATAAAAAGTTGGACACTCGGGGCTTGATTCACAAAGCAGGCATACGTTTTCTCATTTAGTTTCCTCCTATTCTTATGGTAATTTTCCTGTTGTTTTTAGAATTCCTAGGTTTCCTATAGATGTGTATTCCTAACACTTTTCCCATTCATAATTTTGCATAGCATAATATACACTGTGTAAATGTAATTCATGAGTGCAAATGCTCTTCGCTACATTTTTATGCTTCCCTTTGGAGAATTTCCTACTCTAATCCCCAACAATTTTGAAAGCGGTCCTTCTCCTTTGCCACACTTGACAAACTTTCCCTGGGCGGAGCACTTCTTATAGGTGTTATGGACAAATACAAGATGTGCCACAACAGTAAAAAGGCCATGTTTGAGTTGCCTCCCTATTGCCACTGCAGCAACAGGGAATGGACGGTATGTGACTCCATTGGCGTCATCCGACTCCGATCTTGTTCTGATGCGTGATGCCCCAAGTTCCTTGCAACACATAGAGGGCTTTAAAGAGACCATGCTACATATTTTCAGACCGATGCAGACTCCTTCTGGGTCACCTTCAGGCTCTATTTTGCTGTGTGGGCACCAGTCACACATCTGCCAGCGGGCCCCTCTCCTACAGAAACTGAACTGATTGGGGGTTCTCCTGACTTGTGACAGGTGCCAGCCCACGCCTCCCACGAAGGTCACGCTGGTTCCTATTTGCACTGGTACCAACCCCGACTCCAGGAGCCCCCTTTCTGCATCCAGTCTCATCACTGTTTTCTTACCCTGAACAGACATATTTACTGCACGATTACCACCAGGAGACACCGAGGTGCACTTGTTCAATCTGTGGCTGGTGAAGGGAACCTGTGCACCTTTCCACCACTCCCTCTTTTGCCTCGTGTCAGCTTGCTCTATGAAATAATCAAAATCGCCAGCACACTGAATGATTCCCAGCTGCTTCCCTGATGCCTGTACTACAAGAGGCTAAAGGCCAAGTTGGGCTCAGTTTCAACAATCCATGGGTTCCAAAATGTACCACATGATGGTTTCGACAATGAGGAGGTGGACCACTTGCTCCTTCCTCGCTCTACTGATCCTAGATTGTACATGGATTTGTAGAATCCTAGTGGTCTGGACTCCTGAGACTGAATTAGATTCCCGACCAGGTTTACCCACAGAAGGTAGTGCCTCATTCATAGTTCTATATAGAGTGGCCTAAGTATTTGATTTTAGACAAAAGACAGCTTGTTGACAGAAGTCGTGCTGCCTTGGCCTTCGACAGTTTAATGGCCTCCTGGATGAAGCCATACTCTGCTCCTCCAGTTAGTCGCCCAATAGCTAGTTGACATAGGCTCACCACAGGAGACATAGCCTTTCTCACTCAGTAGCTGACTCCTGAAACTTTAATGGTCCAAGAGTACATAAGCAAGGGGAACCCAAATGCATCCCTTCCATCTCCGTCAGATAGGGAGTCAAAACACATTGCCACGCATTTGGCAAAAGAGCGTTTTCTTCTGCCAGCTTGAACATACAGCACCTAAATGCTGCCTATTACTTGGCCCTTTATATAGATGCCTAGCAAGATCAGAAATGCCTTTGCTAAATTATCCAGGATGGACAAGATGTCACAAAATATGTTTTGAAAGCAATCCTAGACACAGTGACCTTTGTGGGCTGTGCCATGGGCACCAGTTTGATGATTAGGCATCATGCTTGCATCGCACGGGCTTCTCTGGTGACACATAGTTATAACTCATCGACATGCTTTTTATGGCTCCAGTCTCTTCGGAGGAAACTTTGCCACTACCGTTCATCAGAGAAACACAGAGCTAAAGTCTTTAGTTCTTGCACAATCACAGTTCATGCACCAAGGTTGCAAGAAGGGCTTCGATCATAAACACACAAACGCTGAAGTAAATCACGGAGAGGGCATGGAGAGAGGAGTTGGCCTAACGGCTAGGGCGGTCGACCTCAAATCTGGGGAACTGGGTTCAAGTCTCGACAATGACGCTGAACATCCTGTGATTCTGGGCAAATCACTTAATCTCCCCGTGCCTATCAAAAATGAAAGTGTTCTCATGTAATGCAACTGGTGCTATGTAAAGTGCTCTGATACCTGATTCGGGTCAAATTTGCACTATATAAAACTCTGTAAAAAAAAAAAAAAAATGGAGGAAAAGTCTGTAGTCTTTGAAGACGCGGATACTCGGTCCTGCTTACTACTACAGGAGGACTAGTGCACACTAACTTGATATCAAGTACTTTGCCTTGTTCTTCCACTTGACTAAGGTTCAATGAAGATCTTGAGGCTTTGACTCTGGGAGTCGCAGTGTAACACGAGGAGATGTGTAGGAGAAAAAGATGGAGGCTTCAAGGGAGCTGGAACCACGTGAACCACTTGTTCAACTTTGACTTGAAGGAGACTAGAGCACTTATTAGTTCTGGCTGGATTCAGGTGAGTGGGAAGGGTGAAGCTTGTTACTCAAGGAGCGAGGCCAAGCCACGACTTGGGGGTTGGGCGTGGTTTGTATGCCCTCCCGAAGGCACAACGTATGTAGCTAGTTCACATGTGACACATGAGGCACATGGCAGTCTGGAAGGTTCTCAACGACCCTTAAAGGAAACACGTGTTAGTACACTTGCTTTGACCTTACAAGAAGGGCAGGTGCAACTTGACGGTTGGAACCATTTAACCAGGAAACAAATGTATTGTTTTTGCTCGAACGTGCATAATGGCAAAAATCACTAAGGCCTTAGTAACAGCGGGTGTGAGCCACTCTGTTTGCCTGCGGGCTTCCCCAAGAATCCGGTGAACATTCAATGGAAAACCACACCGATGCCGTAGGAACAGGTGCATGGTACTCTATTGATTCACATGTTTTGGGGGATGCTTGCAGGGACTCAAGCGCAATGGAATCATGGGAAGCATCAGCCATGGTATCATATCATAGCATGCTATTAAACGCCACAGGGGTAATACAATTTGATCCCTGTGCAATAGGCCCACTACACTGTGGTCGCATTAGTGGAGTCGTGACAGTTCCCTCCACAAGGAACGACCTGCATGGTGTGGTTTGTCTGGGTGACGGGCATGGAAGGAACGAACCAGGTAAGGGGCATGAACATTGCTGACTGGTTCCCAAGAGTGCTCTTCAGGACTATATCCTTTCCAAGCAATCAAGTAAAACAATTGTCCACTCTCACGCTTAGTAATGATAATACTCCACATTTGTAAAGCGCGAACAATCACCCGTAAGGGTCTCTAGGCGCTGGGGGCCGTCGGGAAGATTAAGCAAGCTATTGCCCAGAGTCACATGGTGCTGGGCTAATCTGCCGCCAGCGCTGGGGATCGAACAGTGATCCCCAGATTCCGGAGTCATTCGCCCTGGCCGCGGCGCCACACCTCTTCCCTTAGGAGCAAGGATTTTCTGTGCCTCTTATTCAAAATGACCATCCACTGTTATAGGTGTGGGAGGTGGAGAAGGACAAGTCTGGGCACAATAGGACTTCAGTAGGGACACATGAAAGACTGGATGAATGGGTACATCTTCTGGCTACTGTAATTTCACAACTCCTGGGTTAATGATTAGTTCAATAGAAAAGGGACCCACATAGCTGAGTTGTAGCTTATGTGTCCCCTGTTCGTGCGGGTGTTTAGTGGACAGACTAACTTAATCTCCAACCTTGCAGTCTGGCTGTTGTTGTCTATGTCTCTTAGTATGTTTTTCCATACTTAACTTAGCCTGATGCAAGTGTGATAATACCTGCTGTTGTGAATCAGCCAGATGTCTTGTATGGGTGGTACATACTCAGAGTGCACTACAACATTTTCGGGTAATGTAGGTGGAAGCATACCAGTTAAACAATAGAAGGGGCAAACCCCAGTGGCTGAATGCTGTGCGTTATTGTAGGCAAATTCAGCGAAAGGTAGCAAGAATTCCCAAATCTTAGGAGTAGAGGTCAATAGACATCGCAGTGTATGTTCCAAACCTGATTTACCTGCTCCATCAGCCCATCAGTTTGTAGGTGATAGGCAGATGACTTGAGCATCAATGTTCAATTATGTGGAAAGACTGCGCCAAACTCAGGAAATGACTTGCGGGCCCCTTTCGTAAATGATGACTGAAAGGAGTCTGGGCAATCGCCTGATTTGTTGAATAAAAAGCATGGCATGGGTCTTGGCAGTAGGAATGTCTTGAAAGGCAATAAAATGCTCCATCTTGGAGAAAGATCTACCACCTATATGGTTGTATAGTCATTGAGTTGAGAAGGTCCGTAATAAAGTTCATGCTTATGGTATGCCAAGGATGTGGAGGCACTGGCAAAGTTTATTATTAGCCTGATGGGACAGAATTGGATGCCTTGCTTTGAGAACATATTGGGCAGGTCTGAACGTAGTCCTGCACATCCTTGTACAATGTGGGCCACCAAAACCATCCCTTACAGTTTTTTTAAGGTCTTTTGAATTCCTGTATGATCTGCTAATGGAGTGTCATGGCAACAGGTTAAGGCTTCCTGTCTTAATTTTTTTGTGGGGACATATGAGGTGGTACCACTGTAAGAAAGCTCACTGTGCACATGATTATCATTTTCAGTCATCCTAGGGTTTATTTCTTCTGGACTCGTACTTCACCTGACTTTATCCAAGAAAGATTCCTGGTCGCCGAGACCTACGATGTGTTCTGAGTTAACAGTGTTCTGTGGTGTCTGTTTCTGAGTGTCTTGATTTGTATAGCCCCGTCTAGATAGTAGATCAGCCTTAATCTGTTGGGTGCCTGGCTGATAGGTGATAACCAAATGAAATTCACTAAAAAAGAGTTCGAGGCATGTGGGCTGCTGAATTCATATCTGTGCATAGATCGCCGCCTAGTGTTGGGTCCGGATGTTTGCACGTTGTTGTCCTGGAAGAGTCTTCGAAGTATCCTTGGATAGGTGACTCCTCCCCTGGACTACAGTGCGCATGGGCATCCTCTCCATCCTCAGATTGTTTTTTTCCGCCATTGGGTTCGGATGTGCTATCTTAGCTCAAGTTAGGAAAATATTTTTTCGAGGCCAAAAGGCCTTTAGTTCGCGTCGGTACTGTTTATCGATCGGGTTTCGATAGAATTTGTTAGTTTACTAACTTTCAGCACCGACTGCTTTCGCATTTACCTGTCCATCGACGACTTCGACGATGGAATCCAGGACGCCGTTCAAAAGGTGTCCGGTATGCAATGCGAAGTACCCACACATCGACGTCCATCCGGTGTGCAACAAATGCCTTTCGCCGGACCACGACGAATCAACATGCATGGCCTGTGCCCGGTTCCGCTCGAAGAAGACTCTGCGGAATCGACGAGCGGCGAGACTCGAGGCGCAGCACGCGGCACCGGCCCCGACAGACATCTTCGGCGAGGCCGAGGACGTCGAGGAATTGGAAGTCTTGCCCTCCAGTCCCGTTTCCGAACACGAACCCGGATCGGACGAGGAAGACGAGTCACTCTTCCACAGAGGTGAAGACGACACCGAGGTAGGAGACGACGAGGAGGCCTTCGGGGCCGAAGAAAGTAGCTCCAATGATGAACAAGGCCTACCTGTTCAAACCGTTCAAACACCAGTGCCACAGCCTATGGCTCCGGTCGAGGGATCGCCTTCGGGCCTTACCCGAGACCCATCCCGCAGTTCTTCGGCCCCGCCCTCGGGCCCGGCCTCGGACGTTCAGCGGCAGCCATTACTACATAAACAGGCTGGTTTCCCTATCACAAAACCGAAACCGAAAGCTGCTCAGGTTCCACCGAAACCGAAACTGAAAGTAGCGCTGGTCGGATCGAGGCCTTCGACGCCAGCGCACCGCATCGGCACCGACCGCACCAAGAGGGACTTCGGTGCCGAACTTGAGGCGGGCGACGTTGGAGTCGACAAACGGAAAAAAGCCATCGGCACCGACAAACCTGCTCGGCTACCGGCACCGACGACACCAAGGGCCGTACCGCCTGCTGTGTCTCACATCGCTCCCTCGACGACACCTAAGCCTCAGGTATCGAAGACTTCGACGGTGATCTCTTCACCCCGACTCGATGACCCTCCGGCACCGAAAAAATCTACGGCCGCCTCTACGAGCCTGGCCGGTGCCAAAGCCTCGAAGGCGCCCCAAGTACGACCTGGTGTGACGCAAGGCAGCAAAACCACACCTGTCCTCCAGGACACGTCGGGCTCCGGTTCGGTCGGAGCTCCCGCAGCCTCTTCGGTGCCGACCAACATTACCTTCGGCTTGCCTCCGTCAACAATCCCAAAAATGTTCCAACTCAGGACACGGGTCACCCAACCTACGGTCACACCTGCTGAGACGTCTCCAGCACGTATCATCGACGCCGGCACTGGCAGAATGATTCTCCAGGACCGAAGGATAACTTCGGAGCCGCCATTGGACCCTTTCAGGATCCCACTAAAAAGGAAGTTGCCTGCAGAGTCGGAACCTCTCCTTTATGAACCCTTCCATTCATCCTACCAGGATCCACACCGGTTCTCCCCCACACGCTCCGATACAGGCGCATTGGAGGACTACATGGCTGACCAAGTCCCCTACCATGTAGACACGGACCCTGATGACCAGCAGGACCCTGATCAAACTTGGGGCGACCCTGCAGACCCCAGTGCACCTCTCGATGCACAGGATCCACAACTCTATGGGGCAAAGACATCTCCTACGGAGGATACTGCAGCGTTCAATGCTCTTATCGAACGTGCTGCCAATAACCATGGGGTGCAGCTTCACTCTGATACCATCGAAGATGACTTTCTAATGGACACCTTTGCATCCTCAGAAAGACATGTAAAGACTCTGCCAATGTTGAAGGGGGTCCTCAAACCAGCCAAGGACATTTTCAAAGAACCCACCAGGGCACGAGTGATAAACCCCAGGATTGATAAAAAATACAGATCAGCACCTGGGGATCCTACTTACATCAGAGGACAATTACCACTCGACTCCATCGTCGTAGCGAATGCACGCAAGAGGGCACACTCGCAAACAACAGGTGACGCTCCTCCCCCGGACAAAGAGTCCAAGGTGTTAGAAACCTCTGGCAAGCGAGTTGCCGCCCAAGCTGCCAACATATGGCGCATAGCCAACACTCAGGCGCTCCTTGCTCGCTATGATAGAGCGCACTATGACACACTTGAGCAAATATTCCAACATCTCCCTGACCAGTTCAAGGAAGGCGCAGAAATGCTCATCAGAGAAGGACAGCTACTAACGAACGCTTCCATCAAATGCGCACTAGATGTTGCAGACACGGCTGCCAGAGCCATAAACACAAGCGTCATGTTGCGACGACATGCCTGGCTACGGATCTCAGGATTCAAGCCTGAGGTACAAAACAATATATTGAACCAGCCCGTCAACCCCGACTATTTATTCGGGCCAGAGGTTGACACCACCCTCGAAAAGATAAAAAAGGATACGGACACTGCAAAGTCCATGGGCGCACTACAAACTCAGTCCTTTCGGAGCGGCTCCTTTCGTCGCCCCGGAAACAAGAGAGCAGGTAGAGGACAGGGGTCACAACAAACATATAACAAAGGCAATACACAGACCACCTATGATAAAAACACCCGAGGTGGATATCGTGGCTCCAGCACAAAGGGCAGAGGACGCGGCTACGGCAACACCAGGTCCTCCCCCAAGAACAAGCAGTGACGCCCTCTCCCTTCCTCCCGACCACATAACACCTGTCGGGGGAAGGCTACAAAGGTTCCTGTCCACGTGGAATTCCATCACCACGGACAGGTGGGTCAAAGATATTATAAAATACGGTTACTGTCTGGAGTTAACCTCCACTCCACCCACAATACCACCAAGAAGCCGTCCTATGTCCTCAGAGCACTTAACGCTCTTACAGCAAGAAGTGCAAAGTATGCTTCTAAAAGGCGCTATAGAGGTCGTACCCATCCACGAGCAGGGTGCGGGAGTGTACTCCCTCTACTTCTTAATTCCAAAAAAGGACGGGTCGCTCAGACCTATATTGGACCTGAGACCCCTGAACCAGTACATTCTTTCAGAGCACTTTCATATGCTCACTCTACAGCAAGTCCTTCCGCTTCTCAAGCAGGGAGACTTCCTAGCCACACTGGACCTCAAGGATGCGTACTTTCACATACCCATCCACCCCTCACACAAAAAATACCTCAGGTTCACTGTTCAGGGGCAGCACTATCAGTTCAAAGTCCTTCCCTTCGGCGTGACAACAGCGCCCAGGGTTTTCACGAAGTGCCTCGCTACGGTGGCAGCACATCTACGGAGGCAGCATATACACGTCTACCCCTACCTAGACGACTGGCTCGTTCAAGCGAAGTCAGCCCAGCAATGTGCAAGCCACATGTCCCGCACCATTCACCTTCTTCACAGTCTGGGATTCTCACTGAATTATCCAAAGTCCCATCTCCAGCCCGCACACGTACAACAGTACCTAGGTGCGACTATAGACACTCGGGCGGCCACAGCTCAGCCAAATTTAGTGAGGATCGACAGCATACAACTGCTGATCTCCAAATTCAAACCCAATCACTCACTTCCAGCGCGAGTGTTCATGCAGTTGATAGGCATGATGGCCTCCTGCATCTTCATAGTCCCGCACGCGAGATTACATATGCGCCCACTTCAGGAGTGCCTAGCACGTCAGTGGAATCAGGCTCAAGGACAGTTAAAGGACCTAGTGTTGGTGAGCGGTCGGGCATACAACTCTCTGCATTGGTGGAATCCACAAAACCTTTGCAAGGGCCGACCGTTCCAAGAGCCTGTCCCACAAATAGTACTGACAGCGGACGCGTCTCTCCAGGGATGGGGAGCTCATGTACTCCACTACACAGTGCAAGGACTATGGACAACACAACAAAAGAAGTTGCACATCAACCTTCTGGAATTGATGGCAATCTTCCTAGCCATGAAGGCGTTCAAAGTACATCTATGCAACAAGGTCGTGTTGATCCGGACGGACAACATGACCGCAATGTACTACATACAGAAACAGGGAGGCACACACTCTCCACAGTTGTCTCATCTGGCTCAGAGCATGTGGAAGTGGGCCATTCAAAGGAACATGTTCCTCATGGCGGAACACCTCCCTGGCAAGGACAACCAGATGGCGGATCTGCTCAGCAGACACAGCCACCAAATGCACGAGTGGGAGTTACACCCATCAGTACTCCAACCGTACTTTCAGCAGTGGGGTCATCCGGAGATAGACCTATTCGCGACAAGCGAAAACGCAAAATGCCCAAGCTTCGCCGCCAGATTCCCACATCCGCAGTCGCAGGGCAATGCGATATGGATGAACTGGTCCGGCAAATTTGCGTACGCTTTTCCCCCAGCACCGTTGATACCGCTGGTGGCTCGCAAACTCCGACAACACTCCCTGACACTCGTCCTAGTTGCTCCCACGTGGGCACGCCAGCCGTGGTACACCACCTTCCTCGAACTTTCCGTGGTGCCGCATCAAAGGCTGCGGATCAAACCCGCGCATTTGACGCAGAACCATGGAGAGGTTCAGCACCCAGATCCGCAACAGCTGAATCTGGCGATCTGGCTCCTGAAGTCCTAGAGTTTGGCTATCTCAACCTGCCACCTGACTGTATGGACATCATCAAGGAGGCCAGGAGACCCACTACCAGAGCTTGCTATGCAGCCAAATGGAAAAGGTTCGTCATTTATTGCGGACATAATGACATCAACCCGCTGGACGCATCCATCCAAAACATCATCTGTTATCTCTTACACCTATATCGATGCAATCTGGCGTACACCTCTATACGTGTCCATTTGACCGCAATATCAGCCTATCTGCAAACCAGGCAGCACCTCTCTCTATTCAGAGTGCCTGCCATCAAAGCATTCTTGGAGGGGCTCAAACGAGTCATTCCACCTAGTCACCCACCGGCTCCAATGTGGAACCTCAACTTGGTCCTCACACGCCTGATGGGTCCACCCTTTGAACCTCTACACTCATGCGAGATTCAATTCCTTACCTGGAAAGTGGCCTTCCTAGTAGCGATCACTTCCCTCAGAAGAGTTAGTGAACTCCAGGCACTAACCGTTCAAGAGCCATTTATTCAGGTTCACGCTAACAGGGTCGTACTACGTACCAACCCCAAGTTCATGCCCAAGGTAATATCACAGTTCCACATGAACCAGACTATTGAACTGCCCGTTTTCTTCCAAAACCCACAAACTGTTGCAGAAAGGGCACTACATACACTAGATGTACGGAGGGCCCTCATGTACTACATCGACAGGACTAAACCATTCAGGAAGACAAAACAACTGTTCGTTGCCTTTGCCCCACACCACAAAGGTAACGCCATCTCCAAAGCAGGGATAGCCAGATGGATAGTTAAGTGTATTCAAATATGTTATCAAAAGGCAAAACGCACATTAACTATTCCACCACGAGCCCACTCAACACGTAAGTTGGGGGCTTCCATGGCCTTCCTAGGAAATATTCCCCTGCATGATATATGCAGAGCAGCCACATGGTCCACTACACACACATTTACAAAACACTATTGCGTAGATGTGCAGTCAAAACAGCAGGCAGCTGTAGGACAGGCTGTTCTCAAAACACTTTTTCAGACCGCTGCAGCTGGCATGGGTAGCCGCCGCTAATAGAGGGCACTGCTATGTATTCTATGCACAGATATGAATTCAGCAGCCCACATGCCTCGAACTGAATATGCTACTTACCAGTATGCATCTGTTCTTGGCATGTAGGGCTGCTGACATTCATATCGCCCTCCCTCCTCCCCGGCGCCTGTCGCAGCTGCAGCTCTCAGAATTACTGCAAGCATGGTCATCACTTTCTGTATCTACTCCATCACTGCCACAATGGCGAAAAACAATCTGAGGATGGAGAGGATGCCCATGCGCACTGTAGTCCAGGGGAGGAGTCACCTATCCAAGGATACTTCGAAGACTCTTCCAGGACAACAACGTGCAAACATCCGGACCCAACACTAGGCGGCGATCTATGCACAGATATGAATGTCAGCAGCCCTACATGCCAAGAACAGATGCATACTGGTAAGTAGCATATTCAATAACCACCTTACTTGTCAGAGCTTTCAAAGATCTGAGGAATTGGAGATTCTTATGATCAGTGTAAATTGTGACAATATGCTGGGCCCCTAATAGGTAGTGTCTTCATTCTTGAAAGCATAGTTTAATTGCCAATAACTCTCGTTCAGCAGTTGTGTAATTCTGCTCCACCGGCAATCAGTTCAGTTCATAAGGCTTTATTCGGAGCTTAAACACAAGTCCATAAAAGCAAAACAAATAGACCACAAATACAATATACATGACCATGATAAAACAACATACAAATTACATGGTTAAAACATTCAAATGATTAAAAAAGCATACTAGGTCTTGCTTTGATAGCTGAAAGGAGGAAGGTAGCAGTAAAAAAGCAAACATCAGGATAAGGTTTAAAAAGCAACTTCATGGCGTCTTGCATATTCCTAACTCCGTATTTGAACAGTATAGGCTTAAGATAGTGTGAGAAGTTGGCCTGATGTATGATGTCACTAGTTCTAGTGTACACCTTAGATCAGTCCAAATACCCTTATGGTGATTGGTTGTAAAGTCAACCTTATAGACCAGCTATCCTAGTGGTAGCATGGACAAGAGCAGTCTTAGGCTAAACTCTGAATGGCATGTGAAGCCAGCTGTGATACCATATATAATCCCTTGAATACCAAATGAAAGGACACCACAACAGATATATATATAAAATAAAGTGTATTTATTCTAGTCAAACCCTCAGCACTCTTTATGAGATTAGAGGTAAGTACAACACAGTCTTATTTAAGCATACATTAAGTCACACAGGTAAGTAATACAGTTAGGCCCTAGGGGCCACGCAAACCATATACTAAGTAAGTGGTATAAGAACCACTGTCACGGAAATAGAATAGGCCTAGGCCTAGGGAATCGCTGGGGCTACACTACACTAGCGTTAGTTAGGAGGTGGGAGGCCCACGGGATTCGTGTGCAGAGTGGAAACACTCACGCGTAATGCGTAAAAGTCAATAGCAATAGTACAGTTTAGAAAACGGTAGATTTAGGACACTTCCGGAGTAGCTAGGAAGTTGAGACTTGAAAACTAGACACTAGGATAGTCACTATCCTGATGAGCACCGGAGTACCCAAGTTACCTAGCCCACAGGCTGCGGGTGCATAGGGGTGAAGATGCGTCGTTTTCGTCGTCGACTCCTATGGATGCCTGAAGAAAGATGCTGACAGGCAGTCAGGGAAGAGTGTCCGGTGGATCCCAAGGCTGGGATCAAGAAGAAAGGATACCTGCAAGCAGAAGGGACAGAGTCAAGGTCACTAGCCAGTGACCACGTGGAACCAGGAAGGAACCAGGCGATGTCGTGAAGATTGCAGGTGAAGGTGAAGCTTGTCGCTGCAGCCAGGAGGACCAGGAAGCGTCGAGGACGACCAGGACCAGGAGGCGAGCTGTCCCACGAAGGCTCTTGCTGTCGGCGGCGTCGAAGTTGGACTAGGACTCACCAAGCCTTGGCAAGCGGAACCCACGAAGAACGAAGGACTTGCTTCTGGTGCAGACCAGGAAGGTCTGGGGTGATTCTTCTTTGCAGAGAAGCGGGAGCCAGTCTGGAGGAGCCAAACCAGCGCAGAAGATTTCAGGGTGCGCCGTCACAAAGGCCACTAGCCAGCGGGCAAGCAACCGGACAGACTCGGCAAGCAGGAAAATGCTGAAGGGCCCCACGCAGGACTCGTGGAGTGTGGGGGGCTGATCTTCGGTGCAGATGGTGCTTGGGGTTGGGGCTTCTCAATCCCCGGTGCACAACTTCGAGGGTACCTCAGAAGCTGCGCTTTAAGTTACTAGCCACTTTTTCCAGGTAGCCGGTCCCACGTCGCTCGTCGCCTCCACGGATCTCAGCTCTGCTGCAGATGTGGATCAGGGTCGGAGAAGTCTGGAAGTCAAGGCTCTGGTCAGGCTCTGCAGTCGGTTCCTCGTAGAACGTGGGCAAAGCAAAGGGTAGTCTCTTGATGGTGCCTGTTTGCACAGGGTAGCCACTCCTTGGCTACAAGGGAGATTCTTCAGTCTTCTTCTTTCGTCGAATGTCGAAGGTCCAGAGTTTCTGTTCAGTTTTGCAGGTTCAGGATAATCTAAAGTCTTGAGGCCCAACTCCCACTCTTATACTAATCTGGGGGGCTGGGATACCTGCTAGGTCACGCCTTATGGGTGGGACCTGGGAGGGGGTGGTTACACCCACTTCCCTTTGTCCAGTTTCGCGCCAGAGCTGGGGCTGGAGTGCCCCAGCGCCGGTTTGAACTGGACTATGCAAGGAACACCTTGTGTGCCCCAGGCATGTCTCATTCCTTTCAGCCCACCCTGCCCCAATACACTAAAGGCTGTCTGGGGAGGTGCTAGCACCTCCCCAAGCAGGAAACCTATTGTCCAGGCCTCCCTGGCTGGGATCACTCCCAGCAGCAGGAGGCCAGACTTGTGTCTGTGGCAGCAGCATCCATTTTGTGAGGCTTAGGCTTTGGTCAGAGTTAAACAGCAAAGTAGGATTTTAACATGTCTCTCCCTCTAGAAGGGAGGAATAATATCCTCATCACCAGAAATGGTATGGGGGTATTATTCCAAAGTGTTAGACACCTTACACGACATGTTTTGATAAAGCCAAACCATAGTTACCATAACCGTTTAAGATTATAAGGCACTTTAAGAGTATATGGTAGGCTATATCATAGAACAGCTATAAGGACATGGTTCCGAAAGCTGCAGACAGGCTCAGCTCATGCTAGAGCACCATCTCACATGTTACCAAGCACTCTGCCTCCAGGATTGTTAAGGCCTGCCATAGGAGTGACTGATAGGTACACATGTGTCTATATATAAGGGTAGATATAGGCATACTATATCTAAGCAAGGGATGATTACACGACCTTGCCCCAGCTGAGTGATCAGCCAGTTGTGTCTGATTGGAAGGCCAGACCAGGGGTGGCATAATACATGCTGCAGCCCCTGGGAGGCCTAGGGTACACCTATGCCCTGGGTACCTAGGGTACACTGTACAGGGTCCAATAAGGTGATCCTTACCAATTGGTTATGTACCTAGGGTACATGGAGTCCATTTAAAAGAGAAAGCAGACAGCCTGAGACCCTGAATGGCAGGATCTCAGGCCAACTAAGTCGAAAAACCAGCTAGACACTAGGCAAAAAGTTGGGGGTAACCATAGTCAGATATCCACCTTCCTACAGATAGGCTTGACGAAAATTACCGTATAAATTACACAGTAATAAAAAGTGCATGGTGCTTTGGACTGATACATTATCACAAGATCAGGGGCCAACCGGCTGCTTTTTAATACACGGGTAGGCCACCAAAAGGTGCACTATCCCAAACCTTAATCTTGTAATGACATACCGGTGAGAGGGGCGAGTGACTATACTTAAATAAGGCTGGAATCCTTCTGTTTCACAGAATCTATCGTAAAACATACATGTACTTAAGTTATTACTAGTCCTTTCCCGTTTCTCTAACTTAAAATTCATAAAAACCGATTTTGTCGTTTCTTTGGGCAGACTTGAAGAGGCATAACAATCTTCTTTGAGATTAATGCCAAAAATTTCCAAGTAACAATTTAAAACAAATTTAATCCATGGAATCTTTAGGTGGCCATCAGTGGTAAGACAATCTCCAATAATTGCTCTGTTTAGGGAGGTCTCTTCCTTTGACCAGACTGAGCGCCACAGCATTAAAGGCCTTAATGTTAATAGGTCTGAAAGGTGGAAAATACCTAGTTCTCTGTGGGCCAAGTCATTAGTAGCTGATTTCGGCAGGCACAGGAGCCTTTTGCTGAAAAATTTTTCCTCCACTTGCAAGATCCCTGCCTTGGTGTGCCCCCACACCCCTGCTCCATAAAGGGCCACCGAAAGACATCTCATCTGGAAGATTTTTAGCAGGTCTTTAATCCTTTTATCTCCAATATTGGTGGCAAATTTAAACACCCCATGGGAGCTTTTCGCCATTTTTGCCTGAACACCATTAATCTCTCTAATCCAACTGCCCTTATTAGTAAAAGTAATACCAAGGTAATTAAAAGACTCCACAGTTTGCATCTTGTGGCCGTCAATAAAAAAGGCATGGGGTTTTTTACATCCTACACCACATTCCATGGTAAACGTTTTAGATTTATTAATTAACAACTTCCTATCCCTAATGAACAATGAGAATCTGTCCATCAGGCGCTGTAGGCCGATAGGGGTCCTGGACAGGATTACTGCGTCATCCGCATAAAGAAGTACGGGGACACTGAAATCCTTGATTTTTGGTGCATCAGCCGCAACTTCCTTTAAAACTAGAGCTACTTCATTAATAAAAAGAATAAAAAGTAAAGGGGCGAGCACGCACCCTTGTCTAATGCCCCGCCTGACCCTAAACATGGGGGTGCACTCTCCTGCCTGGCCATAACGGACTGTAGAATTTAATTTAATGTAGAGTCTCGCTAAAAAATAAACAATAGACTCCGGTGCCCCCATTTCTAATAATTTAGTCCATAAAATACTGTGGTCCACCATATCAAATGCACTACTTAGGTCGGCAAAGCAGAGGTAAAGGGATCCTTTTTTTGCCTTTGTATATTTTCCGATTATCAAGTCAAGGTTGAGGCATTGTTCTAGTGTTCCTCTACCCTTCCTGAAACCATATTGGGATTCAGCCAGGATGTTGTTAGTCTCAGCCCACTCTGTCAGCCTAGCCATAAGTACCCGACTCATGATTTTCACAGAGGAGTCCAAGAGGAAAATTGGGCGATAGTTCTTCGCATCCCCCTTGTCTCCTTTCTTATAGATTGGTACAATTATGGATTCCTCCCATGTATGGGGGACACCGTTGCTTACAGCGGCATTAAATACCTTTGCAAGCAACGGACCCCAAACCTCTGGGACTGTTTTATATACGTCAATTGGAACCCCATCGGGTCCCTGGGCCTTCCCACCCTTACTAGACTTGATGCTGTCCCACACTTCGGCAGTGGTAATATCCAGGGGGATGACAGGCCGCCTTTCATCATAGTCTCCCCTGGATCTAGCCGAGTCAAAAATCGAGGAAATGTGGGTGACCCAGCTCTCCGCACTGACGTAAGCCGATAGTTCAGGTATCTTATCGTCCTTTAAAAAGGGGCTGTTAACAGTTGCCCAGAATAGAGAAGAATTTGCGGTGGAGGCTGCCTGGTCCAATTTATCCCATGCCTCTTGTCTTAGTTCTATTTTCCTTGACTTAATTGCGGTCTGATAGATCCCTCGCAGTTCTTTAATCATACTAATATCTCTTTTTTCTGCTGCCAACGCTATTTTAAGGCCCTTAAGTGCGATAGTGCATGCATGATCAAACCATCCCCTATACTGAGATTTCTTACCCCTGGGGATTATAGTGAAGTTGCTATCTATAATTAAATTAATTTTGATAAAATTATCCACAATATCAACAGTTCCTTCCGCACTTTCTAAAATTGTGACAATTTCCGTAAGACATTTTGAGACAATGGTGTTAGATGAAATATCCGCATTATTACCTTTCCATTTGATGCGGATACCATTAGGTCTATGTGGCTCAATATTATTAACAATACGTGGAATGGGGACCAATCGGTTTTTCCATAGTGAAACCTCAATAGTAATACAATTATGGTCACTAATTAAATTGTCCACAACCACAGGAACTGAGCACCAGGGGCTAATACCAGATGATACACAAATAAAATCAATAACTGTATTAGCATTCCTCCCTATATAGGTAGGAATTATATCGCCTGTGGAATTAACCTGATTAACCAAAATATCCATATCATGAGTAGTTAGGATTTTGTTTAAGGAATTACCGTAAGGGTTATGGGGGAAGTGACGAACACCATCCCCCCAATGGTCGATATAACCACATACCTTGTCAGCGTCAAAGGGGCATACGGTTGTGTTAAAGTCCCCTACCCAAATGATATCAAAAACGATATCAGATTTGGTTATAATATCTTCCATAGCAGACTCCAAAGCAAGCACCACCTGGTACCTTGAACAATCAAATATATTATTATAAAAATTGATTAAAAGGATATTTCTACCCTGCTCCTCTTGAAGCCATAAAATCTGGGAGTGTACACCAACCAAAACATGTTTCTTAACTTTGATGGGTACTTCTACAGAAATCAAAACCAGTAGCCCACCCTTTGCCCTGCCCGATAGTGAAGCCACAGCAGGCAAGTTGAAAGAAACAAAACCATTATAATTGATAGGATTAACACACCAGGTTTCTTGAAAACAAACAATATTAAAAGTGTTAATAAACTCTAACCAGCCCAGACAAATGTCCTTTGATGAGAGTCCCGCAATATTCCAACTAGCGATCAGACAGACACTCTGTCTACAAGGTCTGGATAGCGGGATAGAGCTAGTAAAACCCAACGGGGCAATATTGTGAGGCTGATCCACATCCGAATGAACCCGTTTCTCTTTGTCGCAGCAACTTGGCTTTCCATTGATAGTATCCGGGGGGTTGACATCCCCGCTAACATCTACTATGTCTAGCATCCTTTGTATAACATCCCCTCCCGGGCCACCAACAACGCCAACAACATCCACTGGTTCGGGCAAAACTGGTACCAGTCAGTCGTTGCAATCCAGGCCGCTCAGAATTTCGTATCGGTTTGACGTAGTAATATTAGGCCCGGGGAGAATATTAGCAACTCCTTCTCTTGACCCAAGCTGCACAACATTAGGGCGAGAATTAAGGTGCCTATAAAAATACCCTAAAGGCCGGAGAATTATCCCTTGTTCCCGGGGAGGGGATGATTGTGCTCTTAACAAAGCTGTAGAAGCAAGATGGGGGCTTCGAAAGTTAACTACAATACAGTCACCCCCACAGGTCTTGCGCGAGCTCCCAATCCAGTTAACTCTTCTGGTACTTAATATATCCCTTGCAACTGGGAATCCGCACTCCCGATGCAGCCAATCCAGAGTTTTATTTTTCAAGGAGGCATGGGATTCACTATAATTGTTATTGCCTGTCTTGTTAACTGGGGGTACATTGGTAAGAACTGCCACGAATGGGGAACAGGCCGGGGGTAAATCAGGCCTGGAGGTACCAATGTTTTTAGCGCTAAGTTCTGGCTGATTCACGTTAACTTTGGTACATGTCAGACTATGTTGTCCCTGGGTCTGCAAGGGGTCTAAAACACTTCTTCTCTCCTCGCAGCCTTCTCCATATGAAGTCCTGTGAGAATTGGTCTTAGCCACTGATTTAACAACCTTGGGAGTTTGTCGAGAGACATGTCTATTTCCTGAGACCACATCGTTAACTTCAGTATTTTTATTGGCGTTAAGATGTGATTCTACCAGGCCTCCTAGTCTGGCCACTTCATTGGTTACCATATCTAGTTTATTCAATAATGGTTTAATTAGAAGCTCAAACTTGGCATCAATCATACTGATTAGGAGGTCCAACTGCCTACTATCAATGGTGACCGGATTACTGTCCTGCGCTACGGCAGGGTCACCAGCAGGTTTAGTAGGCAAAGGGTCAGCTCTCTTAGATAATCGAACCCCCCCCCCTTTTAGAATGTGTATTCTTATTATGAGTTCTACTAGAGCGTAGTACTCTCTGGGATGTTGGAGCCATCTGGGTAGCAGTCGGTGGTTCTAAAATAGTTATCATTTCCTCGGGTGATAGGTCAGCGGAGCTGTTTCCTTCTAAGGCGCTAGCCACTATAGTGCCTTCCATACCCTTATTAGGCTCATTGTACTCATTACTAACATCCTGAATCAAATTAGCTGAGGGAGTATGAAAATTTGTATTTGGGGGGGTTAGAGCAACAATTTCAGGTCGCCCCAGTGACTTCCTACGCTCCTGGTTTATCTTATCAACCATTTTCACAAGGTAATTATCCATGGTCGATTTTGCCGACGTCGGTTTAGCTTTGGACATGGACATAGATTAAACTGGTACAACCCTGTAACAGAAACTACGAATAGTGAGTACTTATCAGCCCTTGTATGTACACTGATTTCCTGCTATATTATCGGATTTGAACAGAATAATGGATTCTCCGACAGACTATTACCGAATGACAGATCAGAGGAGGCGCAGCCCCCACCTGCCCCCTCCTGTCCCGGACTGTCACAGACTGTCCGCCCTTTGTCCGGGCTTCGTCCGGGGCGTCCCGCTGCGCGTCCCGCGCTGCGGTACCGGTTGATATTTAAGGAATACAGGGGCCAATAGGCGGGAGGGAGTGCCGCGACTCAGGTGCAAGCAATCTCGCACGGACTCCTGGGAACTGGAGTCCGTCCAGCAGCCCCTTTCACCCTCAGCAGCGTCACAGCGGTTCCAGGCACAGCCTTTCAAGGTAAGACAGTCTCAAAGGTTCCAATGCCCCCAACAGCGATGCGGGACCCGCGCCAGCGGGTTCCGCGAGCTTATTTAAATGATTGTGGGCGGGAGGGAGTGCCGCGACTCAGGTGCAAGCAATCACGCACGGGCTCCTGGGAACTGGAGTCCGTCCAGCAGCCCCTTTCACCCTCAGCAGTGTCACAGCGGTCACAGCGGTTCCAGGCACAGCCTTTCAAGGTAAGACAGTCTCAAAGGTTCCAATGCCCCCAACAGCGATGCGGCAATCATTTTTTGGGAAAAAAAGCAACTGGGTGCATATGTCTTGTTGTGCTGTCGCGTTTTGATAAAATACTACCCACAGCCACCTGGGAGACATCTGCCTCCATAAAGTAAGGCTGCATGGGGTCTGGATGTCTGAGTACTGGGGCCGTTGTGAATTTCTCCTTAAGTAAATTAAAGGCATCATTGGCCTCCCGGGACCTCTCAAAAGATACCTTCTTTTGTAAGTGTCTAATAATGGGTTTTCGAATGTTAGAAAAATGGAGGATACTTTGTCAGTAAAAGTTAGAAAAACCCAGGAAGCTCTTTACCTCCTTTACTTTGGTTGGTGGTGGTCAATGCAAGATCACCTGGACCTTCTTTCTGTCCATGGTCGCACCCTCTGGGGACAAGATATATCTCAGGAACTCAACAGACTGGGTATGGAACGTGCATTTATCCAATTTGGCGAAAAGAGCATGTTCTATGAATTTGTTGCAAGACTGTCCTGACATGATCTCTGTGTTCATTCATGCTATGTGAATAGATCAGGATTTCGATGTATACGACAACGCAAAATGTCCAGCAAATCTCGCAGAACCTTATTGATGAAGTACTGGAAAGCTGCTGGGGAATTACACAACCCAAATGGCATAACTGTGTATTCAGAAGGTCCAAACTTAGTTCAAAAAGCAGTCTTCCATTTGTCACCCTCTTTTCACGAATGAGATGGTATGCACGACGCAAGTCCAGTTTGGTGTACATAGTGGAGTTCAAACGTGATCTAATGAGTCTGGGATTAATGACAATGGATATCTGTTCTTTACGGTCACTTTGTTCAATGCTCTGTAATGTATGCACACCCACAAATTGTTCCTCTACGAAACGAAGAAGAGCACTGATGATGCAGGAGTAGTGGAAATTTATATAAACCCTAAGGCGAGCATGTCATCTAGGTATTTTTTAAATGTTCTGTTTCGGGCTCCGAGAGAGCGTGAACACGACTGCAGGGTTGTGCAGCACCTATGGGAGGTAGTTGCGTAGCTCTGTGTTGGTCCAAGAAGTCTTGAAAGTCCTGGTATTCTACTGGAAGCTGGTTCAAAGGGCCTTGTTTTAATGCTGCACAAGTCAAGGGAGACTGAGCTCCTTGGGTGTTATTACAGCAATGAGTTTGACAGAAATGGGATCCCAAAGTATCAAGTTGGAGGGACCAGTCAATGACAGGGTTGTGCAGTTGAAACCAAGGGATCCCTAAAATAGCGCCAAAGGTAGGTTTGTCTATGGGATCAAAGGTCAAAGTCTCAGTATGCCCATTCTCACATACTAAAGATAATGTAATTATTTTGTATACAATCATCCTATTAGAGAGCTTGGAGCGATCCGCATCTATAACATATTCGAACTCCTCTTTCCTAACCTGTGGGATATGTAAAGAACTGGACAAGGCTAGAGCTAAGACGTTTCCTGTAGCTCAAGAATCTACGAGCATTGGTAGACCCTGTCTCTGTTGGGGTGAAATAAGGGTGACAGGTATTGTTAAATGTCGTGGAACCTGATGTAAAGTATTCAGGTAATGGGGGGTACAAGAATCACAACTGACTGATTGATCCCTATGCCAGTCGGGCTCTCTAGTTTTCCTGCACCGTATCAGGTGACAAGGCGCTATCCATCCAAATTCCCTTCTGTTTGGCAGAACTTTCCCATGCAAAATGCCCTGCTTTACTGCAATACAAACACAGGCCTCATTTCTTTCTTCATTCCTTTTCCTTGGTGGTGAGAGGACCATGCAAGCCCTCAATCTACATGGGTTATGTATTGTCCTAATTCTTAAACTCTGCCTCTTTCCACTCAGACCGCACAACTAGTAGATTGGGTTTCCCTCTGGGGCGTTCCCCCCCCTTTCGTTCATTTAACCTATGGTTCAAGCCTGACCACTAATTCAATGAACTCCGAACAATCGGAAGGTAAATCTACCATGTGCGCCAGGGAATCCTTTGTCATCCCTTAACCATCTGTAAACGAGGCAGGTTCTTTCTTTTTTTTATTTTTTTTTTTTTATTTAGTTTTGAAAAACATAACAATGTGAAAATATCGGCTGTGCAGACAGTTAAGAGCAAGTACGGAGATACAACATTACACTCCCCCCTCTTATACAAAAAGTAGTTCAGCATCAGGGCAGCGGACCATAGAAAGACCCCCATCTAGAGCCCACCAGTCTCATCCGCCCGTGCCCACTAAAGGGAAAGGACGCAGTCAGGACACACCAAACATGCTCAGCGGACACCCCCATCTTCGGCTCAACTCCCCCAATGCAGCCCGCCTCGAGAGCGTACAGCCCCCCAATACCCAACAGGGAGGAATACCAGAACTACCCTACTCCCGTAGGCACTATTTCGGAACTGGCTCGCGGTGGGGAAGAGCTCGGGAGGGTAGCGATATAGGTCTTGTAGGGACCCCAGATATCTTTGGGACGCGCCACTGCAGGGAGGAGACTGGCGTAGATCTCGCTATTTGTGCTGCAATAAGCCATAGACGTGAGCCATGTCCCGGCCGTGGGGGCCGTTCTACCGCCCCAATGTTTTGCCACCTCCCGCTTGGCGAGTAGCAGGCCCAGGGAGGCAAGCCTGCGGACATTCTTGGGGAAATTTACGGTGTAGCCCAATAAAGCAACCTCCGGAGTGGGAACCAGCGTGAGCCCCAACATAACGCCAAGGATCTCATGTATCTGCGTCCAGTATGATTGCAGTCTGGGGCATGTCCAGGAGAGGTGCACAAAGTCAGCGTGTGGTGCAGCGCATTTCCAGCATGTGTGTGGGCGCGCGGGGTCAATGGCGTGGAGCCTAGCAGGGGTCATGTAGCAGCGGCGAAGAAATTTATAATGGAGGAGCTTATGTCGACTATTGAGTGATATCGCGTTAGTGACTTTGCAACAAGCGGTCCATTGGTCATCTGTAATCGGCCTACCCAAATCTGCCTCCCAAGCCGCTCTCAATCGGCCATCCTCACATGGAACCAGCGCTGCGCATGCCTTATAAAGCTTAGAAACCATATGGGCACCCGAGTCTTTGTCAATGAGGATAGTTAGGGGCTCGAAGGATGCAGGCTCGAGAGGGAATCCCGCAATTTCTGAACGAGCCGCACAATAAAGTCGGCGCAGGACAAATTTGTCCATGAACGTGGCCTCACTGAAGCGCTCCTCCTCCGAGACAGAAAATATGTGGCCCCCAGGGTAGAGGTCTCCGATCTTAGTAAGATGAAACTTGGTCAAAGTACGCTGAACCAGTGCCTCCCCCGTGCCAGACAGCAACCCGGGGTTGGGAAGTGGAAAGGCAGGTTCTTTCTTCCTCTGGTTACTGGGTTTCCCTGACTAGTTTACCTAAGGCAGTAATGCAAGTAAGGAGATCCTTATTTCCCTGACGTAGGTTTAACAACTCATTATCACTGGCCGGGATAAAAGTGTACTTAGCAAAGACTGCGCATCATCTCTTTGAGCCTTCCAAAATCATGTCAAATCTCGTCATTATTTTCAGAGCGCGGAATAGCCCAATTAGCAGATGTCTCCCCAGAATAGCATATGATAATGCCAATCCTAGTTGCATCTGAGGGAAAGGCTCCGGGTTTACAAACACTAGACTGGAGTGGTTACTGACATGAATAGGATTCGCTTTTCTAGTAGCGGAAGAACTTTTTTGATTTCCCAAATTGCCAAAGAGTGAAGGTTGCAGAACAGGACGTTTACCCTTGGGAACCGCCCCAGTACCTCCCCTCAGATAACCATGGGGAGTGAAGAGGGCGACATCGGACCAGTTAGTCCAAAAGCGACTAATTTTCTGGGTCAGGTCCTGAACGTGTATCTGGAGATCCATATCATCCAAGCAGTGGAATAATGCAAGGCTTGGCCTTCTGTTATGCACTCACCTTGTCCCAACCGTAGAGATGATCCTGGAGCCGATGCTGGACTTCCTATGCCCCTCAGGGACAAGCCCATTGAAGGAACAGAAACTCCTCAAACCAAGTGCTATCCTTGGGGGAAGAGGGATTGGGATACAATAAGAAAAGATAGACTTTCGGTACTAGATCTACTCGGCGGCTATACGACACTGAGTACAGGATTTTTCATTCCCGAGACCTTCTGTGTCTGCGAGGTAGATCTGCACTGGACCAGAACCACTGATTCTGAGATGATTCAATGCATTGGAAATAACAAGAAGAGGCAGTTACCATCAGTACACTAAGAAGCCTCTGTATGCAATGGCCATGCATTAACTTCAGTAATCTATGCGTACAAGTTTCATCAGCAGCACAGATCACAAAATCACAGATTGGAGTGTGGGACACTCTTTAGAATTAAGCTCGGAACACAGATCTCTGTACAAGGTTCATACATATATCAAACACTATGAAGTGCTTTCTGTTGGGACTGCTGTTCATCAGAAAAAAAGGGAGCTAAAGTCTTTAGATCTTGTGCAATCACAATTCAAGCGCCAAGGTTGCAAGAAGGACCCGGAGCATGAACACACAAGCAGCACTGGAGGAAATCACGGAGAGCGCATGCAGGAAAAGTCTATAGTCTTTGAAGACGGAGCTACTTGGTCCTGCTTACTACTACAGGAGGAATAGTGCGCACTAACCCGATATCAAGTAGTTATTCTTGTTCTTCCATATATCTGAAGTTTGAAGAAGATAGAGGCTTTGACTCAGGGAGTCACGATGAACAGGAGTAGTTGTGCAGGAGGAACAGATGAAGGAGGCTTCAAGGGACTGGAGCCATAGGAACCACTGGTTCAACTTGAACTTGAAGGAGACTAGAGTGCTTTTCAGTTCCAGCTGGATTCTTCAAGCGAGTGGGAAGGGTGAAGCTTGTTCCGCAGGGAGAGAGGCCAAGCCACGACTCTGGGTTGGGCGTGTTTTATATACCCTCTCAAAGGCTCAAAGGATGCTCAAAGGATGTAGCTAGTACATGTGTGGCACATTGAGCACATGCCAGTCTTGAAGGTTCTCAACGACACTTAAAGGAAACATGTGTTAGTACACTTGCTTTGACCTTACAAGAAGGGCAGGTGCAACTTAACAGTTGGAACCAATTAACCAGGAAACAAATGTATCGATTTTACTCAAACATGCCATTACCACTACCACCAAACAGACCCCATGTGCCTTCCCATTGACCTGGTGCCATGGACCAGTTAAATATATGGGCATCCTACTTCACCTCGAGAAGCACCAGGTGATGATGCTGAATTACGGCCCGCTATGAACCCTATTGACTCAAATCGACTGATGGATTCGACTTCCTCTTTCTATGACGGGCAGGATCACAATAATTAAAATGTTGATCCTCTCCCGCTTCCTCTACCTGTTCCTTAACATCCACGTACCAATACATTTCTTCTTACTCTATGCCGTTTAGTCCTCAAACTTATTTGGCCATGCCAGCGACCTCATATATGCTGGGACACTTTGGTGCTCCCATACATGAAAGGCAGGTTTAGAGTACCTCACTTCCAGCTTTATTACCTGGCCGCGCGATGCCAATACGCCCATCATTGCTACCATGCTGACGAGAGACTGCTATACACCAAACCAGAGCTGGACCTTGCTCTGCCCACACCACTTGCCTCCATACTTCCCAGGGGCATCCCATTGGACCCCAAAGATGGCCAAATGCTTTCCACACCTAAGGAGCAGATTTTCTCCTCATGACATGGACTTGCGTATACATAGCACAATACTGTGGTGAGGTTCACTCAAATGTTGGAGATTGACCTGGTCGCTAATCCACCTACATCCTGCTGGAGTACATCCAGGATCTCCCCAAAAGCGCTAGACGGCTCACTGTGATGGTGCTACTCCTAGTCAAATGTAAGGCTGCAAAACATTGGAGTGGGCGCCTGCCTTGCACCACAACTACATGGCTCACCGGCATGATGTACTGTGACACTACCAGTGAAATATATGCCTCTCTCCAACACCCAACCTCTAGATCGAAAGATATCTGGCAACCCCACCGAGAGTATTTATCCACTACTGATCAGTCCCAAGCACCCTGCTCCATAATATCGGAGCCTTCTCAAGCTATTCAATAACTCACACTCTGGTCTTCTCCTACCGCATTCCCCCTTCACTAGCCCCTCACATATGCCACGCTCATGACGGATTGGCAACACCCCACAATATGTCTCTCCTATCCCCAAGCATTCCACTCCCCCTTTTATTGAAAACTTTTTTCACAGCGTAAAGGTTGACTCACCATCCTACTTTACTTTTAGACGGTATGGCCTTAGCGACCTTGTATATTCACAGTTGATGTAATAAAGAGGTTTTTTGGATGCTCATTTGTTTACGTTCATTCACCTATTATAAACCATATCGCATACATGGACTACACTGTATCTTTAATAAAGGTTCGGATCAGGGGCGGGTTCAATGATTTCTTGGAATGTTGCTGGCCTGAAGGCAAAAATGGATTCTCCTGAATGGGTCGAATTCATTGGTAGTTTTGATGTATGCCTTTTTCAGGAGACTTGGTCCTGCGAGCCCCAGCTTATGCAGGGATATCTGAATTTCTATGTTCCAGCAATTAAGGGACCTCAAGGGCGCCCTATGGGTGGCCTGACAATTTGGGTTCGTCAAGATTTATCTTTGATGGTTATCGAAGTACCAACTGGGTCCCCTGATATTCAACTAGTAATAATAATAATACAGAAGCTTATAGAGCGCGACAGCTACCCCAGACAGGGGCGTCCCGGCGCTAAACCTCAGGCACTGCAGCAATCGAAGAGAGAAGAGAGCCACCTCAAGTGTGTTAATCTGATGTGAACAGCCAGCTCTTCAGGGCCTTCCGGAAGCCAAGTTCTGTGTTAGCCTGACGAAGGTAGCCTGGCAAGGAGTTCCACAGTGTGGCTGCTCTAACCGTGAAGGTTCTCCCACCCAGGCGAGATTTCCTAAAGTGGAAGGATTGTAGCAGGTTTTGGGAGTTTGAACGCAACGCGCGGGTATGTTTGTAGGGGCGCAATCTTTCTTTCAGATAGCTCGGGCATTTACCGCTTAGAGCCCTGTAAGCCAAGGTCATGGCCTTAAAAACGATTCTCTTCTCTACTGGAAGCCAGTGGAGTTTCAGAAAATGCGGAGAGACATGGTCTCGAAGGCAGACGGCAGACCAGTCTCGCAGCCGCATTCTGTACCATCTGGAGTCGATGAATCTCATATTTAGGCAGACCAAGGTACAGGCCATTTGCATAGTCCAGCCTTGAGGTAACTGTTGCATGGACTACAGTTTTCCGGCAGTCTTCTGGTAAACAATGCAGTATTTTCCGTAAGTTTTTCAATTTACTGAAGCAAGTTGCTGAGACTTGCTGTATTTGAGCTAAGAAGGAGAGATCTGTCTCCCATCTCACCCCTAGGTTCCGGATGCATTTGGCGGGAGAGGGAGGTGGACCCGTTTCTACCGGCCACCACAACTCTGCGTCAGGGACACAGCCCTGACTGAAGAACAATACTTCGGTCTTCCCCGCGTTCAACTTTAATTTGTTTGAGTTCATCCAAACCGCAATATCCCGTAAGCAGCCTTTAAAATTCCTAAAAGCCTCTTCCGTCTGCTCCTTAAAAGAGAAAAACAACTGGGTGTCGTCAGCATAGGAAATCGCTTTTATACCCCAGTTGGCTATCAAAGAGAAGAGCGGAGCGAGGTATAGATTGAAGAGTAGGGGGCTCAAGGCCGATCCCTGCGGTACACCACACCAAAGCTGTTTCGGTTCGGACTCATATGGCTTAAGGGCAACCCTCTTAGTACGGCCCCTCAGATAGGATGTCAGCCAGGACAAAACTTTACCCCCAAAGCCCGCGGCGTGTAATCTCTGGATCAGTATGGAAAGGTCCACGGTATCAAATGCCGCAGACAGATCCAAAAGCACCAGCATTGCCGAGGCTCCTGAGTCCAGAGCCCATCTAACTGACTCTGCGACCTCAAGGAGCGCCGTCTCTGTACTGAAGCTGGCCCTGAAGCCTGATTGTGTGTCATGCAGGGACCCTCTGAGCTCGATGAAGGAGGTCAATTGAAGTTGCACCAATTTCTCCAGCATCTTGCCTGGGGCGGAGAGTAAGGAAATGGGTCTGAGATTACTAAGGTCGTCCGGGTCACCATTTGGTTTCTTTCGTAATGGTAAAAGAGTTGCATGTTTCCAAGAGTCCGGGAAGATACCCGTTTCCAGCGAGGAGTTCCATAGCTGGAGGAATGTATCCGCCATAGGGGCGGATATTATTTTCCATAATTTAGGTGGGCAGGGATCATCAGGAGCGCCTGAGCGGCATCTCTGAATTACGGCTAGAGCATCCAGTGATTGTATTGGCGTAAAATTGATAAGCATAGGAGCATCTAACGCGGTTGGAGATTTGTCTGACGCCATAGTTGGCTCCGATGGTACAAAGGAGTCGTAGACCT
Source organism: Triturus cristatus (assembly GCF_964204655.1). NCBI lineage: Eukaryota > Metazoa > Chordata > Amphibia > Caudata > Salamandridae > Triturus > Triturus cristatus. The sequence goes on along the minus strand of NC_140590.1, from coordinate 613,553,197 downwards.
TTAAAATTTTGTTTTCAAAGTGATTGGCTATTTTGCCACACAGGGCTGGGGTGGGTCTAACATTGGTCTCCAGTGCCTTAGGGTTAAAAAAGGATTGAACTACTTTAAAAACCTCGCGACCAGAGTGGTCTGCATTCTGGATGCGGTTGATAAAGTAATCTCTCATCGCTGCTTTTATGTCCTTATGATAGTCTTTTAATGCTTTTTTGTAGGAAGCCTTGGTTGAGTCGCTATAACTCACTCTCCACTGGCGCTCCAATCTTTTGCACTTACTTTTTGTGGCTTTAAGGGCGCATGAGAACCAGGCGGCAGTTGGGGACAATCTTGTGGATTTGACTACTCTAACCGGTGCTACCGCGTCTACTGCAGAAGCAATCCATTGATGAATGGAGACTGCGTCTACATTTGGGTCAGAGGATAGGTGGGGACGAGTAGCCTGTAAAACAGTGCTTAGGCCAGCTTCATTCAGATTTTTCCAATTTCTCTTTAGCGTCCAGTGGGTGCCCTCCGCTCGCCCACCGTTTAGCAGGGTAAAGCCAAAAGGGATCAGATAATGATCTGACCACGTTAAAGGGTCTGGACTCTCCATATTTAAATCCAGTAAGAGTGGTAAATACTAAATCTAAGGTGTGGCCTGCTATGTGCATGGGCGAAAAAAACCTGTTGAATGAGATTAACGCCAGCTAAGGCAGATATAAGTTGACCTCCTTGTGCGCAGTTAGCATCGTCAGCATGTACATTAAAATCTCCTAGAACCATAAAATTGGTGTACTTTACTGATTTTTGAGCAATCAAACTGCATAAATTCTGCAGAGCCGTTGTAGCACATTCGGGGGGGTCTGTAAATAAGGATGCTAGCAAGGGCAAAAGTTGGATTGAATTGTATGCAGAAATTAAGACCCTCAATGCCCTGCTCAGCCAGCGAGTCCGAGGATGCCATCTCCCACGAATCCTTGAGGATAATGGCCACCCCACCCCCTCTTTTTCCGCCCTCCCGATTGGCAAAAAAAAAGTTAAAGCCAGAGGGTATAGCCAAAGCAATTGATGTAACCATATCCAGGTGGAGCCAGGTTTCTGTCAGAAACAGCAAGTCCCAGATACCATTGTTTAGAAGTGACCACACCTCTGTGGCATGCCTAACCAAAGATCTGCAATTAATAAGGGCTGACTTTATATTAACCTTACGGTCCTTCGAAAGGCCCCGGGGACCAGTTTCTCTCGTGTTGGTAGCCTTATCTAAACACAAACTCTTGTGGCAGGTCCCGCAGCTAAGTGGCAATGGGGCGGCCGCTAGGTCAAACTGATGAGATCTAGCGCAGAGAGGACCTTGGAGATCCAGCAGCTCGTCCCGCGACCAACGAACAGACCGACCGCTCCTGCAACTGGCATGCTGGCCGGCTCTGGTCGGCGGCCGGTCGCGGACGGGCGCAGACGGGCTTGCCTTAGGCGCGCCAGTGGCGCGCCCGCTGCGCACGTCCGCTGCGCGCTTCCGCTGCGTGGCCAGCAAGCCATCTGCCTAAAATACCCTGGAACAGGAAATGAAGGGCGAGAGGTGGGCGGAGTCGCGTTCGTCCCTCCGTTCAATCGGCACTATTAGCCGTGATGGACCGGGGACCGCGACCCGCGAAGAGAGCACACACTGTTTGCAGCAGGTAAGTAATTAAGCCCAGAAGCAAGTAGTTCCCAATATAAAAGAGCACAGTTGTTTTTAGAACATTTAAAAGTAATTTAAAAACAGGTCATGCAAATAAGCAATGTGTGTCGGTACACCAAACACAATACAAAATAGCAGCTTAGTATTTTATCGTTAGCTGAAAAGATATGAGAGATAGCTTCGCCTTGCGCTGTAACCTAGATAGTTAGGCTATCATTGGGCCCCCTGGGTGATTTGGACATTTATACCCTGTATATGAGAGGGACCAAGGGGTCTAGATCACGGGTCCTGGTTTGTTTGGATTCCCTTATAGACCAGCACTCGAGTGAGAGGGGAGTGCTTGTCGCTGGGGACTTGAATGTTACTTTCGAACCTCTCCTGGATCCAGACCTTGGGTGGGGTGTTGATCCTGAGGAAGACCAGTTCTGGGGAATACCTGGGCTTGACCTCGAACCAATTAAAAGGTGGACTGAGGCCGTAGTCCAGGTCAATGCACTTTGTTACGAGCAAGGACTGAGGGCGTTGAATGGTAGGACGCCGGGTGATAAATCGGGGGCCAATACATTTGACAATGGTCGTCATTCAAGTAGGATTGATTATGTCCTTTGTAGTTTGAAGCTATGGCGATCTATAAAGGACATGGTGGTCGAATTAAGAGTTGAGAGCGACCATAATCCTATATGCGTAACTCACTGGTGGTGGAAGAGTAGCCAAACATCAATAGAGGTGATGGAACCTAAGCCACCTGAAGTTGTCCCCTCAAATGACATGCGCAGACTTAAGTGGCGCGAGGTCAAGATCAACGACAAGGCCTTTGCCGATATTGACAATAAATTAGCTAGAGCTACATTGGATCTTGAGGGTGCCTTGGCCATCAAGACAGGTAGTGCTCTAGCTACTGGATTCCATGAAACATTGTTTGAGGGAATAAGTTTATATTTTATGAAACCAGTAAGAAAATCCAACAAGGCCCCACCCAAGCGGCTACGATGGTGTGATGGCGATTGTAGGAGAGCCAGGGCTGATCTGGCTGCAGCCCTTTTTAGTGGACATAATGATCGTGTCCGAAAGGCCAGACAAATATATAAAAAATCTGTAAGACAGGCCAAAAAGAAATGGGACGAGCTCCACTGGCTTGATTTGAAGGGAGCGTGTTATGCTAGGGACCCCCGACTATTTTGGAATATTATTAAGTGGGATAGAGGAGGGCTGCCTGATAGACCCTCAAACCATGACTCTCAAGAGGAATGGTTAAAATATTTCAAACCACAATATGCTTGTAATCCCAAATTTAATTTAATCTGGGCTACAACCTATGTTTTTTACTCCCAAGGCCCTTTTAGCAGAAAAGATGCTCTAATGGCCCTGGGATCTGTTGCAAGTGGGCGCGCTCCGGGAACAGATGCGGTTCCACCTGATGTCTTTCTGCACAATAAAGTTTGCTGGAGCAAGTACATCACTTTATTGGCAAATGCTGTGGCTGAAGGTGCGCCAGTCCCTAAGTCATGGGGGGGGGCAGTTATAATCCCCGTGTTCAAGAAGGGAGACAAGGCACTCCCAGGTAACTATAGGCCAATTAGCCTGATAGACTCCATCCAGAAGGTTATAGGGAGGATGGTTTTGAACCAGATATTAGAGTGGATTGAAGACAACAAGATTCTGTCCTCCTTTCAAGTGGGTTTCCGTAAGCTGACCAGTACAGTGGACCAGGTTTTTTGTTTTGTCCAGCTCCACTGGAAGGTAGTTACTTTGGGAAAAGGCAGCCTTTATGCCGCTTTCATGGATTTGAGAGCTGCCTTCGATCTTGTGCCTCGCCTACGTTTGTGGGCAGTGTTAGAAAAACTAGGTCTCCCCATAGAAATCTTTACCCTGGTAATGAGGTTACATGAGTCTAATTTTACCAGGATTCAGTGGGGGGGGGGGGGGGGGCTGGTGATGTCACTCCTGAGTTCCCGGTAGAGCGTGGTGTGCGCCAAGGTTGCACCATGGCACCCACGCTCTATTCACTGTATATTAACGGGATAGTTGACCATATGCTCTGTGCTAGCACTGACGCCCCAAGGTTGGCTGGAGTCACCATCCCAATACTGATGTTTCTGGATGATACGCTTATTGTATCCAAAACCCCGAGTGGCTTGCAAAGAGCTTTGCTTGTGTTTGACGATTTTTGTCTTGGCCATGGTCTGGAGGTAAATGTGGCTAAAACGAAATTTTTGGTTTTTAATCCACACCCAAGCTACAGAGGGAAAAAGCTATTTATGAATGGACAACCATTAGAGATGGTTAACAATTTTATGTACCTAGGCATGCACGTAGCAAATGATAATAAATGGTGTAAGAACATAGAGATGGCCGCCCTGAAATTTAGGCAACTATCGGGAGCACTAAGCAGGGAGCACAAAAAATCTTTTACAAAACCAATAAATCCCGTGCTCCAAGTTTATGAGGCTAAGGCCTTAAGCTCTGTGCTTTACGGGGCAGAGCTATGGGTATTTGACCAGCTAGCTTCTTTAACTAGAGTTGAAAACAAATTTTTTCGAAGTATAACTGGCCTTCCCCAGAGTACTCCTTTGGTACCTTTAAGATATGAACTAGGTAGGAAGGCCATTTCGGATATAGCCAAACTTCGGCCGGTTTTATACTGGCAGAGACTTTGGACCACTCCTGAGCTTTCCCATTATGCTAAAGGTCTCATGGACATCATAAAATTAGATGTGTTTCATAAGATCGGATGGTTGAAGAACCTCCATGAGACCTTGAATGATATGGGTATGGAGGGGTTATGGAGTGACCCGGTGGCTGCTCTGTTCCCCTCAAAGAGATCCCTTAAAATGGCATACTGAGTAGAGCAATCCCTTCGGGGATGTCTGGCTGTTATCTGGAGGCAAAAATTACACCTGCTCTAGAACCGTATTGGGACTTGGTTGCCAAACCTGGAGACAGGAAACTCTATTTCCAGTTTAGAGCTGGTTCTTTACCACTCAGGTCTCCGACAGGAAGGTGGTCCAGTGCATGTGAGGAAATATGTCCTGCCTGTGGGTTACAAGTAGAAACAATCGCCCACTTCCTGTTTGTCTGCCCTGCATTTGCTACTCCAAGACGAGTTTGGTTGTCCCCAATGTGCAAGACTTTAGGTACTAGGAGTAGTGTTGTGGCATTAAGAATTTTGCGTACAAGCACCTTACCAATCATTTCTATAGCATTAGCCAAATTTCTGGGATGGGCATGGATTTTACGGAATAAAGCCATTAAGCAAACCCTTGAAGTCCTCTAACAAGAAACTGGGGCTCGGGTTTCTCCTTTTGCATCATGATATGTTTTTTTTAATCAACAGAGTAATTTATACATTGCAGTAGACTTTGTTGTCATTTTTAACTATGTATTTCTATTTTCCAGTCTTTTGACTTGTTTAATGCTTTTTTAAACTTTTCTAAGTATTTATTGATGTTTTTTTTTAATAACTTGTTTGGGCACTAGATGTCAAGTTTTGTTTTATGTTTGTGTCTTTTATGATCTTTTTAAAATCGAATAAAGACTGATGATGATGTATCTTTAATCAACACTTCCTTCGCTCTGTGCAATTGGTCCTTGTGATTTTGCTTCATGTGTTTTTCATACAATGCTGCTCCATGGTGCTACTACTAAGACCCTTTCTGCAGTACTTGTATATTCAAATGCATGCTAGCTTCACCATCAATGGCAATTACTATCTCTGTATGCCTTTGTACTGTTGATCACCTTAAAATGTATAAAAGCAATCTAAAAAAATGGAAAACACAAAAGCTTAGTAACAGCTGGTGCAAGGTACTCTATTGATTCACGGGATTCTGGGGGAAGCTTGCAGAAACTCAATGGAAAACCACACCAAGGCCCTCGTAATGGCAGGTGTAAGGTACTCTATTGGTTCACAGGTTCTGGGGGATCCCTCCCGGGACTCATGTGCAATGAAATCACAGGATCTGGGGAACATCAGTCATGCTATCATAATGTGCGATTAAACGCCACAAGGGTAATACAATATGAGCCCTGCATGCTAGAACCACTACACAGAGGACACATGAGGGGGTCATTACACTGAGCGGAAGTAACCTGAGTCATTGGCACAGCGGCAATGCATCTCTGTCGGTTCAGGTTGGTCTTGGTGCTTCGGAGATCTTTGAAGCCAAATGGTTTCTAAGTCCCCGGTTTCAGGAAAGGCTAGGAAGGGAACAAGTTGACAGCAATCCAGGGTCCAGGACCTTGTGGACAGCATAAGTGTCAAAACTCACTCCATCATAGCAAGTAGCAGGGTCCAGGGCAGGTCTTGTTGTGCAATAGTTTCTTCTAGCTTGTAGTATCCCTGTAGCTTGAGCAGAAGGTTAGCGTAATGGCCCTTGGGGTCCACTTCTTTGCCCTGGTTACAAGAGGGAGAGCAGGTCCAGTCTTCTAGGCTCTTATCAGGTCACAGACAGCAGGCCCAGTCCTCTTCTGTTCTTCCCCAGTTGCAGAAAGTGTTCTGAGGGTAATAGGGATGCTTCATTTATAGCTGTCACTAGCCTGTGGGAGGGGGTGACTCCTGGCTCCTCCCTAACTAATGGGGTAAAAGTTTCCAGGTGTTTCCCTTCCCACATCTGCATCACTTCCTTTGTGCCCTTCTGCAAACAATCACACAGTGCCCCTGCCTGTCCAAATCCAAGATGGTGAAAACGCTTCTCCCTTTGTGCAGAGCCTGGGTGCTCACCCTGCGATGTGGCTAGGTAAATGAGCAACCACTCCTCTGTGGTCACTCAAAAAAAGATAAGGGGGCAGCTCCTCTTGCGCTGGGATTGATGCCTCCCTAACTGATCAAACAGAGGATGGCCCCTCTCAGGTGTCAGCTAACATTTGCCTGTAATAGGGTAGGTCTCCTTGAAGTTAATCAAGTTCCTGGGCACCACCCAGATGTTCATCCTGCCAGAGGAACAGAACACCTCCCTACTCTCAAGGCTTTTGTCTCCACTCTGGAAGCAAGTTCACACCTCATCAAGGGAACTATTCAGCTCCTTGGTGACCACTGAACTGACGCAAATGGGCCTCAAGGGCTTTAGGTAGAGAAAAAGGGAACTTTCTAAAAGCTCCATTTCTAAAATGTTTATTACAAATCAGACTTCACAAGTGAGTTGGGCTTGTAATAAATGTTTGATAAAGTCCATGAATGAAATGTGTAGGTGTTTCCTAGCCAGAGATAGCATTATCAAATGTAATATTGTATCAAAGTTCTTTCCTATGGAACAGCCAACCTGCTACAGATAAAATAGCTTTTGGGACCTTGTCATTGTAAGGACATGTTTAACATTAAACTTTTTCATGTCCAACTTTTAAATAAATATTGCACCTCTAAAATCAGTAATGCGTACAACTTCTCAAAGGAGAAAATAGTCAATATGCTCTCTTGCCCTAATAATCCTTTCAATACAGATATGACACAGTCCTTCTGTGATAATCTGGTGGACCTTTTTCATACAACAATTCTGAACATCTACTTTGAACTCGAACCCAGTAAATCAGGATCAGTCAGGTCTCCATTGTGCAAAGTTATGTTATCCCATAATGTGATTTTGTCCACATTATCACCTCTCTCCGCTGTGCAAGTTAAGAAGTTACCATCCCCTGTGTCTCCTACCCACCCTGGCAAAACATACAAGAAAAGCATTTCAATCAGCAGCTCATGACTTTTATTGGTGCGCATAAGCTTATGGACTCATCCCAAAAAGGGTTTCCAGAAATGAGCACAACACTGAATCATCATTGATAGCTGCGGTAGACAGCGTTCGATCAGTGGTGGATGCAGGAGAGGCTGCTACCCTTACATTAGATTTTTTTGCAGCCTTTGACACGGTCTCTCCCTTCTCTCATCCTGTCTATCCCAGTTTAGGATTAAAGACAACACTCGCAGCCTGTCAAGATCTTTTCCCTCGAATAGGTCGCAGACAGTAATATGTGGACATTTTGCATCCGAACCGTTTTTCCTCCCCTGTGGAGTTCTACCGGGTCATCCCTAAGTCCCACATTGTTTAATTAATTTGCTTAGTCTCTGGTTAGGCCTCTTCAGTCATTCTGCTTTTGTGTGTTGTCATACGGTGACGATACCCGGATTGTCACATGATAAATGTTTGTTAAGTGGCTCTGAACTTCAGGAATTGCATGTGAGAAATAAAAAACTGGATGAAAGATAACTGCCTTAAATTAAATGCAGATGAGACTTGGTCCTGGTTTTTTGACTGTCATAATTATATTTGGGATAACAGCTGGTGGCCCAATGTTCTTGTCTCCCCGTCAATTCAGCAAAAGCTCTTGTGGGGATTTTCGAAGAGAAACTATTATTTGATTCACAATTGAGCTGCACTGTTTCGTCTTGTTTAAACATCAGATCCTTGAGGAAAATCTTTCCCTTTATTCTTTTTGCTGTGCACAAAACAGTGGTTCTAGCTTTCATTTCGTTGCGGCTGGACTATTGTAATGCTGTTTATCTCAACATCAATAAAGTTTCTTCGGCTAATCTTCAAACTGTCCAGAATGCTTCTGCTCAGCTTATTCTGGAAATCCTCAAACATCAATCAGTGTCCGCGGAACTGATGAAAGTGCATTGGATCACAGTGTGGAAAATAATTTCTTTCAAGTCTCAATGCATTGCACATAATTTGTTATATAATCAGGGCCCCAAGTTTTTCTCAGATCTAAGTACCAGTGGTACACACCCAGCAGTAGGCTTTATTCAACCAAGTGCAAACTAGTAGTGGTACCTAGTATCCACCACATCATGTGGTGGAAGACCCTTCTCATTTGCCACAGATAAATTGTGGAACTCATTAACACGTCACATAACAAAAATTGAGAATAACCTGGTGTTTAGGAAAATTCTTAAAACTTGGCTCTCTACTCTCTAAGTGGGTTTCCATCTCCTAGGTTTGGTTTCCTCGCCCTCCATTTCGTGTTTGTGGCATGGTGCCTTAACACCTTTGGTTATATATGCGCTCCATAAATAGGTTTTTCACTTCATTTGAAATACGATGCACCCTGCCTTCTGGGCAGTAAAGCCTAGTTAGGGGTGGCTTATTAATATTTACAAGGAAGCTTTAAGCCTGTCAGAAGAAATTTAATTTGACAGTTCGAAATTGCAGTTTTAGAACTGCACAGACAGGCTTACACATGGTAGGCCTACAGTCGTTTACGCTGACACAGTAGTTAATGACACAATGGGTGCTGCAGGCTACTTGTGATGTCTAACTTACAGGCTCTGGGTATGCTTCTGTAAAATATACTAGGGACTTATAGGTAAGTTAAATATGCAAATTAGGTGTTTGCCAATTTCATCATGTTGATGGGGCGCACAAGGTCTTAATCACTGGTTAGCAGGTAAAATGTGTGCATAGTTCTACAGCCTGCAGAAATGTGATAAAAGACCAAAAACTAAAAAGCAGAAACAGGATGACCATTCAGAAAGGGCAATTTTGCTACAAGTATCCCTAGCTGCATGTTATGTTTTGGCCGTTTTACATTCGAGAAAAACGTTTTCATGATGTGAGTGGGCATTAACACAATAATTATCTCTGCTGAGTAATGTACACAGTAGGTTATTTTGTGGCTATAAATATCTTTTTGTTTAATTTATTCCCTTTTAGATAACATGAAAATTGAGATATCCTTTGGCTCTGCTTCGCCAAACAAAGACCTAGCATTTGAGAAAAATAGAGGTAGGAAAATTAAGTCTTCAATATATTGTTTAGCATATTGAATTTTCGAAGTATAAAAAAAGACAAGAACTGTGTTGGGAGTTATGCCTGTTATATGGCAGACTTCAGGCGCTGGACCAGAGTCTGTTAAATGGTTGGTCAGTGAACGAAATGCTTTTACAGAATCCCATGTGATTGTCTGAGTGAGGTACAGACACCTTCCATTGGCTGATGTTCTGCATCACTTCAAGATGAAGTTCGGTATGTACACTGAGGACACACAGATGCTTTCCTTGAATGTATTCAAGAAAGTGAATGGATTATCTTTAGCCCTTGAATGCACTGAATGGCGCTGAACTACCCAACACTTAATCCATTCAACTCAAGTTTATGCTCATTAGACCGCTTCCCAGGATGAGAGATAGCAAATATTGGCAATATCTTAGGATATTTGCCGACAGACAATTTTTGTGGTTAGGAATTCAAATATAATAGTCAATAATCACTTCTAAGCTACACATTTCCAACCAGTTGGGAATCTCCTTGAAAATGTGCTTTTACCATCTAGGGTGCATTTGAATGCTTTCCACTCACAGAGTAATAATGACTAATTCATTTTATTCAAACTTGCGATGTAAATTCAGCTTATCTCACATTACCAAAGAAGAGTGCTGCTTCAACAACTTTGTTCTATTTAAAACAAAGTGATCACATGTCCATCTTTCTGCAGCAAGTTCATTGGCTGGCGCAAATATATCAGGTTCAAATCTGAATGTGCTCTGTATCACATCTTGCATTCCACAGCTCTCTAATTCCTAAATGGCAAGTTTGCAACATACCCTTAAATCATTTAACAACCTCTTGTTTTATACCCTGAAAAAGATAGAAAATATGGAGTTTGAGTGCTCTCAGGGCACAAGGAATTTGCTTGTGGGACGCTATTCCTGAAATGATCCAGATACTTTGAAAACTTCACAAGAAACTAAACACTTTTTTTTAATTATTATTATAAGTACCAGTAAATAAAAATAATTACGGAGCAATAAATTCACCCTCTGTAGCATAAAAATAATATTACAATGCAGTATCAACACACTCTGCAAACATACAGAATTCCCCGAAACAGTTCCCAGTATCAGCAGAACTAGGTAATTCATATTGGATGTTTTTAATATTTGCTGTAACCTTTAAATGTCTACTGCAATCAAATCGGGTTAAAGCAGATTAGAATTGTAACTGGAAAGTTTGTTAGAGGGAAGACTATGGAACATGACTGGAAGTCAGTTTTTGATAAACACATTTTTATGTCAAGCCTGTATACTTTTTTTGTATGCACCGTAGTCTAGACTGATGAAAAGCTGGACACTCAGTACTTTATTCACAAAGCAGGCATACATTTGCTCATTTAGTTTCCTCCTATTCTTACAGTAGTTTTCCTGTTTTAGAATTCCTAGGTTTCCTATTTATGTCTAACCATTTTCCCATCCTAATTTTGCATAGTACTACACACTGTGTAAATGTAGGTCATGAGTCCAAATGCTCTTCACTAAATTTTTTTGTTTCCCTCTAGAGAATTTCCTACTCTACACCCTCAATTTTTGAAAGCGGTCCTACTCCTTTGCCACATTGGACATAGATATACTCTTACCCTTGATAGCAGTACATTTCTGATGGCTATATCTAACTGCAGATTTCTCACCTTTTGAGTATCCAAACAGCCTTGACTAGATCCACATTTTTCACCAGCAATTGCTCCCACATGCCGTTAAGTGGCGTCATTGGACTCCACGAGAACTTCTCCCTACCTGGGAAGTGATGGAGAGAGTTCGCATATAGATACCGCCTCTGTACACTAATGTATGTTCCTTTATTTGTGCACCCTTCGACATGGATCTAGAGCGCTGATCCCAACTATGTAAGTTGTGCTAACACCAAAATTCCAAAGAGCTAGACTGTGTCCCAAGTGAAATGTCCCCCCCCCCCCCCCTACCCTCAAGACCAGAGGCTTAAAATTGAATCATGAAAGCAAGAAGCGGAGTCGGTCACGGATCCAAACAATATCTGCATATATTGCCTAGGTATCAGGAGCCATTCGAAGTCATGCGACAAATGCTCCCTGATGCATCAGAATGCGATGAGGGACCAAACTCTAGACTGCAGAACACAAGAAATGGTTGTGCTCAACAGTGACCCGGATCTTAGATGCATGACCGCTCCCACTTTATACCATGGTGCTGTTCTCACTGCAAGTTCTTGGGTATGTCCAAATACAATTTGTGCCACAAAAGTAAAAAGTTAAAGTTGAATTTGTCTCCCTATTGCCACTGCAGCAACAGGGAATGGAGGGAGGGATGTTAGTCAAGCAGTTGGCACTCCAAGAGTCTTACTCCAGCTGGCGTCATCTGACTCAGATCTTGTTCTGATGCAGGCGCCCCAAGTTCCTTGCAACAGATAGTGCTTTAAAGAGACCATGCTGCACATTTTCAAACCAATGCAGACTCCTTCTGGGACACCTTCAGGCTCTATTTAGCTGTGTGGGCCGCAGTCTCTCTTTTAGCCCTGTGGAAGCCTACTGGTTTTTAAACCTTTTGTTTTACCTGCGTGTTTTTGCCAGCACTGTTATTTATAGCATTCCTTTTTATGCTACAAGACCCTGCTGTTTTCATGAGACATTTAGCTTTTCCTCAACTTTCTGGGGTTTTGCATCGTTGCTGTTGAATTTCTCGCTTCAAGTGCTGTACTTTGTTTTTCTGCTATTGTTTCCGTCATGCAGCAGTGTTGCACTCCACCACCTCCTTTTTGATAAAATCCAGGGGACATTCCAATGAAATGGAGTAAATGGCTTGGTGCTCAATTCTATTGGCACTAAAGCTCAAGAAATGTTTGATCATTTGCCTCCTCTGGTTGCGCCTCAAGGTATGGAAGTCTATGATGAATTTACCAAGGCTATGGACAGACTAAAATTGAATTTTACAGTGGAACTCCACATTGTGATGGAACGTTTCAATTTTTCTTCCAGGCATCAGATGTCTACAGAGCCCATTGAAAACTATGTTGCAGCATTAAGAGTTTTAGCTGCTAGTTGTGATTTTTGTTGCTCTCATTGAGCAATATTTGCGAGATCAAATTATTATGCATTGCTTTAATAAAAAAATTAAAGACATAAAAATCCATCACTCAGGGAAGTATTGAGGTCGTTAAAGGTATTAAGAGAGTTGTCAGATCTTTCAAGCTTTTGAATGTTGAGAAAGAAGGTCAATCGGATGTGGCTCTTATACGCAATGGTGACCAAAACAAATCTTTTAAAAATAAAGTATTTTCTTCCGTGAGCAAAGGGAAATGTGTTAAATGTGGGAGTTTTCCTCATTCTAACAAAGCGCTGTGTCCAGCTATCAGCAAAAGTTGCTTCAAATGTGGCAGGGCAGGTCATTTCTCGAATGTGTGCAGATCTCAACGGGGTATCAATGCTATCCAGGAGTGTGCTTCGGAGATACAATCAGGTGAACCTGAAACCAGCAGTAAAGTTCTTATGATCATGGGACCTCTGGCCACGTCTAGCATTGATAAGGAGCCGTGCAAGGCACATTCTTGGGAAGTTTTTATCAATGGTATCAAGACCTACATGTTGGTTTATTCAGGTTCTCCTTTTCCTTGATCACTCATAAGTTCTTTAACAAGGTCTGGCCTGACAGAAAATTGCAGGACTGTGACATTAAGGCCTTTGTCTACGCGAATTCTAACATTGATATTTTAGGATATTTTATTGCAGCCATCTTGTTTCAAGATCGCACCATCATGGGTAAAAAAAATGTAGCAGAAGAACGACAACATGTTCTGGGCTGGAGACATCAAGGGAATTTGGGACTTATTTCGAATCCTTCGGAAGAGTTACCTGTATATTGTATGGCTGTATATCAAGGTATAGTAAAAGTTATTGAACAATTTCAAGATGTTTTTTGCAAAGAGTTGGGAAAAGTTGTTGTGGGTTTCTCTCACAAAATTATTCTCAAACCTAATACAGTTCCTGTTCACCACAAACTTAGAGATGTTTCATTGAGTGCCAGGGGGGGACTCTCTTCTTTACTCAAACAATTGCTCCTCGAAGGTGTGATTGAGGAAGTTACTGCGTCTGAATGGGTGTCTCCCATTGTTATTGTTAGAAAAAGCTCAGCCCTCTTGAGGTTGTGTGTGGACTTGAGATCCCTCAACAGGCAGATTGTGGTTGATTGTCACTCTCTTCCCAAGATTCAGGAGTTACTTGCCCAGATTGGTGAAGTCAAATTTTTCACTTTAGATCTTAAATCCACCCATCATCAGATAGAGTTGGAGGAGGGCTTCATCACTCCTGATTGGGCCTTTAGATACATTTGCATGCCTTTTAGACTTGGATTCACAGCTTCTGTTTTCCAAAAACTCATGTGTTCGAGGCATATGAGCTGCAGATTATACACTGTGCATAGCTCGCCATCTGGTGTTGGGCCCGGAAGTTTGCAGTTTGTTTTTCCTCTTGGAAAGTCTTTGGAAGTCACGAGTTCGGTGACTCCTCCTCTGGTTCGTATTGCGCATGGGCTTCGGCTCCATCCTCAGATTGTTTTTTTCCGCCATCGGGCTCGGATGTAATACTTCGTGCTCCGGTTCCGAGCTTCCCAGTTCAACGATCGACGCAAAAATCCTCGCTCATCGAGCTTCTTCAGATAATAAATCATCTTACTCATCTTCTCTTCGGTACTTCTTCGATTCCGGTCATCGACGGCGGCCTTCGGGCCTATTCGGCTCCGGTCTCGGCTGATGGAAAGAAATCCCTTCAAGAAGTGCCCTCGATGTGGGTCCAAGTTTCCCCACACCGATCTTCATGAGGTGTGCAACCTCTGCCTCTCCCCAGAACACGAGGCCCGAGACTGTCCCGCCTGCAAGTCTTTTCGCTCAAAAAAGACCATTCGAGATCGACGGGCTAGACGCAACATGGCGCACTCTTCGACCTCCGCTCCAGTCGACATCTTCGGGGAGGACGTCGAAGCTCCGGGACAGCAGGACATCGAACAGGAGGACGACGACCTCGTCAGCGCTTCCGAGGCCGACGACTCAGATGTGGAGGACATCACCCCGGCGCAGCGGGTCGTGAGTACAATACCCCCTCCCACGCCCACGCCGATACCGGAAAAGGCTTTGGTCACACCTTCGCCTCCGGGCCGAGGCAAGACCAAGGATACTGCTTCTCACACCCCACATTCGGGCCCAGTAAAGAAGCCTATTAAGCCTTCCAGCAGCTCGGGCTCGAGCCAGCCGACCACCGGTGCCGAGAAACACCCTTGAAAAAATCGCCCTCCACCTCCACACCGAACCCGGCACCGAAGTCTTTGGTGTCGAAACCTGCTCCTCCGGCGCCGACCAAACATCACAAGGCCCTCGGCACCGACACTCCCGTGCCGAGACCTTCTTCGGCACCGACCAAAAAATCGGAGGTCCCAAAGAAGCACGGCTTCGATAAGCCTAAAAACGTCGCCCCCGAAACCTTCGGCGCCGACCGAACAACCTGTGTCGCAGGAACTTTTCACACCGGATCCTCTTCAGAAAACACTCACCAAGGATCCAAAAACTGGACACTTGACTTTGTCTTCAAAAAAGAGACACTTATGCAAGCCGGCTCCACCTCCAAAGAGAAAGGACATTGCTACTTCTCCTTTCAGGGTGCCCTCCCCACCTCCTCCACCCTCTCCACCTCCACCCCCCCCCCCCCCACCTCATCGTTCCCCCACCTTGTCTCCTGTCCCAGACGATTTGGGAGACCCTTATTATGATCCAGCAGATGTGCCACAAGACCCCACCCCTACTGAATCTCCAGACCCATGGGATGATTATAACAATCCCAGATGTCCCACAGGATGACCTCTACCCATCTAGGCCATCCCCACCTGAAGATTCCTTGGGTTTTCACCATTTATTACAACGGGCGGCACACTACCACGGGGTGGAGTTACATACTGACCCAGTGGAGGAGGACTTTCTCCTAGACACCTTTGACGATGCACATAGGTCTACTGCCATTCTACCTATGTTTAAGGGCATAATTAAACATGCCCCTGAGGTTTTTAGAGACCCAGTCAGGGCCAGGGTCCTAAATCCTCGTATAGAGAAGATATACAAAGCCGCCTCCACAGACCCTTCTTACATTAAAGGCCCTGCACCATTGGATTCCCTAGTGGTATCTACAGCTAGGAAGCGCTCAAATTCTCAGGCGTCAGGCGAAGCACCCCCACCTGACAGAGTCCAAGCTCCTAGACGCGTCAGGGAAGCGCACTGCGTCACAAGCTGCCAATATATGGCGTATCGCCAATACGCAAGCACAGTTGGCCCGATACGACAGGGCGCACTATGATGAGCTAGAGACCATCATGCACCATCTCCCTGAAAAGTACAAGACTAGGGCTAATGAATTGATTCAAGAGGGGAAAACAATAACTAATACCTCGATACACTGTGCCCTAGATGCAGCAGATACAGCCTCCAGGGCCATAAACACCAGTGTCCTTCTCCGTCGCCATGCCTGGCTCAGAGTTTCAGGGTTTAAACCGGAGGTACAAGCCTCTATATTAAACCACCCATTCGACCAAGGTCATCTATTTAGCCCCAAAGTAGACGAAGCCCTCGAAAAATTGAAAAAAGATACAGACACGGCGAAATCCATGGGAGCCCTGCAGTCACATACTCCCAGGCGCTCCTTTCGCCGTTCTTCCTTTCGGGGCACGGGCAGAGGCTACTCCTCGGATAGTGCATCCACGTCCTACAAATCCCCTCCTCAATCTACCTTCACAAAGGGTTATCAAAGAGGCGGATACAGAGGCAATAATAATAAGGGCAGAGGGAAGACAAATACCGCCCGCTCTGCCACACCTCCTGCCCAATGACTTTCCCCCGCTCCCTCCAGACCATTCCACTCCGGTCGGAGGCAGACTACAACATTTCCTTCACATCTGGGAGACAATCACCTCAGACAGATGGGTGACACAAATTATTCAGTCAGGGTATTGTCTAGAATTAACATCTACCCCCCCAAACATTCCACCCTGGCACTGCCCTATGTCTCAAGAACACACTGCGCTACTAACACAAGAGGTGATCTCCCTCCTGCAAAAAGGAGCAATAGAGCAGGTCCCCATAAATCAAAAACATTTAGGGGTCTACTCCCTGTACTTTCTGATTCCAAAGACGGACGAGACTCTACGACCTAGCCTAGATCTCAGACATCTAAACACCTACATACATTCAGACCATTTTCACATGGTAACCCTTCAACAGGTTCTTCCACTCCTCTCCCAGAACGATTTTCTCACCACTCTGGATTTGAAAGACGCATACTTTCACATCCCAGTACACCAGTCTCACAGAAAGTACCTCAGATTTGTGGTGGACGGACAACACTACCAGTTCAAGGTGCTCCAGTTCGGGGTAACAACAGCACCAAGGGATTTCACCAAGTGCCTGGCAGTAGTGGCTGCACACCTCAGAAGACAGCACATTCACGTCTTCCCGTATCTGGACGATTGGCTGATAAAAGCCACGTCCTACCAACAATGTGTGCAACATACCGCCGCTACGGTCCGACTACTTCACCAGCTAGGTTTCACGGTGAACCATCAAAAATCCCACCTGGTACCATCACACACACAACAATATCTTGGAGCCACCATAGACACCTCAAAAGCCATAGCCTATCCCAATCCTGCCAGGATTGCAAAAATACAGGCTCTGCGTCAAAAATTCCTATGTCAACACTCTCTCCCAGCAAGAGTGTTTATGCAGCTCATAGGGATGATGGCCTCTTGCATCTTTATAGTGCCCCATGCAAGACTCCAAATGCGTCCACTCCAAGAGTGCTTAGCACACCAGTGGAACCAGGCCCAGGGACAACTGACAGATCTGGTGTTGGTAGACGGTCGCACCCATCGCTCTCTGCAGTGGTGGAACACCACAAACCTTTCCAGAGGTCGACCGTTCCTGGACCCGGTCCCACAGATAATCCTAACAGCAGATGCATCACTCTCCGGCTGGGGAGCTCATCTGTTACATCACAAGGCACATGGACGCCACAACAGAAGTTACTCCACATCAACCATCTGGAGTTACTGGCGATCTTCCTCGCCCTAAAATCCTTCGAGACGCAGATTTCAGGCAAGGCAGTCCTCATTTGCACAGACAACATGACTGCCATGTACTACATTCAAAAACAGGAGGGCACACACTCTCCACAGCTCTCTCAGTTAGCACAGAGCATATGGAGATGGGCAATTCCACAAAAGATTTTTCTCCTAGCCCAACATGTCCCAGGAGTCCAAAACACCGTGGCAGATCTGCTCAGCAGACAGACACAGCAGATCCACGAGTGGGAACTTCACCCACAAGTTCTTCACCCGTTCTTTCAGAAGTGGGGGCATCCACACATAGACCTATTCGCCACCCACGAAAACAAAAAATGCCCAAGCTTCGCCGCCAGATATCCACACCCATTGTCCAAAGGCAATGCGATATGGATGAACTGGTCAAACAAATTTGCATACGCTTTTCCACCTCTCCCACTAATTCCATTAGTGGTGCGAAACCTACAACAGCATTCCCTAACTCTGATCCTAGTAGCTCCAACATGGGCCAGACAACCGTGGTACACCACACTGCTGGAACTCTCAGTAGTACCATACCAAAAGCTACACCTCTCACCATGCCTCCTAACCCAGAACCATGGAGAGATCAGGCACCCAGACCCAGCTCAGCTCAACCTTGCGATCTGGCTCCTGAGGTCCTAGAATTCGGATACCTTAACCTTCCCCCTGATTGCATGAACATAATCAGGGAAGCTAGACACCCTACTACTAGAGCGTGCTATGCAGCAAAGTGGAAAAGATTTGTTGTTTACTGCCACAACAACACAATCAATCCTTTAAATGTATCCATACAGCACATTATATGTTATTTACTCCATTTACAAACGTGTAACCTAGCATATACTTCCATTCGGTTACACCTCGCTGCAATTGCTGCTTATTTACAGAACAGGCAGCACCTCTCACTTTTCAAAGTACCTGCCATCAAAGCCTTTATGGAAGGCCTCAAAAGAGTAATTCCACCCAGAGTACCACCCTCACCTGTGTGGAACTTGAATATAGTCCTCACACGGTTAATGGGACCCCCTTTCGAACCATTACATAAGTGCGAGCTGCAATTTCTCACATGGAAAACAGCTTTTCTGGTGGCCATCACTTCCCTCAGAAGGGTTAGTGAAATACAAGCACTCACTATACAGGAACCTTTTCTCCAGATGCATCAGAAGAAGGTTGAACGCCGCACCAACCCCAAATTTCTACCCAAAGTCATTTCCCCATTCCATCTAAACCAGTCGGTAGAATTACCAGTCTTTTTCTCGCAACCCCAAACAGTTGCGGAAAGGGCTTTACACACACTGGATGTTAAAAGGGCTTTACTTTATTACATCCAAAGGACACAACCTTTCAGGAAAACCAAACAGCTATTTGTCTCCTTCTCCCCACCATAACAAAGGCAACCCTATTTCTAAATCGGGGATAGCTAGGTGGATTGTGAAATGCATACATATTTGCTACCACAAAGCAAAACGAACGCTATCTGTTCCCCCTAAAGCCCACTCTACAAGGAAGATAGGGGTTTCTATGGCTTTCCTAGGGAACATAGCACTAGATGACATCTGCAAAGCAGCGACATGGTCAACACCGCACACCTTCACAAAACATTACTGTGTAGATGTGCAAACCAAGCAACAAGCTAGTGTGGGCCAAGCTATACTAAAAACACTGTTTCAAACAACTGCAACGGATACCGGTGATCGCCGCTAGGGTTGGGTACTGCTATATAATCTATGCACAGTGTATAATCTGCAGCTCATATGCCTCGAACGGAATATGCTACTTACCAGTATGCATCTGTTCTTGGCATGTAGAGCTGCAGATCTATACACGCCCACCCGCCTCCACGGCTACCTGTATCCGTTCCAGTATTATCTTATTTAGATACAATACACATGGGTTTCTTTACTGTTACTACTACGCTCCATCTTTCCCTGCTGGCGAAAAACAATCCGAGGATGGAGCCGAAGCCCATGCGCAATACGAACCAGAGGAGGAGTCACCGAACTCTTGACTTCCAAAGACTTTCCAAGAGGAAAAACAAACTGCAAACATCCGGGCCCAACACCAGATGGTGAGCTATGCACAGTGTATAGATCTGCAGCTCTACATGCCAAGAACAGATGCATACTGGTAAGTAGCATATTCCTTTCTCTTTTTGGTGAAATGGAAGTTGTGGTTGCATTTCAGGATGACATCCTTATTTTTTCTGAAATTGAGGAGTCTCACAATGTCAGGCTGTCTAAGGTTTTCCAAGTGTTACAGGACAAGGGGGGTGACTCTCCAGCTGGAAAAGTGTAAATTTCTCACCCAAGAAGTTGAGTATTTGGGTCATTCTATTTCTGCCAAAGGTATTTCTCCTAAACACAAATTAACGGAGGCAATTGAGTCTATGCCTGCTCCCAAGGACAAAGACCAATTAAGATCATTTTTAGGTCTTTGTGAGTTCTATTCTAGATTTGTTGATCAGTTTTCTCAGATTGCTTCACCTCTCACGTTGCTTAAGAAGGGTGAGCGTTTTGTCTGGGAGGACCCTCAGAGGTTATCTTTTGAAAGGATCAAGGTCTCCATTGTTAATGCTTCTCCCTTAGCTCCCTTTAATTTTAGGGAACAGTGTATTGTGAGTGTGGATGCTAGACTAGAGGGTTTGGGTGCCATGTTAAGCCAGAAATCTAACAATATGGTCAAAGCTGTGGCATTTGCCTCCACACCCCTTTCTGTAGCTGAAAGAAGATATTCCACCATAGATCGTGAGGCTTTAGCATATGCCTGGGGTATTGAACATTTCAAAACGTATCTGTGGGGTAAAGGTTTTACCATTAAAACTGACCACAAACCTCTTTTGTCCTTATTGAATAGTAATGGCACTGGTAAAGCATTGGCTCGTTTGGTGAGAATTTTTTCTAAAATGTATGAATACTATTTCAAGACCAATTATATTCCGGGTGTGTATAATGTTGTAGCTGACTGCTTATCCAGATTGCCCGAACCCAGTCTCTCAAGTGATACTGAGGTGGTTGAGGAGTACGTTGTGGCTACTGTTGAGGATGTTTTGGGAAAGTGGTCTAGTAATCCTTCCAAAACAGCTTGGTTAGAAGCTACTCACCAGGATAAGATTTTAACAAAGTTTTGGAGTTTGTAAATAAAGGCTGGCCTAGGGAGAAAATGCTGTCGGCTGAATTGCAAGTTTTCTGGAAGGTCAAGGATGCCATTACCGTTGAGGGTGGGGTTGTTACCAAAGATAGTTGTCTTGTGCCACCCAGAGATCTCAGAGAGTCAATCTTAAAACTGTCTCATGAAGGTCATCTGGGAGAAACATATACTAAAAGATGGGTTAGAGAGCATTTTTGGAGGCCTTACTTAGATTATCAAGTTTCTTCTTTTGTGAAATCATGTCCATTGTGTACCAATTCTGACAAATCCCTTATCACCTCCAAGACTGATACAAAATATTCTAACTCTTCTGAAAGATCTTGGGAAAAATTAGCTCTAGACCTCCTTGGACCATATGATAACCTCTCTTCTTGCAAGTTGTAAGTGATTGTACTTATTGATTATTTGGGTGGAGAATAAATGGATTTCCCAACCTACGTCTAAGGTTGTTACAGAATTTTTGGGAGAATGTTTTCATAGAGAGGGACTTCCTGATTGCATTGTTTCTGATAAAGGGGTGTAATTTACCTCTGATGACTTTGGAAGTTTCTTGCTTGTCATAAATATTAAACTCCTTAAAACTTCCTTTTACTCATCACACGTGAATGGTCAAGTGGAAAGATTTAATAGTCATTGTTGAGTCTATTAAATCTGCTCGTGCCAACAGAGTTGATGTTAAAATATTTGTTGCAGAGAAAATATGGGCTTATCACACATCTCCTCATTCCATTACCGGGTTTGCTCCTTTTATGATGCTTAAAGGTAGGGTTCCCAGGTTGAGCTTGACACCCTCTTGGATGAAGGAGAGGTCTCCGGTGGTGGATTTGAAGTAGATTTATCTTAAGGCTAGGCAAAATGTACTTAGCCATCTGAATTCTAAAAAAATAAGGAGCAAGTATCTGTTGATCAAATGATCTTGTGTGACTCTAGTTCTCAAGTTTCAAAAGGTTTATCGGAGGGAAATACCAGGACCCTGTTGGTTGGTGATTATGTCGAAATCAAATTACCTTTTCATGTCAAAAAAGGTAATTCAACATTTTCTGGGAAGATCTTTAGAGTTGTTGTAAAAGGTAGAATCTCTGCCAAACTTAACAATGTGTCTTGGTGGAGTCCTAATAGGCTGGCTAAGGTTCTGTTCTGAAAAATGTTTTGGATAAATCTAATCCTCAAAACGAGCATGTTGGATGTTCCTTACAATTTTTCTCTCTTTCAATGATTTGGCAAATTTTCCCTCATTCACCAATGAGGTTCTTTCTAAGCAAGATATCATACCTGGAAAACAAGTAATCCCTGAGACTGTTGATTCTCTTGTGGATGATTTTGTTTCTTTGGATTTAGAAAGTTCTGTTCGGGATTCCAATGTTGTGGCTCAGCAAACAAAAGAGATGTTCTCTTTTAAGGATGTTTCTATCCCTGAACGTCCTCGAAGGGAAATTGCTTTACCAGAAAAATTTTGTGATTTTGTTATGTTTTAAATTTGTCTGGCTAGACTGCTTGTATATTTACTGCATCTCAGAGGTGTTCTACTTTTGCTGTTATTTTTTGTTCATTGGGTGGGGGGAGGTATGCAGTGTTCCTTCCGTCTCTTGGCGCCAGATGGATTTTTTCCACCTCGCGCTAAGGCACGCTCTTGGCAACAAACATTGGTTCCGTTTTGTATTTGTATAGGCAGTTGCTGTTCCTGCCTGCCTTTCTTGGGACGTGTGGTTGCTGGGGACCTGCATTTACAATTAAAACAGTTCCTGGTAACTTTACCTCCGTGGTTTGATCTTTTCACATTGATTTGTAGAATGTTAGTGTATCGGGCTCCCGAGACTGCATTAGAATCCCCACCAGACCACCCAAAGAAGGTAGTGCCTCATTCGTAGTTGTATACAGAGCAGCAGAAGTCATTTATTTTAGACAAAAAACAGCTTGTTGACAGAGGTCGTGCAGCCTCGGCCTTGGACAGTTTAATGGCCTTATGTATGAAGCCATGTTCAGCTCCTCCAGTTAGTCGCCCAATAGCTAGATGACTTCGGCTCACTCCCGGAGACCTAGCCTTTCTCACTCAGCGTCGGACCCCTAAAACTTTAATGGTCCAAGCGTACGTAAGCTACGGGAACCAAAATGCATTTCGTTCTTCTCCACCAGATAGGGAGATAAAACACATTGCGACACATTGGGCAAAATAGTATGTTCGAGGCATATGAGCTGCAGATTATACACTGTGCATAGCTCGTCATCTGGTGTTGGGCCCCGATGTTTGCAGTTTGTTTTTCCTCTTGGAAAGTCTTTGTAAGTCACGAGGTCGGTGACTCCTCCTTTGGTTCGCATTGCGCATGGGCTTCGGCTCCATCCTCAGATTGGTTTTTTCCGCCATCGGGCTCGGATGTAATACTTCGTGCTCCGGTTCCGAACTTTCCAGTTCAACGATCGACGCAAAAATCCTCGCTCATCGAGCCTCTTCAAGATCATAAATCATCTTAATCACTGTCTCTTCGGCACTTCTTCTATTCCGGTCGTCGACGGCGGCCTTCGGGCCTAATCCGGCTCCGGTCTCGGCTGATGGAAAGAACTCCCTTCAAGAAGTGCCCTCGATGTGGGTCCAAGTTTTCCCACACCGATCTTCCTGAGGTGTGCAACCTCTGCCTCTCCCCAGAATACAAGGCCCGAGATTGTCCCGCCTGCAAGTCTTTTCGCTCTAAAACGACTATTCGAGATCGACGGGCTAGACGCAACATGGCACACTCCTCGACCTCCGCTCCAGTCGACATCTTCGGGGACGACGTCGAAGCTCCGGGACAGCAGAACATCGAACAGGAGGACGACGACCTCGTCGGCGCTTCCGAGGCCGACGACTCAGATGTGGAGGACATCACCCCGGCGCAGCGGGTCGTGAGTACAATACCCCCTCCCACGCCGATGCCCAAAAAGGCTTCGGTCACAGCTTCACCTCCGGGCCTAGGCAAGACCAAGGACACTGCTTCTCACACCCCACCTTCGGGCCCGGTAAAGAAGCCTATTAAGCCTTCCGGCAGCTCGGGCTCGAGCCAGCCGACCACCGGTGCCGAAAAACACCCTTCGGCACCGAAGAAAAAATCGGCCTCCACCTCCACACCGAACCCTGCACCAAAGCCTTCGGTGTCGAAGCCTACTCTTCCGGCGCCGACCAAACATCACAAGGCCCTCAGCACCGACACTCCCGTGCCGAAGCCTTCTTCGGCACCGACCAAAAAATCGGAGGTCCCAAAGAAGCACGGCTTAGACAAGCCTAAAAAGCCGTCTGCCCCGAAACCTTCGGCGCCGACCGAACAACCAGTGTCGCAAGAACTTTTAACACCGGATCCTTTGCAAAAGACACTCACCAAGGATCTAAAAACTGGACGCTTAACATTGTCTTCAAAAAAGAGACACTTGGACAAACCAGCTCCACCTCCACCTCCAAAGAGGAAAGACATTGCTACCTCTCCTTTCAGGGTGCCTTCCCCACCTCCTCCACCCTCCCCACCTCCACCCCCTCCACCTCATCGTTCCCCCACCTTGTCTCCTGTCCCAGACGATTTGGGAGACCCTTATTATAATCCAGCAGATGTGCCACAAGACCCCACCCCTACTGGATCTCCAGACCCATGGGACGACTATAATAATCCGGACATCCCAGATGTCCCACAGGATGACCTTTACCCATCTAGGCCATCCCCACCTGGAGATTCCTTAGGCTTTCACCACTTGTTACAAAGGGCGGCACACTACCACGGGGTGGAGTTACATACTGACCCAGTGGAGGAAGATTTTCTCCTAGACACCTTCGACGATGCACATAGGTCTACTGCCATTCTACCTATGTTAAAAGGGGTAATTAAACATGCACCGGAGGTTTTTAAAGACCCAGTTAGGGCCAGGGTCCTAAACCCCCGTATAGAGAAAAAATACAAAGCCGCCCCCACAGACCCTTCATACATTAAAGGCCCTGCACCATTGGATTCCCTAGTGGTATCTACAGCTAAGAAGCGCTCAAATTCTCAGGCGTCAGGCCAAGCACCCCCACCTGACAGAGTCCAAGCTCCTAGACGCGTCAGGGAAGCGCACTGCGTCACAAGCCGCCAATATATGGTGTGTCACCAATACGCAAGCACAGTTGGCCCGATACGACAGGGCGCATTATGATGAGCTAGAGACCATCATGCACCATCTCCCTGAAAAGTACAAGACTAGGGCTAATGAATTGATTCAAGAGGGAAAACAATAACTAATACCTCTATACGCTGTGCCCTAGATGCAGCAGATACAGCCTCCAGGGCCATAAACACCAGTGTCCTTCTCCGTCGCCATGCCTGGCTCAGAGTTTCAGGTTTTAAACCTGAGGTACAAGCCTCTATATTAAACCACCCATTTGACCAAGATCATCTGTTTGGCCCCAAAGTTGATGAAGCCCTCGAAAAGATGAAGAAATATACTGACACGGCGAAATCCATGGGAGCCCTGCAGTCACATACTCCCAGGTGCTCTTTTCGCCGCTCTTCCTTTCGGGGCACGGGCAGAGGCTACTCCTCGGATAGTGCATCCACGTCCTACAAATCCCCTCCTCAATCTACCTTCACAAAGGGTTATCAAAGAGGCGGATACAGAGGCAGTAATAATAAGAGCAGAGGCAAGACAAATACCGCCCGCTCTGCCACACCTCCTGCTCAATGACTTTCCCCCGCTCCCTCCAGACCATTCCACTCCGGTCGGGGGCAGAATACAACATTTACTTCACGTCTGGGAGACAATCACCTCAGACAGATAGGTGACACAAATTATTCGTTCAGGGTTTTGCCTAGAACTAACATCCACCCCCCTAAACATTCCACCCAGGCAACGCCCTATGTCTCAAGAACATACTACGTTACTAAAACAGGAGGTGATCTCCCTCCTGCAAAAAGAAGCCATAGAGCCGGTCCCCATAAATCAACAAAATTTAGAGGTCTACTCCCTGTACTTTCTGATTCCAAAGAGAGACGAGACTCTACGAACTATCCTAGATCTCAGACATCTAAACACCTACATACATTCAGACCATTTTCACATGGTAACCCTTCAACAGGTTCTTCCGCTCCTCTCCCAGGGCGATTTTCTCACCACTCTGGATTTGAAAGACGCATACTTTCACATCCCGGTACACCAGTCTCACAGAAAGTACCTCAGATTTGTGGTAGACGGACAACACTACCAGTTCAAGGTGCTCCCGTTCGGGGTAACAACAGCACCAAGGGTATTCACCAAGTGCCTAGCGGTAGTGGCTGCACACCTCAGAAGACAGCACATTCACGTCTTCCCGTATCTGGACGACTGGCTAATAAAAGCCACGTCCTACGAACAATGTGTGCAACATACCACCGCTACGATCCAACTACTTCACCAGCTAGGTTACACGGTGAACCACCAAAAGTCCCACCTAATACCATCACACACAAAACAATACCTTGGTGCTACCATAGACACCTCAAAAGCCATAGCCTATCCCAGTACTGCCAGGATTGCAAACATACAGGCTCTGCGTCACAAATTCATAATTCGACACTCTCTCCCAGCAAGAGTGTTTATGCAACTGATGGGGATGATGGCCTCTTGCATCTTCATAGTGCCCCATGCAAGACTCCAGATGCGTCCCCTCCAAGAGTGTCTGGCACGCCAGTGGAACCAGGCCCAGGGGCAACTGACAGATCTGGTGTTGGTAGACGGTCGCACCCATCGCTCTCTGCAGTGGTGGAACACCACAAACCTTTCCAGAGGTCGACCGTTCCTGGATCCGGTTCCACAAATAATACTAACAGACGCATCGCTCTCCGGCTGGGGAGCTCATCTGTTACATCTCACAGTACAGGGCACGTGGACTCCGCAATAGAAGTTACTCCACATCAACCATTTGGAGTTACTAGCAATCTTCCTAGCCCTAAAATCCTTCCAGACGCAGATTGCAGGCAAGGCAGTCCTCATTCGCACAGACAACATGACTGCCATGTACTACATTCAAAAACAGGGGGGCACTCACTCTCCACAGCTCTCTCAATTAGCACAGAGCATATGGAGATGGGCAATTCCACAGAAAATCTTTCTCCTGGCCCAACATGTCCCAAGAATCCAAAACACCATGGCAGATCTGCTCAGCAGACAGACACAACAGATTCACGAATGGGAACTTCACCCACAGGTTCTTCATCCGTTCTTTCAGAAGTGGGGGCATCCACACATAGATCTATTCGCCACCCACGAAAACAAAAAATGCCCAAGCTTCGCCGCCAGGTATCCACACCCATTGTCCAAAGGCAATGCGATATGGATGAACTGGTCAAACAAATTTACATACGCCTTTCCACCTCTCCCACTAATTCCATTAGTGATGCGAAAGCTACAACAACATTCCCTAACACTGATCCTAGTAGCTCCAACATGGGCCAGACAACCGTGGTACACCACACTGCTGGAACTCTCGGCAGTACAACACCAAAAGCTACACCTCTCACCATGCCTCCTAACCCAGAACCATGGAGAGATCAGGCACCCGGACCCAGCTCAGCTCAACCTTGCGATCTGGCTCCTGAGGTCCTAGAATTCAAATACCTTAACCTTCCCCCTGATTGCATGAATATTATCAGGGAAGCTAGACGCCCTACTACTAGGGCATGCTATGCTGCAAAGTGGAAAAGATTTGTTGTTTACTGCCACAACAACACAATCGATCCTCTAAATGTGTCCATACAGCATATTATATGTTACTTGCTCCATCTCCAAAGGTGTAACCTAGCATATACATCCATTCGGTTACAATCGTCAACCTCTTTCTCGCCTAGTGCAATGACTTTCAAACCTCTTTTATGTCCCCTTCCAGGAACATGCGCAACCAGTAGGGGGCAGGATTGGATTTTTGCTACATGGCCGCAATCCATGACTAGACATCGGTGGGAGTGTTGAAAGGGGTTGTGTCCTGCCATTCACAGCTTCACCACCTTGTATTCCATCCATTAATATACAGGTTTCAGCAAATCATGCCGCTATCCTCATGCAGGAAGTCACTTTTGACTAAAGGGGCTTTAGAAAAGGTTCCTGAAAGCGGAGAAGCACAAGGAGGAAGTTCTCCTGCTACATATTTATGTCCAAGAAAGATGGAGGCCTCAGGCCAATTTTGGATTGTTGACTCTCTCCCTCACCTGCTAACTTCCTGCAGAAGGACAAATTCAAATATACTTTCTGCCCTGTAACTAAATGGTATCTTTGAACCTGCAGGACACAAACTCTCATGTGACCATCCTGCACTTCCACAAACAGTGCCTTCAGTTGGTCATGGGGTTGGAGCATTTCCAATTTCCTATTCTACCCTTCATCCTTACCTCAGCCCCTCTGGTGTTCATGACAGTCATGGCAGGGGGCATGAAACACCGTTGAGGTCATGAATACATGTATTTCTCTACCTCAACATATGGGTGCTTAAGGCATGCTGGCTACAGGTGGTCTCCACCCACCTCCCTTGTACCGTCACTCTTCTTTCATCCCTTGGGTTTTCCATAAGCTAGCTGAAGCTCCATCTCGCACCTGCACAGAGGATTTGCTTCATATGGACCATTTTGGACATAGTGGCATTCAAGGTTTCCACCCCTGAAGTGAGTCTGGGACAATCAGAATATGATATAGAGGTTTCGAGCTCCATCCTGGATCTTGCTAAGGATGACCCTCAGGTTTCTCGGACACCTGACCTCATGCATCCTCCTAATCATTTGTACTTATTGGCATCTGCGTAGGTTACCGCCTATCGAACAACATCAGCATTGATGGTTTCGATGACCTTCAGTGGTGGCAGGTAGATTCCAACTTGTCATGCTGTAGGCAGTTCTCCCTACCCCAACCAGAGCTCACAGTAGGGACACATGTATTGTCTAGGTTTCTGGTCTCTAGTGGAATAAACTCTCCACATCAATCTTCTAGAGCTTCATGCCACCCGGCTAGCTCTGAAAGCCTTTCTCCCATCCACCATTCAGAGGCTGGTGCAAGTCCTGATTGACAACATGATCACCAGATGGTTCTGCCTGGTACTACAGCAGGCATGGTGGTGTGGTGTCTTGGATCTTGTGCCAGGAGACACTGCTTTTTTGGAGATGGCTGAACCATCAAGGGATATCTCTGTTAACCAATCATCTGGTGGGGTCACTTAATAATAGGGTGGATAAACGTACTTGTCGTCATCTGGGAGACCATCAAGTGGTGTCTTTATCTAGGTGTGGCTCAAGACATCTTTGCCCAGTGGTGCATGCCCTGGCGGGACTTTTTTGCCGACCTTGAAAAAGCAGTGTCACATCTGCTGTGAGGTAAAGTTCCCCTCAGGAGGATCCCCGGGGAAGCCATTCAGTCAGCTGTGGGGTGCAGCACTCCTCTACACTTGTCTACCACTTCCTCTTCTGCCTTGTGTTCTGTGAAAGAACAGGGTAGATCGGGCTCAAGCTATCCTGAAAGTCTGGACTGGATTAGAGTGTGCTATCCCAATCTATTGAGCCTGGGTGTTTGCCTCCCGATCCATCTACCTTTCAAGATGACCTTCTGTCTCAGCCCAAATTTTCAAAGTCCACACCTCTGTGAGTAGCAACAACTGAGCAGCTTTGACTAACCTACTGAAGTCGTGAATGTGATTCCCCTTGACTAAATCCATATATTTGGGGTGCTGAGAAAAATGTGTGGCCTGGTGTGGGGACCGTCAGCGTGATCCTCTTTAGGATAAGTTACCCAATGTTTTTTTACTTGTTTTACCTTTGGTCCAGCAATGCATAGATAAAGGTTGTATGTTGGACCTCTTGGCCCTTTTACTCTTGCCTGACCAACCTTCCATATTCATCATCCATCATGATGAGATCCCCAAAGGAATTCACTCAATTTTTTCTGCTTAACCCCTTCATTATGCCTCAATGGGACCTTAAATGTGTCCTTTCGTTTCTTTATTTGATTTATTTAGAGATTTTTTAAGTGCATTGCTGCCTCATTTGGGGTTCTCGGTGCTAAAAACGTCAAGGTAGGTCTATCCCAGTCCTACTAATTTAGAACAGCAAGGTCTTCAGTTGTCTTCAGAAGATCATCAATTAAGGACAGTTTCTCAGAGATTCAGGAAGCTCATTCCATAGCTTGGGGCCCTGAAATGCAAAAGACTGGCCTCCTGTACATGTGCGTTTAACTAAGGGGACAACACACAAGGAAAGATCGCTGGAACAGAGGGTCCATGAAGGTTGGTAGGCTTTCATAAATTCTTGTAGGTATTGTGGGCCAACCCCCGCTCTTTCTTTGTGCACATAGAACAGAGTTGAGGAAATAATTCTCTTCTCCACTGCAAGCCTGTAGCGTTCCTGTAGAGGACTAGAAGCAGAGGCACTTTTTGGGAGTGTCCTGTCAAGTTTTGAACCACCGGCAACCATTTAATGGCGGCTTTGTCCGCTCCCAGGTATGGTACGTTGCCATAGTCCAGCCTCAACATTATAAGTGCCTGAATCACCACCCTCTGAGCTTGAAATGGAAGCTCCCAAATAATTTTTCGCAGTCACTTCAGCACAGCGAAACATGTGACGGACAATTTCATTATCTATGGTTTCATGTCCAGATTCTTCACCTTTGGTGCTGGCACCGGAAGAGCACCCGGACTTTCTGGCCAGTGTTGGGGACCCCAGAGGGAAGTATTTTTTCCCAACGCAAGTACCTCTGTTTCTTATGTGAATGGTGTTGGAGCCATTGCATAGCTGTGTAGAGCTTGCGCAGGCGATAGATGACTATTTTCACACTAACCTGGGGAGCGTGCCTCGTATGGCCATCATCTGGGAAGCATTTAAGGCTTATATTCGTGGTATAACAATTTTGAAACGTGCAGGTGTGCTCCGATTCATCAGGGAGCGTATGCAGAAATTATAGAAGGAACAGATGGCACTGCTGCACGATTAAAAACCAAAGGAAATGATGGACGGAGTGTTGAACATTGCAAGCACTCACCCCCAGTCAACTGATCTGGGTTTAATCCATCACCGTTCTTTAGCCCACTCTGCCACCCCAGTTCAGACATGGCCATATGCAAATCAGTCTGACCCTATGCCTCATGGGAACAGTCCAGCCCGAACTGCCAAGCCATGTCTTCCCTGGACCAGAAACAAGCTTCCTAGGACCGGTTTCTGGCATTTCAGCCGTCTTCAGCCAGGCTTGCTTGAATCCAGTGGCAAAGTGAGCAAGGGACTCACGTCTGAGCATACCCTGTCAACTTATGGCGAACAAAGCAAAAACCAAAGGAAATGATGGATGGAGTGTTGAACATTGCAAGCACTCACCCCCAGTCAACTGATCTGGGTTTAATCCATCACCGTTCTTTAGCCCACTCTGCCACCCCAGTTCAGACATGGCCATATGCAAATCAGTCTGACCCTGTGCCTCATGGGAACAGTCCAGCCCGAACTGCCAAGCCATGTCTTCCTGCTGCGCGATTCTCAGGCGGGACCAGAGTCTGGAGCACTAACACAAATTAGGGAAAAAGTAGACTAATATAATGAACTTGTGCAGTCTGAGATAACACATTTAGGGAAATATGCATCCACTAAGGTGTACGGAGAAGATGAGAGACTGAGCGCCACATTGGCAGCACTAGCCCGACCCAAAAGGGGAGGCTGCGACATCTTGTTAAAAGATGACAGCGGTTTGCCAGTGTATGGTGCACAACAGATTGCGGACAGGTTGAGCAGCTATTATGCCGACCTCTCACCTCTCAACAATCCCACACTGAAGAATCAGAGGAGGATTATCTAGCCCATATCGCTATGAAATGGCTGTCCAATGAACATAGGAAGCGGTTGCTGGCCCTTCTTCGCCCCACTGAAATAATTGCTGTGTTAAAGGATGAGCCCAATGACAAAGTGCCCGGATCAAATGACTACAGTGACCTTTTATATGGCCTATCAGGACCAACGGACACCACACCTAGTCAACCTCTTCACAGAAATGTCAAGGGAAGGCATAATGCCTCCAACTATGAGGGAAGCCATACTGATCACTCTCTGAAAACCCGGAAAACCACCAGAACAATGCTCCTCATACAGACCACTGTTATTGCTTAACACCGACTTCAAACTCTTCGCCAAAGTATTGGCGAACAGGCTTGCCCCGCTACTCCCAGGTCTGACTGGCCTGGAGCAGTTGGGGTTTGTATCCTGTCGTTTTCTCACTAGTAATCTACACATTTTGTTTTGTCCCATAACACGCATAGACCCGAAAGTCCAAGCAGCAGCAGGTTTTTTTTTTTTTGATTCAGAAAAAGCATTCGATTCAGTGGAATGGAACTTTTTTCTAACCGTGCTGAGGCACATGGGTGTTGGGGAGATATTTATACAATTAATCAGTGTGCTGTATGCAGAGCCAGTGGTGCGTATCCGTATAATTGGACTGCTGTCCAATCCTATCACAATCACGAGAGGCACTAGGCAAGGCTGCCCATTATCTTCGATATTGTACGCATTGGTGGCGGAGCCACTAGCTTGCGCTATGCGAGAATATCATGCACAGCGTGGCTTAAGATTTCCACGTTATAACTTAATAATCTCCGCGTATGCAGATGACACATGACTGTATGTAAGCAAACCGGAATCTAACACAGATGCTGCGAGAGGTAGAGAGGTTTGGCAGCCACTCAGGCCTGCATAATAATTGGAGCAAGTCACTTATATTTCCCGTCACTGCAAGCACCGTCCCCACAGATTGAATATCCACTAACATAGACTATTGAGCCGGAGCGTTATCTAGGGGTGCAAATGAACACTGACCCGTAAGTAGTACTGCTGTAAAATTACAGACGCGCAGTGACTTACGGATACTATTGAGAAATGGATTTGTTTGCCACTATCACTGGTAGGGCGCATTGCATTAATGAAAATGATAGTGCTACCCCGATTCTTATTTTTCTTCATGAACATACAGATCCAACTGTCGAAGACGTTCTTCCACACCCGTCGCTTTTTATTGATCAGACTGGCTTGGTGGGCAAACAACCCAGCATCCAATTGGCCACATCGGTTAAGCCCTATTCCGTAGGTGGATTAAATGCCCCAGACTTCGAGGCATACTACAGAGCAGCTCAGCAAATCCATCCATATTATTGGATACATGGCCCGAAGGAGGTACCTTATTTGTGTTTGGAGAGAGGCGGTGTGAGCTTTCTTCCACATGTCCTACTAAGCCAATCACAATGGCAATTCTACGTTATTGATCCTGTCGGGGTCGCTAGGCACCAATTAAGAAAGACTGCAGACGCACAGAAAATCACACTTCTATACTCCCCAAAATGACCAATCGAGTGGTGCAGCTGGTTCCACCTGGGGGAGGACAGGGCAGTAATTCTAGCACTTTGCAAACTAAACATAAGATACATAGGCGGCTTGTTCACGGATGGGGCAGCCAGTACCTGGGAACAGTCACAAACACAAAATCCAGAGGCATCATGGCTTACTAAATATCACTATCACCAAGTGAGGCAATCGTTGTGTGCGCTGCTGGGAGACGAGATGTTGGAACCACAGGAGCTACCATTATTGACATACTTATTACAGGCGCACTCCCCACAACGGGCGATCTCAACACTATACACCTTGATGAGGACAGGGAGCAACCTAGCGCAGGTTAATTCCTATCCGGAATGGCGAGAAGAACTGGGTGTCGATATCACAGAGGAGTTGTGGAAGCACTGCTGTTCGGCAACTAAGTCTATCTCCCAGAAAGTGCGGTACCGCCTAATACACTTCAAATACCTTAACAGGGTATACTACACCCCGGTGCAGCTGCACAAATATGGGTTGCAGGAGAATAATGGTTGCATGGCATGCACGGCCGAGGGAGTCAACTTCACACATGTTGCTTGGGACTCCCCCGGGATTCGCCCGCTCTGGGCAGCAATATTCGTAGCACTACAAGACATGCTGAAGACAACACCAGTCGCTCTTCTGGGATATGACAAAGACTTGCCAAAAGCATCCCGCAAACTGGTAGCCTTGGGCCTGCTGCTCGCAAGAAGGAG
Source organism: Triturus cristatus (assembly GCF_964204655.1). NCBI lineage: Eukaryota > Metazoa > Chordata > Amphibia > Caudata > Salamandridae > Triturus > Triturus cristatus. The sequence goes on along the minus strand of NC_140590.1, from coordinate 613,519,510 downwards.
AGTCGCCATACGATGGATGAAGGGACCACTGCCCACTCTATCGGAATGGTATATGGACCTGTCTTATTGCAATATGCACTCAGACAATTATAATACCATATCCCAACACATAGCAGGCCCTGTAACATATGGGGACCTAACCAATCACATCTCATTCGCAAGACAACAGCCGAAAAAGACAGTAGAAAGCAGGCGGAAAGTGGGGACAGTTAGAGCCAGGGTATGATATACAGACACACCCTCCAGGCCAGAAGGCATTCGGCGCTGGAACACACACCGGCACAATAAACCAGGGATAGGTGTATGCTAAGTGATTCATGAAATACCTTTCCCATTACTATGCAGTGTCTCATGCTTGTTGGTTATACCCCACTGACACAAGAGTAGATCACCTCATTGATATTGATTGAATGTATGTCCCTATTACATGATGTACTCCCCTCCGACCTTGTGATATAACAACGCAAATATGGCTACTGTAATGATTATGAATGTACAAAAGGATAAATAAAGTTTTTTTTTTATAAAGAATAATACATCAGAAAAACCAAGTTACTTGCCTTTAATAACCCTCTCTCTCGTGGATACCTTACCTAACATCAGATTCCTGGCCACCCTACCTGCTCCCCATTCTGTGGAGTGGACCTATGTATCTGTATTAAAGGGCTCAAGGTAGATTTGGAGCGCTATCATCTTCAGCCTCTCATGATTGATCCCTGACTAAGGGCATGGAAAAGTGCAAGGCAAAACCGATGTGGCACCTACATCAGATGCACAGTCCCTTCTGGAGCAGCGCTAGGCCAGCACTGCGTCTGACTCTGCCGCTACTGGCGCACATGAGCAGTCCCTGATGAAAGTCTGGATCCAGTCTGGCACCTGGGGATATTCAAAAAGTGAGGAATCTACTATTAGATTGAGTTTCCACCAGACAGTGTGGTATTGACGGGAAACCCCTGCACCTGGATGCAAGATTGTTCATGCAGATCGGTGAAACTGTCAAGGGGATGAGGTAGTACTAATTTACTCTAATATGTCAAAATATCATTATGTATCCAACCTTGCTATTATCCCTTGCTATTCCATTGACTGAAATCCTCAGTTTTAATATACTTAAGGCTTCACTAAATGACAACGCTATAGTGATCTATAGACCGCAAGAGCACCTAAAATCCCCTGTGGAGCACCCGATTCATAGTTCCATACATACGACATTCCTCTTTGGTAACATTATTTAGTGGGATATTTAAATGTATACTGCTCCTGTTATTAACGCAGATGAGCGTTCTTGCTTTTTATAAGGGCATAATTCCAGCGCCAAGGGATTTTCAAACCTGAAAGTATATGGATCTGACAGTCATACTGCAGGTTCAAACTTAGGATTTCTGCCTTTTTCCTCGCTGAATACATTAGGGAATTTGTTGTAGGAGTCTGGTAAATGTGTGTCTTTTTCTGCTGCTTTGGGTACAGGCTGATCTTGAGCTACTGTCTGCACAAGGGCATCAGATGACTATAGCGAAAGACTACGATGCTGACAGTATGAAGAATCAAAGTGTAGTCTGTTATTGTTCCACTCAGTAGAAGTGTTGTACGTTGCTAGCCTGGGCATACCCTGCATGAATGCATACTGTGGAGTGTTGATTGGGACACAGCCGGCATGCATGCTCAGTTCGTTGGTGAATTGTAGACACAGGAAAGGGTGTTCTATAATTGACCCTGAGGTTACCAGCAACCCATCTACTGCTCGTAATGTTTGTAGGAGGGACACCTCATGTTGCTGTTGTGCGCCTAGAAAATTACCTGTGGCACTGAAGTCACTCAAGAGTCATGACCGACATTAGTGTGCTTTGTTGATCAGAGGTTGTAACAGTCAGATTACTGTTAGATGAGTTCCCATACTTGGTGGGCATTGGCTCAAATTTGGCAAAGGGATTTTCAACCAGAACTCAAGGAGTTCCATCTGGCCTGCCTTGAGCTACTTAGTTTTTAATTCCCAAGTTTGCTGCAAGCTTGGGTTCTCCCAGGAGGCCCTTACTCATAGATCTAGTAAGGCTCTCCTTAGCAAAAAAGTTCATTTTTACTCCTGGCTTCTTTTTCTTTCTTTGAAAACGGAGCACAGATGCTATCCATGTCAATAGATTCCGAAGGTGTTTGAGACCCCTGATGAACCACCCTTGGACGATCAAACCAATATATCCTTCTGTTTTTTTACAGTCACCATTTCTGGCACTGAGATGAAGATCCAGACTTAACATAAGAATGGCCACATAAGCACATGTGGTGGGTAGTGGATCTGTATGAACTGACACATGTTTTAGGTCTTCTTTATGTTCTTAGTGAACGTTTTGCTCTTTTTTTTTTTAACCAGCCACGGTGTTTCAGACACCACCCTATTGAAATGAATCAAATATGAAACCAGGTTTTAGTTGCCTTGGTTGTGATCTAGCAGCTCCTGATCTGCATACTGGGTAATAGCAAATCGGTCAACGGTTTTCTTTAATTCGGTGCAAAAGTCATTCTGGTTGTATAGAATTGGGCAGCCATGTCTATGTAATGGTACTGCATGAAACACTGCACCCTCTCCCAGACACGAAATGCTACCTGAAACTGTGAATCAAGGAAGGCTGCTGAATGACACATGAAATGTGCCTGGACTTGAATCAGAAAAAGCAATCTGGGGTAGCTAGAAGCACTTGTTGGGGAACAATCACCAATATGTGAGGAGCAGCTGTCACTGAGTGAGCATTGACTAGGGCTAGGATTTACAGCGTGGGAACACAAGATCTTCCCAGCATATCGAATTGATTCCGAACAGTGGCTAATCCCCTAAAATGAACTGGTGACTTCTGAGCCTGTATCTCTGTTATTGTATCCGTTCCCATTGCTGTATCAGATTGTGTGCTGGTAAGTAATGTTGGGCTACTGCCAGTGCCTTGAGCACATTGTCCAGGGTGGTCATTTCAGATTCATGCCCGACATGTGGACATTGACATGTAGTTAAGTGCACAAAATAGGATTCTTCAAGATCTGCACAATGCTCAAAGGGGGCAACTGCTGGTACCACCAACTCTGCTTGTTGTCGCAGCACAGAGGATCAGTTTGCCAAACTAAGAGGAGGGGAAGAGCAAAGGAACAGCAAGGATGGAGACCTAAACGACGTAGGGAATAATTACCCTCGCTAGTCTTACAGATTATTTCTCGCTCAAGGACTGTTATATAGTGACCTGTAGTGTTGAGTCTCCAGGTAGCCATACTTTTAGGGACATTGATTGTGCCACCGTTAAAAGTCATATGGGGGGGAGGAGCCAAGATGGCGACCGGGACGGCAGCGTAGACTCCCGGCTCCGTGAACCTCCGCATCCCGCACGGATATCCTGCCTGAGATCCTTAACCTGTGCTACGTGGTCGTGTTTCTGAGGGAGAGGGGCTCCCGACTGTGTGACTCCGAGGTTTCTAGCTGCGGTATCGCCGGAGAAAACTGCATCTGAACTTTGCGGCCCGTGCGGCCCTGGAGCCGGGACATCGAGTGGACGTTGTGGCCGGGTGGCAGTGCGACAACAGCGGCCGGTGGTGACTGGGTGGAGTCGGCCCACCGGAGCGGTGCCGAACTCGGCCTACATTTCGGCGTGTCCACTTCTACTGCCCAGCGTAGCGGACCGAGTGCATGACCGAGGGTGCAAATCTTAGATCCTCCGGTGACTGCCCCTGCCTTGCTGGTGAGCTGCCTGGCCGCCGTCCGTATCCTGCCCCGATCATCGCGGGCCGCCCCCGGATTTCTACGGGAGCTGGTCCGGGGTGGGGACGACTGTTGCCCGGGACCACGGATAGTTTTTTTGCCTGCCCCCGGAACCCGGTCACCCGCGACGTGGACATCGCGACGCTTGTCCAGGGGTCCCGGCCCCGGTGAGGGTCGGGCATACTTGGCGGCCATCTTGGGGCGATGAAGCCTACCATCCTGTCCGCTGGGCCGCAGCGGGCCTGTGAGCGTACGACTTTTGGGAGTGTGGCGGCGATATCACAGAGAGCTGCGCTGGGGTACGGCGACCTCCTCGAGGCTCTTGGTACTCTTCACTCCTCCTTGGTTCATGGTTTCGTGGTCTTGGGGAGTAAGCTCGATGGGGTGGCGTCGGAGTTGGGGCAGTGGCGGCCCGCCTGTCCGCACGAACACAGAGACTACCCACACTGCGCGCAGGAGGACGCTGTGGCGGCCACCCCTGAGGTTAGTACACGACTGGACGCTCCGGCCAGTACGCTACAGTGTGTTCGGCCTTCTGAGGGCCTGATCTGTCCCGGAGGCGTTGGACCTGAGTGGGATGTGGTGGCCTCATCCCGTACATGCCCTCCTGCGACCCAGGGACAACTCCAGCAACTAATGTCTGTTTTGGCTGCTTCTGCCTTCCTGAACCTTGCATGCAGTGCAGATCCTAGGGCAGCACTGGGAAGCCTGTTTCTTCACGCGGCGGACTGTGTTGATGCTCAGAGACTTCCACCCCACCTGGGTGCGTCGCTTCTCGGTCGTTGTTGGACATTCCTCTGCCTAGGAACATTGGGTATGGTGCTGGGTCGAGGGGTCGACATGGCCAGAATTCCAAAGAGTGGTCAGGGATGGGGTTGGCCCCTGGGGGGTGATCGCCTAGTGGACGGGCGGGCTTAGGGGTGGCGTGCTCTCCTTACATGGCTACTGGCACAATAGGTGCATAATGCTCCCCATCTTGGTTTGAGAAGATTGTTTTTTGTGCTGTTTCTTGTTCACCTTAGGGGAACCTTACCGTGCGGGAGGGAGAAGCCGGGGGTCTGTTATGAAGGCCCTCCTCCAGTTTATAAATACTTTCTCCACCCCCCCCGTCTGGTGGGGGTCCTTTCCTACTTCTTTTTCCCTATTCTTCTATATTTCGGGTCTGGTTCCAGGGCGACAGGCACACTGCTGGGGGGGGGGGGGGCCGTACTCATCTGCAGAGGTGCAGGGTGGGGGGTTAGGGGAGGGGATTCTGTTTTCTTTCATCACTTTTTCCATGGCCTCCTTTTTCTTCTCTGATTCTTTTTGTTTTTCTTTTTCTGGGATCAGCGTGATACACCTCCTTTTGCTATGCCTCGTTGCCGTTCCATGTGTTCACAACTTTCGGGGGTGTTCTTGGGGAGTTCTGGCGGGGGACTGCGGGCGCAACTGTATATTAAGTTCTTCCCCATCCTGATGTTCTTGTGTTTGCGCCACTGACCTAATAGATTGCTGTAAATCGCTAACGTTCATTACTCCGCATATCCGTGATTGTTGTTTTAAAATTGCTTGTCACCTGATCCTTCTGCCTTGTTTCATCATAAAATGAAAACCTCTTTCTCCTGGTGCCCTACTTACGCTGTTCACAGTATTAGCAGTACGATTTTGCTCCCCGAATTGCTGCCTGTGTTTTATACTTGTTGTTATGGCTCTGATTGCTTAGCGGCCGGCCCTGGGGGGTTGTAGGCCCATACTTGTTCTTATTGAACTGTCAAAGGTTTTCAAAAAAAAAAAAAAAAAAAAAGTCATATGGATCTGCGATACATGAAAGAAACAACACTTAAAATCAAGGATATTCATGAGCTTACACCTACATTATTAATGGACTATGCACGCGTCACACCTTCTCTTGTCAAACCAGAACATATCGGAGTATGTTCTGGTTTTTTTTGTTTTTTTTTAGCAGGAACCAGAATCTGGTTTATAATAACGGGATAATAACCGTGCTTTCCCCACCTTGCTGAACTAAAATGTTGATATATTTATCTTTAGTGTAATTCTGATGTGAAAACTAGGGTTCATACTCATAAAAATTGTATTCTATGTCCTTTTTACAGACTACAGTTCAGTGTCATGGTTAGATGATTAACTCTGATGACTCTAATGGTTTTGCTGATTGTGTTCAACCACAATATGTTCAATATTTTACAAAGCTTTTCCAATAATCATAATGTATTTGTGAGTGAAGAACTTGCATTCGGTTTGTGTACAAATAAACATTTAAGTCTCAATTTCTGCTTTCTAATAATTGTCCCAATTTTGTATGGTAATTGTAATTGTTATTTTTGTATAAAAAAGAACCTGCAATCCAAGATGGTGCGGTGGGACCTACTGCTTCCTGCTTGGCTGTGAGGCTAGGTTGTGATGTAGAAGAGGCTAGCAGAATCAGCCTAAATAGAGGAATGGGAGCAGATGCAGGCACAAGATACACACTGCAGCCTGGCATTGAGGGTGTGGGAATGCCCTCTTTATGGGACTCAGTCTCCCCCCAAAGTAAGGTTTTTATGGTTGAGGCCTCCAGGATAAGGCACCACCACTGGGGTCAAGTGGAGAGAAAGGGTGCTCTATTGAGAGTGGACATCAAGCTTTCCTGGTCTCTATTACTCCAGCTCAGTCACTGTGCATGTTGGTCTCTGTAGCAAATTTTTGCTGGGTGGTCAGTCACCAAAGGGAGGCCAAGGTCCTATTGGGATTCAACAATTATTATATGTAACCTGTTTTTTTACCTATGTGCAAATTGTGCCGGGGTAAAGAAGAGGCCAGTTCTAAAAAAACAGGGATATCAATGTTGTTCTGTCAGGAGACCTTGAAACATTCGGCAGGGTCAACCAGGCCCGTCGGGGTGATTTAAAAAACACAGGAGTGAACTAAAAGACTTGTCTTTGATGTGCGTAAGGAGAAGAAGCACCTAGAAGAAAGGGCTTAATCCCATGTCCAGGTATACTCTTATTGATTCCACTTGATCTCGGGGGTTGTTGCTAGGGACATTAGGGGACAAATTGTTAATGGGACATTATATGGCCACATCCCATTGACGGCAATGACCCCTCTGTAAAGAACAATACATCACAAAGCGCAACTGTTGCAACTGGCTAGCCGCATTTTTGATATTTTCGGGAGGCTTCTAATCGTTTGCAGCGTCCCATTTCTATCCCCTTAATGTTAGTACACAACGGCGGACACTTTTCTACATCCTACCACCTAATACATTTATTAGTATTAGAATGAAGGTGCTCGGCAGGGCTTTGTTCTTCTCTTGGACACATGCACAAACAACACAAAAGAAATACTGTGCAGAGCATTGCACAATGAGAGAGGCCAGTTATCACCACTGAGACTACACCACTAAGCACAGTGTGCTTATGTGAGGGCGAGAATAAATAGCACTGTGAAACCGAAAGCACTACGAAATTCGAATATTCACATCGCTGTTGTACTAGTGGGTGAAGGGTGCCATGGCATAGTAAAATCTGTAAGCATGAATTAATATATGACGAAGAATAGTGCTTTGCATAGCGCCTGTCCCGTCATCACAGTAAGGGTCTGTGCTATTACAAGGTGGTATAAGGACAATCACTGTTTGCTGGCCCCCATGCCTGCGCTTCTGAACCAGTTGCCGACCTGGGTTAGGAGAAGGCCAGTCTCCCTGGCCGGTCTGCACTTCTCGTCGGGTACGTGGTAGCATGGCAACAAAAGCGCTCCCACAAGTTGTAGTTCTCGACAGGGCTTGTTGAAAAGAAGCGGGAAACCGTGATAATGAATTGGTGCATAGATGGATGGTTGGGTGCATGGGTGAATGAATGAAGCAAGGGCAGAGAGAGAGGATGGATAGAAGGAAGGAAGAGAGAGGGAAGAGGTGAGAGAGCGAACCAGTGACAGAATGGATACTGAGAAGCGATTGCCCTGGTGTGGTCTGTCCACACCAAGGTGCTGTTTTGTTTTTTGGCTAATCCTAAACCCCCACAGGGCCTGTTTGCTTTGAGGCTGCGCCTCGTGCCCCGGGAAGCAGCGGCCCTGGTGTTTCTCTGTTCGCGCAAGAACCACACTCCACGCTGTTACTTGAAGTGTAAAAGGCCATTTTATTAGGACATGGTTGCAATCATTTAGACTTTATTCAACAGTACATAAATGCAATAAATATACTTTCCCCAACCCATACCGACTCATTCTCCTTTCATCCATTCTCAAAACCATCTCACTGTTAGACTCTTCCCCCATTCACTCGGTGACCTCCTTCCTCTCCCCATCACTTGCCCTCCAAGCATCCTCCGTGTAATTTCCTTCATTGGTCATTGCTTCCCGCGCCCGCTATCAGTCACCTGTGTACCGTTCTCCCCTCCCGAGGGGTGGATCCGCCTGTATGTGACTACCCACCCCTCCAAAGTACCGTGACGCCTCTACTCTGCAACCCTGCCCTAAACTGGCACGCTCAGCCCAAAATCTATCCCAACCCTTCGCTTAATGTCTGTAGGGTGGGTGGGCGGACAAACTTTTCTCTCTCCCTCCCGGTGGTGCTCAGGTGTCAGGAAGAGGCCGGATCCTCCTCTCCTGACACCTATATACCCTCCCAACTCCCGCCCCTCTCCTTCCTATGATCCCACCCCCACCATGTCCTTCCGGTCGTTGCGCGAATTCCCCGGGGGAAGACTGGTCTGCGACCTTCACTTCCCCCGGGGCCCGCCTCGCGCAAGAACCACACTCCACGCTGTTACTTGAAGTGTAAAAGGCCATTTTATTAGGACATGGTTGCAATCATTTAGACTTTATTCGACAGTACATAAATGCAATAAATATACTTTCCCCAACCCATACCGACTCATTCTCCTTTCATCCATTCTCAAAACCATCTCACCTGTTAGACTCTTCCCCCATTCACTCGGTGACCTCCTTCCTCTCCCCATCACTTGCCCTCCAAGCATCCTCAGTGTAATTTCCTTCATTGGTCATTGCTTCCCGTGCCCGCTATCAGTCACCTGTGTACCGTTCTCCCCTCCCGAGGGGTGGATCCGCCCGTATGTGACTACCCACCCCTCCAAAGTACCGCCAACCAGGGAAACCCCCGGAGGGCGGTTCCCTGCCCCACCCCCAGTTCTAGTGCGCCTTTCGCCTCCATCCAGTCTACCTTGCGGCACCCTGTGGATGACCCCCCCCCATCCCCTAAAACCTACATCTCGTACAACTTCCTCTCTCGCCGGGACACCCCAGACTGCGAAAGGCGCACCTATTCTAAGTAGGACCACCGGTCCCCCCAGGCTGCCATCCTAACGCTCCAGGCACCGGGTGGATGACCATCCACCCCTGAAAACTATGTCCTGCGGCAACAAGCAGCTTTTCCCACACGAACCCCGTCCGTGACAAAAATGTACCATCACAAACACCACCTGTCTTTCTTCCCTCCGTCTCTTTAACAGCGGACCGTCTCCCTGTAATCCTGGTCCATCGCACCCCAAACTCCCTTCTTGGCAAGGCCCAGTCGGTGGATGACCATCCACCCGTACAGCCAGTATCCGTTGTAATCCAGTAACCTTCCAGGCCAATCCCCCATCCCTGAAGAGCGCCCCAGCCCCAAACAAGACCGCCTGTGCCTCGTCCAATAGTCCCATTACCTGCGGGCCTTTCCCCCGTAAGCATGTCCAACAGCCCTCAAAATCCATTCTCTGCAAGGCACCATCGGTGGCCTACCATCCACCCATAAAGCCAGCGCACTTTTCCAACAACGTACAATTCCAAGGCAATCCAGCCATGAAAAATGCTCCATCCCAAACCAACCGTCCCCTCAAACAGTCCCCCTTACCTGTGAGCTAGGAGTTGTAAAGCATGTTTAACCGCCCCCAAAAACGTTCCTCCTCTGCAATGCACCATCGGTGGATGACCATCCACCCTTACTCCAGTGTCCCCTGTAACCAAGAAACCTGTCCAGGAGCCTCCCCATCCATGAAAACGCCCCCCCTCCCCAACCAGGCCACCAGTGTCCCCCAAACAGCCTCATTCACTGCAGCCTGACTCCTTGTAAGCATGCTAGACGTCCACCAGAGACCCTTCATTGCAATGCTCAGCGCTTCCCCTAACCCGCTTCCCAAGTTCCTTTGCATTGAAACATATCCCTTGCCAAGCCACTTGGAGTAAGCCAGACCTGCCCTGTTTCGAAGCACCTTCTCTCCAATGCCTGTGCTTGCAGTGGAGCCAGTTCCCATATCGTACGGCCCAGTCACGCCCCATTGGCCGCCACGCTCACCCTGAGTCAATTCCACCATTCACCCCACAATCATCAAACATCCCAAATGACTGCGTTCCCCCGCCAGCTGACATCCGTACACCCGCTATGACGCCTCTGTTGCTGCCCAACGTTCGGGAGAGTGTCCGCCTGTCCATGCGACCACACTGGATCCCAGGCCACTCCCCCTACCTGCAGTAGAAAAAGAAGTATTAGTCCCGTAAGTATTATGTCCCTGTCCCTTCCATCCCCAATCTCTCCAAAACCCCCGCCCAAACCCTTCTGTTTCCTATAACGGCACCATACACCTTCCTATACTGCCATCTCCCCAATCTCCCACTCCCCCCCCCCCCCCCCACCCCTGAACAGCCTTCCTGATGACACCTCTGTGCCCGCCCTCAGGCGTAAGATTCGTGCCTCCCCGTAAAGGAGCCACTACCCGTCGGCCCCAGTCTTCGAACGAAACCGAAATAGTCTGTAGCGCCGTTAAACTACCTTCCACCTTTGGCAACCCCAAGTCCCCAGCCATAGGCCTCCCTTCGCTTACCACCAAGCACTGGTGCCTCATTCCCCCCCCCCCCCCCCGCACTCCCCCTCACCACAGCCACTGCGCCCACGTCCGCTGCCCCACCGGTACCACGTCATCTCGTCTCCTGTGTCCTGCACTACCACACTCCCAGATGCCCCCGACGATCTCGCCATAGTGTCAGTGGTGTCACGACACGACCACCGCGTGCTGGCTCCTCGCCCCCGACACGGAACACCTCTCCCCGATGTTTAAAGAAGAGTGCGACATGTACCACCTCACGACACCGACAGCATGTGCGGAGCTCGAACCCCTGTCCTGTGATATCCTCCGCAATTGTAGGCACAAGACTTACCAGTGAGACATAGGTCCTGGCCCCCCTACCTAAACTGCGCCCTGCAAGCCAGAATCCCTGCTTCCAAACGATTGCCAGCTACAACCCCGGTGACGATCCCCAAACGCGTCGTACAGTGCCCGAAAAAACCCCCAACCCCGTCTGGTTCCCTCAAGCAGCGGCCCAAGCCTTCTCAGTCTCCTCCGCTACCCCTCCGGCGCACCCCCGCAGCCCCCTTTACTGCGACGCCTACCGAGCGGTGAATATCTTATCAAGTGGCCCACAAACTACCTCTACCAGTCCCACTCCCCATGCAAGTCCCTACCTGCAGAACACTGCCCTCGTCACGCCTCGCGACCCTCGCGCTCCAGATACTGAGGCCCCCAGGCCCCCGCCTACCCTGCATGTATCACCACCGAACTCCCCTGTTGCCCCCGCCGCGCGTCATTTGGGCCCCGGGTTCACCAGGCCCCCAGCATCGTCCCCACGTCACTGAAGGACTACCATTGCATACACCGAGGAACGAGCACCCGGTGCCAACCAGGGAGTGATCCTAAGCTTCCAAGTACAACTCCGAAACATTAACTTCCCCATTCATTTACCTGAGCGTCCGCCCAGGACCTCCTCTTCCAGACCGGAGCTGCCATCCCCCGTCGATCTCCTTGCCCCCCGCTCCGTCTGCGGCCGCACTTGCCTGAAACAAACAACAGAATGGACTGGTTACCTGCACACACCCCCCCCCCCTCCAGGGCACTCCCCCACTCCAAGGACCCCATTGGCGCCGTACCAATCCTTGCATGTATCACCACTGAACTCCCCCGCTGATCAGCTGTGCGTCATGTGGGCCCTGGGTTCCCCAGGCCTCCAGCATTGTCCCAACCTTATTGAAGGAAATACCATTGCATACACGTAGAAAATGAGCACCCGGTGACAACCAGGGCGTGGACACGGTATCGGCAACGTACGACACCAACTTACCCCCCCCAGTCATTTACCTGAGCGTCCGTCCAGGACCTCCACTTCCAGCCCGGAGCTCCTTGCCCCTGCGCCGTCTGAGGCCGCACTCGCCTGAAACAAACAACAGAATGGACTGGTTACCTGCCCCCCCACTCCCCCTCCAGGGCAATCCCCCACTCCCAAGGCCCCATTGGCGACGTACCAATCCTGGCATGTATCGCCACCGAACTCCCCGCCGACCAGCTGTACGTCATGTGGGCCCAGGGTTCCCCAGGCCTCCAGCATCGTCCCAACCTCATTGAAGGAAAGACCATTGCATAAACTGAGAAATTGAGCACCCGGTGACAACCAGGGCGTGGACACGGTATCGGCAAAGCACGACACCAAGACTTAAACCCTCCCCAGTCCTTTACCTGAGCGTCCGTCCAGGACCTCCTCTTCCAGACCGGAGCTCTTTGCCCCTGCGCCGTCTGAGGCCGCACTCGCCTGAAACAAATAACACAGTGGACTGGTTACCTGCACTCCCCCCCCCCCCCCCCTCCAAGGCAATCCCCCACTCCCAGGCCCCATTGGCAACGCATCACTCCTTGCGTGTATCACCCCCGAACTCCCACGCCGACCAGCCGTGCGTCGTGTGGGCCCAGGGTCCCCCAGGCCTCCAGCATTGACCCACCTTCTTGAAGGAAATACCAGTGCATAAAGTCAGAAATTGAGCACCCGGTGACAACCAGGGCGTGGACACAGTGTCGGCAAAGTACGACACCAAGACTTACAACTCCCCCCAGTCATGTACCTGAGCGTCCGTCCAGGACCTCCTTTTCCAGACCGGAGCTCCTTGCCCCCGCGCCGTCTGAGGCCGCACTCGCCTGAAACACATAACACAATGGACTGGTTACCTGCACCCCCCCCCCCCGCCCCTGGCAATCCCCCTCTCCAAGGCCCCATCGGAGACGCCTGTCGCTCCTTGCACTGGCCTAGACATTAGCACCCGGTGACAACCAGGGCGTGAACACCTAATCTGCACAGTATAACGCCAAGCCATCGAACATCTTGCCTATCGCACTGCATCCGGCACACCAACTCCTCTTCTGTCGCACACCGTCACAGTCTTCCATCTGCACCCCCAAACCCCAGCCATACCACCCATCACACCGCACATACTCGGAACTCGGTAGGATTCACAAGGTTGCATCGCTCAATGCGCGAATCCCTCGAAGGAGGGCAGGCCGCCGCGGACCCCCCTACTGCTTCTGGCCAGCGTCTCGGAGCCGTTGTGCGCTCCGCTGGCATCCCCCCCTGTCTGCCGACCTTGTGCGCCAATCCTGGACCCCCCCCCCCACCGGGTCGCCACAACCAGGTGGGCCCAAGCACCACCGGGCCTCATGCCGTGCTGGCAGTCCCTCGCCCCTGACCTAGCTACCCCTCGCAGCACGACCGACACCGACGGCAACCTGTCGCCTGGCCCCCCCACCTCCCGCCTATGCCGAAACCTCCGAGTGGCCCCCAGTGCACCATGAACCAAATAAATGGCGCAGGTACAAGATTTGATGTGCCCATCCCACCAGCTGGCAATGGATAAACGCATGTGTACTCTCCTGCCGGCTCCTCACCCCCCCACTAAACGATACCTGCATCCTCACAGAGCGTGAACCCGACCAGACGGCATTGGAGCGCTGTACACAGCTCCGTGTTTTCATCACACATGTATGCATGAGGGGTTAATCGATTTGCCCAAAAAACCGTTTGTAGATGTGAGCGCGGACTCAACCCGAAGGTATTGGAGCGCTGCACATAGCTCCTCGCTGACAGTATCCATTCAGGCATGGGGGGGGGGTGAAATAATTTGCCCAGACTCACAGCGCGGACGCAAGCGCGAACTCGGCCCGAAAGCATCGGAACGCTCCACAGAGCTCCGTACGTCCGTTCCAGCGTCCAGCATGGGGGGTTAAGCGAGAAGCCCAGAAACGAGAGAATGGAACGCGACCGCGAGGCTCCAACCCCGGTTCCCTGCAACCGATGCCGCACCGCAGCCGATCTCGCCGTCCCCGCCTCAAAAAACGCCCGCCGCCACTACGGGCCACAGCAGACACGCGCACTGTCTCCCAGCCCCCCCCCCCACCCCCCAGCAGGCGAAGGCAGCGTTACCCAACCCCCGCCGACGAGCACGCGGCAGGGCTCCCGCTCCCGCTCGGAATGCCCCCCCCCTACCTGCCGCTTCCACGTTGCCGGTGCTGGCCGCAGATATCTACTCCTCGCATGTGCACACCCCCATCCACGCGACACTCCAGGCCTGTGCCTGCTGGACACGCCCGGCCGCAAACGCCGCGCCCGGCCGATCGGACTCGCGGTCACCTTACCACTGTCAAGCCAGCCGCCGCGCCGCATATTCTCATAGGGGGCCTCGCAAACTGAGACGCTCTCCCTAGCCCAGCCTGGACATGTCGCTAATCCTCCGACCATCAGCCGATCGACAAATCGGCCTCCGCTACACTTCCTCACAACAAACTTTTCTCTCTCCCTCCTGGTGGTGCTCAGGTGTCAGGAAGAGGCCGGATCCTCCTCTCCTGACACCTATATACCCTCCCAACTCCCGCCCCTCTCCTTCCTATGATCCCACCCCCACCATGTCCTTCCGGTCGTTGCGCGAATTCAACGGGGGAAGACTGGTCTGCGACCTTCACTTCCCCCGGGGCCCGCCTTGGAAGAATTCGAAGTTATCCGCTGGCGTGTGGGGGCGGTGGGAGTGGTTTTCACAGCTCGTCGCACTTCCTCTGGAGTGAGCTCTCTACCACCAGTCAGTCTGCCGTGAGAGGACCCTGGGCCGCAGCCAGTGACATGGACTACCTGCTGGGCCTCGCAGCCCCCTAGTACGAGCCCGCTGTGTGGCCCAGGGTGGGGGGTGCCATTGCTGAGTCTCGCCCCCTCTACAGTACCAACCTGCAGTGAGTGGGCCCTTGGGGGCCACTGATGTCCACGGACTGCTGCTGAACCACGCAGCCAGCTCTATTGCATATTGGTGACTTCAAGTCGGGTCACTCCAAGTCGTACGAACAGCTGCTCGGTCGTTTTGCAGTCCTCTGTGCCACGCAGACCCCTTGAAACAAGTAGCCTGCCGCGAAGGGGACTTGCGTGGACCACACCGACAACTGCCAGGCCGAGCAGCCCCCTAAAAGTACCCTCATGGGGGACGGACCCACGGTACCCGAGTATGGTCTTAAATGTCAAGAACTCTCACTCTTGCTCTATGTACGACGGTGTTTGGGTGTTACAGCACATGCGCTGCCTTGTCAAACCCCCAGAAGCTTTTGCTCCTCAGTGGCGCCCTTATTTGTGAGCTCCACAGTGGATCTGCTACTGCGCAACTTGCGCGTGACCTGATTACCGCTCACCTACGCTGTTTATTTATCACTGAATCCGGATTACTTGGGCTTCCTTACATGCCTTGCGGACTTGGGGTCTCGTGATTTTTCCCTTAAATGCGTGAACAGGGAAACGGGTGTGGGAGGAGGGGTGGCAATTGCTGCTGAAGCTTCAGCAAGGCGACTTTTCAATCTCATTCGTACAAAGTGGGCCTCCTGGCACTCAAACCGCTAGTCTGCACTCCGCAGTGCACCACCAGATGAAATGAGAAATGGATGATTTGCACATTGCAGCAGTAAAACGACGCGGGAGTCCACCTCGGTGCAGCCGACGGAATGGGAAATCTAATCCAGATAAAATGGATTTTGCGAGCTGTAAGTGTAAACTCTTGATTTGTGACTTTTTAGATGGTGAGATCAGGCCCACGTGAAGTCATGTGACGCAAGACAAAGTTGCCGCGAGCATCAGCCATATTGGGAGCTTTTAATAAGAATGACTGCGTGCGCTCCAAAGGCTTGAACTAAAACTTACTTTGACTATCCATCATAAAGAGTTTGTTGCATTTCGCTGAGCAAGTAAGCCGACCCCGAGTTATGCAACTTAATACAATGCGTTTAAGTTGTGTATACTGTACACAATTAAGCCCTCAAACACTTTTACATTCCTTGTCCACGTGTACACGATTGATAAAGCAAGCTTCCTAATGTTTGTGTCCTGCACGAGGACTTGTATTAGTTCCATTAAGGCGAGTAATTTTCATGGTAATAGAATTCCAGTGGTATGAAAGTTGTTAGGTGTCACTTTCCTAAAGCACATATAATCCCCGAAAGATTTCATGATAAAGAAATACCTGAGCGAACACAGAAATCGAAGCCTAGAGAGAAGAATTAATAGAACATTTAGCTTTTTTCATCTCCTGTTTGCGCAACGTGTAGAGAATGTGTGTCTGTGGATGTGCACTGTTCACACTGTGTACAAAATATTCAGAACTGGTACGAGGTTTTATGTATGTGGACACCGTTTGGAAAGTGTGCTCTTGTGTGCGCACTTTTCGAAGCCTGTGTAAACTGTTTAGAGTATGGTTGTGCATTGGTGCGTGCATAGTGCCAATATCGGCCACACTCACCAGCCCTCTTGCAGCAACATACGGGTAGCATAAATAAGCAGACAAGACAACTTTTGGTGGAGAAAATTGCTGCAGGTTTATTAGCATACCAAATATGCCAACATGGTGGGTTATCTTACAGGCGATCCAAAGGCAAGCGGCCCCTCGCTGCCTACCACCTGATGGGCCAACTTGCACCGTGGTCTTAGCCAATCGGTGCTTAGCGGTAGTGGTGAGGGGATAGCCCCTCCCCCTTCCGGTGAAATCTTGTTTCACCATATAACTCACGCCCCCCCTATGAGGGGCGGAGCGTTCAAGCGACCCCCGGTTGTACAGGTTTCCAACCGCCCGTAGGACAGATGGGGCGCCGTCGCACCCCAGGGTCCCCCGCACAGACTTCCTGGGGATATTGGGCCTCAGCACCCTTTGTGCTCCAGAAGAGGGTACCCCTGAGTACCTTTCCGCCTCTGGATCGCCATGTAACTCCGCCACAGCCCTGGGTGTGGCGACCGTCGCAGCCAGGGCCCCCCACCAAGGCCGGCGCTCCTATTTGCATCCCGCTATTTCTAGGGCCTCCCCTAGGACAAGGAGGAACAAGTCCATGCCTATTCTGGAGAGATGTTCCCCATCATCCTCGAAACACCCTATGGATTTCACATAAGCAAACCATGCCTTATAAATCCGAACCCCATTTGTTCGGTGAATTTACGCATCGCGCAATTGACTCTCCTGCGAGCAGCCTCCATTGCTTCCCCCGATCGCGCTCCCTGCCACAGGAGCCGTGGGGTGATCTCCCACCACCACAGTTCACATGTCCCTAACTTATTACTTAATTGGCAAAGAGTGGCTTTCATATCTTGAAGCAATGTCCTCTTGCCTAGCGCCATCAGGTCGTTACCCCCCAGGTGAATCACCAGCACGTTTGGGGGACTCGGCACTCCCCCCAGTCTCTGCTGCAGTTTGTCCAACAACCCATTCCATCGCATTCCCTGGTAACCCAGCCAAGTTATCTCGGTGTTTGAAAAGCCATGCCTCCACTTCCTGCTCGCAGCCCACTGTGCCAATCTGCTGACGCCAGAATGGCCAATCACCCAGACCTTTGTTCCTGGTAAATAAAGAAATGTGATGTTCGCAAAACGTTTATTACCAACACAGCGCGCCATAATGAAACATGTAAATTACACTAACACCACACTCCCGCCTGTACCCGGGAAACCGGTTCCTGCAGGCAAACCAAATAACGTGGCACATGGCCATACATAAATGTAAACAGTAACTTAAAACACAATGCCCCCATCACACGCTATGACCGGGCTGCAGAGAATGCCATAAAGTTTGTGGGCTCATTTGTATGTCTCTTTTGAAACAGTGGGATTGCCAGCGCCCCACTTGTTTGATCCCCTCTGCTGGCAAGCCTTCCTTAAATGCTGTAGTTGCTGCCCCAATTCGGAAGGAGTGGCTGCAGAAACGCTTGCTAGGGTCCTTGTTACCAGATCGCGCCAGACACGCATGCATGATGTGTTCCACCTGGTACTTAGTAAGGGGCGAGCTGTCTGCGTGTATGAAAAGATGAGCGTCTGCTGCCGGACGCAGGGCCGCGTAGGCGGAGAGCAGGCTAACTGGGCAATACCTCCCGTCCCCCAAACTGTGCAGCCAGAAAACCCTGCCCTTGCCGCTCTGATCTGTCTTTGACCTTCGTAGGGTTACTTTGAAGGATTTCCCAGTGAGAACCACATCCTGCCAATTCAGAGCCACCCCAGACTCCTCATTCTTCGCTCTGGCCACCAACTCACTAATGCGAAGTGCCCCAAAGAAAGCCAGGCTGAACGCGGCAGCAAACAATGCTGCCTCAAACTTTGAGTGAGTGGCCTCGTGCATCCAATCTAGCATCCCCTGGAGTGTCTCGAAGTCTATAGGGGACCTGCTATTCGGTGCCTTAGGTTCACTCCTGGCCCACCCTTTTAATGCCGCTCTCACTACAAAAGAACTCATTGGGTCTGACTCCTCCTTGAGTCTAGCGTGGTGGCTGATTGCTGCAAGGTAGCCCGCTATCCAGGAATGGTTAGCCCACAATATGAAGGACTGCACTCTGGCTGCTAAAGATAGATTGCCTCCATCCCATGGGCCCGTCACTGAGCAGAATTTATTCACACAGGATTTATATCTCTTGTTAGTCCCCGGCGCTAAGGATAACTCGCCCAGGCCCCTCATATGTCTCGCCACTTCAACAGGAACCACAGGTGTGCTGGGAAAGGTGTCCCCTCCTCTCTCGCTCTCGGCCATGCCTCCCGGAACCGGTGCCACTGAAAACGAGAGAGAGCATCAGCCGCTGTGTTCTGCACACCCTGAATGTGTTGCGCCCTGACTTCAACATTGTTGTAAAGACAAGCCCGCACCAACTACCTCAAGAGGCACAGAACCAAGGGACAACTCGCTGACTGTGAATTGATGGCGTGCACTACTGCTAGATTGTCAGACCAGAAAAGGACCTTTTGGCCGACAGAATTTTTGCCCGACAGAATTGTTGGCCATAAATGGAAAGCCACCACAATGGGGAATAACTCCAGCTCTGTAATGTTGGACGTGATCCTTTTCCTGTGCCAGGCACTGGGCCATTTCTCAGCACACCATTCCCTGTCTAGAATGGCTCCGAATCCTTCCCTGCCTGATGCATCTGTGTGTAAGGCTAGGTCAGGGCTGCCTGCCCAGGGGGCCCTCCAAATTACTGAACCGTTAAAGTTGGCCAAGAAATCCACCCACATGGCCAGGTCAAGTCTCATGCCTTTACTTAGCTTGACCATGTGGTGCTTTTTTAAGACCCTGGCTGTAGCACTGGCCAACCTTCTGCCAAATACTCTTCCAGCTGGAATGACCCTCGCTGCAAAGTTCAGTTTCCCTAAGAGCCCTTGAATGCTTTCTAGAGTGGCCCTGCGCAACCACAGACTGAATGTGTTGTGCGAGGTCGCGTACCTTGTCTGTTGGTAATCTGGATTCACCCGAGATGGTTTCTAGCTCTATCCCCAAAAAGGTTAAGACCTGGGCTGGACCCACTGTTTTACCTGGTGCAAGGGGGACCCCCAAGTGCCTGGCCAGCTGTTCAAAATCCTCAAGGGCTTGCTTGCAGTCCTGCGTGCCCTCGCTCCCTATGAACAGGAAGTCATCTAGATAATGAGTCACCCCTGCCACCTCGTAGGTATCCTGAAGGGCCCATTGCAGGAAGCAACGGAACGCCTCAAAATAGGCACATGACACCACGCAGCCCATGGGCATGCATCTGTCAAAAAAGTGCCTGCCGTCCAGCCTGAAGCCCAGCAGGTGATGGCTGCTCGGGTGGACTGGTTGCAAGCGAAACGCAGATTCAATGTCCGCCTTTGCTAACCAGGCCCTTCTGCCTGCCCTCCTGACTAGGTCCAATGCCACGTCCAGAGTACAATAAGACACAGAGCAGGTGCCCTCCTGTAGCCCATGGTTGACTGATGCCCCTTCTGGGTAAGAGAGGTGGTGAATGAGTCTAAAAGCCCCTGGGTCCTTCTTGGGCACCACCCCCAGGGGAGAGACTACAAATTTGTCAAGCGGGGGTTGCAGAAATGGATCCGTCACCCTGCCCAAAATCCTCTCCTTCTCTATCTTTGCCCTGACTACCTCCGGATGCTCTCTCGCAGACCTGAGGTTGTCGGCCTCTCTCCTGCCCAGGGGGCCCACGTAGGGGATTTTAAAACCTTCATGGAACCCCAAAAGCAGTGTGCCGCTGTCTGTTGTGTTGGGGTATCATCTAAGAAGAGGCGTGATGTTAGCCAGGCTGACAGGGGAAGGGCCTTTGGAGAAGTGCCCAAGGGAAGTTGGATTGACTGCGGGGAGAAGACAAGTGGGGAGGGGGGGGGGGCTTAGAGATGTTGCACTCGGTAGTGTTCCTGCCTCAACTTTGTTGCCCGCCTTTGACGGCTGGCTGCTTATCCCGCTTGGTATGGCAGGAAACCGCCGTGTGGGGCCCGCCACATGTGCTACACGCATGCTAGAACTTGCAGGTCTTACCCCAGGAGCAAGATCCATTGTTAAACAGGCGGCATGTACCCGGGGGGCACCTCCTGAAACCTCCCCTCTGTCCCCCTCCCCTACGTGCCCCGCGAAATGACTGCTTGCCCCTTCCGTTTGATGGTAATGACCCCTTGGAAGACGATTGTCCCCCCTGCGTATTTCCCTGGGTGCCTACACTTTGCTCTGAACGTGAACCTATATGATCCATCCAAAGCTGGACCTCTTTTTGGTCCCACCCCATCTCCGGGCACTGAGACCTCTTCCGCCTGAACTCCCTGTCATAGTTCAACCATCCAATGCCACCCCACCTCATAGCCTCGTTATGTATGGTCCTGGAGTACTGCACCAAACCTGGTCCCTGTTCCGTAAATTTCTCCATAGTGACGGATGCTAAGATGGAGAAAGCCTCCAGCCAGTTAGCTATGTTCTTCTCCGGCCAAGGCTGATATTTTACTTTTTTGTCATCCTCCTTCGCCCCCATTTTCCTGGAGTCTAACCTCTCTTGTCCCAGCATTAGCAGGGTAAAAATTTCTACAAAATCCCTCCTCCAAATTCCTTCTTTGGCTGCCTGGGACACTTGCCAGGCTAGAGAACAACGCCCAGACAGCTGGGGTGCAGTCGTTACTTGCTGTACCAAGTTGGGCAAGGGACTGGCTGTGAGAGTAGTCGTAGTTTGTAGTACCAAGGTGGGCAAGGGAGCGGGCGAGATGGAAGACAAAACAGCTGTGGCCCCCGAACTTGTATTGACAGTCATAGTACTTGGGCTGGCCGCAATGGAGGGGAGCGAGACGGGAGTTGGCGCTGTGCTAAGCACCCCAGACGTAGGTGTAGGTGGAATGCCCACTGCCGGAGTATGTCTAACCTGCCCCCCTGGCTCCCCCGCACCTCCTGCCCATACACTTGTTGCCGCTAAAGTGGCTCCTTCCTTAGTGCCCCCACTGGGGCACAAAAGTGCGGGGCTGGTGGACACAGAACCTGCTTGAAGCTGAGTCATGAAACTGTTCATAGTGTCCAAGAGTTTGGCAAGCTTATCCCTAGTGGCGTAGTTACCTTGGGCCGCGGTACTGTCCCAACGGGGTAAGTGGCCCCGAGGGCGTGGGCGCACCCAGCACTGCAACGACCTCCTTGGGGGCTTGAACTGGCCTGCTCCTGGGTGGTGGCAGCGGATCTGCCGGGAAATCCCTGGACGTGGGTTTGCGGACCCGCTTGGGCCTAGATGGGCCTGCCTCTGCACCGGGCTGTTGTTCCGCAGGAGGAGAATCTCCGACGATCCTAGAGTCCTCCTGATCGGGGGCGTTCAGGATGCCATTGGCCCATGCCAGGCCTTTGATCTTGGCCATCTCAAAGAAATTAGCCCACTGTGCGTCCTGCGAATTGCCCGGCATCGTGTCGTCCACCTGGGATCTCTCCGGAAAAAGGGGGGGGGGTGAGCCCTGGCTATCCATGGCGACCTTCGACTCCACCCGGGGCCCTCATCTGAGGAGATAAATTTATGGGATCAAAACATGATACTGCTTGGTTGTTTATTGCGGACACCTCAAGCCCCCTGCTTCCCCAGACGCTCCTTGCCCCCCAATCCCCTGTACTTACTTATTGTGGGATAGCGGGAGTGGACCTGAGGCGTGACGCGCCCGAAGGCTGCTCAAAGTATGCCCTGCGTGTGCTGATGAAGTGGGTGTGCTGGGGGGAGAAAAGGAAACGTTAGCGGTGGACCCTGGTGCGCGAGCGAGACCCTAAACGCCCGCCCCCATAGATCCTGCTGGTCCCCCGTGGGACCCGGACCCATCTCTTCTGATTCCACTCGAAGGTGTGATCCCTGACCAATACCTGTATCACAAGCTGTCCAACCTCTTGCGTCCGACCCCTAGCGACGTCGCCTCCTTAATAACTGTATAACCTGGAATAAAGAAAAGATTCATTATTGCGCCCTGGACGAGGCCAGCGTCCATGACCCCAAGTGCCCTGTCGCATCTTCGCTGCAGGCCCGTGTCCCAGGACCCTGCTGCGGCTGTGGACCCCTCGTACCACTGTGCAGCTGTCCCCAAACGACTGACAGCACCTGCAAAGGAGACACGTTAAAAAA
Organism: Triturus cristatus; assembly: GCF_964204655.1. NCBI lineage: Eukaryota > Metazoa > Chordata > Amphibia > Caudata > Salamandridae > Triturus > Triturus cristatus. The sequence goes on along the minus strand of NC_140590.1, from coordinate 613,497,124 downwards.
CGCCCATCAAATTGTACAATATGCTATTGCGTCCCACCACTATGTCCATCCTTGGGGGGGGGGGGGGGGGGGGGGTGGAAGCCAGGCGAGCGTTATTAGCCCTGCCCTGCCCCGCCCCCTGCATTAGTCCCTTCCCATAAATGCCCATGACCAAGCACATGCAATAGCGTCCCTATAATACAAGTAAATAACTTTTGCTTTAAAAATTCACTAAAATTGCAAAAATCGCAATTTTTAGGTGAAACCCAAATAATACATTGCTACCTGCCTTAAGATCCTAGTTTGCCCAAAATATTGCCCTGAACTCGTTGCAAGGCTGCAGCATCCTGGTGTTCCCATACAGGCCTCCCATCCAAGTACTAACCAGGCCCGACCCTGCTTAACTTCAAAGCAGGACCCTGAACGTCCAAATACATGAGGAGCCGGCTGCGTGTAATGCACGTTGACTAGGAAAACAATTGTGTGCAAAACACGAAATAAGTACGTTCATAAAGCAGCGAACATGCTCTGCTGCGCAACGTGCCTGCTGTGTGTTGAAAATGACTCTGGTGTATAAAAAATCAACACACTCTCGCGGTAACTTGACATACTACCTATAGCTGTAGGCCCGCTATGTGACACACACCCCTGGTTCCAAAGCGTTCCCGGACATCTCCGCCGGGTCTCCGTAGGTGGGGGGGGGTGAATGCGCGCCCAGATGACCGGGCTGCAGGTCGGGCCTAGTCCCGGGTAACACTAATTAACCTAGCCCCACATTTCTGTAGCCCCCCCCCCCCCCGACAGGGGCCTGCAGGAAGCTGAGAACACCTCGCGGCATGGGGGCGGGGAGGAAGCCTGGCAACCTAAGGGTATGCCGCTGTGTGGATTCCGGTCAAAATCGTCAGAGAGGCTATTCAAACCCCCCCCCCCCCCCCGGGCAACAAAACCGCGCCCAGCGGGGCAGCGAGGTCCCGGGCCATGCTCCGCTCGCTCCCCCCTCGCCAACGCTCTCGTGCGGGAGACATCTCCCGTGTGTGGGACGCACCGCGCTGGTCCCCGGGGTGGCGAAGGGACCACACCAGACTGCACACGGAGCCAGGGGCAAAATGGAAATGAGCCGAGAGCTAAGGCCCGACCCCTGGAGCGAGACCGCAGACCAAAAAGGGCGCAGCATGCGGGATGACTAGATTCCCCAGCGTCGAACTGCCCCAAGGGAGCGTTGCCGGGGACCCTCACTGGGGCCGGGGAGGAGGTGGAGGTAAACAAGGCCCGCAACCCCCAGCCGCCACCGTATGACGACTGGACTATGACCCACGCCTCGGTGCCCTACTCTACTTCCTCGCCACCTGAGATCTCACCCCCCCGCAACCTGCTGCTACTGCAGACACTGCGAGCGCTCTGACACCTTCGGTAAGTCCGCGCTAAAAGAATGCATGTATGAAGGCCCACCGGGGCGGACAAAGCGCAGGCTGCTCAAAACAGCTGGAGCCCCACAGGCCCGACCCCATCCCCATCGGCACACGGTGCCTGGGGCAGCCCATCGCTGGGGCAGCCCATAGGACACCTGAGGGAGCTGCCTAAACTACCCCCCCCCGCCCCCACGAGGCGGCTCGCGGCCTACCCGTGCCGCCCTGCGGGCAACCCTTATGGGGATGGAGGGGGGGGGGTGGAAGCATAAGGTGTGCACTCACCGTGCCACAGATCTCGGCAGCTCCCACGGGACTCGTCGAGTTGGCGTCAGGCGAGGGAACAAAGAGGCCGTCAGGGGGGCGGGGGAGGACAGTATACCTTTCCCCGACCCCCCCCCCCACCGGCCGGAAATGACGTGCAGGGGGGACCCCAACCGGGGTCTCTGAAAAACACTAGACTGCCCAGTGTGCCATCTTGTGGCACTTGAAGGGCTGCCCTCTTATGAGGGTCCCCTGCGAGGACAGTCGGTCAGCCCGCATGTATGCGGTATAGTGAGCGTATGCACACCGTTTACAGTGTGTGTGCTCAATGGTCAGTTGTGTATGTGCTTAGCAGGCCCGGTTCTAGCAGGTGGGCCAGGCTCACCCAAAAATGAGCCTGGCCCACCCAAACAGGAGCCTTGGCCCTCGCAGTGAGGGCTTGAAGGTTGGCGCGCAACGCCATTGGGCTCAAAGTGCTTCAAAACCTCCGTTCCCCCCCCCCCCTCCCTGTTCGTGTGTGTCAGCCCAGCTGAGACAGCTTCACGGGCACGCACACACACAGGCAGTTTTAGAGATTATCGCAGCCGTGCCCGAGTACTTCACAGGTCTTCTTTTTTTTTTTTTTTTTTTTTTTTTTTTTTTTAAACCGTTTTTATTGCAGAATCACAGGATTATCACTGTACATACATTACGGGTCTGCGCCTCAATCACCTGTGCCAGATCTTCGGTAGGCTAGGATGCCTCCGTACACAGCTTATTAGCCCACCTCCCGGAGGCCAGGCAGCGTCAACAGGAGGGACAGCGTCCCCGATCGACCTCAGCGGCTAATGTCGTTGGCTTACTCATAGGATGTCTACTTTCCGCTTTGAAATGTTTTCTCCCCCCCCCTCCTCCCCAACAAAACCCATCCCCTAATCCTAACCCCGAGTGCTCTCGCCCTCCCTCCCCACCCCAACAGTGCTCTCATCGACGCCTGGTGGAGGCTCGAATAAGTGGATTCGGGTACTTTTGTGTCGTGTTTACCTATCTACTGTGTGTGTGCGACCGGAGTAGTCCGGGGGCTGCCCTCCCCGTCCGATGGGTCCCCTCCGTCTTCATTCTCACTGTTGCGCAGGGCCTGCACCATCACCTCCCACGCCGTGGCCGCCTCCAATGCCTTATCATCCTCCCTACGGCTCGCCAGCTGGTACCTAAGTGTACTTTCACTCGCCGCCCACCTCTGCAGCTCCTTAAGCCATCTCCTATGCGTGGGACCCATCTTTGATTTCCACAGTCTCGTCACTTCCCTTTTTGCTAAGAGGAGGCCCATATCTATAAATCTACTCGTGGTTTTGTTCTTGGAAGTGTGTGGGAACCAGTGCAGAACGCAGACTGCTTTACTATAGTGCAACTCCCTGTCTGTTACCTCAGTCAGCGTCTCGCACACAGCCTTCCAATAATCACTCAGGCGGGGGCAATCCCACAGCATATGGCCGAGCTCCGCTCCCACCGTGCCGCATCTAGGCACGCCGCCCCCTCCGCCCCGAAATATTTCCGAATTTTGCCCGGAGTAAGGTAAGCTCTGTGGAGGATATAGAAGATATAGAAGTGGATCAGTTGGAAGCGTGCATTTCTCGTACTCTTTCTGGCCCTTCTAACCAAGCCTGCCCACGTAGCATCGGGAATCTCTGTCTGTAGATCTTCTTCCCATTTTTCTTTCAGGGCTGTCAGCGGTTGTAATGTTTCGCTCAGCATTCTGGAGTACAGACAGGTGACCGCCTTGCGGGTGCCCGCCGACATCATAGCGTATTGGCACGCCGCAGACGTAGGAGGCTCGCGGAGCCCCTCCCCCCAGTACTCTCGCATCGCCCCAGTCACCGCCGCGTGCAGCGGGTAGTCCCCCCTCGGAAGGTCGAACCACTCCCGCAGCGCTTGATAAGGGAGCAATTCCCCCTCCTCGTATAAATCGCCCAGCATTTGGAGACCCGCCTCCTCCCATACCTGTAGGCTCGACCAATCTCCCCCGTGCGGGAGCGCTGTCACCATACCCAACGGAATCTCCGGTGCATATGGGCGCCGCCCCCCCGCCCGACGCTGCGATCGATTCCAACATTGTCGGAATGTCTGTTCCTCCATAGTCAAGTCCCTAAGGACCAAACGCTGCTGCAGTGTAATATACGCCAGCACATGGCGGGGAGTGCCCCCCTCCCTGTCCTGCTCCGGGCCCCGGTATACTCTGGCCACCTCCTGCGTAAAGATCTGAAGCTGCGCCGCCAGATAATAGAATTCGAAGTCCGGGACTGCCAGGCCTCCCTCGTCTTTCGGCCTGGTCAGAGTTGCCAACGCGATCCTGCGTCGTCCCGAACCCCAAAGGAACGATACCAACAAGGAGCGCAGCTGCCGGAAAACCGGACTCGGTATCCACACCGGGAGCGTGCGGAAGTAATATAAAAGGCGCGGCAAGGCGATCATTTTCAATAACGAGACGCGTCCCGTCACCGAGAGTGGGAGAGTGGCCCAAAAGGCCATACTGCCCTTCAGCGCTCTTATACAGCGACCCACATTACCCTCCAGTATATCGGGAGTGGAGTGGTATATATGGACCCCTAAATATTTGAGGCAGTGAGGCTCCCACTTGAGCACTGGTTGGACGTCCGGCTTTGGGCCGCCACGGCGCAGCGGGAACAAGCGGGTCTTGGACCAGTTGACCTGCAGTCCCGACAACTTGCCGAACTTCGCTAGAAGCCTCTTCGCGCCAGTCAGTGCGTCTGCCGCGTCTTCCAAGAACATAAGCAGGTCATCAGCATAGAGGGAAATGAATTGCGGAGTCCCCCTGTAGACCAGCCCCCGTCCTGGCCTCTATCGCGAGGGGCTCTATTGCTAGCGCGAACAGCAATGGGGAAAGCGCGCACCCCGTCTGGTGCCGCGGCCCACCCGGTACTGGTCAGAGACAAGAGCGCCGATCAGTACCCTCGCCATCCCCGAGGCATAAAGGACCTTCGTCCATCCTATGTATCCCTCCCCGAGACCAAAGCCACGCATGACTCTGTACAGGTAGTCCCACTCCAGGCTATCAAAGGCCTTCTCTATATCGACCGACAGCACGAGCGGTGCGCGGACTCCCTCCAGCGGATCCCCTAACAAGCGGATCAGTCGGCGGATATTGGCGGTGGTATTTCGTGCAGGGATGAACCCCGACTGGTCGCCATGAATCAGCCTCGCCATATGCTGTAGCAATCTGTTTGCTAAGATGGTGCTCAGGATTTTATAGTCCGTTGTCAACATTGACAACGGCCTGTAGGCCGCTAGGTCCGAGCCCTCTCGGCCCGGCTGCAACAGCGGGATCATCAGCGCCTCACGCATGGACCGTGGCAATCTCCCCCTATGCTTGGCCTCTCTATATACCTCCTGAAGCCGTGGAGCCAGCAGGTCCAGGTACCGACTATAAAATTCAATGGGCAATCCGTCCAAGCCCGGGGTCTTGTTCCGCGCCATGCTTGCCACCGCCCCCTTGATTTCCACTAGGTCTATTTCGCTGCCCAGTGCCTCCGCCTCCTCCCGCTCTGTGAGGCAGCTGTAGTCCCTCCAGAAAGGCCTCCGCGTCTTCGCCCCGCCCCTCTAGTGCGCTCTCGTAAAGTGTCCCGTAGTAGGAGCAAAAACTGTCCAATATGTCCCCCTGAGTAGTGACCGTGCCTCCTCCCCTCCTCTTAATGGCCAAAATCGGTTGGCTACGCCTGGTGGGATTGGCCAGCCAAGCCAATAGTGTGCCTGCCTTGTCCCCCTCAGCGTGTGCCCGCACCATAAATGCTTTGTAATCATAGCTCCGGAGCCGCTCCACTTCGACCGCCACCGCCTCTCTAGCCTCGCACACTGCTTCCTGGAGCTCAGGATGACCCGGCCGCGCTATTTCCGCTTCGTGCAATTTCCCTTCTGCCTTGTCCAGATCTCCTAGCAGAGTCTTGCGCATGCCAGCGTACTTCCCGATACAATGGCCTCTAACCACCACCTTGAATGCGTCCCACTCTAGCGCCCTGGCCGCCGTGGAGCCCTCGTTCTCAGTAAAATAGTGTACAATCCGTTCCCGCAAGGCCGCTCGGAAAGGCGGGTCCTCTAAGGTATCCGGCCTCAGCTGCCACAGTGGGACCCGCGGGGTCTCAACCATCCACTCCAGGGTCATTAATAAAGGGTTGTGATCAGAGATCGTGTGTGCCACAGTTTGAAGCACTGTCGGAGAGCACAAGAAAGCGTCCAACCTAACATGCAAGTCGTGTAGTGGTGAATAATAGGAGTAATCCCTCGTCTCTGGGTGCTGCGTCCTCCAGGCATCTGTCAGTTCCCACCTCCCCTGCCACTCGAGTCTACGCTTCGCTAACCTGTGGACCGGGGACGTCCGCAGGGGCGGGTGTGACCTGTCTAACGCGGTGTCTGCGATTGAGTTGAAGTCCCCTCCCAGCACAATGGGGCCTGTCAAGTAGCTGGCTAGCTCCACGGACAATTTCGTAAAGTAGGGCCCCTGATCCAGATTGGGTGCATACAGACTACAGAGCACTATGTCCCTACCCCTGAGTTTGCCCTCAACAGCTACGTACCTGCCCTCCGGGTCTATAATGTGCCTCATCACCTGAAAGGGGGTGCCCGCTCGGATCCATATCAAAGCTCCCCTCGCAAACGCGGAGTAAGCTGTACTAAACACCTGCCCTCTCCACCTGCGCTGCAGTGCGATGCCCTCCTGCTTCGTTAAATGCGTTTCTTGCAAGAGCGCGATCTGCACACCCCTGCGTACCAGGTACGCGTGAATCTTGTGTCTCCTAGCCATAGTGTGGAGTCCCCGCACATTCCAGGTCACACATTTCACCAACCCCACATTAGCCATGGTCCCACGTCAGAGGCCACTGCTTGATACCCCTCCATGTCCAGCCGCGTTTGAGGGCACTGTCCCACCCCTCCCCAAAGAAAACCCTGATCCCCCCCCTCCCACCCCTTCGCCTCGAGCCCCCCAAACTACTCTCGGCCCCTCCCCCCCCAGAATAGGACCCAACTTCGGAGAAGCAGCCCCCATCCAAACTAGAGTAGAGCAAACTCGCTCAACCAATCACCTAAACTGCAGTCTGCACTGCAGTGGCCTTATGGGCCTCTAGGAAGTAGCCTGGTACCGAAGGAGGCTACCACAGTCCCGTCCCCCCGCCCCCCACATCCCCTATAAACACTCACGAAAACCTGAGCATCTTCTTCTGAATGTGTCCACCTCGATAGGAGTTGGTTCCCCAGTTCTCAAGTGCTGGCCCCCCGGCAGAGCCGTCTCATTAGCCTTCCACAACTTCCCCCCGATGTCTGCAGGGTCACCACGGGGCCTCGGCCCCCAGTCAATACGGAGCGGTCAGATTCCGAGCTCGTGCCGCGGCTGTCCGAGCCCGTCCCGCGGGATGACTGCGTCGCCACCTTTCCGGACAAGTCCACCACTGCTTTCAGTGCCGCTCTCCTCTCTTCTTCCGTTTGCGAGTCCGTGGGTTTTCCAGCCCTCTGTCTCGTCTGTCGGAGCCTTCGCGACTGCCGCATCGGCTGTGACCTCCGCGCCTCCGCCGTTCGGGCTCCAGCCTCGTGCGTTCTGGACTTGTATGTGTCCCACCACGTCCAGGCCTCCGCCGCGGTTGGGAAGAAGAACGTCCTGCCGTCCACGATGACACGCAGCTTGGCCGGGAAAAGGAGCGAGTACTGCAAACCCTCTGTTCTCAATTCACGCTTAAGTGACAGGAAGGAGGCACGCAGCTTCTGAGTTTCAAAGGTATAATTCGGGAACATCGTGACGCTACTGTTGTCCACCTGGAATGGCCCCGCTTCTCTGGCCCGCTGCAGCAGCCAGTCTCTGTCCCTGTAGTGCAACAGTTTTATCACCACTGGGCGTGGAGGTTGGCCCGGTTTGGGGGGCCTCGCCGGCACTCGGTGCGCCCTTTCCAATGTGAAGAAGGGCGAGAGGCCCTTCGGGGCCACCTCGGAGCGCAGCCAAGCGTCCAGAAATCCCACCATATCGGCCCCTTCTTTGCGTTCCGGCAGTCCCACCAAGCGGACGTTGTTGCGACGACTGCGGTTTTCAGCGTCCTCCGCTCGCCGCTCCAGGACCTGTATGCGCTCCAACGCCTCCACCAGGCGCCCCTCCTGAGATTTATGTGCCGGCAGTATGTCCTGTACTTGATCTTCCACCGTTTTAACTCGGTCCTTCAGCTTCCCATGGTCCGCCCTCAAAATCCCCAAGCCCGATGCCACTTGCGCGATATCCTGCTGCAACGCGTCCTTCGTGGCCGCTATGGCCTCTAGGATACAATCCCGGAGTTGTTGCAAGTCCGCAGGGCTCTGGGCTGTTCCGTCTTGCGGCTCCGTCCCGGGTGCTCCTTCCTAACCTTTGGCCTTAGGCTTGCCCATCTCGTCGCCTCTCTTGGCTGTCGTGGCCAGTGCACCATCCAGACAGGGGCACCACCGTCTCGTCCTCCGCTCGCGGGGCGCTCGGGTATCATCTCCTCAGGCCAGGGGGGTTCGCGATCCACTGGGCCCACGGGCGAGTCCACTTCGACTCCCGCTCGCACACCCCCTAACTGCTCACTCCCACGAGCTCTCCCAGCACAGCCGACGTCAGGGGCCACCGTGCTTCGTGCGGCCCCACACAGGCGCTTTCAACTTCGCGGTCTCTCCGGATCGCCGGTCAGCGGGTGCTCCAAGCGTGCCTCCTCCAGGCTCTCCCCGGGCGCCAGCCCTCGTCACCTCAGCTCCCCGGGCACCCCGCGGCCCGGGCACCCTTTGTCTCTCGTGTTCCTTCCGGGAGATCCCTTGCCCTCGGAAAGCGTCCGGCTCCTCCCGGTCTGGTCTCCCCCACTCAGGCTGTCCTGGGGTCACCAACCCCTGCGTGCGCCGCTGGATCTCCAGGGGGTATAGGTCGTCGCTTCGGGGGTCCCGGCCATAAACTGCAGTGGCATCTCAGTGGGCACTCCAGATCTCGCCGTCTCTCCCAGCCCGCAGGGCCTGGCCCACAGCAGCAGCGTGCGATAGGCGGCGGCGCCCAGATCCACCTTGGCCTCGCCCGCGGATCCACAAACCACCACACCCCTCGGGCCGTGTCTCCGTCTGCACACTCGGTAGCGCCGGCAGCCGCTGGGACGCAGGGTTTGGAGCCAAAGCAGCGCCCGGATCCTCAGCTCCCGATCCGTCCTCCACACCGTCCCCTCTCACCGTGCACCGGAGCGTAGTCCGTCTCGTCACCCACCGTCGGGGGGACCTCAGCGGGGCTCTTCTCCGCACAGGCTGTGCCCTCGCAGACTTCACTGGTCCGGCGGCGTTCCACCGTTGCGGCGCTCGGCCCCGGCCGCCATCTTAGGGTCTCCTCTGTTTTACGGCGCCCCAGGCTCGCGGCACTCCGGGACGGCTCAAATCTCCCGAAGCCGCTCTGGTTCCCGTCTCCTGAGGTGCTGCTATCTGTTCCGCCGCCAGCACCGATGCAGTGGTGCGGCTCGCAGCAGATTTCGTACGATTTAACAGGATTTTCGTGGGGATCGGGTGCGGAGCTCCGAGCTCATGCCGCCATTCCCCTCGGCATCCAAGCCACGCCCCTTCACAGGTCTTTAAACGAGGCTTTGTTTATTTTTTCTCCCCTTCATCTCCACCGAAAGGTGACAAATCCTTTGTTTGGCACTGGTAACCTTTGCCTACTGTTCTGCTGCGTGGATATTTCTTTTTCTATGCAGCGCAGGAGAAAAGAAGTTTGTTTATTCCTATTCACCTTTCCTGACCCCTGTTGCAGCTTATCACATCAGGCTGTGACACAAAGTTTGACTAATGGAGTAGGTAAGAGAATGTGTTACTAGTTTTTCTTTTTAAAATCTGCACAGGCCCAGCAGGACACATACTTCGTGTGTGCTTCATTTGAACAGTTTGTATCATTACCATGGCCGATGCAGGATAACAGTAAGACAGTTAAAGATGCCCAGATAACGCTGGTGATTAATGATCCTGCTGGAGAGCAATCATTTGTCTGTTAGTAGTTTTTAAATGTAGATGAACTGTATTTTATGTGGAAGCTCAGTAGGTTACTGCCTTTGTCACAGAGAGCCTTGTGTTACTTGCAGTTCAGAAGTTACTATCCTAACATAGGACAGTAACCTATGAACTGTCTTCAAAGGGCTCCATACAAACATGAATGGTATAGTTAGAACTTCGCTTTTTTTGTTTTGTGATATAGTTAGAACTTCCCCAGTCTTTCATTATTCTAATGTTGCTAAAATGAGTATGTTTGGGCAGATATACATTTTTGGCAGTAAAGCCGACCCCCATGGAATACTCTTTAAATCCTGAGTTTGTGCTTCTCCAGAAAAAACCCTCTTAAAATGCCCACCAGTATCGATGCCATGTGATTCATACACCTTGTAATCCTCATTGGCTTATGTGACATTCCCTGTAGACTGATTTACATACTTGTATGATTCATTGTCTCTGTATAATGTGTGCGTGGTGTTAAGTACTGACACACACTACACTGATATGAGTAGTGCTCTACAACAAATGAAATGTATATGGGAGAGGGGCTACGTAAAGATGTGGGGCACTGTTGGGGGGTGGCAGTGAGGGAATCCAAGGAGGAGGTAGTAGGAGGGGCTATGGAGCGATGAGGGGCACTTGTGGTGTGTGGCAGTGAGGGAATCTGAGGAGGAGGTCAATAGGGGGGGCCATGGAGGGATGAGGGGCACTGTTGGAAGGTGGTAGTAAAGGTATTTACGGAGAATTAGGTAATTGGTACGGTGCCAAAAAAGACATTCGCATCAGCGCTGAAGCCGGCCCTGTCATGGCCTGTCTGTTTTTGTTTATTTAATTAGCAGTCGGGTCATAAGGTCCACTGTGGAACTCACTTTAAGGTGCGTGCTAATTATATTTACTGCTATATTCAATGTTTTAGGTTTGAAGGTGATTTTACTAATGTTTTTATCGGGAAAAATGAAAGTGGAGCCCGATGGTGCCTGATATGGGGCTGGGGCCCAAGGTCAGCTGTGAGATAAGGTGCACTGTAGAGGAGTAGTGGATAATCAAGCCTGTAAGGAAGTGCGTTGCAGAGTACGGGGTCAGGTGGAGGTAGTAATGAAGAGGGATTCTCCCTGAAGGCTCGGACAGAGTGAGCCTTATACTCCCACCTCAGAAACCTCCTCTTCCCATCAAAGGAACATTACATGGAAAAAACACTTTTTGAGAGTGATAATATTTAGAAAGAGATTTGGAAAAGAGTGCGTTTTACTGGGCCTTGTAAGACTAAGAAGAGATAAAGGAGGGCCCTGAAGCAGGCCTGCCTAGACATATATGCGACAAAACGAGCCCACAGTGGCCCACCCATATGCACCCTTGGCCCACCCAAATAAAAATTCCTGGAGCCGGGCCTGGTGCTTAGGTGTGTGCTGTTTAAGGTGTGTACTCGCTGTTTAGAATGGGGGCCGTGTTCATAGCCAGAGTACACTGTTTAGAATGTGTGCGGGTACGATTGTGAGTGTGCGTGCGTGTGTGCTGTTTATGGTTTGTACGCACTGTTTAGAATGGGCACCGTGTTTAAAGCGAGCGTGCATCGTTTAGAACGTAGTGGGTGTGTGTGTGTGTGTGTGGTTGGTGCTGCATTCGCTCCCTAAGCTTAATAGGCTGGCGCTGTTAACATAAACAATTATTAAGAACGAGTGCGTGTTGGGTACAAAAGGCTCATATTTATTGGCCATTCCACGCACGCACCTCACCCAAAGCAGCTCCATGTGCGCCTGCGGGCCCTCGTGGGTGAAGGGCAGTGACCCGGGGGCAAACACGACCCAGCGTAGGGCAGTCGTAGCCGGTAACTGTTTCATTTTATTTTAAAACCACACTGCAGGCATGGGTACCAGAAAGAGCTCAGAGCTTAATTTGCCAGCCGTTGGCACTGCGAATGCTGTGATTTCCTAGTGCCAGGCCTGTGATGATCATTCCCACTGCGGCGAGATGCGCAATGACATTTTACGATTCAATCTAATGGATGAAATTTGAGTTTTCAGGTGTTTGTGAAATTTGTGTGCCTGTTTAGGCAAGACTAATTAATTTGATTACATTTGTGTGTGAACTATGGTATATCGTAATATTTGAATGAATTTATAGGTGACAGTTGATTGTAGGTATATGGTGTTCAGTGTCTGCCATTTATTTCCCTAACTCTTCTGGTCTTTACCCTTCAGTACCTTCCTAACTCGTCCCTCCGAAGTGTGTCTTAAACACATCAATTCGTTTAATCTGGGCCTTGGAATCTGAGTTCAGGGGTAATTCTGAGGGCTCCACCATGTTGCTTCCAGTAATGAGACCTGTACATCAGTCCAAATTTTTGACTTACGTACACATTTCTGAGCGGCTACGGGAAGGAACTTGTTTTTAGAGCTGACAGGCCATTTAGTAAAAGCGCGGGCACTCTGCCGGTAAAGCCCGCATGCTCTAAAACCACAGCAGCCTGAAATCAGGCTCGGCCATCTGTTCTACAAGATAAGCCGCCTAGCATTCTAAAAAGTAGCTGACAGGGTAGCCGTTTAGCCACTTGGCAAACAATCCTCCGAGAGACTCTTTCACACAAACCACACATGGGGCAGTCACGCACAGGCACAATATGCCCTCCCACCCCTCCCCCCCCCATCAGCATACGCAAAGATTGTCCTGTATAACTCATAAAAATGAATAATTCAATCGTATTGCTTTATTAACCTTCCTGCTTCCTCAAGTTTGCTTGAAAATGCACCATTTGTCCATTCTTTTTTACAAAATGTTCTCGTGGGGAGAACCCCCACTGCACTCCCCTTAAGTTGTTTGGGCTTGCTCCCTTGCCACAGTGCAGTGCGGCAATAATTTTACACCTCACCACTTTCAAATGTCGCCAGCCGCCACTGATATTGATGTTGACCTCACAGCATCCCCCAGAAGTCCCTGGTCCATGAATGTCTCAAGATATAGGGCTCCTTAGGATAAGGAGTGTCTCCACTCGTACCTGAAGCAATTCTTAGCAGACAATGGGGAATCAATGTCCACAGCTCCAGTCCTATAGGGGCAGGAAAAGATTATTTGAGACAGCTTCTCATGAGAGAGACTGCTATAAATAAAAAACAAAATGCTGACAATCGAATTTGTATCGGAAGAGGTTAAATTACTTACTGACAAATGTTCTAAAACACAGTCACATACTGATCTAAGGGTGTTTCTTCAGGTTAAATCGGCTTTAAAGACCTATGTACTACAGAGGTGGGGAAGTTGCTTTTTCTTCTCTGACAGACATTATGAGCGGGGATTAACTGCAGACAGGTTATTTACTATGCAGCTTAGCAGGTAAGACTATTCTGGCTCAGAGTAAGCATAATGGGGAACAGCTTAACCAACCAACAGTTATCACTACAGAATTTCTGAATTTTTATGAGTCCGATACCTTTACGATAGTTATCCAGACTGGGAAGAGAAGAGACCTTCTTTAGAGCCCTTCAGCTGCCACGGCTGACTGCAGATCAAACTGACGTGTTGGAAGCGGTGATCTCTGTTGAGGAAATATCTGCAGGTACAGATGACATAGCGAGCAACAAATCTCCAGGAGAGGATGGATTACTTATAGAATTCTATAAAATCATGAAACCTACGATTGACCCGCCACTGGTCTCTGTGTTTAATGAAGCCCTATAGGAGTGACACCTGAATGCAGAGTTTGTGAGAGCTCTGTATCCATACTTCCTAAACCAGACCGGTATCCATTGGAATGCTCCAGTTATCGCACCATTACTTCAATCAATGCAGATTTTCAAATACTGGCGAAAGTCCTGTCATTTACAATGTGTTACCCTCATTTTGATACATTCGATGCTGGTGAATTTTGTGCCCAGAGGATCATCAGTCAGTCATTTGCGGACATTTTCTCATATACTTTGGCAGATTCAGAAGGAACTGGATGAGAAAATACTCTTCTCCCTGGATGTGCGGATGTGGGAATGCTGTATGGTACAGACATACTGGAGTCAAATTTGGAATCTCTTGTCTCACACATTGAACATACCGCAGAACTACACGACCCCTCCTGTTTCATATCCCGCTGGGTGTCCACAGCTATTTTGCATCTGTGGAAGACCAACAAGGTACCCACTCTAAAAATGTTGTTGGAGAACCTGTTTGACGCAGCGCCTTTGAGAAGTTTATTTACAAAATGAACGACAGATTGCCGCAATTTGAAGCTGCATGGTGTAGTTTCCCCATTAGTCCCGTTAAACGCTACTCAGGGATTGAATTCGAACTTTTTGGACCCTGCCCTGTCTTCTCTTGACCTGGGCTGCCCCTAGTTGCCCCGGTTCCACCGCTCCTTTTCTAGCTTTGCACATTCCACTTGTTCTGGAACTTTGGCAGGCTTTTCTGTTGATGGAGAAAGAGCATGGCTGCAAGGTGCAAAAGGCATTGATTGAGGATAAATATGTATTAGCAGGGACCCTGTGGGTAGTTATTGAATGAGTTCAAAGCTTATGTGTAATGATGGCTTGGATATTATGGGTGTTTGACTGACTAACTTTTATATTGTTTGTCTGTACAATTGTTTACAGTATATTTTCTGTGTCTTACAGAATGTTTTGTTCTTGGATGTGGATAGTGATGAACATGCCAATAAAGAATTGTTAAAAGTAATGTTATTGTTACAGCAGAATAAGTTGTTAGTCCAAAGTTGTACTGACCTGTCGTGTGTTTTTAACAGAGGAAAGCCGGTCAGCCAGCATGCCACCACCACCACTTTTCAAGAAGATCGCAAAACAAACCCATCCAGGAGGCAGAAACAAATCTGCGACAAGTAAGCAAAACCCAGTAGTTAGAGGGGTTATGTGTCAAATTGAAAACTATGCAATGCCACATCTCTGCCCCTATTAAAAAGGTTTTACATTTTAGTTCATGTTCTTTTTACTTACTATATAAGGGTAACATAGGTTCACATTGAGTGGGAAATTTGAGCTGTTCTTGATGTACACCGTGTCGAGATTAAACCGCATAGAGAAAGCTAGATGCTGGCTTTTGTATATTAAAAAGCTTGTTTCAGTTTACACACAGGTGTGTAACTTGCTGGGGAGGATGTGTGTAAACCAAGTGAGATCATTTGTACTGCAATACAACACAGGGAGGGTAGGTCACGGGAGGAGGTGATGAATGTAAGTTGAGACTGCACAGTTCCATAAGAGGGGGGAAATGAGAATAGAAAGAGAAAGGATAGAGTAGATGGAAAGGCACAGTGCAGTTTGTAAAGAAGGAGGAATCGGTTGCAATCAGCGTAGGAAGATAAAGAACGAGTAGTGGAAGAGGGGTAATACAGCAACGGCAAATGCAAGGGAAAGCAGTTGGAGCAACAGGAATGGAATGTGCCCTGGGATGCAGATCTGTGCGTCCTAAGATGAGCTCAGAAAATGATGTTGGGGGAAGCTGTTTGCTGAACTGGAGGTATATGTGTCCCTGTCTTAGCGGAGACGGCAGCACTGTGGAGAGTTAACTAGGTCAGCTGCATCAATCAGCAGCTCCCAGTGCAATGTCACTTCAATAATGTCATGCCATAGTGGCTGCTCCAGTGGCCCATCACTGCAAAAAACATATCCCGGTGCAATATCACTGCAGTAGGGGCAACTCCAGTTGTGATGTCACTACAGTTAGGGCTGCTCGTGGTGTGCTGGCACCTCAGTAAGTCCAGTTCTCGCTGTGCTGTCCCTGGAGCAAGGCAATTGTTTGTGGGATGCCACGTCACTAGGGGCTGCTCCCAGGGTGTTTGTCATCCGAGCAAGGTCCTTTACAGTTAGTCCAAGCTTTGTCTTACAGTTTGCGCACAGGGCTAGCATTGCTGAAGGTGTTGACTATCAACAATGTTTTTTTAATACTTTAATTTTCATAAAGTATACAGTGGTTCAGAGTTTGCCTTGGAGGCTGTCATGGCGACATCAATTCAGCTATTCCATTAATGAAATGCAGTGTTCGAGGCATATGAGCTGCAGAATTCATACTTTTGCATAGATTGCCATCTGGTGTTGGGCTCGAATGATTGCAGTTTGTTGTTGTCTTGGAAGAAGTCTTTGTAGTCACAAGATAGGTGCCTCGTCCCTTGGACGATAGTGTGCATAGGCATCGACTCCATCCTCAGATTGATTTTTTCTGCCATCGGGTTAGGATGTAACTTTGGCTCCGGTTTGGTATCGTGTTTCAAAACCTTTTAACTAACAAATCATCACAACTCGAACTGTATTGTTTTTGTTGACGCGCTAACTCAAACATACTCGATTCCGGTCGTCGACGCAGGCCATTGGTTCTATTGACGCCACTCGGGCCTACGGCTAATGGAAAGGACTCCCATTTTAAAAATGCCCCCAGTGTGGAGCTAACTTTCCACACAGCGGCCACCACAAGGTCTGCAACAGGCTGCACAGGTGCCAGAAGACCTCTTCGATGAAGGCCCTGACGTTCCAGAGGCAGAGGATTCGGAGGAGAACGACATCGTATCCGAAGCTGATGACTATGACTCCAATGACCACATCACTCCAGGTCAACGAGTGAGTACAACTGCCCTGTCCCTACCCCACCCGAGAAAAAGAAGGCTCCAGTCAAAACTTCGCCTGAAGGCCTTAGTCATGACAGAAAGTAAACTTCAGAAGCCCCGCCTCCAGGCCCGGCCCCAAAGACAAAGGAAAAGCCTTCTGGCGGCTCACGACCAAGCAAGCCGCATATCGGTGCCCAAAAAACACAGTCGGTACCGAAATCGGGAATACATCCTACTCTCATTACCACCGAAAAGGCCTCGGCATCGAGCTCTTCGGCACTGAAAGACCAAAAGGCCTCGGATCCGAACAAACCCCGAAAACCTTTGGATCCGAAAAAGATTACCGACTCGACATTGAAGCCGAAGGAGCAAAAAAACACTTCTAAGGCTCCAGAGCAGAAATCAAAACCACGTTCGGAACCGAAAAAATCGGCATCGAAAGGAGACACCAACCGGGAAGAATTGTTTCAACCAGATCCTATTGATCCGAAACAAAAGACATTGCATATGCACCCTAAAACAGGCCATATTGTCAGTCTCCCAACAAAGAAGAGGAAACTAGACACCTCACACTCTCCTGAGGTGCTTTGAAGAGAAGACACTTTGCATCTTCACCCCTACAACCCTCTTCTCCTGTTCTTCCTACTAAGCCTTTATCTCCTGTAAAGTCTCCCATACACTCTCCTAGACTCTCTCCACTCTAACCACCACCACAGGATGACGATGACCTAGGGGACGGGGTTGGACATAATGACCCTTTAGATTACCCTGATGATGACACTCCTATACCACAGGACACATGGGCAGATTACAATGATCCTGCAGATCCTCCAGACCGTCCTGATCCAGAGGCATACCCAACACGGCCATCTTCCCCAGATTACAACATAGGGTTTAATCAGCTTCTTGATAGGGCCGCCCAATATCATGGCGTACAAATGCATTCAGACCTCATGGAGGAAGACTTCCTGGTAGATACTTTCCCCAGTCACAAAGGACAATGCAAAGATTGCCCATGCTCAAAGGTGTCATTAAACACGCACCAGACCTCTTCAAAGACCCTGTCCGGACCAGAATTCCCGATCCTCGCATTGATAAAAAATATAAACCCGCCCCCAATGATCCCACGTACATTGAAGCACAACTCCCTCAAGATTCTTTGGTAGTGTCCAATGCAAGGAAACGTTCCAATGCTCAAACCTTTGGTGATGCTCCACCTCCAGACAAAGAGTCTAAACTACTAGAAGCTTCAGGCAAACAAGTTGCCTCCCAAGCAGGTAATCACTGGAGGATAGCTAATGCGCAAGCACTGCTTGCCAGGTATGATAGGGCTCACTATGATGAGCTTGAGGACCTAATTCAGCATTTGCCTGACCAATACAAGGCCAAAGCCCATGATCTGGTCCAGGAGGGTAAGTTGATTACAAATGCATCCATTAAATGTGCCCTCGATGCAGCAGACACCGCATCTAGATCGGTCAACACCAGTGTCTTACTACGCAGACATGCATGGTTGCGCATTTCTGGTTTTAAACAAGAAGTGCAAACTACTACCTTGAATCAGCCGTTCGACCAAGAACACCTGTTTGGCCCAGCTGTAGACACAGCTTTAGAAAAAATGAAAAAAAACACGGACGCTGCAAAATCTATGGGAGCATTACAGTCTCCATCAACACGAAGCTCCTTTTGTCGCTTCTTTTATAGGGGTGCATCCAAAAACATCAGCGCAGACACTGCTTCCTCTTCCTACAAAAGCCCCACACAAACATCCCCCAACAAGGGATATTTCAGAGGTGGGTACAGGGGAAATAATAACAAAGGGAGAGGCCGAGGTAACAACAATCGTACCTCCCCCACTATCAAACAATGACTTCCCTCCGATCCCTCCAGACCATTCCACTCCGGTCAGAGGAAGACTCTCACAGTTCCTACCTTTCTGGAACTCCATCACTACAGACAGGTGGGTAAGACAAATTATCCAGTAAGTTCTCTCACTGCTTCAATAGCATGCAATAGAACCAGTTCCCCTACAGCATCAAGGGACAGGGAATTACTCCCTGTACTTTCTAATCCCCAAAAAGGACGGTACTCTTAAACCAATACTGGACCTTAGTCCTCTCAATTTCTACATACAGTCAGATAACTTTCACATGATCACTCTTCAACAAGGTGACTTCCTTGCCACTTTAGATCTCAAGGAGGCCTAATTCCATATTCCTATACACCCTGCTCACAGGAAATATCTAAGGTTTACATTGGACGGCCAGCACTATCAGTTCAAGGTTCTCCCATTCGGAGTAACCACAGCACCCAGGGTTTTCACAAAGTGTCTTGCAGTAGTAGCCGCACACTGCGAGAGACAACAGATTCATGTATTTCCATACCTGGACGACTGGCTGATAAAAGCCAAGTCACACAGCCAGTGTGTTCACCACACTTACCAAACAATTCAGCTGCTCCACGACTTGGGGTTCACAATAAACCTCACCAAGTCACATCTCCAGCCCTCTTACCTACATCAGTATCTAGGGGCCACAATAGACACTTCCAAAGCTCTTGCATACCCTAACCTAGCCAGGATAGTCAGTATGCAGACCCTGATCACAAAAGTCCAACCCCAACACTCCCTACCAGCTCGAGGGTTTATGTAGCTCATAGAAATGATGGCCTCTTGCATTTCCATAGTACCTTATGCAAGACATCAGATGCGCCCTTTACAGGAATGCTTAGCACGTCAGTGGAACCAGGCTCAAGGTCAGCTTTCAGATCTGGTGTTGGTGGACAGCCACACACATCGCTCTCTGCAGTGGTGGAACACACAAAACCTTTCCAGAGGGCGGCCGTTCCTAGACCCAGTTCCACAGATAGTGCTAACAGCAGACGCATCACTCACTGGCTGGAGAGCCCATCTCCTAAACCACACAATTCAGGGCAGATGGACTACTCAACAAAAAATGCTCCACATCAATCACCTAGAATTACTGGCAATTTTTCTAGCATTAAAATCATTCCAATGACATCTCATCAACAAGACTGTCCTTGTCCACATGGACAGTATGACAGCAATGTATTATATACAGAAATCAGGAGGAACACATTCTTTGCAACTTTCTCAACTAGCGCAAAGCATATGGAGATGGGCCATTCCGCAAAACATACATCTTCTGGCAGAACATCTCCCAGGAGTACACAATCAGATTGCGGATCTGCTAAGTCGTCAGACACAGCAGATACACGAATGGGAACTTCATCCTCAAGTTCTTCAAACATTTTTCAAAATGTGGGGCCACCCAGACATAGATCTGTTCACCACACATGCAAACGCAAAATGCCCGAACTTCGCCGCCAGGTTTCCACACCCGTTGTCCAAGGGCTATGCAATATGGATGAACTGGTCAGACAGATTTGCGTACGCTGTTCCGCCGCTCCCACTCATTCCGCTAGTAATACGTAAGCTCAAACAGTCTCTCAAGATGATCTTAGTTGTTCCAACATGGGCCCG
This sequence comes from Triturus cristatus, assembly GCF_964204655.1. Classification (NCBI taxonomy): domain Eukaryota; kingdom Metazoa; phylum Chordata; class Amphibia; order Caudata; family Salamandridae; genus Triturus; species Triturus cristatus. The sequence continues at coordinate 613,477,440 of NC_140590.1, read as the reverse complement.
GCAACTACGATTCACAACACTCCTAGAACTCTCAGTAGTTCCACACCAAAAGTTATGGCTCTCCCCAAAGCTGCTTACACAGGACCATGGAGAGATACATCATCCAGATCCAACTCAACTGAATCTGGCTCCTGAAGTCCTTGATTTCGGTTACCTCAACCTCCCACCGGACTGTATGAACATTATTAAAAAAAGCCAGATGCCCTACTACTAGAGCTTGCTATGCAGCCAAATGGAAAAGATTTGTCATTTACTGCAATAACATTGACCCGCTAGATACTTCAATTCAGAATATTATTTGCTATGTGCTGCATCTACAAAGATGTAATATAGCATACACATCCATATGATTACATCTTGCTGCCCTTGCTGCTTACCTGCAAAACAGATGACTTTTATCATTGTTTAGGGTACCCGCTATCAAAGCGTTCATGGAAGGCCTTAAAAGAATAATTGCTCCCACAATATCACACTCTTTGGTGTGGAATTTAAATATTGTCCTTACTAGGCTCATGGGTCCTCCATTTGAACCTCTATACAAATGCGAACTGCAGTTCCTTACATGGAAAGTAGCTTTCCTTGTCACAATCACCTCTCTCAGGAGAGTAAGTGAGATCCAGGCTTTAACCATACAAGAACCATTCTTACAAATACATCGTAACAATGTGGTTCTTAGAACAAATCCAAAATTCCTTCCCAAAGTAAACTCTGCTTTTCATCTTAATCAATCTGTAGAGTTACCCGTTTTTTTCCCAAACCCAGATTCCATAGCAGAGAGGGCTCTTCACACACTTGATGTTAAAAGAGCTATACTTTATTACATTGACGGAACTAAACCTTTAGAAAGACAAACCAACTGTTTGTAGCTTTCTCTCCACCTCATAAAGGAAACCCCATCTCCAAAGCTGGAATTGCCAGGTGAATAGTCAAATGCATTCAGATATGCTACCAGAAGGCAAAACGCACATTACCAATTCCCCCTAGAGCGCATTAAACACCATGGCATTCTTTGGGAACATTCCCTTGGATGACATTTGTAAGGCAGCAACATGGACTACGCCACACACCTTCACCAAACACTATTGTGTAGAAGTGCAGGCAAATCAACAGGCTTCTGTAGGCCAGGCTGTTCTTAAAACACTTTTTCAGACCAGTGCAACAGATACAGGTGACCACCGCTAAGGGAGAGCACTGCTATACAGTCTATGCAAAAGAATGAATTCTATGTCAGGACTGGAGGCGAGGATTATGCCTTCTATTACTCACTTTATTACACAGCAGCCAATAGTAAAACAGACTACATTTCCCATCAAACCCTGGGAAAACTGTAGTCAAACAAAAGAACCAATCAGCACTGTCCACAGTCCACCAATAGGGGTCCTCCAGCACACAGATAGTCTGCCCTCACTGGTCTTTCCTCCTCTTTCTTCGCTGCTCAGCAGCCGAGCTAAGTGTTTTCTTTACTTATGTGTTTATCTGTGGTATAACGATGTGCTGTACTACATATGGTCATAACGTTATGGAGCTATTTGTCTGTGAATGATATTATGGAGTTTGTTGGTTTATTGCGAGTGACTTCGTTTCTCTGACGTGAGGAAGCTGACTAAATGTATTTATTTATTTTTTTTGACGAGATTTCGGCTCGGAAACGTGTGGAGCCTGTTTCGGTCCTTGTCAGCTGTGCGTGTTGTCCCCCCCCCAGCTGATTTCGGTATTAGTTATATATTTGCCGGCGGGTGCCCGCCCGATTGTTGAGACCGCGGGAGCCGATCTCCTACGCGGCCTGTCTGGTGTCCCTGGTTCCTCCACCCGTCAGGGGGCGCGGTGGACGTTACTGCGGCACGAACTTTTTAAACCCCGAAGGGTCTGTGTGACGCACCGTAGAGGGAATCTGGCCTGAGGCGTTACGCAAGCGTGAAGTCTCTATCGACTATTTCGAGACTTCCGCTCGTTGTACAGCGCTTACGCTCCACTCAGAAATAGCATCGGGTGGAGTCTGTATTTCAATTTCAAATAAACGCCCGGTTGGGTCTGTACTGCACTGCGTGTTTCACGCTTTGGGGCACCTGCCCAGGCCAGTATTGTCCACAAACCTTTCTGTATCTTTGCATTGCCAGACTTTGGTGCCATGGGCCTCCACCCCCCACTGTTGCTAATTACGAGTTACCTCGCCCATCTGCTGGCTGTCTCCCAGCCTTATATTCTGTGGTGGGATTTCTTGGCGTCTGAAACCCAGACCTTTTGTATACGTACCTTCTAGGCTGTGTATCCTAATCATCATCATGGAATTTGAGTACGATGATGATTCCCATGGAGGGGATGATGCCCTGACCGACCTCCAGTGGGATGAGGAGTTTTATGAGGCGGTGGACACCCCAATTTACCGCGCTGTGGGGGAAGCTATGGCACCCTTAGAGGACCGTCTTAACCAGCGCATTGATCAGGCGCTAGTGCGCTTTGTGAATCTTCCGGGGGTCCCCCCCCCCTGCAAATCCCCCCCCCCCCCCCCGCGCCCTTGGGGGTTTCTCCCCCCCCCCAGCTAAACTTTCACGCGACACAGGTATGGACCCTTCCGCCTTTGACAGGCTTAAGCAGGCTTTCCTGGCATCGCAACCTCTTCTGCCTCTGGGGCAATCTCTGCCGGTTCCCCAACCCTCTGGTTCGACTGATCCCGGGCTAGGTCCTTCCAACCCTCATGACCCCTCTACTGTCCCGGCCACCTCGGATATGTTCGATCCTGATGACATCGTTCATCCTCGTTCCTCTGACTGGGCTCCAGCTGACAAGGTGGCTGAGTACGTGGCTATGCGTATTCGGAGACCCCTTGAGAGGGAGGCTCGTAGTTGTTTAAGGGCTGAGTGCCCTTGCCCCTCCTTGGAGGGCAAAGTAGTGTTGACCCCTGAAATTGACTCCCGCATGGCGACTTTCTTACAAAAGTTCATGCGTGATCCCAAGAAGGGGATCGATAGGTCCTGGCGGTCCTGCCAAGACAAACTCCTGGATGTCCTTGGCCCGTTAACTAAGATCCTCGACATGGCGAAGGAGGCGAAAGCATCTGGTTCCCTCATTTCCCTGGAATCCTTGTCGGGCTGGGCCCAGAGAGCCATTGTGTTCCTGGGCAACGCGAACTGTGCGATTTCAACTGAACGACGGCGCTCTCTTCTGATTAAGGTGGACCCCAGACTGGGGGACATTGCGGATACTGAAGCCGGTGCAGTGGCCCAGGGGGGCCTGTTTGGGGAGCCCTTCGTGAAGGAATTGGGGAAATTTGTCAACACGTTTACTTCCTTGGATAGGGCCCAGTCGACTATTCGAAAGGTCTTCCCTCTGGTTTTCCGGGGGGCCGGTCGAGGCAGGGGCCGCTCGTCCGGCCGTGGTTCCAACAACCAGCCACGTGGGCAAGGCCCCGCTAAAGGACAGTACCAGGATCAAAGCCGCTTCGGCAACTTCTACCCCACGAGAGGCAAGCGTGGCAAAGGCCGAGGCTACCGAGGAGCTGCTACCTCTTCCAACGGCGAGTTTACTCCCTTCTTCCCTTCTAAAAATAGGGGGCGGCTGGGGAATTTTTTCCAGGCGTGGATTTCTGTCACGAGGGATCCTTGGGTTCTTCAAACCATTCAAGGTTTTCGAATAGAGTATCAGGGGACTCCTACCCAACGCACCAGGCCGCGTCCCCTCTTGTTCTCCCTCCACGACTCCGCTCTGGTAGACGAGGAAGTTTCCTCTCTTCTATCCAAGGGGGCGATAGTTCCCGCCGACCTTCACCCGCGGGGTTTCTTAAGCAATATTTTTCTTGTCGACAAAACAGACGGTGGCTGTTATGTTTTAGCCTCTCTATATAGGTGGGTTCGTATTCTCATGTACGTCCCACTAAGTACTTGTCTGCATTAACAACATTTTTTGCTCCTCTGTCGTCATGTCTCACCGTTTTTGCCTATGCAAAGCGGCCGTGCGGACGCGAAAGTGATCGCGATCAAACATCAAAGCGGCCGCGAAAGTGTAAGTAATCGCGGTAAAGCGCGACGCCCGCGCACATGGACTGTAGCTCTAGGCTGGCCTGGTAGCACTTTTTGGAGCCCTCACAAAATGTCTCGCCAGACCAGCGCATGCGCTGGGTCAGGCGAGACCTAAAAACTGCCTGGCGAGCCGCAAGCATCATTCTAGGCAGGCCAGAGCACTATAAATTAATGGAAATGTGGATGGTAATTGTCTTTTGCAATTACCATCCTTAAAGCCTTAAAACTGAGAGGGGCGGAGGTCCTCCGCCCATCACCAGGAACTGCCCGTGGTCTCTTCGCTAATACTAGTCCCAGTATCGCAAATGTATATTTATCTTTCTTCTTGTTTTTTAAAATTTCCCAAAAGGCACTTGTAAACTGAAGCCCTTTACCCTGGGGCCTGTGACCCTACTGAGCTTTCTCACCACCACTTACCAATACCCCATTACTGCTTCACAATCTGTAGAAATTTATTGTATTCTTAATAAAACCTTTACAAAAAGATTTAAAAAAAAAAAAATACAGATGAAACCATGTATAGATATCACAGATGCCAATGACGCTAGTTCTGATAGGTCTTAATGCCTCTTTTGCAGCAGGCTCCAAAGGAGAGAGATTAAGCAACAAACAGAACAAAAAGAAGAAAAAGGAACTGGAATTAGTAACAAGCATTTGCAATGCATTAGGTCTCGCAGTTACACGAGTTAAAGCTATTGGCATTGTAAATGACAATGCCAATAGGCATTGTTATTTGCAATGTCAATAGCTCAAACTCGCGTAAATGCGAGACCTAATGCATTGCAAATGCTTGTTACTAATTCCAGTTCCTTTTTCACCCTCTCGAGGTAAGCACGCGTCGTAAAAAAATAATCCTCCCACCCCCCACGAAAAAAAAGTACTGGCACATTTTGTCTGTCAATGCAGACATATTGCCGCTATTGCTGTTTAGCTTCGGCAAAAAAAGTAAAAAAAAAATAAAAAAAATTGCTTTCTGAGAATGCCGTACGGCTCATCCAAAAAAGCAAACCAAGCAATGCTGCAAAGACACGCAGACGCCATTAAGCATGAGCCGAGAGGCACCGCACATGCATATGTCAAGGAGGCAACAGTTGTTTGTTTTAATTTACATTATCAAGACGGAGGATGATCATCTTGGAGCAGTACATAAAAAAAATATTTAAAGTGCTCCACAGCATTTGTCTCTTTGGTAAATAAGGGGCTTGCAGGAAACTGCAGCTAACAGACACACCAAAAAGGACATGGGGGCAACAGTAGAGTGGGGGGGCAACAGTGGAGTTGGAGAGAGGCTTAAAGAAAGTGCCTAGATGCAGCAGTGAGCAGCGAAGGTCAACAACAGTAAAGTGGAGGGATTAATGAGGGCTCAAAGGCAGGTCCAACTAGTGGCAGCAGCAACTATAGGGAGAGAAGCATGGAAGAAATAAGTGGAAGTTCCTGATTTGTTTTCAGACTTTGCGCAGAATGGTTTAAGGGCTACACTTCTCGCTGAGGTTTTTGAAGGGCAATCCATTTGCAGCTCCACATCTGAGTAATTCTCACGCCGTAGCAAAGAAAATAATATAGTGCTGAGGTGCTATTCTGTACTATGCAGAATATATTATGTACCTCCATTCAGGAACGGTGCTTTAAAAAAGGCAGCCTTTAAGCCCGACCATTCCGGCTCCTGAAGAGACACAGGGGGGGGAAGGGGGGGGGGAGGTGGAGACATTCAGGCTGGCAAATGGTGATCATTTCGCGGCCGCTTTCATGTTCTCAGTGGCCGCGCGGCTCACTGAGAACATCAAAGCGGCCGCGAAATGATCACGCAGGCTGCCAAATGGTGCGCGCGCCCGGCGCACATGCACTGTATTTGGAGGCCTGCAAGCACTAGTTTGCACTTCCAAATCCCCCTGTTTCCAAAAGCTCTCGCGAGAGCAGCGCTTAAGCGCTGGCTCAGGCGAGACCTAGAAAGAGGCCTTATACAGAACAGAGCATGAAAAATAACTAAGGAAGGTGGACAAAATTCTTTAAAACGTTTAAAAAACGGTGGACAAAGTTCTTTAAAAATAGCTGAAGCAGCAGAGAGGGCAAAAAGGGGGTCCGACTTGACTAAGACGCTGAAGCAGTATTCAAATGCCACGTAACAAAGAACTTAAAGCGCAGCAGTGGGCTAAGCTGAGATGGACAGTGGGCGGGTTTTCTTGCTCGAGATGTGCCATGTGCAGTCCCAAAAAAAAAAAAAATCTGTTCCAGTAATGTGACCCGTTTAGCTGGTCTCTTATATGCAGACAGTAATGGCGGCCGGTGCGGAGGGCGGAGTTTTTGGTGTTTAAGAGGAAAGTGCTTCAGTAATAGTACAATTGGTCCAGTTTGCTTGCTGCAGTTCAAAGCAATTTGACAGTTTTAATGTCTACTGATGAATTTGCTGGGTTCAGGCTGGCGATGTCTGCTTGCCGGCATGTGCGCACTCACTGTGCTATTGAAGATGCACAATGGCGGCCATCCCACAATTGAAGTTATTAGAGGATTTTGAAGGATGCACGTTTTTCAGTTTTCTCTGGGTCATACATATACGTTGCTTGTAATTAAAGTGCATCTCCAATATCCATTATTATATGTCAACCTCCCACAGCTGCTTGGCTTTTGAGGTCAGTTGTTCTATTAGGCTTTAGGTCTTTGTATATTAAGCAAATCAATCTGTGCCCCGTCCTAGGTTCAAAATAGGCTGTAGGGTCCACAGGCTTCCCAACTGTTCTTGCAATTGTTGCATATTGTAGGAATTGACCAACATCAAGGTGCTCCTGCGCCTCTGTGAATGTGATGAAGAGCTCTTCCGGATAAAGGTCTCCAAGCGTGTTACATTTTCTCTCCCGCCTGTGTGGTAGAAACATGTCTCAAATTGTATGTTTGAATGGCTAAAAGTCCCATATGTCCATGTCTTTGAAAATTGTGATTTTTCAATAATTCCTTTTACAGCTATCTCCCACTGTCTTCCTTATAACATAGGTATAACAATTCAGTATATCCCTAAGAATACCCCACCATGCGTTTCCCTCAGTAGCCTTTTTTCCCCCCACTTGTCTGTCTTGGTAAACCACTTAGCCACATGCTGGAGGTTTAGCAGCAGTAAAGTATAGCTGAAGATCTAGTATGCCCAGTTCTCCATCTACCAAGTCCAGTTTCATTATTCCCAGCGACACCCTACTTCTCACACCAGCCCAAAGGATATTATGAGGCTGTGTAGCATCCTGAATGTGATGTGTGCCAGTGGGGATATGGAGTTCTGCAACAAATATATGCAGTGAGGCAAAACAGACATTTTTGATATGGCACCCATTGCCATTATGGATAGCAGCAGGGTATTCCAAAGCTGCAGTATTCCACCAAGAGCCTCATCATTTAGGATGCGTAAGTCGGTACATTGAAATTCTCAGTCATATCAAGTTTTCTTGTTATTATTCTTATTCTTGTTCTCTTTCTTTCACAATGAATCTCCTGCATATTAGACACATCCGAAAAAGGCATCTTTAATAAGATGCTGTCTTTCTAAAACAAATTCTAGTGGTCCAGATAAGCCTTCCTTTTCACTTATACCCCTTCACTTGCCCATGTGCCACCAACTGTCCCCCTTTAGTTTTTGCTTTTTTCATTTCTTGATAGGAATTAGGGAATGGCTTTTCTTCATAATTCTCTTTTTTGGCTTGTCTTATACGGGTTTCTGTGTCTCCCCTTATCTCCTCTATACCGTTAAGCAATATATGTAGTGCGTTGGCTTGTTCTCAATGGCTGATGCACACAAGACGTGCAAGTTCTGTTTAGGGGATTTCTATCTGTTGAGTTTCTGCCCATTTTGTACAGGAATCCAGGCAAGGTCACTCAAGATCAAACGTCTGACAAAAGTACGACTAGTAATGTAGGAGACTTTGGGGTAGGATTCCTCCTGTCACTTCTGACTCATAGGGCTTTGAGACTGAGCACTGTAGTGCCTCTCTGTGCCCTTTTTCTTTGGCCCTCAACTGCCCTTTCATGAAAAAGAGGCTCCAGGCTCCCTCACCTGTGAGTAGATAAGTCCCTTGTTGCAAATTTAGGTATGTGTGGTGTCTACTTACTGTTCATGATTGATGGGGTTATTAAAATACTATGGGGAGGAGTGAATGCTAAGGAGGGGGTGCTTTGACCTCAGAATGCTACTAACCACACCCAGAGCACTCTGCGTTAGAGCAAGCTCCTTAACTCTAATTGTCTTGTACGTTTGATGACCTTGTGCCATATCCTTCAGTTGGAGGATAGTCCCAGTATCTAAGGGTCCAGGTACTATTGTGTGATTGGGATATGGGCTTCTTTCTCATCAATATGGAGACTTGGTAATAAGTTTTATTTTTTGAATGCGCCTCATGCTTTGCAAAACAAAAAGCACAAGAGTAAGGAAAAAAAGAGAAGAGGGATACCAGGACAGTGTCCAGCAGTCAGTGTTGTTAATTACACTATTTTCCACTGATTATGTGGTCACTTGTCCTTCCTGCAACCAACAATAAAGCTTAAAGTTCTCTCTTTCATCAAACCCTCTGTTTTTTCATTGGGAGAATTTTGCAGTCAGAATTCCACATTAGTTTTTCTCATCCATTCTCTAGAACTCTCAAACCACAACCTTTCTCTTAAACCTTATATTCGTATCATGTGTTGCTGTAAATGCACATGCTCCTCATACTCTATGCCATCTAGTGATGGGCTCAGACTTTTGCAACTTGTTTTTCTTTTTTTAATTCTCTCGAGTCACGAGGTATATGGCGAGTCCTCCTTATGTGTACATTGTGTGTGGGCATCAACTCCATTTTATATTTATTTTTTCCACTGTCTGGTTCTAACGTGACGACCCGAGCTTGAGCATGGAGGCGCTCCTCGATGCTTTCTTCCACCAGTCACCGTTTTCCTCTGGCACTGATTACTACTTCTGACTCGCTACTGAGACCGCCATGATACGGAGGATCGACAGACTTTTCACCGCTTGGTTGTGGGCACAGCTTCAAGCCTCTAACACCTAATAAGGATTTGGTGCACTCCATAACCACCTAAACGGAGGAACTGCTTTAAATCTATGCAGAGCATGTGCATCTACACCTTCACATGCTTCAGATGGAAAATGTTCCTTAACCTGTAACCTCTGTTCATAGCCTGTAGTGCTGTAGATTTACATTTGCCCACTCTCCTCCATGGGTGCATGTGGCCCCGGATGCAGATCGCTTTCCTTCTTTCACTTTTATACTTACTCATTTAGCAATGCACAAGTACACCCCTTTCTTCTAACACTCCATACAACTCTCACCTGGTAGACTAAAAACAATGTAAAATGGAGTGCCCATGCGCAATGCACATATAAAGAAGAAATTCCATATACCTTGTGACTCAAGAAAATTATTTGAAGAAAAACAAATTGCAAACGTCCATGCCCAACAGCAGTTGGCAGGAGTATGCAGAGCATGTGAATGTACAGCACTACACTCTAAGAACAGATGCTTACAGGATAAGTAACCATTTCCTTCATTGCTCTATATTTTTGATCATTGTAATGTTTCTTGATTTCTGCTGGGCCCCATGCTGCCCACAAGGACTCAGCAGCACCGCCCATATCAGCAAAGGGTTAGATACTGACAAATTTCGGGGAGTATAGATTTAATATAGATAGCAAAATCAATGATTGCTTTGGTTATGGAATATATTCTAACTGAATTATTTTTGAATACTTTAGTCAAGAAAATGTTAATAAGCCATGGAACTGCATCCCCTTCATTAATCATCAACCCGGTATTATAGAACCCATTTGATGGGAAAAATACATACCCCACTTTCATGAAGGATGCTGTCAAATCACCAAGGACTAACTGATCACACCTGGATTTTTTTGCTTCTCTCCCTGCATTCTCCCCAAAACTGGCAGGGGGTTTTGCAGTAGACATAGAAACTTCTACCGTTGGTAGTATTACATTGGTTTCTAACAATATATACGTTAGGAATTTTATTCCTAACACTTCATTTAAATTTAAAAAAAACAAGACTGAGACATAATATCCTTAAGATCTGGAGCATGTTCTTTTGGTCGACTCATTTCCTATTCCAACAGTAGCTAAAAAGTGGGAGGAATTGTATCAGGTGTTCTGGTTATCATGTTTAGACCTATAGGATGCTTTTAAATACTCATCAAAAAGAGATGGATTCTACAACTGCTCTAGGCTACTGTGTAGGTGAAAAGAATCAGTATAAGTACCTCCCATATGTTATAAACTCAAAAGATAAACACTAAGGTGCTACATCTAATGGCTTCCCATCCACATTTGCATGGTGTACAGCTAGACTTAGCCAACATGCTAAAACACTAAGTTTATACATCATTTCAGTTTATGGGAGCTCTGTTGGATACTTTTCCCGAAAGGGAAAATCCTCTATAAGAGATGAAAGCAAATGATTACTTGCATACAATTGAGAATGCAGACTTAAGCATGGTGGTTTCAGAGCCTTCTGGCACACGTGATCTTCATAGCTTACCTTAAAATAACATCCTTGCAAGACCATCTGGTAATTTATATATTCGGCGGGCGGTCCCTTCACCAGAGGGATGAAGTAATCTACTCTGTCTCCCTTGTGTAACAACGGGCTGTCTGCTGAAATATAATTTTGGCCCCAAGTATTTAGTCCACATTCATGCCAGGATTCAACAACGAAATGAGAACAGACAATGTGCTGACCAGAATCCCTGCAAAACTCACCATCTTCATACTCCAGAACGCTCAAGGATGGAACCGGGAAGTCTCCGAAAACAAGAACAAAACAAGCGCCTGTTGTTTTCCTGTCTTTGCAACATGATTTTGCTAATAGTGCCAAGCTTAAACGTGATTTACACATATTTCGTAATAGTATTCCATGCCGGCTCGTTGGTCTAATGGTTCAATTGAGTATTTTTTTTGGCATGATTTAAAACAAACAATTAAATAGAACAAATGTTACCCGTTGCTCTCGATCAAAACTGAGAGTTGCTGAACATTAGTGATGGTCACACAATTGTATGGACCACATTGTCAAACTATTTTCTGTGCCATGTATTGCATTCAATCTGAATTTGGTTACAATAATCTTTAGATTAATATATACGTTGATACAACATATGTATTTTTTTACAGATATCCTGAGGTCCTTTCGGAGTTGTGGAAGGCCTGTATTGAAACCGTGAGTGTATCGGTTTTTTTGCACCTGAGGTTAGGGTAAGCTTTAGTAAGCTTATACCGCCAAGGTGCCATTTTTATTTTTTCATTAGGTCCTTAAGAAAGCTTTGTAAGAGACAACTATAAGCTGAAACATGTCGACCAACATAGGATGCATCTGACCAATTCAATGTCAGTATCAATCATCCTTCACTGTTTTTAATGTGTTCAGGTTTCGTCACTATTAAATTTACCTGTGGACGAATCTTGACCTTTTAAATATTTTCTCTTTTTTTGCACTTATTAGTCACTTAAAATTCTCTAGTCTGATTTTTATGCTCCGCCCTAACAAAGCGTCGAAGCACACCGGAGGTGCAGAAGGCACCCCTGGTGGAACCCTATGATGAAGCATGTCACCAACTATGTTGGTGAGTGAGGGTTCTATTTTTCATATCTGATTGATCTGCTTCTTGGCACTTTTTCCTTTTTCTAGGAGAATTACTGTTCATTTGTTTTTCTCATTTTCACACTCTTTTGTTGTTATTTCTCATGATACAGGGGGACTAAGAGTATGGCTTAACCCTCTCTCTCTTGTTGTTTTCAGTCACCTTCCCACTTTGTCATCCCTAATTTGCCATTAAAATCCTGACCTAAAATAATGTCATAGACTTTGTGCAAATAAGCAATTTTGACTTCCAGGTCCACAATAAAATCATATACCATATTAAAATTTGTTAAATTACCATGCACAAGGAAACCATTATAAAAATGTTTAAGATCAATATCCGTATCATTAGACCATGTAAAAAGGAGTGCTTGCAGTAAAATACAGGCGGCGGGATTACATGAATTCTACAATCCGGGGTGACTGTGATCCAAGCCCTTAGCCCAGACCTAGCTCTACCTGAAAATAAAGTTAACCCACCTCTTGCTGTTCATTTTGCTGCCTAACTCCGCAATGTTCCAAAAAAATAACCTTGGTGATGTGGGCACCTATAACTGGCATCACAGGATTTCCCTTTTACGTTTCCAGAGGGAGTTTATGGAAGTTGTTCAAAAGCTGACCCCCATTAACAAGCAGTTCATGCAAAGATCTAGGACAGTGTTCTGGTGAGGATTCATTTCTTCCCGATTCCTCGATAGGCCAGCACTCATTCACAATATTGAGAGTCAGTCAATCATTATCTGACATCATCTAGAAGAGAGAAACGATTTTGCACCAGTATGCTAAATAGAGATGGCTGCACAGATTTGGATAGGGTAGGTCTCTCTCTCCCAGAGGGGCTCCTGGCCAGGTCTCTATAAAAATAGTCCAGGGGGAGTATCTTGACTTTTCCATGAATGATAAGCCCTTACTTGGAGGCCCGAATGAAATCACTGGCAACCATAGGATTCCTAAAAGTAACAATAATGCAATCTCCATTTAAATATTTGTGCATCTTCCCCACCCACCCCACTCTCCTTGCCATATGTATCTGTGGGGAAATGTTGCCCCTACATCCAACATTTCCGTGTACGCAGGGTGCAGTCTTGTTGATTAGTTCTACTGCAGATACCTTGGCTTCAGGGCACATCCCTGGGACTTCAGCTAGGATAATTACATATGGGCAGGCTGCTGGAGGCAAATCACAGTGGGATGCGTTTTTATAGACAGGAGCCTTCTTGATGTGGGGTTGCCGGGCGATACTCTGGGGTGGGGTGGTTTGGGGGGGCGTTTGAGCCTCCTATGTGCGTGCCCTTTGATGCAAGTAAAGGTGCAGGAGGTGCTGGAGAGGGAGCAGATGTACGATGAATGACCGCAGCAGGTGAAGCAGTAACCCCCAGGGGCAGCATGGTTGTGTACTGACCCTACCCCTTTGCCCTCCTCCATTGGTGGCAATAGATTGATTGGCAGCTAAGTGAGGTGTTAAGCAGCTTAACTTGGCTTCAATGGCCCCAAGGCAGGCATACATGGGATCAAGTTTACTTAAAATGGAGACCTTGAGGTCGCAGTGAAAGATAGTTATTTTCTCCAGGAGTATGTCCTCCGCAGCTGGCCCCTTGACAGACTCCGGGGTAAGATTGGATACACTGGGCCTCTTTGGTTTCGAGCCAGTAGATGCTGTCTTCCTTTTGCCTGACAGGCCCCTGGCTGCTATGCCATTAAGTTGGATACTAGGCGCACCTCCTGGCATCGGTACTAATGGGGAGGCATCAACAGTCATTACCTCAGCTGCCTCTGGGCTTGGCATCATGGGGGAGGCACTCAGAAAACCACAGGCACCACTGTTTTGGGCGCTGACAGGGGCTGTCGCTGGACTGGGGGCCACGCCGGGAGGAGAAGAAAGTGACAGGCGGTGGTCTGCCAGCTTAGTCTCCTTCGAAATGACCACTACTGCCTGCTTTAAGAAACCGAACAGGGTAGAACCTGTGGCTGGAGGGGAGGGGGGCGTCATCGGTTTGTGCTTATTCCTATTGCGCATATATCCCCACTGAAAATGCAAGCAGAGTAATAGTAAAACGACAGTGCCTGAGGGGGAGCAGGAGAAAGGGGGGTAGGGCAAGCACAGCTTGTCCGGGCACAGACGGGCCTGTCTTGGCCCAGGCGCAACCCGCATGTATCCTGCGCTGCGGGATTGCCAGGTGCGCTATGAGCGCGATGATGGGCCCCACCTCCATGGACCTCCACTCACCAAGCACGCCTTCTGGCACTTATCTGGCCAGGAAAACCAGTCCCTTGGTCACAGTGGAAGGTCTGAAGCCCAAATGCCTTGTTGCTGTCTCTCACAAAGTCCCATGCTGCAGGATTGCCAGGTGCGCTTTGACAGTGATGATGGGCCATGCCTCCTTGGGCCTCCCCTTAGCAAGCGTGCCTGCTGGCGCATATCCGGCTGGGAAAACGAGTCCCCTGGTCACAATGGAAGCTCTGAAGCCCAAATGCCTCCTTGCTGTCTCACACAAAGTCAGTTCAATCGTTATTTAGTTTTCTTTTCAAGACTAAGTGGTACCGAGAACAGTCCCCCTTTACTCAGAAAGACCATCTACACAAGGAAAGAATTCTTCAGTCGTCTAACTAAAATCTTCTCCTTCAACAGCTGAGAAAGGTCTACATGACACATATGTTGGCATTAAACTGAATGCATTTGTAAAGCACGACTACTTTCTGGAAGTTGTATTCTCTGTTTCTTTTTGTCCTCTATTGTGGTTTTACCCCAGTTAATAAAAATGGTAAAGAATATTATTGTCAGGTGGATATTCTTGTTTATATCCAGAGCTCTTGCCATTGGATGAGGTCATCCTCCTTCAAACTTCTCGCTTATTCCAGTATAGCTAAGTTAGCATTAGTGGTTTTCTAAGTGGAATGTAGCAACTACAGAGATTTGTATGGCAGCCATGCAAGGTGGCCCATAGGCATTATTCAAGTATTATTCATTGGATCCATCTGCCTTTGTACGTTAAGACATTGGCCAGGCAATTCTGCACAGCTTCTTTGCTTCAACTGTGCTTGTCATAAACTATGACTTTTCTGAGCATTTCTATGCCTATGGCATCAGGATACCAACCAGTTGGGAAAAATGTACCTTCATGGTGAGTGCAGTACTCTTAACTCTTGTTAGTTCACAACACCCGCCTGGCTGTCTCTCTGTTATGCATATGACGTGCTGCAAACATACAAGGTAAAGAATCAAATGGTAATTTGGCTCAGATGGATACTGATGGTTGGGCGGTGACGTTGAGATGCTTGTGTAACTGCTTAAATGTGAAGTTTTCTTTTTAAAGAAGCCATGGTTTACTCCATAGACATGGATGTCATCCTTCAGCATGCAATCAACAAGTATTTTTCAATGTGACATTTTCTCTCCGTCTTGTTTTAGGACATCTTGAGACAAAAAAGGAGCCAGAGTCTGACCCTAAATGCACACCAGATCAACGTAGGTGTTTATTATCACATGCTACTGTGGTACCTTCCTTAGATCTGTTAAGACTATTTTAAGGTATTGATTCATTGCCTTGGATTTTATGAACATTTTCGAAAAATTGTCTACCATGCATGCGAAAATGTCAAAATAAGTAGTATTAATGAAAAAGTCTGATGAAAAATGGTTAACATATTAATGGAAATCAGGCTGCAGTACACTGTTTGTATCAATTTCTTACAACCACAATTCTACTGAGATTGTTTTGCAAAGACATATTGTCCCAAAGGAAAATGTTGTAATAACTTCTTTTACCAGAATACACTTGGAGCGCTAAATAGAAAAACCAGTGTATTTATTATTTTTATTTGTGCAGTTTGGTACAGCACTTACTGCCATCTTTCACCCACCTCAGAGCATTTTAGCACAAAGGGACTTCAAAGGATATGTTAATGAATACATAGGTTTATTGACAGATAAGGCTGTATTGAAGTT
The DNA here is from genome assembly GCF_964204655.1 of Triturus cristatus. Taxonomy (NCBI): domain Eukaryota; kingdom Metazoa; phylum Chordata; class Amphibia; order Caudata; family Salamandridae; genus Triturus; species Triturus cristatus. The sequence continues at coordinate 613,461,861 of NC_140590.1, read as the reverse complement.
AACATCTAAATTCCTAAGACACATTCAGTTCGGTACATCTGATGAATACAAGCCCCAGCTAGGCCCGCAAGAGACAAGGGTTCGCTCTTCTGTAACGAAATCTATAAGGAAGTTGGCACGGAAACTGCAAAGTACAAAAACAACGTTTATTAACCCTTAAGGGTGGTCCTACAATCCACACAACACTCTTCAGTATTGCAAGGAGTAGCACACAGAACTTGCGTACACAGTCCCCTTTTATACACAACAGAGGGGCTCATGAGTGGGTGGATACCACAGAAGTTGAAGAACATTACCATTTAGGGTCATTCTCGATACTGAATCAATACATGGGCGGAGCTAACACACTCCTTGGGCCCGCGAAAACACATGGTCAAGCAAAGCTAATTATAACAGATGTGGTCAAGTCTGGGCATGCGCCAGATAGACAAGAAAGCTATTTATAACTGTTACTAGGCAGATTACAAGAGCAACTAACACAGAGGTCGGACTCTCCTCGTGGTGAACACGTGGCAGCGTGCCAATACAAAATGGAGTCCGGACTTCGGCCAACATAATGAGGAAAACACGATAAAAGGGAAGCATTAATGTTTTCAGTAAATGCTTAATCACATTCTGCTTTAATTTACAACAGACGACCCTTTCAGCATTTACTGAAGACATCTGGTTTCCAAGAATAATCATCGTATATGTCAATTATCATCATTCCTTTAACCTCTTTAGCTAGCCCCTTCTGGCGGGCAACATCGGCAATAGCTTTCTTATCTGGAATGCAGAATGAAATGCATACGGAACAGCACAATGGTCCACATTGAATACACATACAGAAAAGGAACAGAATTGCTACAATAATACAGAGACCAGTTAGAACCTTCCAACCCCAGGCAGTAACCAACGCCCAAAACCATCCAGAAAAGGACCAAGTGCCGTTTTCTGTGTGGATTTCAGCTGCTATTTTATGCAGCTTGTTAATGGCGTTATAAACGGATGGCGTATGATCAGGAATGAACACACAGCAGCTACTTCCAATAATTTTACAGGCTCCTCCTCGATCAGCTAGCATTACATCTAATACCATACGATTCTGCAATGCAACAATCCTAGTAATTTGTAATTCTTCCGTAAGATTCCCAAGAGCAGCAGCAGTTTGATTAGTCACAGCTTCTACCACTCTCGTTAATCTTCGGATCTTCCTACTATTCAAAGCAGCTCCAACAAAAAAGAACAATCCTAAGTTAAAATCAATATACTGTTGCAAGCTGGTATCTGTTTGATCCACCTCATCAATTGATAGAGTACGTTTATATCTATTTACAGTCACATTATTCAACAGTTTTAAATCCTTATGATATGACGCGGGTGCTAAGAATACAGGAGGTAATAGGAATGATACATAGCATACCCCAGACCACCCAGCCGGCAAACGGTAATAACCTTTATTTCCACATACAAAGTAGGTATTATGGGATGCTAGGAAGGTACTGTTATTTAACCCATCGATGTTTAACACGGTTATGCAATCACTGACACCAACAGGGATAAAACCCACACTCTGGACACACAGGTCCGCTTGGGCTTGTGCTACTTGGATTACGAATTTGTCCTTCCCCACAGTGTCTCTGGTGTTCGTGAAGATATAGGGGATGGATTCATTGTCCGGTCGGTACTCTTCCCATTCCCAAATTGTCCCATTCGCTTGTGGATATCCATTCTTGTCCTGATGGCATTCTTTATTAAGTCTGAAAAGCAATCGTCCCACTGTCGGTTTCCGAGTGGCAAACAACAAAGTGTACCATGCTCTACAAGAGCCATTGTGAGAGAAAGGAAGTGGTATGAATGGCGTACCTCCTTTCTTCTGATGGGCTGGCATCATCCCACATATCCAACAGTTCGTAGCGTTTGTAGCAACGTGGGTGTGATGCAGCATCTGAATGAAAGTGTTATTCAAATAGGATTGTCGATGCTTCAACTCTTGATATGGCAATGTATAAAAGTAGTGCTCCGCAGGCACTGGAGTCGTCAATACAAGCGTCTCTCGAGCAGGAGTTGCCTCCTCCACAAACCATGTGGTTATACCAACGATAGCTACTGTTAGCATGAACCCCAACGCACAAAGAATTTTCTTCTTCTCCATGTCAAAGGAAACAATACCCTGATATCTTCCTGAAACTAAAAAGGTCTGTCAGAACTCTTCCCCTTGGGCAGCGGTTGATTTCTTCACCAGCGGGCCAAGACGGGTGTCGCTACACTAATGCAGGGCTGATCCCCCCCCCCCTTGCCTCATCGGCTCTCCGTTTCACTAACCCAAGGGCCGTTCTGACAGTATGTCCCGGTACTGGAAATCTCACTTCCTTGGTCGCAGATGATATCGCCTTCCTCCAGAAGTCGTGTGGTCCGAAAAGAGCTCCTCAGTGTCGTTTGGCTCTGCAGCACGGCCTGTCTCTGCTGCTAGGATGTCTCGTTGATCGGTCAGCACGGCAGACTCCACCAATCCGGGCGGTACCTTTCGACAGTGCAAGGAATGGATCCAATTCTTCCTGTTCGAGACTCGCACTGCCGTCCTCGTTGCAAGAAGGACTTGCTCAGGTCCTACCCATCTCGGCTCCAAACTGTTCGATCTGTCGAAAACCTTTATCATTACATGATCTCCAGGCCGGAGACCATGTCCTTCGCCAGTAGACCGATCAGGGAGCGCCTCTCGGACCTGTTGATGAATAGAAACCAAGTTATCCGTTAACTGTGCCAGATAATCACTCATCATCACACAAGGTACATCATACACAGCCTTAGGCCTTGGTGGACCCCAAATATTCATTGGGCGTCCAAATACAATCTCATAGGGTGTAAGGCCGGTTCGAGAGTGTGGCACCGACCTAATTGACAATAACGCCAGTGGCAAGGCGTCTGGCCAAGTCAAAGATGTTGAAGCTTGGATTTTGGCGATCTTAAGCTTCAGCGTACCATTATACTTCTCGACTAGTCCTGCAGACTGGGGGTGGAACACGGCGTGGAACTTCTGGGTGATGCCTAGGCCCTTCAAGACATACTTTATAACATCCGCTACAAAGTGAGGGCCATTATCACTCCACAGAAGTCTACAGACGCCGTATCGGGGGAAAAACTCTTTCAGCAATAGCTTCGCTGTAGTCATTGCAGTATTGTCTTTCGCAGGGTACGCCTCAACCCATTTACTGAAGGCGCAAACCACTACTAGAACATACTTCAAATTGTTACAGCGCTCAAGCTGGATGTAATCCATCTGCAGAACCTCAAAGGGTGCAGTGGGCGTCGCAAATCCTCCTGCTGGAGTTCGCGTGCCTTTCCCTGGGTTATACTTCAGACAGATCATACAGGTCTGCACCACCCTCTTTGCCGTGCTAGCAATCTCTGGATGCTCCCAGACTTGGGTAAGCAATTTCACAATTGCGGAAGCTCCAACATGTGCTAGCCCATGTGCCATCTGGACCATAGGTTGTACAAAAGCCGTGGGTAATTTCCATCTATCCATCTGCTTATTTCTCCAGCAACCCTCGTCATCCAGTTCTCCTTCGCTAGCCCATTGTTCCCGCTCTTTGTCAGAAGCGGTCTTTTGTATTTCTCGCACTTCCTCCTTCGCATCATGCCATCTCTCCACCTGTGACTTCACTACATACATGGCAGTAGTACCGGGCTGCATCGCAGTCTCCCGTGCTACTCGATCCGCCAACGCATTCCCTTCTCCAACCTTATCAACTACTTTCCTATGGGCACTACACTTAACAATGGCAATTCTCTTCGGGTATGTCAATGCAGTTAAAAGATTGTGGACTAACTCTCCATGCATTATCTGTACCCCATGTGACGTTAGAAACCCTCTCTCCTTCCAGAGTAGGCCGAAATCGTGCGCTACTCCGAAGGCATAGCGGCTGTCTGTGTAAACATTCACACACAATCCTGTACTGAGCTCACACGCTCGTGTTAACGCTATCAGTTCCGCTGCTTGAGCTGATTTCTGTGGTATGCGTGCTGTCTCCACTATCGTCTGTAACGTGGTAATTGCATACGCTGCTGAAGTCGTACCATTTGGTAGCTTCAGGCATGATCCATCCACCCACAACTCTCCATCTACATCTGAAAAGGGCGTATCCTGGAGATCAATACGACCCTTTGTTTGTTCCTCAGTCACAAGAATACAATCATGCGCTTTCTGTGCCTCAGGCTGGGTCTCGGGATATGGCAACAATGTGGCCGGGTTTAATGTTACGCACCTTTTTAACGTAATATGAGGAGCTAAAAGCGTCAACTCATATCCCGTTAAACGGGCACTGGTCAAATGCTGCGTCTTTGTTTGATTAAGCAGGGCATCAACAGCGTGGGGAACTAACACCAACAGTTTATGGGATAACACAATTCCTTCACTCTGCCGTATTGACACAGCTGTCGCCGCAACCGAGCGAAAACACCCTGGCAATGCTCGGGCGACAGGATCAAGTACGGCCGAAAAGTATGCACAAGGGCGCTGCTTATCACCATGCATCTGCACTAAGACTGATAATGCACATCCATCTTTCTCATGCACATACAACGAAAAGGGTTTTGCATAATCAGGGGTCCCTAACACTGGTGCTGAACAAAGGGCCTGTCTCAATTGCTGAAAAGCAGCGTCACACTCATCTGACCAGGGGATCGGGATGGGCGTGTCTTTTGTCAAGAGAGCTAGTAATGGCTTAGCTATGTGTGAAAACCCCAATATCCACTGTCTACAAAAAGAAACAAGACCCAAAAATGCACGCACATCCTTCTGCGTGGATGGCCTCGGTGTGTCCAAAATTACTTGGATACGATCTGGTGTGAGTGCACGCCCCTCCTTAGACAAAAGGTGACCCAAATAAGTCACCTTTGGTCTACAGAATTGCAATTTCTTCCTAGAGACCTTGTGATTGTGGGATGCTAAAAAGGAAAGTAAGGCTAACGTGCTCTTCTCACACAACTCCAGGGTGTCAGCCGCCAACAAGATGTCATCGACATATTGAATGAGGGCGACCCCCTCGAGTAAGGCAAAGGAGTCCAACTGTCGCTTCAAAGCCTGACTATAAATACTAGGGCTTTCTGTATAGCCCTGGGGAATTCTACAAAAACGATAAGATCTATTGTTTAATGTGAACCCAAAAAGAAATCGGCTATCAGGGTGAATGGGAATAGAAAAGAAGGCATTTTTCAAATCAATCACCGAGAACATGGTCGCCGTAGGCGGGACCAAGGTAAGCAACGTCGTGATATCGGAAACCACCGGGTACTGAGGTATCACGATCTTGTTTACCTCCCTCAAATCAATTATGAACCGATAGACCTTTGCATCCGTGTCCTTTTTCAGAATAGGGAGAATCGGACTGTTACAGATATTATAGGGAACTTCTTCCACTACTCCTACTGCGATCAAATCTTGCACAATCTGTATGAGAGCCTCCTCGCCCTCCTGGGAAATACGATACTGTGGGAGGCGCGGTAGTACCGCCCCCTCCTGGACACTAATGTGGACCGGAGGAATCACCATTTGTCCGACATCTGTGTCCGAAGTCGCCCATAAAGCTCGGGGGAGGGTAGCCAACAACGCATCCTCTGAGATCGTACACATCCGCCCAGATCGGGGGTAGTTGTCATTTAAAATCACCCTCACACCCTCAGGGGAACAGCGGATTGTGGCCCTAAAGTACTTTAACATATCAAGGCCCATAATGTTATCCGGTGTGTACGGAGCAAGCAGAAACGGACAAGGCGCAGAAAAGCAATCAACTTTAAATGCAAGGGGCTGTGAAAGAGGGCTTCGGGAGAGTGTACCGTCAAACCCTACCGATGTAACTATTGAGCCGGATGGGGGAGCCCCCGGAACCAAGTACCTAGACAATGCACTACGTGTCGCTCCTGTATCCACTAGGAACTGATCGGTAGAACCTAAAACCTCAGCCGATACATAAGGACCCGTCTGATCGACCGGCACCTCAACTGATTCGGACCCCCATCCTACGCATTCCTATGCATGCTGAGAATCATGATATCCCGATCGATCGATGTCCGATACATGATACTGGTGCTGGCGATCGAAAACATTTGAGCTATCTCGGTGCTGTCCGGCAGTATCGAAACGGGCATTATCGTTGGAATTCCCTCTAAAGTTCGAGAAGCCCCCTCTACCTCTCGGGCCACCCGGAGTGTGCCCCTGACGCGAAGCACGCAATGCTGGGCAATCCCTGGCCCAATGGCCCAACTGCTTGCAATACGCACACTGGTTCCTATTCAAATCAGATCGGCCCGAAGGGGGACCATAAGATCCGCCCCTTCCTCTATTATTATTACCCCGGCGGGGCGGGCCATATACTTGTGCTAACATCACTTTGGTTTTGAGATCTTTCGATTTCTTCTCCTCCTGGCCCTTCGCCTCATGCTCCTGACGCTCATAATACTGGGCGATGGTCAGAAGGGCCGTCGGTGTCGCGGAGGACCAAGAACTCTCACTCGCTTTTAACCGGGCCGCAACTGCCGGCAGCAGATTAGCCACATATTTGTCCGCGAAAAGGTGGCGGCCCGTGTCGTCAGTAAGCGACTGGCCACTAAAATCATGAAACGTCTCCTCAAAGCGCGTAAAGAAGTCCGCGACTGACTCGTCAACTTTCTGTTTACACGCAGCTAACATATTCCAGTCAATCTTTTTAGGGGGGATAATCGTCTTCAACTTAGCCACAATAGCCGCAGGGAGATCTAAAATATTCTGGGGTGGTTTCTGTGCGGGCTTCCGTTCCCTATCCTCATCCTCAAGGTCAGACCACCGGGCCTTGAAGGCAACCGCATCATCTACCTTTCGGACAGAGCGCCACGTATCCGGCGGTAGGATAAGGCCAAAGAACAGGTCTATATCCGCTAAGGTCATAATGCAAGAATTCAAGGCCCCCTCGACTTCTTCATAGAAGGCCGCTGGATTCTTGCGGGGGTCAGGCAGCGCATTCTTTAATGCCATAACATCGGCCCTATGCCATGGAGTATAAACCCAATTATACACAAAATATCCCCTAGCATCGACAGAATTAATATCCGAGCTAGTCCCTGCTCCCTTGGGAGGAACATACAAAGGCGCCGCCTCTCGCATTGGTTTAACATGCACTATGTCATCCTTATCTGACTGGGAGGCGGATGGGTGGCCCCCTGCTGCAGACGAATCCGACTGCTTCTCCTCCTCCGTTTGTTGACGTGCTTTCTCTCTAAGGGCCAGCACCTCGTCCCGCAAAGCGAACAGCCGCCAAGCCGCCTCAGAAGCCTTAAGGGGAGAAAAAACACCATTACGTAATGCTCCGGCATCCGAAGACACTTCGTCAGGCTCAAGGATACTAGAATATTTTCGGAAAGCAGCAATTACTCATTCTGAGAAATGAGACAGAAAATACACCCTCTCTCTATCTTGCCACGACCCCCAAGTATGGAACAACTCATCCTTAGACATCTTGCCCTTAAGTGCACGGAGGGAAAGTTTCCGAAGATCAGCCATATGCTCGGTCGATAACATGGACCGTGTGTCGACCTTACCCGGAGCCGGACCAGAATCTTGCGGCCGCGGAGCAGATGCGCCAACATAAGGGGGCGGAGAGCGATCTAGTAAATGAAAATCGTCATCAGGATTATTAAGGACAGGATAAAGTGGCTGACGAACAACATATTGACCCGAAACTTGTAGCCTACGCTCTTTCTCTTGTCTGTCCGTTTGCTCTTTGTCCTCCCGACGCTTCGCTTCCTGAGCTCGCACATGATCATTCTTCCGTTGTTCTTTATCAAACAGCGCTTTCTCACGTTTCTCTCGCTCACGCACTTCCTTCACCCATAATCGCACACACTCAAACATATCCTGACGAGCACGTCGCTTACACATACACTGTTCCACATACTCAATCTTACGTATATCAAACGATCCATACAAAGGCCATCGCAACTCAGGATCCTTCCTCGTATATTTCCTCCATAACGTGCTGTACATTATGGAAGAAAGACCATGCTTCACGTACATATCCCTATTAGGAGTCCCCTCTGGGGGAGCTGGAGCAGATTCCTCAAGGTTCAACCGGTTCCCAAAACAGCAGCACCACTTACGAAGTGCGCTAAAAGCAGGCATGCTAGGAATAATGCAAAATATGCAGTATTATCAAGAAAAATGGCACTTAATCGTTGCGCCGTTCAAAGTTTACACAGCTCCGGAGAAATTTCTCCACATTACCTGCCTATATGTGTTGCAACGCATATATTTTCACAAAGACAAATTCAAAATATGACTAGTCACCATCAATCAAACTCAAATAGCCAGACCAGGCTTCAAAACTCGGAGCAAGTACCGTACAACGGTTCTTACCAATCAAGAGTCCAGGTTCCAACTGCCAAACTCCACAATCGCCCAAACGGCTCTCACGGCAGGACCGACAGAAGAGGTCTCAGTCGATGACCGGCGCCACCCAGACGGTCAGCTCGGAAGGGAAGGAAGAAAAACCTCGGGATGCCAGGGCTAAGACGCCGCTGGCAGTGATCACGTCCCCGGCCAAACTCCTCACCTTCGTCGCGACCAGTCCTTCGAGCATCCGAGTCGCCGATGAGCCCCACGTGACGGGCGCCAATTGATGAATACAAGCCCCAGCTAGGCCCGCAAGAGACAAGGGTTCGCTCTTCTGTAACGAAATCTATAAGGAAGTTGGCACGGAAACTGCAAAGTACAAAAACAACGTTTATTAACCCTTAAGGGTGGTCCTACAATCCACACAACACTCTTCAGTATTGCAAGGAGTAGCACACAGAACTTGCGTACACAGTCCCCTTTTATACACAACAGAGGGGCTCATGAGTGGGTGGATACCACAGAAGTTGAAGAACATTACCATTTAGGGTCATTCTCGATACTGAATCAATACATGGGCGGAGCTAACACACTCCTTGGGCCCGCGAAAACACATGGTCAAGCAAAGCTAATTATAACAGATGTGGTCAAGTCTGGGCATGCGCCAGATAGACAAGAAAGCTATTTATAACTGTTACTAGGCAGATTACAAGAGCAACTAACACAGAGGTCGGACTCTCCTCGTGGTGAACACGTGGCAGCGTGCCAATACAAAATGGAGTCCGGACTTCGGCCAACATAATGAGGAAAACACGATAAAAGGGAAGCATTAATGTTTTCAGTAAATGCTTAATCACATTCTGCTTTAATTTACAACACATCTGAAGCACTAATGCACCATAAATGCTTCAGTGAGGATATGCTTACTGGTAGTATGCTCTTAATAAATGCTTCATACATATATAGAATCAATATCTTTTATTTTATTTGTTGATTTGTTGTGTGCAATGATGATGATTCAATTTATTTGTAGAGTCTAATAATGCGGTGGATAGTGAAACAATAACATACATACATCACTTTTGCTATAATGTGAACTACGAAAGAAACTGGCATTTGTTGCAAAGTAACAAACTAGTGGTTCTTGAACATGGTTTTGCAGTTGATGGACAGGTCAAGTGGTGCTCAGTTGTTAGTATGAGGCATAGGTCTGCAATATCTGTTGGGTTTGTAGTTGTTTCATGAATGAACCTGTGTTACTCTGATGTGCCAGCAAGCGAGTTTTGGATACAGAGGGCAACTCCTTTCAAAACAAGTTGGGTATTTGTGCTTGGAGAACATTTGCGCTTCGGGAAAACTAATAGGATCTCTGGTTAGTTCTAATTAGATTATTATAGTTATTTAGGGCGTGTTTGTTGGCTGGTTGTGTGCTTTTTTGTGTGGCAGATGCACTTGCATTTGAAATGTGTTAGGTAGCTGGTGAGCAGTCAACAGAGCCAAATACAAAGGGACAAGAGTGTCTCAGGCAGGTTATTAGGTGGCTACATTTTTTGACAGGTCTGCAGGCACTGAGATTGGATTCCTTTATAGAATAAGAATTTAAATTACTTTATTGAAAAGATTTTTGATGGAGTGCTTATTAATGTATTTGCCCAAATCTGGCCAGACTTTTTACTTAATAACCATCGCTGTTATAGGTGCGGAGGAACACAACATGTAAACAGAATTTACTGGGAAAGCATCACATTTAAATATTCAAATGGAGTCGCCCATTTAAGGAAATAGAACAGAATTTGTTAATAAATGTGTTTTTATGGCATTATACTGCTATAAATTATTCAGCATTTGGAAAGGTGATTATTTCAAGATACAAAACAAGGATAGCAGACACCTGCCTGTTTTTCTATTCCCCTAAAGGAACATAGACATTTCAGGAGCTTAGAAAATTTACCAGATGTGGCCCAGAATTTTGATTGTATCATGGTACTAGTAACTTGGAGAGAGATAACAGCCGGTATTGTTACTTCCGATTCCAGTATATCCTCACTAATTTAATATTTAAGTTTAGTAGGTGGTCCACCAGTTACTGGAAACACTACTTTCATTTTTCAGTTCCTACGCAGGTTCAGAAACTGAATAGAGACTTGCAAGAACAGAGAGAGAACCGGCATTGCAGAAGACGCATGCCCATTGCCAGGGGTTCCTCCTCCACATTTGTACACTGATGACTTTAGACGGGCTCTCTCAGGCGTATAACCGCAATCTCCTTTACTCCATCCTTAGCTCAGTGGAGGAAGAACTTCCTGATCGAGGGACTGGACGTCTGTGTTACTGTTCTTGTTGTGATGCTCCAGGAGTGGGCACTGCACTGTTGCTCACCATCACCCTGCAATTGGCCCAAGGTCTGAGTAGATGGGGTGTTCTACCAAGTAGAGGAATCATCTTTAGAAGACCCTGAGGGGTGCTGTAAGAAAGAACCCCCAGGGCAGAAGATTATCTGTGCCGGTCAAGAGAGCGACCCGGGTAACTGCAGTTCATCTGCAGCTGATGAGAAAGAAGATCTAGTCCTAGAGACTGGCAAAAGGCAGAAGGAAATTCCTTAGTGAAGTTTGGGAACCCATGAGACCTCTGGCTTTTGATCCAACTGGCTAGTACTGGGCCCCAGGAACAAAACTCTGAAGGCTGCATGCAGATCTTTGCACCATGACCCAGATACAGCATGTTAAAGGCTATCTTTGTGTGGATGTCTTTGTTCCCTCACCTATATCCCTTAGGATCGGAAAGCATGGACAATGGATGAAATATTTGTACCACGATCATGCATTTTCTTGTATCCCTGTCTGGGGGGCAGGTGAGGTTGTGACTGAAGGTGTGGCCTGGGTGAACCATGGGGACTGAAGAAAACCTTCTACCTTACAGCAGGAGACCCCTAGGGCTTTAATAGTATGGAACTACTGTGGGGGATAGAGGTTTACGAAGCGAGCTGAGGAGCCAGTGTCCGCACATGTTTTGGAGGAGCCTGCCTCGCAGTTAAGCAGAGTGAACGTGTATGGGTGCTCCTAGAAGTGGCAGAGGCACTGTAAAAACTGTATGTGCTGTGACACAAGAAAAATCAAATGTAACAAGCATTTGCAATGCAATAGGTCTCGCATTTGCTGAGTTTGAGCTATTGGCATTGTAAATGACAGTCTTTTATTTAAGTGTTTTGAAAACCTGAAAGTAGTGCGTGAACACACTCTTTGTACTCTTAGTCCTTGTTTTGAGAAGCAAGGCTGGATGTAACTGCGCCTCTTTTACTGCCAGCCTTGCTTCTCGCAAGCAAGGACTATAAGTACAAAGCGCGTGTTTGCACACCGCTTGCAGGTTTTCAAAACACATAAATAAAAGGCATTGTAGTTTACAATGCAAATAGCTCAAACTCTTGCAAATGCGAGACCTATTGCAGTGGTGTTTACTTTTTTCCTTGAAAAAGAAACTGAAGCATTTGTTACAAGTGTTAGTGTTGCCAGTTCTTTCCTGTGAAGAGACGCTATCAGGTTTCCTAAAACTGACTAAGGGCTGTATAGTGAATAGCTTGTAAACCGTGTAAAGTACTGTAAATTAACATATGTCGAAGTGAAGCCAACAGTAAATTAATGTCTTAGACTTTGAAAAGAAGGAGCTATGTGCTTTAAAAAAGTAGTTGTGTTAAATCCTATTACCAGACGTGCTTGTTAGCAATGTAAATGTAGTGGGGGAAGCAGTATTATGCATTATGTAAAGCACGAACGATCTGCAAAAGCGAGCAGATATTTGAACATTTAAAATATAAAGTAGTAAGCAGCTACAGGCAGGGCAGAGTACTGCCCAGACTAGTAAGTAAGTACATTTTTTATTGTTTGGTCAATTAAAACCTTAACAATGTAAACACATATTAAAAATAGAAGTTAAAAACATTAAAAAGAGGAGAGACGGTAAGTCAACTTTACATCATTAAGAACTCATAGAATATCATTGTTTAATAATTATTTAGCCAAATTATTGTCCCTTTTCTGAGTTCAGTCCTATTAACAAACTTTTCCTTTTTTTCTTCAGTCGTTATCCCCTTTGATGTCGCTTTTTTTATGGTCAGTTTCATAAGCCTGTGCAAAAACTTTGAGGCATTTGATCAATTTACAGTTCAGTTGTGGGTTCGATGGATTTAGACATGCAATTATTGCGGCAGTTTTGCAGGACCTGATGCCTCTTACTTTAAAAGTTTGTCTGAGTAGAGTGGCTCGAGCATTGTAGAGTTTGTTGCATATACAGATTACATGAATGAAATCTTCTTTGTGGTAGCCGCAAAGTCGACATGATTTTGGCCCTTTGTGTACCCAAGTAGGCTGATCCGCTCTTGATAGTAATTTTCCAAAGCGTATTGCCATAATTGATTTTTCAGATACATTGAAAATGTCGTGTTCAAGTAATGGGCTGGTGCAAGTGTCTTGTATTTGTTAATCACCATCCAAGCATGCGACCTTAACCTGAAGATGTTTTTATCAATTTGTAATGAGTGAATCTTTGCTACTTTATTTATTGCTGGTTTGAAGGACTGGTATGGCACGTTTTTGTTCCATAAGTCATTTGTACATGTTATTGACAAGGATTTGTATAGGTATTGATTATAGGGTGATTTTCTGTCATTGTCTACTTCGGTCCAGAGGGCTTTGTTGATTGGTGATGTGGCCGCATTCAGTTCCAACCGGTACCTAAGCTTTACAGTGGCATACATTCTCCCTATAGTTTCATTTGTTAGGCCGAATTCAAAACAAACCTGTGCCGGAGAAGCTGACCGTTCTACCTGAAAAACTTTTTTATACATAGAAACTATTAGTTGGTTTAAAAACTCTGCGTCCTTGCCATAAAAAGCGGCATTAGCGTATGTTATCGTAGGAAGAATTTTCACCGCCATCACCGCTAGTAGTGGTTTATGTGATGGGCCATTCAACTTTTTTGCCAGTTGACTGAAGGCGAATATAAGCACACTAGTTCTCTGAGTCATATACTTTTTTTGCTCTATTTGGTTTTGTAAATCGTCTGCATAAAATCCCAAGTATTTGTAGTTCTTTACTTCCTCTAATTGATTGCCATTGAGCCAGATGTACTGCTTGCATCTCTGGTGACTTCCAATCCCCATTGTTTTGGTTTATAATATGTTTATTTCTAGATTGTTCTCTGAGATGTAATCTGACCTTTCATTTAAGACTCTTTGAAGGCCGATCTTTGTTAGACTCATTAACACCACATCGTCGGCATACAAGAGGTGCGTGAGTGCTAGCCTACCAAGTTTCGGCGGATGAGAATTAGTGCAGTCTAGCCTCTGTGCAAGGTCGGACATAAACAAATTAAAAAGATGCGGTGGCAAAACGCAACCTTGTTTGAGACCTTTTGTCATAATCAGCTTTCTTGATAATCTGGTGCCGTCTCCTCTCTTGATTCTTATCCATGTATTGGAGTAGAATAATAGTAGTCCCTGTAGTAACCTTTTGGGAATGTTCCAGGTTCACAATTTTTTCCAAAGGAGGTGACGAATGCTGCCTTTAAATCTATAAAGCCGAGGTAAAGTTGTTGTTTCCTCTGTTTGCATTTGTTTGCCATTAAAAATAGGGCTAAGATGTTTGATATTGTCCCTATACCTTGCCTGAAACATGTCTGATTAACTGGAATAAGAGAGTGCGTTGTGATATTTGGCTTCGACGTCCAGAAGCCTGTAGTTCGATGGATTCGCTCTTTAAAAATGGGTGTCAGTATGGAGCCTTGCAAATTCGGTGGAATACAGTTTTGGAGCTCTATTTCTTTGTATAGCTTGAATAAATGCTTGCTCCAAAAAGATGTATCATTTTTAAAAATGGCTTGTGGGATTCCATTAGGTCCTGGAGCGCCATCTCCTCTACCATTCTTAATTATGCATATTACTCCATCGGCTAGTATGGAGGACTCGCTTGTCTTTGCATTTGGGGAGTTGGTGCCATTTTTTCCCGAAGTTTTGGTTTTGCCTCCATTGGCTTAGGACCTGGGGCCTTTTTTTCTCTTATGTGACGCTTGCTGTCCTCTCCTGAGTTGTTTGTGTCACTGACTAGTTGTATGATAATTTCAGATGTACTCTTTTCCTCAGGGTGCTCCTTAATCTTCGCCTCTAACATGTCATGGGTTGCTATTTCTGTAAACTTTGTGGTAAGAAATCTAGCCCACTCATGTTCTTGAATATTTGATGATAACTCATTCACCAGCCTATGAAGTTTATTTATGATTTCCCAAAATGTGTTCAAGTTAGTTTTCTTAGCACTACAAAGCAGTTCAGCCCAGAATTTATCATTGCTTTTCCTTCCCATTCCTGTTTTTTATAAGTTTTCCTCAGCTGACGTACTTTGTCCTAGGCTACTTGGTCGTGGCAAGTTGTTTTTAGTCTCCTAATGGCTTTTTTGAGTTCGCTTTTCAAGGCTCTCAGCCCAATCGTTTATTTTCGATTGATTTCATTTCTGTTTTTTTATTTTTAGTCTGTTGTTTTCTGCTTGACATTAATGTTGTGAGATCTGATGTGAATTTTACCCAAGCTTGGATTTTGTTAGGGCCTCCAGTTCGCTAGCCGTTATCATCATCTTTAAATTGGTCTGAAGTGTCTATCGTTTCATTTGACCATTTTAAGCGTTTTATGTCAATGGTATGGATACTTCCTTCTATTTTCATGTTCACTTGATGTTTGGCGATTTTTAGCCTGAAATGTATGTGCTGGTAGAGATGATCACTCCTGGTTGTGTACTCTATGGAAAAGTGAGCGAGAAATGGCATCAATGCTACTGAGATAGCTGTGTAATCCAGTCTTGATCGTGTCTTTCCTCCATGAAATGTGTGTTTTGGTGGGAAATCATCTGTTCTACCGTTTATCACTCTCAGACCAAGGAATTCTAGGGCATTTACCAGTCGTCGACCTTCAGGGTCCGGTGTTGATCTCTTTAGCTGATATTGCTGTGGAACATTCCAGTATATATTGTCGGCTGCTAACTTCTCATCTTCATCCGGGGTGTATATTTTGGTAGAATTAAAATCCCCTGTCAGTATCATGTCCCATGTGGGGTGTGGACTCCTTATATCTGTAATTGTGGTGATCAACTGGGCATTGTGGGCAGTTTTTTTCCGTGCTAGCGTATGTATTGATCAGCAGGACGTTTTTTGTTCTGCCGATTAGTCCCTGAGGTAAGTTTTATCAATTGAATATTTGGACCTGAAGAGACAATTTGTTCTGATTCAATATTTAGTGCTGTGGATGTATATACTCCAAGTCCCCCTATGGGTCGTCCGTAAATTTTGGTTTTTGTTGCAGGGACTGTGTAGTGTATGTATTTTGCCAGGGGGAAATCTTCCAGTGCCCATGTCTCCTGCATTGCTATTATATCACATTTTCCCAGTTATTAGGTTGACAGCCATTTTCTAGCCATTTTTTGCCCTCGCAAGGTTCCATGAAAGCAGCTGTATATTTCCTAAGTCTTGCTTGTCTGACGTCTCTTCCAATGGTCAGTGTCCTTTATCTGAACTTCGCGCTCCTGGCAGCCAGCCCCATCTTTCCTGGCATGGGTTAATTTCAGTTATCTGATTATCCTGCTGTTCTCTCCTCAGCAAGGTTGGGAGGTTGCTGCCTTTTGTTACTTTAAACACTGTATGTTTGTACTGGTTATTTTCTCTTTGACTTTGTCCAGACTAATTTTAAATATGTCTTCAAATATAATTTGCGAATAGGCAGAAGTGTTTATAGATGCACTTTTCCAAAATAACCCCTAGACTGCGAGTCCTCTGTAAATAACGTGTGCAGGCCCTCTGTGTTGTGCTGATGACAAGAGCTGCTTCCCCTGCCATTTTAACATGGAAAGAGAACACCAGTTTACAGCTGTATTGTATCTAAAATTTTAAAGAGAGCTTGTCTTTTTATAATTTTTTTTGAACCACGCTTAAAATATGTGTTGAGAGAAATTGATGAAATAAAGAAAGTTTACAATAAAGGAAGAAATATAGTTGTTTATGTTGCCATAAACAATGTGCTGAAATCTGTGGAAGTGCCTGGCAATATTAGTGGAAAGCAGTTACGGGAAGGGTGGAGTACCGCACAGAGTAATTTATCTTATGGTTTCAGATATAATGTGCAAATGTCCAAAAGTATATGTAGATGTGCATTCCCGAAACAACCTAAAGAGAGCGAGTCCTGCATAAACAATGTGCCCTGGCCATTGTGTTATGTGGATTACAGAAAAGCCACTTCTGATGGACAGAGAACCCCAGTGTCCATTTGTGCACGCTTGCGCACCTGTGCTAGTGTTTGTTTATTAATCTTTTTTTGTTATGTTACATTTTTTATAGGCTGTGTTAGACGCTTAGAAAGGCAGCGCCTGAAAAAAGCCACTTTCCCACAAAAGTAGCATATAAAGGGAGCCCCGGTATCCATCCGTGCACGCTTGCACACCGCTGCAAGTGCTTACGTTTTTTCTATATGTTTTGTTGTTGTTATTTTTGATACACTGGTTCGTAGGCTTAAAAGGGCAGGGGCTGGGCAAAGCATATCTAAAATCAAATGCATTCAATATTTTAGTTGTAGAGGCTAAGGCACTACACCAAAGATAAATGTACCGGGAATAGACTTTTCCATCTATGTAACAAACAAAAGAAAGGTACCTTAGTAATGTGAATGTTTCCCAATTACAAAATATACTGTTGAATATGGGAGGAATTAACATTCCGGTGAAAGGACAACTTTTTAGAAAATCATGCTGCATAAAAAACTAATGTTGTATAGTGTTGTTCATATATTGTAAAATAGTATATACATCCTCAATGTTTGTGTATTTTGGATATCATTTAAACTTTCATTTTTTACAAATGTAAAAGAAAGATGGCTCAGTGAGCTGAATAATTGCCACTTACAAAGTGCGGTGTAAAATTAGAAACACGTAATAACTTAAGTGCTTTAATACCTCATTAGGAGTAGTAAGCACTATCTCAATGCAATCTCAATGCAATAGAACCTCTTTCAGCATGGGCAGTAGTGATAGTTTTGAGTACCTACCCTTGCTATTTGGTGTGTGCACTTTGCTTTCCTTATATTTTTGCAGATTAAAAGGTGCGTAAAGAGGTTTTGGGCACCTTGTTGTTGTAAGAGTGGAGAGAGAGTTCCGCCCATCTAATCGCAGGAAAGAAAGGTGGCTCAGTGAGCTGGATGCTTGCCAGTTACAAACTGTGGTATAAATTTGGAAACGCCCAATAACTTAAAGTGCTTTAATGCCTCAGTAGGAGTAGTAAGCACTATATAAAAGCAATCTCAATCCAATAGAACTTATTTCAGCATGAGCAGTAGTGGTAGTTTTGAGTACCGAACCATGTTAATTGCTGTGTGCACTTTGCCTTCCTTATATTTTTGCAGGTTAAAAGGTGCTTAAAGAGGTTTTGGGCACCTTGTTGTTTTAAGAGTGGAGTGCAAGTTCCACCCATCTAAATGCAGGAAAGATAGGTGGCTCAGTGAGCTGAATATTTACCACTTACAAACTGCACAGTAAAATAAATATAATTTTGCTGTGCGTGCTGGCAACAGAACAATTCCGCATATATTAAATATAACAAGGTAGGGTAAAATTAGAAAATGCGTACATAAGTAACAAAAGTCTGAGCATGATGATACGAGATGAATTGTGCACCCTTTACATTTGTGCAGACAAGGAATTGTTAGAAAATGTGGGTGTAAATATGGTGATTGCAAAAAGTTAGTTAAAAGCATGCTTAAACAATGGTTGCAACACATCTTTAAAAACAGTTTTAATGCGTGCAGCCCGGGAAAGCGCATAAAAAAGCACAATAAAATATTAACAGTGTTGCAGTGCGTGCTGCCATGGGAACAATTCAGCACGTGTTAATTATATGGAGGCAGGGAAATGTCTGCAAATGTATATTTAAATTTTGAAATTGCAAAAAAAATTAATTAGAGGCACATTTTGTTGTGCGTGCTGGCAAAAAATTAAGAGTAATACTCATATAAGGAGATTAAATAAATAACGGTGATGGGGACAATTATGCAGTTAGAAGCACGCTCCAAATATATGAATGCACACTTAGATACAGCTATTAAAGAAATAACGTTGGTCACAGAGACAATTATACCGTTTGTCACCACAATTTAAATCATGCAGCCATTAAAATGTAACTAAAAATGTGAATAAACAATAAGAGGTTAGGAGAAACAAAGAAATGTTGGCGTGCGTCCGACTAGGAAAATAATTCCTGAAATGTATCGGCTAAAGTACAATTTAAATGCATGTAGCGTTGAAAAATAAAGTTAATGCCCAAGTAAATAGTACAAGTGAAATAGTTATGCATGTAACTAAGAAAACATTGTTTGCTTAAAATACATCAGCAGAAGTCCAGTTTTAATGCCTGCATAGAGGAAATGTACAGTTACGTATGGTAACGTATCCTGGACAAATAAATAATGGTGCCAGTCTTCCATCCACGTTCCAGCCATCTAAACATAATGTGGCTCAGTGAGCTGAATGCTTGTCACTTACAAAGTGTGGCGTAAAAGTAAAAACGTGCAACAACTAAAGTGCTTTGACTTTTTTAGCATATTAGACAATATGTGCTCCCCCTGAAATGTATACGTTTTTTACGTATACATAGATATATAAAACGCAGCTAATACCAGACATGCTTGTTAGCGATGTAAACGTAGTGGGGAAAGCAGTATTATGCATCATGTAAAGAACGACCGATCTCCAAAAGCGCTCATGATTCACCAAATATCTAGTGAAATCCCTTAGCTTAATAGTAATACAGCACACCCTCTGTCTCAGACAGAATTTGCAGCACACCCTCTGTTTCAGACAGAATTTGCTCAACACTAACCTTGTAGGCCAAACTGGGACAAGCCACAAATTACCACTTCCCGCCCTGTCATCAGAATTAAGAGTAAGAAGCTAACATGTTCAAAAAAGCACACCAGCTAGATAGGACGAGTGGTGGGAAACTAGTTAGAGCAGTATTGCGTATTTTGCACTGTTATTTAACTGAACTGCGATTTTATGTATAAAAAATTGATTGTGAAAGTGCTTTTAGAACTTTTTACTTGTAGCTAACCTTAATCAGTGGTTCCTGTGAGCCTGTTCTTTTTGCGCTTGACCCGGTGGTGCCCGTATACAAAAGCAGACCCGCCATTTTTCCCTTTGGTCAGCGCTCTAGTCTTTTTCGTCAACTAGCTATTTCAGCAGCACGCTGGCGTGGATGGCTACGGAATAACTTTTTACAATTCAACTCAGATAAGACCGAAATCCTTCACTGCACAGTTGAGAAGGTTCCTCCGTTCCTCCCTCAGAATTTTTGGAGCCTTGCAAATGCTACTCCTCCGGTTCCGACTAGAACAGTGCGAAATCTGGGAGTCATTTTTAGCGCCGATCTGTCCTTGGAGACGCAAGTGAATAAAACGGTGGGCTGCTGTTTTGGTCTAATCAGAGCTCAGAGAAAGATTCTTCCGATGCTTCCGAATTCGTCCAGAGTCCTAATAGTACGAGGCGTCATTTTAAGCATACTTGACTACTGCAATGCCCTATTGTTGGAGGCACCAAAGTATCTGGTCCCGCGTTTGCAACGCGTTCAAAATGCGGCAGCAAAACTGGTGCTGTCCAGACCACCAGATTCCTCCGCCTCACTGTGTTTAGCCGAGTTGCATTGGCTTCCAGTGCTGCAAAGAATACATTTCACGTCCTTATGTATAGTATTCAGGGCTCTGCATGGATCCGGCTCCTTGCCCCTACAGAAGAAATTGGCTTGGTATACTCCTACTCGTAGACTCTGCTCCTCTTCTGCCTGTCTTGCAAAGGTCCCTAGATTTAACAATTGCTGCTGCGAGATTATGGATGAGCTACCACTTGAAATTAGACAATGTAACACCCTTTCCATGTTTAGGAAAAGGATCAAAACGTGGCTGTTTCCTAGGAAATGATCTCCTGTTTTTAAGTGCGGTCCACTCAGTTCCTGCCCTCTTCACTCTTTGTTGGTCTGCGTTCTGTATCTCAGCGCCAGGGTACCCGTAGGGTGTTTGTCGCGCTTTACAAATGCTATATACAATACAATACAATACAATACAACAGACGAAACAAAACAAAAAAATCTCCAATGTGTTTCTGAAGGAGGTATTGCTGGTACATTGCAGTCAGTTTCTCAAGTGTCATCAAATAAAGCCTGTTTGAAAGTCCTTTGTAAAAAAAAGCTCTCTGCGTGCAGTGCTGTAGCAGGACGCCGGCTTCACCTCCATCTGCAGGGGCCCTCTGTGCAGGATGGGCTGTGCTTTATGGCAGGCACGGAGAGAGGGAGGGAGATACGGTCTCTGCTTCAGCTTCATCTAGTGTCCCTGCTATTATCAGTGAGCGAGCAGCACTGAGGATACAGCTCAAGGGAAGTTGGTGAGAATGGAAGAGGGGTGGAGAAATGAGAGGCTTGGACACTAGAGCGAGTTCAGTCACAGTGAACAGTGGGAGGAGGGTGATTGAGGGAGAGGAGAAAAAGCAGCTGTCGGCAGAGTACGTTAGAAAAGGCAAACACCAGAAGCTTAAAACAGGATCCCAGACAAATGAACAAGACAAACAAACCTTGGCATGGGCTCAACATCAGTAATTTTGGGAAAATAACAATCTCCCTGTGCCTATCCAAAAATGAATGTGTCTGTCTGTAACGTAACTGGTGCTATTGCTTGCATTCCAACCAGCCTGTGAGCTGTCTTCGGGAATAATACAAAAGAATGCCGGCCACATGGAAGGTACTGAAAGGGTTAATGCTGCAATAAAATGTAAGCAGCTACGGGTCTGAGCATCCACAGTGTAACATGAGGTTGAAAACATAATAAAATAGTCCCCCCACAAGCAGATCAACAGAACAAAGCGTTATAATATTGTACTAAGTCCCTGCTCCTTGAAGGAACAAGCATTTGCAATGCAATAGGTCTCGCATTTGCGAGAGTTTAAGCTATTGGCATTATAAATGACAATGCCTTTTATTTGGGTTTTCTAAAGCAACACATTTATAAAAGGTATTGTCATTTACAATGCCAATAGCTCAAACTCGTGTAAATGCGAGACCTATTGCATTGCAAATGCTTGTTTTGGTATGTTCCCGGAAACAGTTAAGCTGTAACGCAAATTGTGTTTTCGAGACTTTGTATATAGGATACACCCACTATTCAAACTAAAAGGTGCACATGATGTCTCTAAAATAGTGCATCTTTAACTGTGCTTGTTTCTTTATCTTTTTTTATATAGCTTGTTCCACTGTAAAAATATACCTCTCATTTTTACCATGTAAACATATTTTGTTTAATTGTACAAAAAAGTTAAAAAGTGTCCAAAAAATGTTTGCATTTTAGAAACTGCTGACAGAAAGTACATTTTCTCTTTTTGATTATAATATTTACGTGTTAATATATTTACAACTTCTGTATTTCGAAGACAGTTCGTATGGGTCGAACCTGATAAAACAATATTTTCTGGTCTCGCGGGAAATAAATCCACTAAACGAGAACCTGTGTGAAAGAAACTGTACATTTTTGTTTTCGTCCCTTTGTCATTCCTAAACAGGTCTGGTGAATCGACCCCCACATGAACCTGTAAAATAACAATTATGGCTGTAGTTAGTCCTTTGTACATTCAATCCTATTTATGCACACAAACATTATTTCGCCATCTTTAATATGCCTCTTGAATAAAGATATTTAAGATCCAACCAGAAATTATGCTATGGTATACAAACGGACCACGGATTGCATTCAAACTTGAGAATGAATATTCTTTTAAGATAGGTATGTAAACTAGAACTAGACAGGCTATGCGTTGTCTTTCCCTGGTGCCAGAACTTAGCAATGTTTTGTGAAATATAGTATGTTCAGAGTTTTTTTCTGCTAAATTAGGCAAATGCACTGCATTCACTAAAAAAAACAACAACAAAAAAACATTTTGGCGACGTAGCTAAACCAACTGTAAACCACGTCAATTATATGTGAAAAACTATTCAGATACGCAGATCAAATTCTCTCCTTTACTTCAAAGGCCAACGCCGCAACACAAGCCTTGAACTGCTATTGGAAGACAGAAATGCATTGGAAAGAAATCTCCATTAATGGAAAACCACGTGTGAGATTCCAGATCTAGGTGCGCGCAGGGAAATATGCCAACTGAATTATGGTGACAAAATAAGTCATAAAATTATGTTTGAACAATAACAGATTAAAATTACAGACGCAGGAAAATGAGTCAATTTATTCCAAAAGTTGCGAAAGGTCTGTTATTATGCACCGGAAAAAAAAGAATCTCGTGCAATGAAAAGTGTAATTCAGTAAAGCAGGAGTGTAATTTCAGGGGTAACTGAAGGGACAGGTAAGAGGGGTCTTGTGAATAGGGGAGTGCCGATGCAGCGGTTCTGTGAGAGTGGAGGAATAGAAAGGGGGGGCAGTGAAAACACAGAGACAATGAGACTCTGAGAATGTAAGACTGGCTCAGTTTAATGTCCAGCGCTATGACTGTACGACCAAGAATTAGTGAACAATATATTTAAGATGAGAAAGGACAGGGCAATTACAGGTGCACAGGACAAGCAGCCGAAACATTGAAGAGTAGGTGAGTACTACACTGTACAACAAGCATTGGTCGCGGGAATTCAAAGATGGGGGCTGCAGCGGGAGAGAGAGGCGGAGGCACGCGCGCGCCGGCAAACACGCAACTGGTGCGCATGCGCAGCAGCGCCAAAAAGTGAAAGTAATTACACGTTCACGCGAGCGTGAACGCAAGCATTAGGCCAGCAAATGCCGGTGGGAAGCACTTTTAAATCCCACTTACAAAAGTCGAGCAACAGCGCATGCGCTGCTGTAGGCTCAACCTAAAAAGGAGGGGCAAAGAGGCAGGACTGGCCACTAGCAAGCAAGGATTTTTAAAGAACATTGAAACCAACAAATGAGAAACAAGGAATGGCATTTGCCCCACAGAGATATATGTATGCTAAAGTATACAAGAGGTCGTACGCTTACGCTCGACCTAAAAAAGCATTGATGTGGCCTCAGAAACAATAAAGCTCTCTAGGTAGGAATTTTGCATATTGAGCAGTGGATTTTCTCATGGGAGACCATGGCACCATGGACCTTATATGGCCTCAGCAGTGTGTTCAGTGATGGGCTGTGGATGGAGCCCCCCCCCCCCCTTCCAGTTGATGCGGAAACGTTTAAGCCCCAGCTGGCATTTTTGTAAGGAGATCACAGACTCACAAGCATTACGGCGTGAATATATGCCAGAGAAGCAAACGCCCTTTACGTTAAACGGAGCGCAGATTTAATAAAGCCAGTACAATAAACATCGCTTAGGTTTGCAGTTTAAAGATACGCCGGTTGCAGGTCCTGAGTTATGGCTGTAATACTGTGGCTGATACTTGAAATATATTCTCACACTACTGATTTCAGGGGTCAACTGCTTTCAATACATTTCAGTCCTGATGGTCTCATCGACGCAAGCCTAGAGACCGAAACATCGACACAAACACTTTTTCTCCCAAATTTATGCTTATACTTAGACTGTGAGAAAGTGTTTACAATTGGAATTGTGAAGGTTGAAATATCAAATTGTTGCCTTCTTTTTTCATTGTATGTATTATTTGGAGTACCCGTCATGAAATTTCAAAGATAAAATTGATTATGTTTACACCCGTTTTTTTGCTGCTTATTTAAAATATATTTAAAGTCTGTTTAAGTGAATACTAAGTATACAAGAACTGTGTTGCTAAAATAACTTTGAATAATTCACCAGGCAGGTAAATATTATATCCTGCGCATTACAAAGATAGTGAATAATCAAATTAAATATCAGAATAAACCCCTTGAAGGCACACATACCTGTCCATTTACTTTGCCCAAGCCCTCAAGGGTAGATTGGGTTGTCCACTACACTTACTACTCCCCCCCCCCCACCCCCCCTCACCCACGGCACCTAATGAAGGTAGAAAATTAAGTACACTAAAACCCTCCTTACACATTCCCTTGAGTTTAAGAGAAAGGTTACAGTGGGACCGGTAGCTTCTATTCTGGCTGGTGTCTCCACACCAGAGTCCATTGATTATGAACTATTTTTCTCTGTGGTGCAGGTGGTGGAAAGCGTGGAGCAGGGGAGGGCAGAGCCTGTGTGAGGAGGAAACAGCCTTTCCCACAAAACGGCTAAACCACGCGCTGCAATTACAATGCGGCCGTTACAACAAATTTGTTTTTATCACTCATTCCTGTACCGCGCATGTTCTTACAACAACATACCTTAGGGAAAGCAATGTTGGGCTTTCCCTACTGTTGCGCAGACTGGAGTTGGAATAATAATTGTAAATGGCACTGACTTAGGCTGTAATTTAAGGAAGAATGTTGCACAAGACTGTTAGTAGAAAGAAACATTAAGAAGATAGCTTATTAATGTGAGAAGCCAAGGAAACGTTGCAATTGGGTCTCAGATTGATGAGCTATCTGAAGACACACAAATCCTTGTCTCCTTTGATGTCAAGGTGCAGAATGACAATACTGCCTCTCTGACTATATGCTTGCTCTGATTGACCGGATGAGGAAGAACTGTCTGAAATGGATTATGGACATTTAAAAAAAAATCATCCTCTCAGGTAAAAACAGACCTCAAAGTCTTTCAGCAGGTCTTGCACTTTTCCCTCTTGGGCCCCTTCCCCATGCGTGCTTTTGTGGTAAGAAATGTTTGAGCTTTCTTCAATTGTAACCTTTCCTTGACTTCTCACTTTAATAAGCTATCTTCTTAATGGTTCTTTCTACTAACAGTCTTGTGCAACATTCTTCCTTAAATTACAGCCTAAGTCCTGTTGCTCAGTGATTTAGCCATCGATCTTATGTCCCTTGTATTACTACAATGTGCTGCTTCTTAGTTCACCCCTTTATTTACTCTCAAGACTTCAACAAATTAAAAGTTTTCACGCCAGGATCACGCTTGGTACCCCGCCTACTGCCTCTGCATCAGCCTGTTGAAAAATGCTACACTCGTTGCTCATCTCCAAGGGGATCCTTTTGAAGGCCATGTGAATTACATTCAAAGTGTATCAATCCCTAAGCCTTTGACAAGTGCATGTTTTCTTCAGCCAGTCTTCTAACTCGTCCTCCCATGTTTCACCAGCCAGCAATCTACTTTAATTCACCTTCCATCTGACAGATGGGTCTTACAAATTATTCAAAACATTTATGCCCTACCATTTCTTTCCTCCCCACCAGAATGAATTTCAGAGCAGCATCTGTCCATCCTCCTACAGGAGGTGTGCCTGTTATTCTTCAAAGGTGCGATAGACAAATTACTGTTGTGCTTTGGACCCGGGTGACTTGATTCTGAGTGGCAAAATGTGTATTTTCCCATTCCTGCCTTGCCACAGGCATTAGCTGCATTTTAAGGTGGACCAAGAGTATTTTTCAGTTTACTAAGCTCCCCTTTGGCTTCATCAGCGCCCCTCAGGTGTTCACAAACATGATGGCAGTGGTCTCTGTCCTTTGGGGCTTCAGAAGTCGCTGTAGTCCCATATCTCGATGACTGGCCACTGATTGCAGGCTTATCACAGTCAGTTGTGAATCCCCTTCAATTTGTGACATCATTGGGTTTCACCATAAACTAACTGAAATCCCATCTGATTTCCTCACAAAGGCTTCCATTTGTTTGGGCCGATGCTGGATATGGTGGAGTTCAGGCTTTCCCTCGGCAGCAACAAGTCCAGAACATTTGTCTTATGATCCCTATGTTTCAGGCCGATTCATGGATAAAGGTGACACTAGGTCTGAGGATATGTGGCCTCTTAGTCTTGTATGTACATCCTCTTGGTTAATCATGCCATATGTCGCATGCAGGCTGTACAGTGGAACTTGAAGCTGCACCGGACCCAGGACTAAGATCACCTTTCCAACACTGTCCAGGTCTCAGGAGTGGCAGCTCAAGGTCTAGACTGTGGTAGACAGTTTGTTCTGTGGCAGGCTGCTCTCCCTTCCACAATCAGAGCTGACAGTAATGAGGACTACTGCATAATAAGGGGGTCACGTTGGGTAGGTGGTTATCTGTGGACTCTGGTCTCCAGTGGCTTGCCAGCTCCAGTTCAGTTTACTGAAGCTGTAGGTCATTTATGTGGCCCTGAAGGCCTTCTTGCTGGCCATCAAGGTTAGGCTGGAGAAGGTTCACATGGACAACACCACTACCATATGGTACTGTATCAAGCATGTTGTAGTGGGTACTGTGCCAGATACTTTGTGCCTCTGGAGGTGGTTGGAGAGCCAGAATGTCGCCCTCAT
The DNA here is from genome assembly GCF_964204655.1 of Triturus cristatus. Taxonomy (NCBI): domain Eukaryota; kingdom Metazoa; phylum Chordata; class Amphibia; order Caudata; family Salamandridae; genus Triturus; species Triturus cristatus. Next base: position 613,435,174 of record NC_140590.1, on the reverse strand, counting down.
TGCAAATCACTTAGCAGGGTCCTTGCAAGAAAACTTGTTAGGAGACATGCTTTGGCTGGAGAGGAACAAAGGACTCTTGTACACCTCCCCACCTCCACATCTGCTGCCCAAGTTTTGGAGAATATCAAGAACAAATCGGCCAAAGTAATCTTAGTGGCTCCTGATAAGGCCAGGAGAGTGTGGTGCCCAGATTCTCTGGGCATGAGCTTCTGATCAGACTGCCACATTGCGAGGCCTTCTGTCTCCGCAACGGGGCAGGGTCCTCCACCTGAATCTCACAATCTGTACATTTATGTGTGGAGATGGAACGGCAGCAATTAACTATATCTGATTTTCACATTAAGCGATGTATTCCTTCATTTGGCACCAGACGCCCTGCCAAAAAGTCAGCCTATGCTAGATGCTGTGACAAATGTCTTACTTGGTGTGTTGCTCTCAATCCTGACCCCTTACCGGCGAAGCTTTCGGACATCCTTTTTTTTGTTTAGGCTTTATCCCAGCAAGGCCTTGCAGTGGCACTATAAAAGGTTGTTTGTTTGCTCTTTTGGCTTTTTGTGTTGGCCGGACCAACCATCCTTGTTCAAATCACCTGTTGTGATGAGGTTCATAAAATGATTGACATATTTTCTCCCATTCCATTTGTGGTGCCAGAGTGGGCGCTTACCTTGGTCTTGACATTCTTTTTGTGTATGCCCTAACTGTGCCTCCTGACCCTGAAGACTGTCTTCCTAATCGTGAATATATCAGTTCGCCTCATGAGTAAGCTAAAGGCACTGTCATTGCAAACGTCCTACACCACCTTTTTCTCAGACAAATTGGTGCTGAGGACTCAGGCGTCCTTCTTGCCAAATGTTGTGACTTCCTTCAACATTGGGTAATCTACCACTCTACCTGTGATCTTAGCTCAGCCTCACCCCTCAAAACAGCGGGACAGGCTACCTCAGTTGGACCACCAAAAGGGCTTTTATCTTTTAGGGTGGTTGTATCAAGGCCCAGATAGTGTATGATCAGCTTTTTGTGGAGTTTTCTAGAGCATAGAAAGGGAACAGTTTACAGAAGAGGACCTTGCTGAGGTCGATAATCCCCTGCATTAAGATTTGCTACTCACTGGCCAAGAAACAGCCTACCGAGGGTCTAAGAGCCCTTTCCACCTGGGCTAAGGCTGCTACTACTGCATTGGCATCTCCGAGTTTCTGTCCTTGACATCTACCAGGCCCCAACTTAGACATCATAGCATAGAATCACGAAGCACTAGTGTCTTGACAGACAGGTCAGGCAGGAAGGACATTTCAACCGCTGGGCCTTGCAAGACCTTTTGGTCGAAGTTCACCATGCAGACTTTATACCTTGGAGAGATACTGCTTTGATACCTATGCTAACGTGAGGAATCTGATGTTAGAAGTATTCATCGGAATAAGTTATTTACGTTCAGTAACGCTCTTTCTGGTGGATACTCTATGTAACTGCAGATTGCGCACCACACTAGCACCTTCCCTTCTTTTTAGTACCCTCAGTTAAATATCGGGAAAATTCCCAATTTAGTGTTCATCACATTGTTACCAACAATTGTTAATGCTCTGCGTATAAGGACGCAGAACGAGTACAAATAAAAAGCTGGAGTCAGTGCTCATGGGATGGCGCATACATGCAGCTCTGCAATGTTACTTCCAGCGCGGTTTAGAACCAGTGCGGAGCCAAACAATGCCACCTAGCGGTGCACGGGATTGTGGTAACGAGGACCTCGCAGGCAGATGTAGTTCAAGATGTTTTATTGTAGATAGTTACAGGATATGTAGATCAGCCCCACCAGGAGCAGCCAGCATGCTGCTCAGCCCACTCTCAACTGTGACTTCTCCTCACAGGCTCCCAACATTCCTAAGCACATCATCACTGCAACATTCCACTGGCTGAGTAGATGGTTAAAATGGAATGACATTAACAAGGACAGGATACTAGGATGCTATAACAAAAGCAATTAAGATAGTAAACTGGAAAAGGAGAACCATAAATGAGGAAAGAAAAAGGAGAATACAGAAACAGCATAAACGATGGAAAGAAGTAAACAACAAGAAGGCAACAGAAAAGATAGGTGGAGGTAGAAAAAGACGAAGCGACTGATAAGAAAACCGATAAATATAACCCATCCTCCCTTCTATAGATAACAGAAAAGAGTAGGAAAACCCAGTGAAAGGAAACAATGAGGAAAAAGCAAAACATGAAAGCACCAATGACTACCCCTCAGACACACCTACTGGCCAGGCAGGCAAGCAAGAAAGCAAGGCATAGCACAACACAACATAACACTGGACTAAAACCAGACACACACACACAGTGGAGAAGGAAGAGTAACCTCAGGCGGAAAGAAGAACACACTACGATAAGAGAAATACAGAAGACAAAGAAAGATTGACAAAAAGGATAAAGACCAGAATCCACGGATGACGAGAAGAAGACGTCGCGAGGTAAACTGAATACGCGAAAGAAACAGGGAGATGAGAGGAAAATACAACCAGATCCCTCATCCAAACCCCATTACCATATTGACAAAGTAATTTAATATGAACATAACATTACGTTGCTAAATTGACAATGTAATATATAACAAAAATATTACTTTGAGAAAATAACACAAATTGAACTGAAACCCATGAAACACACCCTATGTAAGGGTAAAGATGTATGCAACGTATGTAAGAATGGGACTAAAACCCATGACCAACCCCTACCGAGGAAAAAGGGTGAAGTGCTACTGGGAATGGGACTGGGACCCATGAAATGATAGCCCGAATAAGGACAATCTCGTGTAGCTGTCACATACTGTGTAATGTAGTAATGGGACTATAACCCATATGACACACCCTGTGTGAGGTACCAGTATAAAAGAAAGTAAACTGAAACCTAAGATCTACCCCGAGACATAAGGGAGATTAGCTATGGTTAACTACTGTATATGGGTCTGAACCAATGACCTATTCACAGAAATAGGTATGATAAAATGCTGTGGATGGGACTAACGCCCATACAAAAATGCCCTGTGTGAGTGTAAAAACCATAAGTATCAAAAGTGGGCAAATGTACACTTAGCAATTGGGACTAAAATCCTTTGCCATCCCTACGTAGGGAAGACTGCATGCATGCATGCACGTAAACTGAAATAATGACGGTGTGTACCTAGGGTCCATGTACGTACAATGTTGAGCCCAACAAAACTATACAATCCTATGAAGTATAAAAGTTGAGAAAAACAGTAACTTTGTAAAACATTGCCGGTGAACGAATTCTCGCCCGAGTAGTACTTGACTAGAACATCCCTTGCATAAGGGTAAGTATGCTTACGAAATAAATGGGCAGCTAAACCCATGACGCAATTCCACGTGTAAGGGATGGAACATTAAATGTAGATGTGTAACCACAAATGTACTGTAAATAGTAAGCATGACACCATAGTTTAAACGTGGAAACTTGGGCCAGAAACGACTCCTAATACAATCCCTGTAGTGAGGAATATGTAAATATCACGTAAAGACATAGAGTAAATACAACGTAAAGTGTCAAATTATACACTGCCATGACGTCCATGCAAAGAACAACAAGTTCATGAGAGTAATGACCACACATAGACTATAACTAGTGCTCCCGGTTTTATGGTATTTTTTTTTTTTTTTGCCATTCCCGTCTGTATTTATCCATATTTATTTTTTGGGCATTTTTTCTGTATTTATCCACATTTATTTTTGCCACAAGTAAAAGACGATGGTATAGCTAGTATTTCTCCACATTTATTTAAATTGACAATGCACACATGCGCTCACTTAAACTAGCGATTTGTTGTGGCTTTAGCAGTGCTTTAAATGGTCCAGTACTGAGTAATTTGAAAAGGAGAGTATATGTGCTTCTCAGTTCTGCTATAAAAACACTTTAGGATAGAGTACAAGCACTTATCAGGAGCAAACGTGTGCCAGCACTTCTGTATTTCCATCTAAAGCCAGCTAGAAATCTGTCTTCAAATGTCTATGGTTTTCACACAGAGGCTTACCTATATTGGTGGTGATGTGTTTATGTGTAGATCGAAAGACAGATAGATCCCAAGCTACACGCCACGTGCCCTGAAAGTTACTATCTCAGTCTAAGGTTCACCGACTGAAAATAGATGCTAAACAACTCTAGGGTGATCCCAGCGAGCAGATTAAATTGTCTCTTATTCCACTCCATCCATGTTTTCTCACACCCACAGCAAAGTTCAAAGGGCACGAACATATGAAGCCGTGCCAAAAAATGAACATTCTCAACCACAATCAGAATGCTGTGTGAAATTGGCGTTCCACAGCAGATGGCCATTTTTGACAAATTGAACCAGTCATATTTTGTAGATGGCAGAAGAACTGCATTTGATCTGCCTCATGAAATGCTTCCTCACGTCAAGCTTTCCTTTCAAATTTAAAATATAGACAGAACTCCTCGGGGGGGAAATTACCTGATGCTGGTTGACAGAACACATGCGGTCATTATATAAATGCAATATTTTTCTATTATTCCATGCATTTCACATTTTACCTTTCCCTCATTACCTCTGTCTTGGGCAGTCTGACAATCCGTTCGCCTCCCTGCCACCAGCAATCTGCCCCTCATTCTCCCTCCTTTCCCTCACAGGCACGTCCGTGTACCACAGACTAGTCATGATGTGTTCCATCATTAAGTGTGAATTAAACCACTGAGTGATTGTTAAGGGGCTAGACCATTTACATTGCAAAGGGTGCTATGAGACTTTCGTGCCATAGAAATGTAAAGTTAATATTTATATATGTACTGCAAACAAAGTTAAGAAAATCATGTGGGTGGTACAAAATATTAACCAGAGGAACAGCTATCGATAGTGCAGCAGGTGCAGGGGCACTTGAGCCTTCGGGCCCCACTGTACCCCAGTATAGCTGCACTTCACCGCCAAAACTGTGGACCGAAAGGGTTCCAATTTCCTTCTTGCTTATGGCAAATTTGCTACGCCACTCACTGCATATTCCTGGCCTTAGTGTTTATTCTACATAAATGCTCAAGGGCATGCTATGGAAGTTAATAGCAACTGATTGGAAGTATTTAACAACATACTCTGACCATAATACATTTGCAGCTCATCTTGACCTGAGGAGAGGCTTTTGGGATATTCACAATTTATGATTTTTTTTTAAGACGAATAGCCATTTTGATGGTAAATATTTTAGTGACAATTGTAGGGCTCATTACTGACATCAAATAACTTTTACCTTTAATATTGCTACAATTGTGTTTCAGTCATTTCAGCTAGGATTAGCACCGTGTCTGATCGATCTTAGTATTAGTTAAACAATCTGTGTGGTGATCCAGCATTCTACATTTTTAAAGCTCTTATTGAGACTACCTATTGATGGGCTCATAACATTTGAGCATGACCAACGTACTTTATTTCTTGTACAGCGAATTAGTTTTGAGCCATGTGCCAGGATGCGCTGCTGCAGCACTGTGAATTTAAGCGCTTAAAAGGTGCACTGTATGGGGCCTGGGACAGGGAGTCAGGGACGTTGGGAGAGGCTACAGCATGGGGTGAAAGAACAGTAAAGCCTCGTAAATGGTCTTTGAAAAGACCTGTGAAGTACTCGGGTGTGGCTGTGTGAGTGTGCGCCCGGGAAGGAATTTCCAGCAGCAGGAAGGGGGCATGGCGAGAACTCTGGATTCGAGCGCGGCAAAATTTTCTAGTATTTTTACCGTTTCTAAATATAAATACAGACAAAGAAAATATAGATTTCCATCTGGATTTATATGTAAGAATCCGTAAAAACTGAAAACCGGGAGCCCTAACTATAATCAAGCAAAATCAGGCTTCTATAACATTGAGCTAGAAAGAAGACTGAGAAGCCCACTTGGACTACAGGCAGCAGAACTTGAAAAATTGTCTCACAAGAGTTCAATTGATTAAAAACAACCCAGAGTATTAGAAACAAAAAAAATTTGACCCAGAGACACTGCAGTTTTATCCAACCATTCCATTGCTTGAGGAGAGCAGATGGCCCTTTGGATCTTGCGATGTGCTCGGTCATCTTCAAATTGTCGGAGCATTAGGCAGGTACACACGGAGTAGATCTAACGTGTACTGACACAGACAAACACCTAGGCTCCTTCAAGTTTCAATTAAGCGTTTGAAAAAAAACAAACAGTGGTTGGCGTAACGTGAGAAGAAGCAATCTAAAAAACAAAAAAAATGTGGTTGGCATAACGTGAATAGAGACAGTGCGGTAGCTTACAAAAATTCCTTGGTTAGAGATGTCTCCAACCGCAAAATGGTGACACGTTGACGACGCACATGCAGAGTGGCTTTCGGTGCGTCTGTGCACCAAAACGTCCTTGCAGCTCACAAAGCTGCTTAGCAACAGAGTCTCAGCAGAAAGCTCAGCAGCACATCCAAGTGATCGAGTGAAACAAGTAAGTCTGCGCATGCATTTAAAGGCTTGTGTTTCTGATTTAAAACTGCACAGTGACGGTTTAACTGCTCTTGCCCCAAGAAAGTCAATAATGTTAAAAATAAACTCACCAACACGTTTGGCTTGAAACTAATGATCGTATCCTGTTGCCGGTGAATAGACCAAATAGTCAGACTGCATTGTGCACGTTAAGTATGCTTCACACATCCAACGTCGAAGGGAGCAAAGAACACGCTGTAGGATAAGGATGATGCATCTTATCTTTTAAATTTCCACAGTGTAGATGACAGAAACATGTTTCCAAATTCCACTGGAAATGTTCACAAGAGAAATCCAGTAACATGACATCAAACTTTTTAGACAAAAGAAGAATGTCCATGCCAAGGCTGAGAAGGACATAGGTGGTAAAATACAAAGTCCAAGGAAAGTAAACCAGATGAGCAAAGCATGCTTGGGCTAGGGCTGTCAGATGGTGATGACACTGGTGCTTCATTTGTAAAATATGAAGTGCAGGTGCTAAAATGTTTGTTGGAAGCCACACCTACTTTTCTTCGGCTCCACCCATTTCCTCCACTGGCACCAGTACTGTGTGTGTGTTGCATTATAATCGATATTCCATCCATGCTCAGTCGCATGCTTGCAAACTTTTTTTGCAATAAGTGCCTTTAGAATGATGGGTGCTGGACTGCCGGTGTGTGCGTCGTGCGTGCAAAAGGTTTCAACTTTAAAGCCTTCCGAGCCTGAGCCACTGTCAGTAAGCCTGATGGATCAATCTGGAATATGCAGTACTGGGAATATGGCCAGTCAGGAGGGCTGGTATAGGATGCCATGCCGCCAAGCTAGCCCTGAGCCCGCCAAGCATTTGGGCGTGTGACTGAGTGATTCCAAAAATTGACACATTTTTAAATGTCCGAACAGGCGGTTTAGTGGTTTTACCGGCCTTGGCCTGTTTGAACTAGAAACGTTTTTTATTTAAACCTGCAGTTTATGCAGTAAATTGTGAAATATGCAGCAACAATGGGCAATTCAAACGTGGAAAAAGCAGTGGAACCACGATTCCTGAAGAGTGTAGCAATTTTGCTGGACTGTGTAACTTGGACACAAAGCGAAAGCAGAAGTGAAAACCACGAAACAAGCGCCTCCCGTCCACTTTACCAAAATGGGGCGCTGTTATCACTGAGGTGCCTATATAATAAATGTAGTTCTGTTTAACCAAGCGCTGGTTTGGCCGGTTTTACAGACTGTGTGCTGTGTAATCTCCACTCCAGTCAGTGCATGGCTCGAACACATGAAGGAGGCAGCACAGAGGCTAATTATAGTTAATTGTGCAGATGTGGCCTTGTGCGTAGCTTTGTACTAGAACTGCGCACGTTCGACAGTTGCCTGGTTATTCTACAAATCTATAGACACAGCCTGTGTACTGTCATCACGCAGACGCAGTGTCGATGTTACTCAGATACATATACTCTCTGAATACCTCGTCCAGTACTGACCTCGTCACCCCTGGCACATCTTGAAACACAGTGTTACCCTTGGTGAAAAGTAAGTCCCCCACCCTGGAGCACAGTCTCACTCTCACCCCCTTTGAGTGATGCAGGGTGGAATTTCAAATCCTCCCTTTGTCACAGACCAAATATCACACTAGCACATTCACTCAATACATTCATTGGTGGGGCCCATAACACCAACACTTACACAATTCTGATCTGTTCTTACGGGAGAGATGAGTGTTCCAAACGCTGACATGAAAGGAATACCTTTTGACCTAAAGAACCTATTTACATAAACATACATTGAATACCTTTATTAAACTCTGAACCTTGAGATATTCCCTCCATTTAGTCGATGGATCAAATTAGTTGTTTTTGGGTAATTGGTAACTCAATTCTTCTATTTTATATTCAATCTCAATCTAATCTCTTAAATAAACAGCCCAACGCATTTGTTTGTTAATCAATACTTTGTTTATCTAATTAATTGCAAAATTTAATAAATCGTTAATCAAACCACGGAACATCATATTTACCTAATCTGGCTATTAGTCGTCCTCTAAGTCAAACAAGTCGTGAAAGTCTTTAATTCATCAAAAATCGGGCAGCAATTCAGTCTGTCAAAGATTCATGGAAACAGCTGACCAGCAGTGTCACCGTCCTCTCCGTCAGCATAACGTCAGGAAAGAAACCATCAGTTTGCACGTGTCTCAACTCACTATTCTACCATCTTTTATAATGATTTTAATGTCAAGATATAACAAAAATCAGTTTTAGGCAGTCCTGGTTGGTGGGTTTGGGGTCGTTCGGTGAAGTTCTCACATAGACTATTTGGTTAGGTCATCACACTTGCTGGTTCCGGTTTAAGAGACAGTCCTTTGTTTAAAGTTCTGGCAATTCTCCCATTTTTACCTTGATGGGTACATCTTGCATGGAGTCAGGACGAGGCCACTGTTGCTCGCTGTGGCGCAGACTCACTTCACCCGAAACCTCGTGGAGTGGTGACTAGTCTTGTCAAGTCAAAAGTCGGCCAACTTGACGTAGGCCCAATCGGTCAACTTAAGCAAAACGAACACAAAACGTAATTAAAACATGGAAATAACGATTAAAAATGTTTAACCCTCACTAATTTCCCTATGTGTATGTAATTATCTAGCATAATAGCAACATTCAAAGCGTTAATATTCACCCAATGATATCATCTGGTGCGACTTACAATTATTTTAGCCATGCAAAATGCAAATCCCACGTGTAATTCATTCATTAATAGGATTGATTAGATATTACTTCAAACAGATTAATATTATTACAATTAATAGATTATTATGAATCATGCAGAAATGGGGGGGTATACAACATTTTGTACTTCTCACTCCATCAATCCCCCCTTGGGTGATTATATCACCACACCATCAAAATTTTGTTTCTCTTTTATGGAATTTCAAAGTGATTGCTTGCTTTTATTCATAATTCAGTTTCCCCTGTCTCTTCTCTTTTTGATGACTTCTACATATTCACCTTAACTTCCTCTAGTTCTATCTCTTCAAATTCTCTTGTTTCTTATCGTTTCTCCTTAAATTTTCTCTTTAACTTTTTCTGATTTTTATTCTTTTTACGACAAATACACCCTAATCTTATTATACATACTATGAAAATCACACATGTAAATGGAAATATTTTACCTAAAAAGGTACTACCTAAGTTTACTAAGAAATCTGTAATAGCTGATATTTTTTTTCCAATCTTCTCCCAAACACCTTCAACCTCCAGTGGTGCAATTTCGTCATGCAATTCTGTAATTTTTTTAATATAAATTTTCAGATCTTTACTTTCGTCAGGAATGTAAGTACAACAATGTTGAACTTTCAGCATTCCACAGACTCCACCCTCTTTTGCCAATAATATATCAAGGGCAAGTCGATTTTTGCATCACTGTGGCACGCATTGCAACCATTTCAGTGTTTACCAATAAAAGTCCTCCAGCGGTGCTTGTTGACAAGCGATCCACTACTGTTGAAAGCCTTCTAATTTTGTTTGCATTCAGAGATATTCCCACTGCTGGTATCAATGCTCCAAAAATGTCACCCACAATTTCTGACCAAGATTCTCTCTTATTACGTGCTAAACAACTACCTAAACTATGTACAGCATCTTCTCCTCTATCCATATGAAAAATCTTCGGGAAAACCAGGCCCATATAACATGTGCCATACCAGTGGTCTGGCAAACGATAATACGCCCTGTTCCCACAAATGAAATATAACCCAGGAAAAACTGGATCTTTTCCACCTTTAAATCCCCATCCACCCATGATTCGGTATGTATCATGGCATTCACTATTACCTACAAAATAATTATCATATGCAGTTTGATTCCTTCTAATACACAATCTTCCTTTCTGAGGCCAATCTAAAGCCATAGTTGGACTAACTTCCCCTTTTAAGGGTTTTTCCATTTCTACATCCCAGACTGTCTTCTCCACCTTTCCTTCAGATGCCTTTCTTTGCATTTTCAGTCTCCTTTCTTCAACCATATCTAAAAATGTATTTTCCTCTTTCTTTAAACTGCATGTCAAATTGGTTTTAAATATATATTCTAATGTTAGTTCCTTTGTCTCCAAGAAAAATTCACCTAATACCTTTGCAGGTTTTACCTTGTTTAGCTTGTTAATTGCTGGTACTTGTGAAAATATACTATCTACATCTGAAAAATAGTACTCTAATTTCCCTGTTTGATAAAATAAACTCGCTATTACACTACATGTTATTCCGTATGTTACTGGAAGGTGGTGATAGTTCACTCCCTCCAATACAGAGGCAGGTAACTGCATACAAACGTAGCAGTCCCTTACGTCCATTGTCTTTACATATTCATGCAACAATTTTGAAAACACATTGTTAGAAAAAGCAGTTATAGACCTGTCTTTATGTAAATAGTTTCTATCTATTCTAGTCGGAACTACCTTTTGAATCTTTTCTATATTAGTTTTGTTTTCACTATGTCCTTCTATTGTATCTATAGTAACTTTAAATGACATCAGGAGAGCAAGTACGCTCAACAGAAGCATTAGTAATCCTGTACAACAACACATTTTACACCATCTTTTCAAGAACATACATCTACTTTTTCTACTATCTATGTTTGCCATTTTTGCTAAAATGGACAGTGTCTTTTGACTTGGCCTCTTCTACTTCACAACTAGTTTTCTAACCCAAGGCTCTAAGCACCTACTTGGTTCTACCAGTTTTTGTCTTTTTCCGTATTTTATTGTCCTTCCATCAGTAGTTTTCTTATCTCATTCAGTTTGGCATTTCATCATCTTTCACCTTTCCTTCGTTATCTAAATACAGAATGTCCTGAACGGCCGCTTCTTCACCAATATCGGACAAGATAACTCTCAGGATTTCCGATTCTTTGTCCTCCTCAATCACTTCTGGTACAACCACCTCTGGATTTCCTTGGCTATCCGCCTCTTCTTTTACTTCAGGCAGGGCCACATACGTCCATTCTGGTGATTTATACTTCTGGTTAGGTTTTCTTGTTCTTTTGCTCTCTTTAATTGCAATGGTCTCTTCGTCTTTTGATTCCTCCTGACTCGTCACTTCATTCACCTGTTCAGCCCTTGGTGAATTTACTCGTGTAAGTCGATATCTCAATTTTTTTATTTTATTCGGCCAGACGTCGTCCTTTGCTGCTCTTTTCAATTTACTTCCTTTATCGTTCTTTTCAGTTCTCCAAGCTCTCTTTCTTAGAACTCGACCTTCAGGTACTTCATCTTCGCTTTCCTCTGACTCTGTTTCAACTTGCTTTTTACTCTCAACAGTTTTTTTCCACCTCTTTTGTTTTCCCTACTTCTGTCCCTCCTCGAATCTCCGACACGCAATCTTCCTGCTGACTACTTGTCCCTGCTTCTAACTGAATGTTGGAGTTCCCTGCACCTCCTCGGGGGTCTTCCGCAGTAATCTTTCCCTCTCTCTCAGTATCTGGCACCTGTCCATCTAAATGTGTTGTTTCAGGTGGAATTTCTCTCAATCTTTCATCTGGAACTTCTCTTTCATTATTTTCTGTTATTGTCTCTTCACTGTCTTTTTCTTTGTTCTTACCTGTTTTTTTCCTAGAACATTGCGCTCCTTGTTCAGTCTCTGAGTCTCAACTGGTATCAGAACAAATGTTAGACTTTGTTCTGTTCCCCCCTTTCAGAGTTTTCTTTTGTTTTTGGCTCTCCGTCATCCGACTCAGTACTGGATTCTGATTCATCAAAATAATCTTTTTCTGTGCTGTCCACTGGATTTGGAATTCTCAATGTATGACTTGCATGGATCCAGTTTTTCAGTCCAGCACACTTTACAGCTGTTGTTGTGGTCAAGATGACTGGTCTTTGTTTTCCCCACCTTGGAACCAAACAGTTTCTTGTTCTGTGTACTTTTATCTTCACCCAGTCCTCTGGGCTCAGATCATGGGCTGCCTTCTTTTCAAGGGTGGTGGCATCCGCTCCAACCTCATGAAACAATGAACTGCTTCAGCCAGGCTTTTACAGTATTCCAACACCATGTCATCAGTTATAGTCTTCAGCTTGTTGACTGGTATGAAAACATGTCACATGGCCCGTCCCATGATGATTTCATGGGGGCCTAACCCTGTAGTTCTGTCTGGAATTGATCTAATAGTCATGAGTATCAGAGTCAAGACATCAGGCCATTTCATACCTGTGGCTAAACACATTTTCCCTATCCTGTTTTTGATAGTACCATTCATCTGTTCAACCACACCAGAAGCCTCTGGTCGGTAGGCACAATGTAGTTTTTGTCGTACATTTAATGCTTCACAAATTAATTTTATGATATCATTATGGAAATGTCCTCCTCGATCTGATTCAATTGTCACTGGGAACCCAAATCTAGGGATAAATTCCCTCAAAAGTAATTTTGCCACTGTCATCCCATACTTTCTTCTTGTAGGAAATGCCTCTACCCATCTAGAAAATAGGCAGACCATAACTAGAACATACCTCAACCTGTTACAGGGAGACATCTCAATGAAATCCACTTGCATTCTGGTAAAAGGCCCTCGTTCTCGACCTATTGTTCCTAGACTCACTACTGTCTTTATTCCCGGATTGTACTGCTGACATATTAGGCATCTCTGACAAAGACTTTCTGCTACAAATCTGAATTTTGCATTGTACCAGGTTTGTTTAAATGACCTGATCATGGCATCTCTCCCTATGTGTCCCTGACCATGATACACCCGTGCCATGGCAGACCTCATGCTATCAGGCATAACTGGTCTTCCGTCCCGATAGACCAACACATGATCCTTCTCTCTTGGTGCACATCCTGCTTTTACCCACTGCTTCATTTCCTCATCTCCTGCCTCTTCCTGCAATTGTCTTACTTCTTCCCATGTTCCCACAATCTTGGTAAACATCAAGGAGCAAGAAATCACCTCTTTCCTTGGCCCGATTAATGGAATTCTGATTTCGTGCACAGTATTGTGCCATGTCATTTGCGTATTCATTGCCAGTGGCGATGTAATCACCACTTTGACTATGGGCAGCACACTTCACAACAGCCAATTGCCTAGGCAGCAGTATCGCCTCAAGCAATTTTCCAACCACTTCAGCATTCTTAATGGGAGTTCCACTTGATGTCAAAAATCCTCTCTGCAGCCATATCTGACCGAAGTCGTGTACGACTCCGAAGCCATACTGGCTGTCAGTTATCACACTCACTCTCACACTTTTCCCAATCTTGCATGCTCTAGTTAAAGCAACAAGTTCTGCTACTTGGGCCGATTTTACTCCTTTAAGATAGGATGCTTCCATCACTGCTGCAACCGTACATACCGCATATGCTGCACTTAACACTCCATCATCTGTTCTCAAACAAGACCCATCAACAAACATAACGAAATCTCTTTCTGGTAAAGGTACATCTTTTATGTCAGGTCGTGTTTTTGTACAGAAATAAAGTACATCCAGGCAGTCATGATCTGCTTCATCTCTGACTTCCACATTCTCAGCATCAGGCAGCAATGTTGAAGGATTCACATTCAAGCATCTCACAAGGCTTACATTTGTTGCACCTAGTATGACCTTTTCATACTTTGTCAGCCGACTGTGTCATATACTGAGTGCGACTCCTTGTTAAAAGGATTGCCACATCATGAGGTACAAACACTTTCACAGGATATCCCATCACAATTCCCTCACTCTGTTCCAAACTCCGGCATGTAGCAGCTACTGCTTTCAAACACCCAGGTAGGGCTACAGCTACTGGGTCCAGCATTGATGAAAAATATGCAATTGGTCTCCTCAGTTTTCCATGCTTCTGTATTAGCACAGAGAGTGCACATCCATTTCTCACTGCAGTACAACTCAAACTCTTTCTCGTAGTCAGGCATACCTAATGCAGGTGCTTCACACAGCCCATCTCTCAATCGTTTAAAAGCTGCCAATTCTTCCTTGTTCAAATCAATGTTATCTCTCACATCGCTTCTCGTCAGTCGCACTAAAGGTTTTGCGATCAACGAAAAGTTGCTGATCCATTGACAATATCCAACCATTCCAAGAAACATTCTCACCTCTCTTTGGGTCATGGGTGCTCTAATTCCTTTTATGATCCTTATTCTGTCTATCGTTCTCTTTCTCAGTCCTTTTTCAATGTTGTGTCCTAAATAATATTCTTCTTTCTTGCAAAATTGTAATTTTGATGGTGACACTTTAAGTCCTCCATCTGCCAAATGATTCAGCAAGGCTATAGTGTCTAGCTCACAAGCTTCACGGGTTTTCGACGCCACAAGAAGGTCGTCGATATACTGAACTAACACTGAATTTTCGGGCATTTCTAAACTTTCCAAAGACTTCTTCAATAGCTGATTAAATATTGAGGAGCTTTCTGTATACTCCTGTGGAATTCGGCACCAAGCCAAAATACGCTCGCCAAAACGAAACGCAAAAATTTGCTGGCTGTCATGGTGCAATGAGATGGAAAAGAAAGCATGGCATAGATCAATCACTGTATACCATTCTGTGTCATGGGGAATCTGATATAAAATCACAGATGGATTTGGTACAACGGACAGCATGACACAACAATTTTGTTTATCTTTCTCAGATCTTGTACTATCCTGAACTTCCCACTAGGCTTCTTCAGTCCCATTATTGGTGAATTACATGGACTACTCATTATTTCTCTCAAAATACCTTGTCTTATCACTTTCTCAATCACAGGAGTTACTCCTTCAATTATTTCAGGTGTCAATTTATATTGAGGGACATTTGGATAGCTTACTCCTTCCTTTACTGTTATTTTTACTGGATCTACATTTCTCGTTAATCCCACATCTTCTCCTGTGAAATCCCAAACTTCTGCTTTTACAGACTGTTTCAATTCTTTAGGTAATTCATCAGGTTTAAATACAGATTAGGTTTCAGTAACCTTTTTCCCTGTTTGCCATTGTTATTTTATACAACACATCTTCATCCGGGGTCTCAAATGCTATACCATCCGGGGTACAAAATATAGTGCAGTTCATTTTACACAACAAATCCCTACCTAACAAATTCACAGGACTGGTATAGCACACAACAAAGCGGTGCATTTCAGAAAATTTCCCTATGCTATCTTTCACTGGCTCTGTAAGGTAAGTTTTAATCTGCCTGTTGGATACACCAACTACTTGGATCGTTTCATCCGAGAGAGGAAGGATCTTAACATCAGCTGATCTGACAGTTGATCGAGTAGCACCAGTATCAACTAGGAAAGTAATATTTTCATTATTAATCTTTCCATCTACAAATGGGCCGGCCTGGTCTACTTCTAGAGTTGCTCCAATTACGCACTCTTCTTCCTCCCTTCGGCACCGTCAATAACCCTCTTCTGAATCACTCATCGCGTTGTAGCCAATACTGCGAAACAACGCTAGCTCGTGGCAGCTTATTTACCTGTTCTTCTTTGTAGAATCCCGTTTCATGACTAAATTTCTGGGAGTTTTTGCTCTGTGGTAAAGGTGGTTTTGGCACCTGATTCTGTTGTGTTACAACCTGCTGCTGTCGCTGCGGTTGACCACTCACCTCATTCTGCACCTGTGGATTCAATGATGGATTTTCATTGTTAGTACTAGGGGAAATTTACACTCGGATTTCCAATGCCCTATTCTACTGCAATTATGACATGGGAATTTCTTTTTAGCTTCCTTTACCTTTCCCAGGACTGAATTTTTGTCTTGGTCCTGTATTATTCGCTTGTTCCGCTAATTGAGCTTCCTGCCTCTCCGCTACCTTTATCTGTGCCCACATAGCCTTTACTTTTAATTTTCGCTGCTTTGCTTCAATCTCATCGTTACAATATTTAGCATGTCTCAAAACTTAGTCTATTTTCTTATTTTGCCAATCTACGGTATGTTGTCTTATCTTTTCACTAATTTCTGGACGTAGACCATATACAAATCTGTATACAAAATGACTTGAATCCTTTTCACCTCCACTAAACTGTTTAAAGGCCAAGATCAGCCTCTCATAATATGCATGTACTGACTCTTTGCTTTCCTGATGTGTTCTGTCAATTTTCACCCAATCTGTCTCTTTAGGAGGTACCTTGTTTTTCAGAAAGGCAATAACCTATTCGTATTTCCTTATTACCTCGGGGTCTGGAGCCCCTGTTTTTGGATCCCTAGGGTATTCTTGTGTTGGCCAATTTATCATGAGCTTGCACTCTGTTCATAAATCTGCTGGTACTATTATGTCAAATAGACTATTCAGATCAATCCATCGGACTTTAGACAACTTCACAAACCTGTCCACATGTCTATACCACTCGACAGGCTTTTCGCGTAGTCGAGGGAAATAATTTGTAAAGGACAAAATATCCTGTCTTGTCCAGGGGTCATGCACATATCCTCCTCCTGGAATTTCTCTCATAGGACACTCTGTTACTACCTTTTATTTTTCTCTCACAGGGAATGCTGCAAATGTTTTATCTGAGGCATCATCTCGTTTTCTGTACCACCTACTTCTTCATTTATCAACATCTCCCCATTTTCTCAATAAAATAATTATTTCCTTAATCTGACTTATACGTCCTGTGGTGTTCAAGTTTTCAATATCTTTTTCAGTGAAATCTATTCGATATGGTTTTTGCAAAGCTTTTACCTTTTCAATATCTATACCCATTTCATTTGCTACTTCTTCTAATCGTTCATGCAGATTTTTCGCTCTCAATGTAACACTTTTGCACAAAAATAATAATTCTTCATCTTGGTAAGTTTTTAATTTCTCTGTGGGGATAGTTCCTACTATTAACTCTTCCAATACCATAAGTAATTTGGCAACATCTATTGATTGGGATTCTTTGTCTTTTCTCTGCAAGCTTCTCAACCATTCACTTAATTCTTCTGTAGATGGTCCTACTGGCTTCTCTACATTACTTCGTTCTGAATCCTTTTGTGTTTCTAATATTGACTCCACGAACGTTGTACGTTTTTCAGTAAAATTTGGGCTTATAAACGGATTGTTTGAAACATTTGGTTCGATCATACTTATTGTCTGTCTCCATGGATTTTCATTTTGGCTCGGTTTTGGCTGCTCAACCTGTTTATTGCTTTTATAAGAAACCGTTAAACAATGTTCGCTATCATTCTGTTTATCAAAAATAGGCATCACAGGACCTATCATCACTGAAACTGTTACGGCTTCCTGATTTTTAGTCGATTCTCTTATCTTCTCTGTTAATTCTAAGGTCGTCTTTGCTTATTCTGCTGAATTTTCACCATTTATCCTACTTTCTGACTTCCTCTCTACCTCTCTAATGGAATTATTTTAATCTAAATCTTGGGACACTGGTTCTGACTTTATGATTCGTAAAGTTTCTTTCATTGGGACACTTGGTGTTAATATTTATGGTTCTGGTCGATACGGAGGTGGATTTTTATAAAACATGTCATCCAGTACCTCTTCCTCTGTTTCATTCACTCCATACCCTCTCGATTCCACATTGTCTTTTTTCTGTACATTTTCTTCCTCAGTTCTTACGGGAAACAAACCTTCAGTCATACTCGCATTCCGCCACCTTCTCATTCGATCATCATGATTCTTATGTCCGTATGGTCTACCAAACATGTACCTATACCTTCCGCCACTCCTCTGTCTCTCTCGGTCATGCATCTCATCTTCCCATTCTGTCAATGCTTCAAATTGTGTCGGTCTAGGTCTTGGTTCTAGATTCATCATTTTCTCTCTTAAATTTCTCAGAACTGCTAAATTAAATGAACCATGTTCTGGGAAAGCCAAGACTCCATCGTCTCTAGTGTACTTTACCCAATTGTCTAACCAAATACAAGTGTGATATCCATATTTCGCAACCATAAAGGAAGCGGGGGTTTTTGGTGGAGGAAGTAATTTTCCTTCCCTAGTCACAATCGGTTTGTCCTTTTTTAAATCACTTCTTAATTCTCCCGAACCAGGACTTTTTCTCCTTTTCTGGTGGATCGTAATACATCTTTTCTGTCTTTTCGTGTATCACTAGTCTCTCCTCTTGACTGTATCGTTATTCCAACCAATCATAGCGCAACTCACACTAACGCACCAATCAGGAGCGTCTACGTCACCCTGTGACTCTCCACTCCTAGCACGGCGTACACTAACTCACCAATCAGGAGCGTTTTACGTTTCCAACTGACTGGCCAATCCCAGCGTGGTCTTTCTGACATCAGCAGCCGCTGCCGCAGCTCCTGCTCCTGTCTACCCCTCCTTTACAAAATTCATTCGGTACGTTTTGTTTCAAATTTACAATTCTGTTAGTAACAACACAAAAACACCACCATTGTCCGTTTCGCTAACCAATAAGTAGCAAAAGACCTTTCTCACAAGAATTCCGTCTTACTCGAGAGCAGCGCTTACCTCTGCCCTACTACGGAATCGTTACTTCCGTTGATAAAGTAGCACATCCCTCTATCTTACCCTTCTAACAAGCATTAGCTAACTGTTTCTCCACAATTAAAACACCTAGTTGGAGACCTAATGCTTCTGAGAAATAAAACTAGAGTTTCGCAATTAACCAGAATGCCTTTTCATTCACGCACTTACACACGTAAAATGTAGTTCATTCACACAGAATTCTGTCTTTCCCAAGAACAGCGAACAGTCTGTCCTTCTACAGAATTATGACACTCGTTAACAAAGTAGCACTTCCATCTACTCTGTCATTCTAACAAGCTTAAAGAACACCTGCTACCTTTCCAGTGATAAGCGTTATCAGAGTACCTTCTGGCCTCCTGGTACCCAAGACCAAAATTTCACAGGTAACCTTCGCTATCATACACACTTCTTTTATACAGAAAATGTCTCTAATGACAACACACGACAATGCTACCGAATCGAACCCAGACAATGCGTTGTGCAACTCCAATCATCGCACGTTTTCCCCGTGTACCTACAGGGCAACAACAAATCCGTCTTTCCCGAGAGCAGCGCTTACCTCTGCTCTACTACGGAACCGTTACAAACTTCCTACATCCCAGAAGTCGTGCAAACAACATAGAACTCGACGCGACTCAACATAGAGTGTTAATACATAACCCAATACCAATCAATAAGCAATGTACAAGCAATAATCACCAAAACAATAATAACCATCATACTGCTACCAGTAAAACTGATGCAGCGTGGAATTTCAAATCCTCCCTTTGTCACAGACCAAATATCACACTAGCATATTCACTCAATACATTCATTACACAATTCTGATCTGTTCTTACGGGAGAGATGAGTGTTCCAAACGCTGACATGAAAGGAATGCCTTTCGACCTAAAGAACCTATTTACATAAACATACATTGAATACCTTTATTAAACTCTGAAGTCTGAACCTCGAGATATTCCCTCCATTTAGTCGATGGATCAAATTAGTTGTTTTTGGGTAATTGGTAACTCAATTCTTCTATTTTATATTCAATCTCAATTTAATCTCTTCAATAAACAGCCCAACACATTTGTTTGTTAATCAATACTTTGTTTATCTAATTAATTGCAAAATTTAATAAATCGTTAATCAAACCACGGAACATCATATTTACCTAATCTGGCTATTAGTCGTTCTCTAAGTCAAACAAGTCGTCAAAGTCTTTAATTCATCAAAAATCGGGCAGCAATTCAGTCTGTCAAAGATTCAGGGAAACAGCTGTCCAGCAGGGTCACCGTCCTCTCCGTCAGCATAACGTCAGGAAAGAAACCATCAGTTCGCACGTGTCTCAACTCACTATTCTACCATCTTTTATAAAGATTTCAATGTCAAGATGTAACAAAAATGAGTTTTAGGCAGTCCTGATTGGTGGGTTTGGGGTCGTTCGGTGAAGTTCTCACATAGTCTATTCAGTTAGATCATCACACTTGCTAGTTCTGGTTTAAGAGACAGTCCTTTGTTTAAAGTTCTGGCAATTTTGCCATTGTGACCTTGATGGGTACATCTTGCATGGGGTCAGGACGAGGCCACTGTTGCTCGCTGTGGCGCAGGCACACTTCACCCGAAACCTCGTGGAATGGTGACTAGTCTCGTCAAGTCAAAAGTCGGCCATCTTGACATAGGCCCAATCGGTCAACTTAAGCAAAACAAACACAAAACATAATTAAAACATGGAAATAACGATAAAAAAATGTTTAACCCTCACTAATTCCCCTACGTGTATGTAATTATCTAGCATAATAGCAACATTCAAAGCGTTAATATTTACCCAATGATGTCATCTGGTGCGACTTACAATTATGTCACAACAGCAACACATATCATGCAATATTAAAATTTTCTATCATTAGTATGCGTACATATATTAGTTTACAAATTATTTTAGCCATGCAAAATGCAAATCCCACGTGTAATTCATTCATTAATAGGAGTGATTAGATATTACTTCAAACAGATTAATATTATTACAATTAATAGATTATTCAGATTAATATGAATCATGCAGAAATGCGGGGGGGTTTACAAAATGTTGTACTACCCGCTCCATCAGGAGTGCTGCCCACACTCGAGAACAGAGCTCCCTCTCTGGAGCACAGCACAGTCTCTCTCACCCTATGGAATACCGCGCAGCGCCTCTCTCTCGAGCAGCACAGTATCAGTCATTGGAGTGTAGAGGGCTGCCCCACAAACAAACTCCTCTTTAAAAAAAAAAAAATCTTTTGGAGCGCATGCCATGCGCTCGATTCCAATCAAGATTTGTCCCTCAGAAATTTGGACGGAGTGCTATTTTACAATCCACTGCCCTACCGACCATCATCAGTTCATGATTTTACTAGTAACTGTCTTCAATCATAATTGCACCCTGAGGGAATGCCTCTTGCCTATCTTTTAGGCAAGGCTCGGGGTTACTCGGAGCTTGCGTGTCCGTAATTACCCGGCGGTAGTGCGGTACCCAGCCGTTTGTTGAGTGAGACGGCCCTGGGTGACCACACCTGAGAAAGTGAAACCAAACTGTGTTTCGTTTCGTCTGAAAATTAATTAGTGCGCGGCTGCGCACCATGTTTAGACAAATCAGCAAGCGCCGAGGGGCTGGCCTGGGCGGGCAGGCAGGACCTGCCTTGGCTTTTTAACTTACTTAGCCCTGGCAGGCAGGCCAGTACTGCGGTGCCGGCAGGCCCTCGAGATGTCATGTACCTATGGCCAGCGGGTGTGCGGCGGCTACTACTAGGCCAGCCCGGGCACTGGCCTGGCAATCTGAATGAATGAATGATGCTCACACACAGTACTGTGATTGTGGGATCGATCACATCCTAATAATCGAATATTGTGGCGGAGGCAAGCTGCCTACTACCACCACCACCACGCCAGCCACGGTGATCTGACGACCGGACCCACTATCACGCCACCAAAAAATAAAACCGCGTTGGTTTTTGGAAATGTAAAGACCTCGTTAGTTGACTACTATACTAGTAAGCAGTGATTAACTTAGTTCTTACCGTTACTCGTGGTGGGCCGTCAGGGAGGGAGGGGACACACACTGGCTGCACTCAAACTGCCTTTAATAAGATTAGGCGCAGACTGACGCAGTACTGATTAGGCGGCCTAGTGCTGCTTGCTATGCTACGCTACCAGACGGTTCTGGGCCGGCTGGTGCTGATCGATGGCTGCCCTGCCCTCAATGTCATTGTCGTCGGGTCGGTCTGACTTGAGCAAACGACGATGACTCGTGCTGAGCCTGAGCTACTGTGGTTATGCTGGGGCGTGGCAAATATGCGCAACTGCGCACGCTGCAGCACAGCCCCTACCCCATTCAGAACCAAAATCTAGCCCAAAAACCAGTGTCCCACGGCCCGCCCACCGGCAAGTGACAACGCTGACTGAAAGTGAAAGGGCCGGCCGCTGCCGTCATGATCAACAACATAATGATTAATTTGAATCTCCTCTGACTTGGGCTCGCAGCTCAGCCTGGGCAGGCTAAGTCACAGTGACTAAGAAGAGTCACATCCGCAACAGTGACTCACTCGGTTGGGAGGGAGACGTGAAAAACACGCTGCGGCTGCACCGAGTACAGTACAGGGTAAATTATAAAATATACATCCATCATTGTGCAAAATGTGACCTGCGCAGCAGATGCATGTAGACCCGGCCCTAATAATTAAGTGCCGGTGCTAAGCACCAGAAAGCACCGGCACAAATTAAGCACTGGCTGCAAGGCTTGCTGTTCCTGTTTACTTTGATTCCTTTGTGACTTCTTCTTCTTTGGTATCTGTTTGGCCTCTTGTGACCCAGACTTGTTGCGTACTTTTCCATGTGTTGTCTGATCTTGTACATCTTGATGCTTCTCTCCAACATATTGACCAACTGTAGATGTCATCTTAAGGTAGCTTCAGACTAACTTCAAAGCGTGAGAAAGTCTCCGATTCGCCGCCAAGAAATTATGGTAACGAGGTCCACGCAGGCAGATGTAGTTCAAGATGTTTTATTGTAGATTGTTACAGGATATGTAGATCGTCCCCACCAGTACCAGCCAGCATGCTTTTCAGCCTACTCTCAACTGTGACTTCTCCTCATAGGCTCCCAACATTCCTGGTGGTTACTCTTATGTAACTGCAACTTGCGCACCACCCTAGCACCTCCACTTCTTTTTAGTGCCCTCAGTTAAATATCGGGAAAATTCCCAAGTCAGTGTTCAGCACATTGTTACCAACAATTGTTCATGCTCTGCATCTAAGGACACACAATGAGTACAAATAAAAAGCTAGCGTCTTGTTACTTCCAGTGCGGTTTTGAGCCAGTGCGGAGCCGCATAATGCCACCTAGTGGTGCACGGGAGCACTGCTGTAAAAATAATTCCTGATATAGTCTGGTGCTGAGGAATAATCGAAAGTGAAGCATTTGCAATTATATTATACACCAGAAAGAGCATAGCAAGTAGATTGTACTTCTCTGCATGGCCATTTCATCTGTTGTGTCTATGCTATAATCACACAGGTAGCATTACGATTTTGCACATTCATTTACTTAATACTTTCTTATGACACACACAGGTTTAGAAGATCATTACATCTACATTCAACATTGTCGACCAAATTCTCAAGGTTGTTCGTAAATTGTCACCTGCAGTTACTCTTGATGAGTAGCGAATCTCAACTTTTTTTAATCCACAAAGCTCTCCACAAGTACACTAGGAAACCTGTGGCAGCTACAGCTTTTCATATGCACTCCTAAAACCTTGTGAGTTCCATTTTCTCATTTGAAAATGTACATAGTGCCCTACATACACAGAGGATGCTAGCAAAAAATGTACTTTTTCAGGTACCTGATTTAAAAATAAATACATTTTGACATTTCACAACATAAGCTGCATGATGTCTTATTTTGGTATATCTGTTTTCACATAAGTGAAATAATTGTCCTCTGTACAGGACTATAGGTTCTTTTTTTATTATTTTACCATGCCTAGCTGTTTGCATGTTTGCTTTACTTACTTTCCACTGTAACAGAAGTGCTGCTTTAAAAACATTGTTATTGTTAACCACCCAAATGTATCTGCCGAAATGCCAGAATAAAAGTGCCCTTTGTAAACATGCACTATTTAGATCTTGCCTAGCCGGCACATGTGCTGTCTCTTCGACACATGCTGTATCTACTCTGTGGACTTCGAGCATGTCCATCGCTTTTCATTCATTCCTTTTCATGTTATTCGTAAAATCATGCTTTTCATAGGTGAACCTGTTTTGTTTGTCTCTCCTTGTGGTGGTTTGTTTCCTCCCATAGAGCCTGGCCATATTAAATGTCTTTGTCCCCTTCTCGGCATTTATATTTTTGTGGCACACTGTTTTTTTCAATTACCTTGCTCTTGTTTGGAAAATGTTCAGTTTTTTTTGTTTTTGTTTTTGTTTTTTGTCTTTCCCCCAAAAATGCGTTTGATGATGGTATTTTCAGTTTCGAAACACACTGCATTCGCGCACAGGTGTTGGCAGTTTTCGTTTAGAAAGACACGCAGCATTTGATTCCCTTGGCTTGTGTTTTCAGAATGTTCTTTTGTTTGTCTTTCATAAAAAACACTATCAGATGACGGTACTTTCAGTTTCCAAACACACACTGCATTCGCTCACAGATGTTGCCATTTTTAGTTCAGAAACGCACACAGCATTATTTTTAGATCATGCAACAGATGATGAATTATGTGGCAAATTCTGCAAATCCATAATTATTTAGAAAATACTAGGGCAACAAAATATTACAATTCCAGTGTTACTGCCTACGGGTGCGCTCTTTTGTTAATCTTCTGAATAGAAACATAAATGCTGGCTCTTATTGAAAACTGAATATATATCAAACAGTCTCTGGTGCCATCTACTGACAACACAATTATTTGGCAGTTGATAGAAAGACAAAGTCAATGTAATTTTTGTTACCTACACAAGTGAGTTTTGACACAATACTAGAAAGCAGCCTGAAGAGACTCTGGTGGCGTAAACCACTACGTAAAAGAAAAGCAATAATACACAAGCATTAACATAAACATCAAGTTTTTTTAACATGGTGAGGCGGGCACAGCACTGCAGGAAACAAGCCTTCGGGTTCAGTTCTGAATCGTCTTGGGTCTCAAACGCAGATGTGACGTGTTTCTAGACCAGACCTTTTAGTGAGACTGGTAAATTTGTTGTCATTTTGTTGGATATTAACTAGAATGCTATACATGTGGTTATTTTATTCAGTTTGCTATTATAGCCAAATGGTAAGTTAAACAGTGGTGCTGATAAAATATATGTATGACATAAACCCAAACCTTACCTACACGCGTAATGTTATATTACAGAACATAGCTACATTTTAGTTCTCCAAGGAGACCTTTGATCCATTTTTTCATATATAGTGATAATTAATATCGACAAATAGTTGGCATACACTCATTCCTCGCTGTATGTACACTATTTGCTAATAGGACCGCGCTGTGACGTAGTGAGGAGTACACATCTGAAAGTACATATTAACATTATACACAAGCATCAATAGATTTAGTGGTGTCTGTAATGGTTGCTCATTGTTTAAGTTAAATAGTTGTGTGGTTTGCGCATATATTTTGACCTGTAACTACTTGTGTGGTTATTAATACTGGGATGTTCATACTGAGGGTCGGGGTAGCTGATGGCGTTACATACTCGACGCGCACATTTAAACAACATTTCATCAAGTTAAAGCACCTGAGACAAAAGTGACGCCATGAGCCCTCCTAAGCACCCAAGTCATCACGCAATGAACGCTTTACTGAGCATTTTAGATAGAATTATCAGTATGGTGATTGTTGTGTCTCAGTTTGCGATTGTTGTATTGTAACAGTGTCTTTCCATTCCATTACAATATGATTTGTGTTTGTTAAAGCAGATTTCAGCACTTCATGTAGTCCGAGGCTGCTCTACTGAAAAGAGGCAAACTTTGTTTACTCAGTACTTCATTTGTTTAAAAATAGTGCAGGGGCCCAAAGTTGTTCATAGGAGCCCTATGCCGAATGCAATGGCTGTCTAGTTTTCTAGTCTGCCCCATGCTTTTTAGGTCTTGCCTACACAGCGCATGCGCTGTGCTGCGAGGGGTATTGTTTACAGTAAAGGGGTTGGAGCCCGCCTTTGCTTCCCATTCATTGGCTCCATTGCCTTTCTTCTTTAGTGCCTCCTAATTGGCAAGGACATCTGAAAAGATGGATATTCACACAGCAGTTCGTTTTCCAGGATGTATTTATTGTAAATGTAGAAGAGAGCCGCCCCAGCACCTGAGTAAGACACAAGACAATCTCCAACTGCCACACAGCCCAGACGCAGCTAGGCAAATGTGAACATTCCAGATGACATAGAACAATTCTGCTGCATGCTCTAACTGAGTGACATCATCACACACCTCCCTTCTTTTATTAAAATAACATTTATAACATAGAATTAAATAATGAGCAGATTACAAGAATACAAAATCTACAATCGAAGCACAGCAAACGATAAACAATCCCATTCACACAAACTCTCGTAACCAGCTCGGTTTGACACGATCCCTGGAGCTTCTCCTGACACCACCATCCCCTCCTAAAACTCTTACGTCATTTGTCACCTTTCCTTGTGAAAAGACAGGATCTCTAGCTACACGGGACGTGTTCCACCAATTACCATTGCTCAACTTAACAGCATTTTTCCTGACTTCAACAACCTGTTGAGGGTCCAAAAACTTTGACAAACCTTTCCTGACAGACACAGGATTCTTTATTCTCACCCAGTCTCCAACCTTAATTTTGTGATCTTCATTCCTAACAGTAAATTCACTTCTTTTCTTACTAATCTCATAAGACTTCTTATTCGCAGAATCCCAAATACTCCTCATGTCACATCCCTGATGAAAAGACTTCACCATCCAAAAAGGATAAACCTGTGAAGAAGCTTTCCTGCCTCTCATGAGTTCAAATGGACTGAAATTGGTAGACACATGAGGGGAAGTGCGGTATGACCACACAAGATCCTTAACTGCTTGAAACACACACGTATTAGATCTGTAGGCAGCTTGAACACATTCCACAATAACCCTATTAAACCTTTCAGTTTTGCCATTGCTCTGTGGATGATAAAGGGGAGTTCTTGTGTGCTTGATGCCAGAAGAATGCAAAAAATAATTCATTTCTTGCAAAATAAATTGGACACCATTGTCCGTGAGGATTTCCTCTGGAAAACCTTCTCTGAGAAAAATCTTTTTAAGACAGTTGATGACACTCTTTGAATTTGGTACACCAATTGGTTCAACTTCAACCCATCTGGATAGGTGGTCCACAAGAACTAGAAAATATTTTGAATTTGTAGGAAGAACATGAAATGGACCAAGAAAGTCCATACCCAACTTTTGCCAAGCCCTTGCAGGAGGAGATACAGGATGTTCGACAGAACCTTCTAGAACAAGAACCTTATCACTAGCACTACATCGTGCACACTGTCTGACCAAATCGTCCACCTGGATATCCATTCTAGGCCACCAAAAATCTGACCTAACTTTTCTTTTGGTGATGGTAGAACCCAGATGACCTGAATGAGCGTTCAATATGATTTTTTCACGATAACAAGTGGGAGGTACCAATTTGTCACCCCTGACAACCTTTCCACTCTCAAGAGAGAGTTCACTGTTAACTTTCCAGAACATTTGAAGATCTGGAGAAAGACACTTCTCTTTTGGCCAACCTCTTTTAATCAATGAAACAACTTCATTGAGGATGGTATCTTTTTCATTTTCAGAAACCCAGTCATCCTCCGCAAAAGACAACATTTCACGACTCACACAATCTACAAAACACTCTTCTACATCATTTTCCCACTCTTGTTCACTCTCATCTGTTATAGGCAACCTAGAAAGACAGTCCGCTCTACTATTCTTTCCCCCTGCAATATACTCCACAGTGAAAGAAAATTCTAACAATTTAGTTGATAACCTAGCCAGACGAGCAGTAGTGCGTTTTGGGTTTTTCCCTGATAGAATATAAACTAAAGGCCGGTGATCAGTTCTTAGAATAAAAGATCTTCCCCACAAATATGATTTGAATTTTTCCACACTCCAAGTGCAAGCTAGTAGCTCTTTTTCAATTACGGAATACTTCCGTTCAACTGGACGAAGAGTCCTAGAGGCAAACCCTACCGTGTGCTCTCTACCTTCAGCAAACTGCGAAAGAACAGCACCCAAGCCGTACTCGCAAGCATCAACCGTAACCACAGTTTCTCTACCTTCTACAAAAGCTTGCAAAGCTGGAGCTCGTACAATGTGACTCTTTATACTCTGAAACCCCTTCTCACACTCTTCTGACCAAATGAAAGTTGCCCCCTTTTTGAGTAATGCTCTAAAACACTCAGTTGTTTTTGCAAAATCCTTCATAAATTTAGCATAAAATTCACAGAGACCCAAGAAGGACATAAGTTGTTCCTTATTCTGTGGAGCGGGCGCTTCAACGATACTCTTGATCAACCCTGGTCTGGGCTTGATGCCTTGTTCAGAAATTATGTGACCCAAATATTCGATCTCCTTTACCTTAAAGGAACATTTGCTTCTTTGTAGGGTCACTCCTCTACTTTCTAGTATTTTAAAAACATGTTCAAGAACTACATCATGTTCAGCCTCATTCTTGGTAAAGATAAGAATGTCGTCCTGAAACACTACGACATTGGAAATATTTCTGAACATTTCTGTCATAAGTCTCTGAAAAACCGCAGCCGCAGAAGCTAGGCCAAAAGGTAATCTACAAAATTGGAAAACACCATCAGGACTTACAAATGCTGTGAGATGTCGGGACTGAGGATGAAGTTCGACCTGATGATAAGCCGCTTTGAGATCCAATTTAGTGAAGAATGAGGAAGACCCAACTTTGGCGATAAGGTCTTCAATACGCGGAAGGGGAAAACCATCAACCCAGATAGCCTCGTTGAGACTTCTCAAGTCCACACACATCCTCAGGTCCCCAGATCTCTTTTTTGCCAAAACAATGGGAGAAAGCCAGAGAGTGGACTCGACTTTCTCAATAATTCCTTGTTGACATAATGTCTCAAGATGTTTTGAAAGATCATTCCTAATACTCAATGGAACATTGCGCAATTTGTGTTTGACTGGAACTACATTTTCCTTTAGTTTGATGAAATGCTGAAAATTTGTAATTCTACCTAATCTATTTTGAAAAACTTTACTAAATTTAATTTCCAAATTATCAACGGATAGAGTGCTGGAAAGAGATAACGTGTCCTGTGTAGAATGACTGCAATTATGATCTATCTTTCGTTTTTCAATAAAAACACGATTTTCTAACCCAGGTTTAATCGTTAAGCCAATTTCAGCTTGATGAATGAGACCAAGGACATTAATTCCTTTTTTGGCCACATAAACTTTGCCTTTGATACTCTCACCTAAAACATTAATGGTAGCCCAAAAATATCCTAACAAATCAATATGGCTGCCTTCAAAAGCTATTGTGAAAACATCAGGGGGTAATAGACAGTTTTTAAACCATAACTTCTGATACTTTTCTTGAGAAACAATTGTGATTCTAGCTCCTGTATCAACTAATAGCTGAATTTTGTTGTTCTCTATGATGACGTCAACCTCAGGATCAGGAATATGTTGTAACACATTCTCATGACAATTTGTTACCACTACAACATATTCTTGGTTGATAACATCCTCATCATGTACATTATCAAACTCATTGATTACACATCTAACATTCCTTCTTCTGCCACTCAAACAAACTTTCTTAAAATGTCCCATTTTCCCACATTGCCCACATTGTTGGTTTGCCGCTGGACAATTTCTAAAAGATGAGACGTGCTGATGACCCACATCTATAACAGTACATACTGGGATTCGGTTGTCTGTTCAGCATAGATGCTCTCCCTCCTCTAAAGTTACTTAATCTTCTGGTGTTGTTGCGAAAAGTATTACCCCTGAAAGTATTTTCTTGGGCAAACATATAAGGATTCACAGAAGATGACTCAGAGTGTCTCGTTGAAGTAGCACCTGAAGATGATTCAGAATGTTTTGTAGAGACAGCACCTGAAATAGAAGAATTCGCTAAAGCTGACTCAAGCTGTTTAGCATCGTCAATGGAAGTTTCTATACTTTTAGCGATGTCAACCGCTTCGTCTAACGTAGGATCCTTGCATGTGAGTAGCCTTTGTTGAACTTTTTTGCAGTAGCAACGCGCAACCAGCTGATCCCTTATTAATTGAGAAGTAAAATTTTCGAATTCACATTTGGAAGCTAAACCCTTTATGGCTGTGATAAAGGTGTCGATGCTTTCATCTGCTTTTTGTACTCTGGTAAAAAATGTGTATCTGTGCACTACAACGTTCTTTGTTTTTGTGAAATGTTTATCCAGTTGTGCCACAGCTATCTCAAATTCATCAAGATTTTCACCTTCAGGTGGAACATATGGAGGTAGATGATCAAATACATTCTGTCCTTCAACCCCCAGGTGATAGTACATTAAGTTCTTTTTCCTATCTGGTCTGTATCTCTGACCATCAATTGCTCCTAGGTATGCTTTAAATGATCTGAACCATAGTTTCCATTCTAAAACTGGATCTCCTGGTTCTTGTAAAAAGGGCGCTGGCGCAATGACGCTTTGCATGTTGATATTGAGTTTCTGTCAAAGATTATTCAAAAATGAGGAAAGAGAAAAACAAAAAAAAACAAATGAGAGAGGAAAAGAAAGAATTAAAATAGCAGAATGAGATAAAACCAAGAAGAGAAAAAAAAAATGAAAATTCACTATTCTTGCCAAAACTAGAGATTGAGAACAACTGATAGCAAGCTATTACACTGCATTGTAGTATTTCCTCAAGACACTAGATGGCAGCATTGTTCTCTTTCGTGGAACCAAAAAAAAAAACGGGGATAATGTGAATAAATAAGCTGTGCGTATCAGCGATAATGCAAATAATAAGAAGAAATGGCACGCAAATGCTGAACGTGTCAGCGTTGATTTTCCTTTGAAAAATTGCCTGAATTAGCAAAGATATGCTAAAGCGTTTCACCCGTACATGTCGATGCGTTCCATGCGTGAACGTCGAACGTAGAGAATCGATGCGTTCCAAGTACAGGAAGACAAAAGGATGCGTTCCAGGTGCGTAGAACTGGCGTCCGACAATGAAGAATGTGACAGGACAGCGTGCACGGGAAGCTTTTGAAGCGCGAGCAAATATAGCAGTTTAGAAACGGTGAGGCAACTTAATTCAGAAACTTTTGCCCATTAATAGCGAATGTCCTTACTGCCAAAGTCTTATATGCCACGTAGCTCGTAATAACAATGCAAACATGGGTGCGGGTCTCTGATACTTTGGTTTCTGATTGCTTGTAAGTCAAAAAAAAAAAAAAAATCTAATGCCTTGACGCTCGGATACGCAATGCTTTGGCGCTTGAATAGGTAACGAAAAATGTACTCACAGTAGAGTCGTGGATTCAATCTTGCTGCGAAGCAGGCATACCTTGGCTTTGTTCATTAAAAAAAAAAAATCTTGATTGGCAGGACATCACTGGGTAGATTAGAATCCCATCTTCTGTCGCCAAATGAAAAGATGGATATTCACACAGCAGTTCGTTTTCCAGGATGTATTTATTGTAAATGTAGAAGAGAGCCGCCCCAGCACCTGAGTAAGACACAAGACAATCTCCAACTGCCACACAGCCCAGACGCAGCTAGGCAAATGTGAACATTCCAGATGACATAGAACAATTCTGCTGCATGCTCTAACTGAGTGACATCATCACAACATCTTTCCTGTGTTTTTTCTGTTCTCCTCTTTCCTGGACTTTTCATCTCTCACCTAGAAGACATCACAAGCCGCCTGGTTTGCAAAAAGAGCTATTGTTTCCTTACAGTGGGCTTAGAGCACATCATACGCTTTTTCTAAAAAAAAGTCCTCTAAAACCATATATCACACCACCGGGGGTGCAGTACAACATCTCTAAGATCTATTGACTAAGCCAATCAATCCCAAAGGCGAATTCTAGCGGCTTTGCCAGTGCTTGTTTTATATAAGTTCCTGTAACCCACCAGTGAAAGTAAAAAGCAATCAATTATTAAGCCATTTTTAATGCAAACTTTACTGTCTAAATCGTTTGAAAAACAAATCTACACACAAACTCCCTGTTATGTGTGTGTTACGTAACTCGCATTTCATGTTGATCTAATGGAATGCGAGCTAGCAGATTGGTTGAAAATGTGGAATGCGTAGGTTTGGTACCTTGCTGCTCTCCTTACTAAGGAATAAATTATACTTACCTCAATAAGTGTCAAAATAATGACAAAGATAACACTGAATTTCTTAACTCTTGTGTTTGGTCACAAGATACAACATATCCTCCTCCTTTCACCGTTCACCTTCCCCCAAACACTAAGCATAAAACCATATGCTACTTTCCAGAATTATTACAACAGCGTGTAGGTGGAGAGCAGCCGGAGGCTTGACAGACTGCCAGCGGCTTTTCAGTCGGCATGAAAACGTCTTGTCATTTACCCTTGAGGATTCTTAAGCATTGCTGCTGCATACCTTTGGGTTATTTGAAGGCACCTGCATGGAGTATTTGTTTTTGGTGGGCGGTGCCGAGTATCTGCTTTGAATGTGTGCGCAGAGCACAGACGACAGCTATTTCTTGCTCATGCCCCTTACTCTGTCGCGTGAGGTGCTTCTCACGAGTTTAATGTAGATGACGCTCGTGCTTTCCAAGCCTCTAGTTGAACTTCAGATATGGCGCTGCCATTTTGGATCCCCTACGGTATCGTTTGTTGGAAGGATCGTGTTGTCTGTATTATTTTGGGTGGTACCTTGTAACGCTCTTGTGATGGGCGTGATCGATTGAAGGAAGATAGTTATTGAATTTTCACAGGGTAAGGTTACTAACCCTGTTTACGGAGGTAGCATGTGCTCAATGCACATATTGGTTTCTTCTGCAATTTTTGCTACACATATTGAAAATTGAAATGAGTGGGAAAGCAAGCTTCAAATAATCGTAGACTGAGTTATTTCTATATATCAAAGATTTTTGTTGTGGTGAAGTTAGGTCGTAGACCTAGTCCAGCATTCCTGGTGAAGTGCAGACTTTAAACGATTCCACAACAAACTTAACGCGAGTCATCATGGTTTTTCGTTGAGTCCTCCACATGCATTCTGGTCAACAAGTAATGATCTGCCAGTGCGTTGGTGTGAATGGACGGAATATTTCCTGAATTATACTGCACTATTGATATGGTTGAGAGTATGTCTCCTGAACATAACAAAACGTATATGGTTACATTACTTGGGTCCACTTGGACATGAGAATTATTTGCAGATTTCTAAAAAAACACAAGTGGTGGGAGCTATTAATTATTTCTAGCTGCAATTATGGATAGCCATTATGCACCTAAAGTATGTTTCTGCATCATTCGTTTTAAGTTCTTCCAGAGGAAGCAAAAGAAACATCAATCGATTTATGAGTATGTGAGTGAATTGAGAGAGCTCCGCACGAATTTTAAGTTTGTGAATTTGCTTCAGGACCTTATCAGAGATCAAGTGGTGATGTATGCCAGTAAATCGGCAGTTCAAGAGATTGTGGGTCAATGGTGATATTGATTTGGGTACCATTTTAGCTATTGCATACATCTAATTTCTAGTAAGTGTGCCAATGCGTTAAAAGAGGGCGAGAAGAACTTCGATGGGTATAATGATTCAAACAATAATTTAATAAAAACATTTTAGGATAATTCAGTTTAAATATCAAAGGTGAATGTTTGGTAATTGGCAATGATAAATGGTTATGGCAGATGACTAATGGGGTAGACAGTTGAGTATATTTGCGGACTCAGGATCTCCTTTCATTATTAATGAGGAGATTTGGAAAGAAAAATCCGTACCTAAAGCGGGGAATACGTTATTCACGTCTGATATTCATCCTGCAGGATACAGTGGTGAGAGAATCAATATTTTGGGATTTTGATGCTTTAAATTTATATTTAAGGATAAATCTTCTTTTGGAATACTGTATTTATCAATAAAGGGTCCCTCAGTTTTGGGATGGTGAGACCAAAAGAACCTTCACATTATTCTTGAACCCAACAGTAAAGACAATGTTTTGATTTTGGATGAAGGGGTGAAAACGGGAGAGATGATGTTGAATGAATTTCCAAAAGTATGTAACCAGACTATTGGTTGTTTAAAAGGTTTCCAACGCAAGATGGTTTTAAAGGATGTTGCGTGTCCTAAAATGCATAATATTAGAAATATCACAAAGGAATTACAGATATTTAGTGAATGCAAACAATATTGAACCAGTAGTGGCACGCTGTAGTAACAGCAAATTGAGACTATGTGTTGATTTGTGTCACTTGAACAACAACAACATAGTTGTTGACCAGTTTCTGTTGTCATGGATTAATGAAATGTCACTACTAAATTGAGCTGGGTGGTTTTCCACCGTGGATCAGCTTATTACCAAAGACCCCTGACAAAAAAAATTCAAGAAATCTGACAGCGTTTATAACTCCAATTGGTTGTTTCCAATTTAAATGAATGCCATTTGGTCTGGCTTCAGCTGCAGTGGTTTTCCAGAGGCTGATGTTTCAGTTGTTG
This sequence comes from Triturus cristatus, assembly GCF_964204655.1. Classification (NCBI taxonomy): domain Eukaryota; kingdom Metazoa; phylum Chordata; class Amphibia; order Caudata; family Salamandridae; genus Triturus; species Triturus cristatus. The sequence goes on along the minus strand of NC_140590.1, from coordinate 613,400,661 downwards.
GAAAGACCGAAGGAGTCGGAGACTGAGATGATATCCTTATTTTTGGAAAGACAAGGGGTTCAACTGTGGAGTTTTCTAAATGCTCATTTGCTCACAATAGTATTACTTATTTTGGTTATGTTAATAATGCTGATGGAGTAAAACCTAAATCGGCATTAATAGATGCTATTCAGTGTGCTCTGGCACCCGGTAATAAAGATGTCATATCTTTCGTTGGTCTGCTTGAGTTTTGTTAAAAATATATTCCGAGTTTCACTGAGAAACCGTTCATATTAGAAAACCTCTCAAGAACAGGAATACATTTGAGTGGTCTGTGGATTGTGAATTTGACTTTGTGTGTGAAAGAATCATTGCTAATGGTGCTTCTGTAAAGGCTTTTCACCCTGGAGCACCATGTGTCATTCCTAATCATGCCCACGGATGCAGGTAATAAGGGTCGGGGCAGTGTTGACGCAAATTGGTGAGGGAGGTTATAAAAGTGTAATCCCGTATGTCACTAGGTCCATTTCTCCCAAGGAGGAGAAATATTTTGTCATTGAAAAGGAGGCTTTAGCTTGGGCATGTAGCAATTTCAGAGCTTTCATTTGAGGTAAGCCTTTTCACTGTTAAATGCGCTCGTAAACCTTTGGTGAGAATATTGACTACCCTAGTTAGTGTAAATAAGTCTCCCAGATTAGCAAGACTTTCCGTTAAATTACGAGATTACAACTACAATATGGTCTATGTACCGGCTAAGGTTAAGGTTATGCAGATGTTTTGTCATGGATACCCAATTAATTGGAGGAATAGGAGGGTGAGGTGTGGGAAGAATTCTAGGTGGCACATATTCAGGTCATGTAGCTGTCAGTAAGGAAAAGTGGACAGGTGAGAATAAAAAAGGATGTTATTTTGCAGTTGGTGATTGGTCACTTATAAATGGATTGGCCCAGTAAAAGTACTCTGGGTCAACGTGTAAAACCATTTTGGGAAGTAAAAATTTTATATTGAGGGATGAAAGAGTTGTAATCTGTGTCTCTGTATATTGTGAGGTTATGTCATGAAGGACATTTTGGCATTGTCAGAACCAAACACATGGTAAAAAAGTTGTATTGGTGGCCTGGTATGGACATTACTATTGAATGATTTGTGAGATCATGTTTACCTTGTGATTTGGCTGATAAATCACACAGGTCATTTAGACCCCACATGTTGGCAGGGGCTGTTCCTAAATATCCGGGAGAATCTGTTACGATTAATATTACAGGTCTTGTGCAAGAGTCTCAAATATATTATAGCCTTAATTGATTGGTTTTGGAGGTGACCGGACACTGATCCAGTTTTGAGATTTTTGAATGATGTGTTTACTTCTGAGGTCATTCCTACGACTGTTTTGAGTGATCACGGCGCACAATTTCTTTCTAATAAGGCCAAAGAGTATTTTGACATAATTGGGGTCAAGCAGAAAACTCTGTCTTTGTACAATCCTAGTTGTAACAGTTATGATTGAGCACTTCAACTGGGTTATAAAGAATGTGATTCAACTGGTGGTGAAGTGGTTTATCTTGGGAAGTAGAATTCAAAAAGGCAGTTTGGTCTTGCACGGTGTCTGCGAACGAGGCTACTGGGATGAGTCTGTTTGTGATAATGAGAGGTAGGAATCCCAGAATCAAGTACATTCCAGGGTGGTTGTGTGGAGTATTGGAAAATTCAAGAAGCAGTAGCAAGGTTGGAATTAAACCAGCAGAAGCAAAAAAGGGTTTATGATCAAAAGCATAATACCAAACCAGTGAAGATTGATTTTTGCCAGTGGATCACAATAAGGAAACCTGGAAAAATTCCCAAGGGGGTAGTCAATTGTCAGAACCTCTAAGGTCATTGAAACCTTAGGTAATGCAGTTCATTTGAGTGACGGCAAAGTGTGAAATCTTAAATTGATTGCTAATAGCATCAAGTTGGAGTGTGAAGGCAACTATCAATAAAAGAGGGATGAAGGTCAACCATTTGGCGTGTTTGAGAAGGAAGCTACATGTATACCTTAGGGCTGTGTACCTATGAGTGTAAAAGAAGATAATGATGTGACCTTGGAGAGGGCCTTTCCTAGAGAGGTTTCGCCACAATATGTTGGTCGTGATTTACATGACCAGATTTCTCCTATATGTGATGAAGGATCTTCCTTACAGGGAAATTCGTCGCAGGTGGATTCTTCCTTTGGGCATCAGTATTTGCCTGAAAGGAGTAAGAAACCTAAGGTTTGGATAAAGGATTATACTAGTGATGACTTATCCATTTGACATTTTTCAAATTGTTCTAATGATGACAATTCTAATTTGTTATTTATCTTCTTCTTTTTATTCACTGTTGATAGGTTCAAGTTATTATGATAATTCTAATTCATGTTGTTCTAATGATGACAATTCTAATTCATGTTAATTACTTTGTTACTTTTATTCTTTGTTTGACTAGTTGTTTCGGTTATTTTCTTTGTGTATGTTTTACCATTTATGTCTTATTTTTTGCTTTGTTTTGTTTGGGTTGAAAGGGGGATGTGTTATGTTGGTGTTTTTTAGGAAGATAGCATTCCATGTTGATGTAATAGAATGCGAGCTGGCAGATCCATATTCTGCACTCCTCTATGGAAGTGTTGGACCGGGTTGCTCTCCTTACTAAGGAATAAATTATACTTTATATATAAAGCGCCGGCTCCTCCACTATGGCGAAGGAGTGTCGGCCTCCTGCCCGCAGAGGAAAACGAAAAATAAAATGATAATAAAACAGATAATAAAACTGATATATTATCATTTTATTTGTTGTCAGTAGCTGAGTCTTGTGGCAGGCCTTACTAGAAATGGTGGGGGAGTGGTGGGCAATGCTGTCAGTGCACATGTCGGTTTGGCTGGCCGTTTTAGGACGGCAAAAGCGACATGAGCACTGGCATCTCCAACCCAGCTGCATTGCTGGGTGGAGAACAACAGCAGGCAAAGGCTCCCAGCCCCCGATGGATTGCAAAACCAACCCACTGCACCCAATCACGATGCTGCTCTCATGGGTATTATGACCATGAGAGCAGCGTCTGGATTGGCTGTCAGGGATCCTGTGCTTAGAGGAGCAGAAGAGCAGCGAGCCAAAGAGCGGCAGGTACGTTTTTCTTTTTGTTTTTATTACTAACACCATCCGCTACTGGTCGGACCCATTTTTCATGCACGACACCCCTATATCTTTTCTTCTTGTAAATTGTTTGCAGTAGCTTGCTATGATTTGTGAAAGCTCCATCACGTAATACCAGAAAGCGTCATCACGTAAAATCTGAAAGCATTTGTTATCGTGAGCTTGATTCAATTTGACCCACTGACCTAGAGAAAAAAATGCGTATATGTTAAATTGCTGACAAAGAGTTTTCCTGTTTGCTCACTGTATTTGAATTGCTTTATTGAGAATGTCATTATGAACAATTAACTATGCTGCTTTCAATAAAATGCTAAATCGTGTTCTTGTTTTTTCAGGGTCACGAGAACCAAAACCCAGAAAGCCAGGTATATCTGCGAGCAATTTAATGAATTTTATTTTGCGTTGGAATTGGTTGTGTTTTGTATAAATGCAGCTTAAAGTATGCATTTAACTGATGCGGCATATAGTATGTTTCAATGCTGCACACTGTCTGGCAGTCATATGCCGTAGCCTAAGTGCGTTAATGCCAGCTGTGCATCCCATATAATCTGTTTCATTGGTGCACCTTTAGAAATTCAGTGTTATCATAAATCATTGGGTACTTCCTGACTAAGGTTCAATGGCTATCTTTTGCCTTGCACATCACATTACAAGAATGTATTGCACTAGATGCTTTGTGCATGAATTGAAACATAAACCCTGACTTTGAACGCGTTTGAGAAGGGTAATGCACTTTAATATTAATGCTGTTGTTACGTAGCATTCAGAATACAGGCACTGAAACATCAAGAGAATACCGTAAAACACCAATTGAAAAACAGTGACATTTTCAACATATATATATATATATATTTATATATGCGCGCTCACTCCCAGTCACTTTCAGGAACTCGGAAAAGCACTCAGCGGGACACTCCTGCAGTTATTTAATCATTTATTGCATTGCGAGCATGAGAAAACATGACTCGTTTCGGCGATGCCTTAATCAAATGTTTTACAAAATTCGCGCCAGAAAGCGGCATATTTAAAGAGGCAGAACGTGAGTCACATGGTATTTCTTTGCATGGACAACAAAATAGGACAATCACCTTTAAAAATTGGCCGCCACATTTGGAAAAAACAATTGTCAAAGTGTATAAATACAAATTACGAATTGATAAACATTCCACCATAAATAGGTTCCCAATGTCAGCCTTCAATTTAAAAATCAATCACTCTCATAAATATGAGCAATAGCTTGTCAAATATTATGCCGTGTATCGGCTCACAAAGTCCCTCAAACTTGACCATAATTGAGCCGTATATCGGCTACCATCACTGCATGATCGGCTGCAAAGCATGAAAAGGATATATTCTTCCATTTCAGAGGAACAGCATACAACTGTAAATCGGTTGCCATGTTTGCAAAAAAAGATTTGCTAACATAATGCCGTGTATCGGCCTGAACCTCATTATAATCGCTACCATTCAAGCAAATACATGACCCTCAAACAAAAGCCTCTATCACAATTGTTATATAAATTCAGAAAAAATACATTAAAAGTCATCACACAGAAACAGTACCACTTAATAAATGCAAAATCTTACAAAATCTTATCTTCCTGATCCATATAGTTTGACCACATTCTCCTACACTGTCATTATACCTTTTATTATTTAATCTCCGAGATGGACCGATAATTCCTCGCCTCAGCCGAAGTTAGTGTATGGTTGAGTGGGCCTGCACACCTGTTCTGTATACTGATGTGTTGTAATTAGATTAAAGAAAAATCTTTCGTTTGTTTTAAGCGTGCTTTCACGTAAAGGGATGTGAGTCAACGTCCCTATCAGTAACAATAAATGGGGGAGGTTCTGGATAGACCAGAGCCTGCGTGAATCACAGCTAGGACCCTAAGGTCTCAACAGAAGTAAACCAAGAAGACAATTCCCTAGTTGTAAACATTTCTAACAAACAACTCAATACTGACCAACTCCGAGTATTGAATAGAGGGATATCGTTTGTACCAACTTACACATCCAACAGCTTGGAAACAGAGATTGCATTCTTCAAATTCATGCGTAAACTACGACTCAAATGGTTCTTTGCCATCAATCCAAGAATTGAAGATGAGACATCTACCACTCATTCATTTCGTCCAAAAAGTAAATTTATGTCCCCATTGTCACACAAAACTCTTGACACCTTTGAGATTCTGGTCAAAAAGGACCTGGAAAGCATCAAGTACACCAAACCTCAACACTCGAATCTTTCTCATAAGGAAGCACGGACCTTGAATGCATTACGACAAGACATGTCCATCACATTCCAACCAGCCGACAAAGGCGGAGCCCTAGTGGTAATGGACACCGAGTTCTACGCAAAAAGCGTAGATGAGCATGTGAACGACTTCAACACATACATAGCTATGGATCAAGACCCTACTAAGGACTTTCTTACAATACTAAACAGTATTCTACAGAAAGGAGAGGATGATGGCATCATCGATGCAAATACACGCAAATTTCTTTTTCAATCCACACCAAAGGTTCCGCATATATATATGCTCCCAAAAATACACAAAAAGAAACAGAATCCTCCGTTTAGACCTATAGTAGCAGGCTGCGGATCCATACATGAGGCAACAGGCCAATATTTGGACCACCATTTGCAACCTTTGGTTCAATCTTGGGAAACGTACATCAAAGACTCAACAGATTGCCTTCTAAAGTTGGAATCGATCAATGAACATCTTGACACTGATTATCTCCTTTGTACAATAGACGTCGTGGCCCTCTATACATCAATAGCCCACGAAGAAGGTCTCGAGGCTGTAGAATGGAGACTCCTTAACTCATCATTCTCTAAAGAAAAAAGTATCTTTCTTTTGGAACTATTACATTTCGCACTGTACCACAGTTATTTTTCATGGAAAGACAAATACTACCTTCAAATCACTGGCACATCGATGGGCTTTCCAGGAGCCCCAGCCTACGCGAATACCTTTATGGCTTACTTTGAGCATCTATTCATTTTACACAACCCAGTCTGGCGCGCCAATACAATCCTTTTCTTGAGATATATTGATGATATCTTGGTTATTTGGAAAGGTCCCAGAACTCTTTTGGAACACAGTATCACTGAGTTGAATCACTGCAACCCGAGAATACAATTCACCCATGACATACAAAATGACAAGATTCATTTTTTGGACATTGAGATCCACAAATCCACCCACGGCCTAATCACGATAATTTACAGAAAGCCCACAGATGTCAACAACGCACTGCACTTCAGCAGTGCTCACCCATACTCCCTGAAGAAACATTTACCGGTGTCCCAACTTACGAGAATCAAAAGAATCACTTCAAACAACCAACAATGTGAATTGAACATCAAAGAGCAATTGGCAAAATACAAAAACAGGGGCTATCCTGACAACATCCTCTTTGAGGCAGAACATAAAGTAGCACAAAAAAGACGTGAAGATCTGCTTCTTACTATCCCTAAGGTCTCCCCTAAGCGCGAAGTTTTTGTATTAAGACACTCTATGCAATCTAAAAACATCAAAACCATCATTCACAAACGATGGGACATCATTTCACAAGAAGTTGATTTTCAAGAGTTGTTTAAGGATCCCCCTATGTTTGCTCACACCAGACCGAAGAACTTGAGGGATCTCCTTAAAAACAAAGTCAAACCTCAAACTGTGAAAAACACCGGGATGAAAAAATGCTATAACTGTGGCCAATGTGGCAACGTCATAGTAGGCAAGGTTTTCACTCATCCACACACAGGCAAAACAATCACATTACAACACACATCAGATTGCAACACTGAATGGGTCATTTACGCCATCAAATGCCCCTGTGGCTTGGTATATGTCGGGAGGACAAGTCGAAAAATCAAGACCAGAATTATCGAACACAAAAGTAGAATTCGCAATAAGAACATGACCTCCTCCCTTGTCACACACTGGATCAATACACCTCACACCATTCCTCAATTACGGTTCACTATCCTGGAACGTCTCCCCATACTGTTAGACAGAGATATGAATACAGTTCTATCATGTAGAGAAACACACTGGATAAAATTCTTAGGAACGGTGACCCCAGGTGGTCTTAATGACCACTACGAAATGTTATGTTTCATTTGAATGTGTCATATTATGTATTTCATTGTAAAGGATTTTGCACTCGCACTTCGTTTTCACATTTATTTTATATATTTTTCTCTTCACCATCCTCTTGGTATATAGTTTTGCGGTTAATTAGATTTCACTCGGTAACCCCACAGTATCATTATTGTTATACTTGTCCACTTACGAACATTGATTCCTCTTTCCATTTCTATTACATGAACTGGACCCTCGTCCTTCGTTCATGTCTTTTGCGCATCTCTGTTCCCGTTATAACTGACATAGTACACACGCATACGCATGCGCTAGTAGAAGGCTTGCAGTTCCCGGATGTTTCGCAGAGAAACACGAACACTTTACTAGCACGGTAAGCCGCGGTCACGGTCATTGAGCTGATATACAGTATTACAACCACTCGGTTGTTTGCTAACACTAGGCTTCGTTTGTTACAGATATTTACTGACCGGTAGATATTCTGACTCTTTTTCTATGACTCCAGGCGTTACAGCAGGGTGAGTCGAGGCTTAACAGGTTTCCGTTTGAGTGCCGGTGGCGGTCTAGTTCAAACACGCACGCTCATTACGTCTTTTAACGCACGACTTTATTTTCGTCTTTATACACTTCGTGACTTTGAGCACAGTTTCTTGAACATACATCTCGGTGAGACTTCACTCTTTTCACTTTTTCTTTTTCTTTTACTCTGCCATACGCTAACCTTTGGTAGTGGTCTTTCATCCTATGATCTTTCGACGAGTGCAAATCCTATTGATTCAATGTACATGTCATTTCCTTAATTGGATACATGTGGCTTTTGTTGCAGCTCCGGCTGGAGGCTGAAAAGAAGTTATAAGAGAACAACTACATTTACTGTGATTGTTTTGTGAATGTATATATCCCCTGACGAAGGGTTAAAGATTAACCCGAAATGCATTGGGACCTCATCTTTGTAATTGTTGCACAATGTAATTTAATTTGAATTGGAATACACACTCCTTAATTGATGTATTGTGATGATAACAATACCCATTGAAACTGTTATTTAATACAAACAAACAGTGACAAAACAGTTACTTGCTTATTGTCCTCTATATTATTTGCATCTTGCTTCACTGTAAATTCACTGCACAGTTTGTATATGTTTTGGTTTACTTCTGTTGAGACCTTAGGGTCCTAGCTGTGATTCACACAGGCTCTGGTCTATCCAGAACCTCCCCCATTTATTGTCAATATATCTTAGCCATATACTGACATTATTGGTCCACTTTTCGAGTTCATTGTTCCAGATTACTTGCTTCTCCCACCAGCCTACCAGAAGATTGGCATAGCTGGGGGCAAAGCAAGTACCCATGGAAGTTCCTTGTATCTGTCTATAATGTTGTTGATTAAACAAAGACATTTTCAGTGAGGCAGATCTCAATCATTTGTAAGATCATATGGGTGTGTTCTAGCTGGTGAATACTTCTGGTCTGTAGATAGTGTTTGCATGCCATCATAGTGTCTTATGCTAGTATATAAACTTTCTACGTCTAATTTTACTAGCCATGAGTTGTTGCCCCAAAACACATTTTCAAGTTTCTGCAAGAAATCTTTTGAGTCCCCGACATATGAATTCAACGTTTTAACAATGGGAAACAAAAAATGATCAACATACACAGAAGTATTTTCAAAAAATTCTATTCTTTGAAAGTAAAATAGGACGCCCTGGTGGTTCAGTGGGGTTTTTATGGATCTTGGGTAGGAGGTAAAGTGTGGCTATTACTAGTGTTTCATTTTTAGGAAATTGGAACTTGTCCCAATTAAGTAATCGTTGTTCGTGCCAATTGCGCAGCTTGTTTGTGTACCTCTCATTTAGTGTCTTTGTGTATGTTGGATCTACTCCTATGTAGCAGGTTTTGTCATTCAATTGGTGAAGTGCCTCATTGACATAACTGCTTCTTTGCCACAGAACAATGTTACCTCCTTTATCGGAAGGTTTGATAAGTACATTGTCATTTTTTTGTAAGGAATTTACTGCTTTCCATTGTTCTTTGGACAGGTTCCTGCTCTTGCATGGTTGTTGTGATAGGGTCAATATATCTTGTGTTATCATATTGTTAAAGATACCTATGTTGTCTCTCACTATTTGGGGAAGATATTTGGAGAGTGCCCTGAACTTGGTATCACACTGCTTGATCTGTGTGTGTCTATCGGAGTGCATGTACCTTATATAGTTTTAGTTTGCATACAAACTTGTAGAAATCAACACGTGTTTGTGCGTAGTTAAGTTTGGTTTCAGGACAGAATGTAAAACCTAATTTCAATACTTGTTCTTCCATTGGGGAAATCTCTCTATCAGATAGATTGATTACCATTAACTGTTGATTTTACATTCTTCATTGTCTCTGCTTGGTCGTCTTGTTTCTTTCTTCGCTCTCGAAAATAAATAAATATATATATATATATATATATATATATATATATATCTCCACAACTGCCCACTCCGGAAAGAAGAGGTAGAGGCCACTCGGGGGAGACGTCGGAAGATCTTTCTTGATTACAGCGTGTGCCTAATGCATTTCAGCCTTTCGGCCTTCCTCAGATGCCGCCGTATGCGAAGAACAACTCCACCCCCACCTTTGAATGTCCAGTGTCTCTCTCATTGGTGGAAATCCGCTGGGCCATGTGATGTCAACTCTGCTGCAGTTCTGCCACAACTACAGCTCCCAGAATGCCACGTATCCAGGTGAGTGTTGCATGGGAGAGACAAAGTCCTGGAAAGGTGTGGAGTGTTCAAATGCAGAGGAAGGGCAACAGGTATAAATATTTGACCTCAGACACCAACTCATCAGTACACATCTGGACCTTTGGTCCCTCTGCCAGGAAGAAGGACTCCTGTGCTGATGAAAGGACTGCCACTCTGCTTGACTGCTTATCTGAAGGACTGCTGGCCTGCTGTGCTGACATGCTGCCTGATGCACTCCTGCCTGGGTAGAAATGGACTGGACCTGTGTCTGTTGAACTCAGGACCCCAGATTGACTCCAAGGGCTAGTTGGCTGGCCTCCAGGGACAGAAGACTCAAACAAGCTTGAACCCAGCACCTCAACTCTGTCATCTGTGAGTCTACCCTGCCATGTGGTGTCACCCAATTCCTGGACCCTTGGAAGTGGGCCTCCGGTGTTCAACCAGCCTCTTTGAATCTAGCGAAACTGACGCATCTCCTCTGATGCATGGCACAACCCCCAGCAGAACCGACACATTGCAGCCGCTGCATGGATTGTTGCGTCATAAAGACCTACATCGCAGCCTGTTGCCTCATTAGAACCACCGCTGTGTGAAGCATTTTTGCCTCACGCCTCCACAACCCTTGTTGTTGGCAGCCTTGACAACGATGCAGGACTCCATATTACAGCCTCGCTCCTTGGAATCGACGCATCACCCCGACTCCGTGCTGTATCCATGTCGCTAGACTTTGCATTGCAGCCCTCGTCGTAAGGGATCCTCAACGACAATGCAAGACCTCAGACAGCAGCCTCGCCGCATCTCGGAAATGATGCATAGCTTCAGCTGAGCAACGCATCTTTGACGAAGACCCTCGCGATGCTTAGCAAACCAGAATTTAATGTTCTTTCTTAAGCAGGTCTCACTGGGTCTTCACTGCATCGCTGTGGGCCTGAACTTGTTACTTTGTCCCAGTCCATCATGATCATATATCCACAGGTGGCGCTTTGTATTTTTGGACACTATTTCTATAAAATATTTTAACCTGCATAACTCTGGTTCTACCGATTGTTTTTTTGTTTTTTGTCATTTGGTCTTGTTTTATTTATAAAAAAAATACTCTATTTTGCCCTGTGGTGTGGGATCGTTTTGTGGTATGCTTTCACTGTGCTGCTGTTTGAAGTGTTGCACAAATACTTAACACATTGTCTCTGAGTTAAGCCTGACTGCTCTGTGCCAAGCTACCCAAGGGTTGAGCACTGGTTAATTTAGGGTTTACTTGTGACTTCACCCTGACAAGGATTGTGGTAGCCAATTTCTTCTACTGGTGGCAGCGGTGGGATTTGGACTTGTGTTTGTGCAGTGGTCTACAGATGTTTTTGTGTTATACTACCATTCCATATAAATAAGACCATTTAGAGTTTTTAAAAATCTCCTTGATTGCCTTCTTTTGGTTTTTCCAAATCTATCCTCATCCCTACTACTGAACTGTATGAAATCATACCTGCAGTAATGGAGGTTGACCTGACCAACTTGGAAAGTTGCACTGTGGCTGAGCTTAAAAAGAACACTCCCTCTGCTGCAGGGCTCGCAGCCCCTTGATACCCTCTTGGGTGATTAGCTACGCTTTACAAGTCCTGTTTGATTGATTTAAACAGTTATGCAAGGAAAGGGGACTACAGATGAAGAAGGGCACCAAAATGTTGGAGCTGCAGAAAGCTCTGAGGGCTTGGGCAGAGGTCCAGTGATTGATGACTGCCACAGAGGAGCAGGATGATGAGGATTAGATGGATGAGCAGATTCAGAACCTGTACATCAGCCTTGAAATGCAGCCTTCAGGGAAGGGGAAGGACCCATCCCCTGAGTTGGTACTCCCTGCCAAAGCAGAAAGCAGTGTAACCTAGCATGGGTTCTCCCCAGAGGAGCTGGCAGACAGGAAGGCAGAGAGGGAGTTCAGGCTGTATATGGCCAGGCTCAAAATGGATGCTGAGGAGAATAAAATGACCTATTAGAGGAACCTTAAAGATGTGGAACTGAAAACAAAGCAGGCAGATTCCAGCAGCATTTGTGACAGCATTCCCTCCTTATCTGAAGGAGACAAGAAGGTCCTTATCCCCAAAGACCTGGTACCCAGTAATGTGGTGGGGGATGACATTGAAAAATGTTTTTCAGCTTATAAGGTGACCCTGAGAGTACACGAGATCCCAGAGTAGTACTGGGGGATGGTTTGTGGAAGCATAGCCTCCAGTGGGGAGGGAGGCTCATCTGACCCTTGACGTAGAGGGCCAAACCAGGTACACCCATGTGAAAGCCATTCTTCTCACTAAATCTGGTCTGATCCCTGAAAAGCATTGTCAGAGGTTCAGAGACCGCCACAAACTCCCTAATCAGTATTGGGGGGATTTCCTGGGCTACTCTAACAAGGCACTGAATGGTTGGGTGAGTGGCAGCAAAGTTGATGATTACAATGGGCTGTACAACTTGATTATCTGGGAGCATATTATCGTTATTTGTTTTACATAGCTGTGCCAGCATCTAGTAGACAGCAAGCTGACTGACCCCCAGATAGCTTTCTGAGGTGGCGGACCTCTAGGTAAGCATCAGGGTGTCCACAAAGGCATCTTGGGGGACGCCCAAAAGGGTGGTCAGGGGTCACACCATAAGAAAGAGGGGAGGGAGATAACCGTAAACGTAACAAGTTCTGGGACTGCGAGGGCCAGGGTGCCTTGCAACGCTTTCATCCTTCGCACCTGGTGCCTCTTCCCGGCCCCTCCTCTCACCAATCTTCACTACATAACGCCTCGCGGCCCCCGCTTCGCGGGAGCCGCTCGTAGGCGCAGGCTGTGGATTTAGTTCCTGAATCCTTTTAAAACCTTGGTGGAACAGTGGGGAACTTTTACCTGGTGCTACTTACCACAGAAGGCTGCTTTCCTCCGTCGCTGGGACTGCGAGGGCCAGGGTGCCTTGCAACGCTTTCATTCTTCGCACCTGGTGCCTCATCCCGGCCCCTCCTCTCACCAATCTTCACTACATAACGCCTCGCGGCCCCCGCTTCGCGGGAGCCGCTCGTAGGCGCAGGCTGTGGATTTAGTTCCTGAACCCTTTTGAAACCTTGGTGGAACAGTGGGGAACTTTTACCTTGTGTAACTTACCACAGAAGGCTGCTTTCCTCCGTCGCTGGGACTGCGAGGGCCAGGGTGCCTTGCAACGCTTTCATCCTTCGCACCTGGTGCCTCTTCCCGGCCCCTCCTCTTTCCTTTATAAAATTCACGCCTTCTTTCGCGTAAGCGGGACGCGAGCGGAGCGCAGACCGGGGCGAAGCCCGGGCCAAGGGTGGGTCCGTCTGAGCCCGTCCGAGAACGTTAGAGAACGGAACGGGACCCTCCATTAACATCCACTGACTAAAGTCATTTGTTAAGCTACAGTATATAGGCTGCAGCTCATTGCTTGCAAGTTAGCGGGATATTTGCTGACTGAGGTTGCCAATACATATATCAAGGTGAGGATAAAATGGCCAAAAGGGACGGCACTACTATGCAACCAACAGGGGGCGCATTAATGGGAACTTTAGATAACTTCTTGGTGCGAGTACAGTCAGTGCTTGCCAAAGACATTGAATTAACAGAAAAAAGATTATCTTTAGACATTCTGTGCGACAAGAGGTCCTCCTTGGGAAATATGGCCAATGTAAGATCACCACCATGCTGCCAACCTGTTAGGTCAGATTCTCTGGGCTCTATATCTCCGCTGATGGAGGAGCAAAATGATGAAATAGTGATATGCTCCCCTTTCTCGATTGGCACGCCGGATGAAATTGTCGACGTTATGAACAGTGATAATGTGGTCTCAACGACCAAGCCTCTGTCAAGTATTAAGACTCGTTCAGCCAGTAACGTAAAAGCGGTTTCCGCCCATCAGCAATTAGCCCCTACCCTGAAAAAATATCGCAGGGGAAACCAAAATATAGCCGCTGTCAAGAACGCAAAGTCAGGTCCCGCCCCTGCTTCTGCTGCAAAGAAGAACATAGCCCCATGCCCTAAAACCTCCGAAGTAAGGCCAACTCAAACACCATCTTCGGGGTCAACACTTACGGATGAAATTGACACACCATCATTCTGGAGTAAACTGGAAAGTACTGTAAAAAAATTATGTGACCCAATTTATGAAAGGTTGGGCTGTATTGAAAGTAGGCACGTATGTATGGAACTGTCACTCGCCTCGGCACAACCACGGGGTGGCAGACTGGCTCAAGGTCCGCAAAAAGAGTGTCCCAGTGTAGTAGGTCAATATACTGAGACCAATACTACCACTAACAAATCAATAATTGGTACTATGAAAAATCATCTTCTTACACCCCAGGAACCCCAACCCTCCCTAGTTGTTGAAAGCCGGGTTAGAGATGATCATCTTCCCACACGATCTGAAGCTAATAGAGTTGGGGTAGGTAGTGTCAGTAAAGACAAGCAGCCCCCATCTGCCCAAATTTCAGTGCAGGCATCGTCTGGCCTAACTGACCTACACCTTCCTCCCGAAGCCGCTCCTTACGTGGTGATCTTAACAGGGGTCCCACCGTTGGAGAACGGAGTAAGGGAATCTTATTGGGACCTAAAGAACAAATGCACTTTTTGGCTAAATGTTAAGAGACCACTACCGCCCCATATGTGTGCTGAAATTTTATTCGCTAGAAGAGTAAATTGGGTGGGTAAAAGACCTAAAATGTCAAAGGGAGACTGTATAGTTATTCATTTTAGAGACGGACGCTGTGTGGAATATATCTGCTCTTGGCCGCTGAACGACCATTTATCCCTAATAAACACAATGCCATTGTCTTACTTCTATGCACCTCTGTCCCTGCCCTTAGGTGGGTTTATACGTGGAGATCCCCTGTTAAAAGGTAGCACCTTTGAGGATATAAGATCTATTAATAGATTTGATGTACTATCTGGGCTAGCGGACTGTGACTGACTGATTAATGCTAGAGGATATTCCAACTGTGAAATGACATATACAGCTCCATTGGCAATGGATAATTATGTAGAGTCTTATGTAGCTTTCGCAACAGAAGAGGGCCTAAGGAAACGAGAACAGCCTAGAACGGTGGGCGAAAGCATGGTTGACATGTTCCCTGCCCAAATAAATATTATCTAGGACAGGGATCGAGACCAATAAGTTGTGCATCAAAAGGAAATACCTAGCATTAAGGGTCTACCACGTTCTTTACTAGATGCAGCTCTTTCCCCATTACCAGACTTTGAGAGTACTGCAGAGGAAATTACCTTAACAGGGCATGTATCGTTTCTATCTTGGAACGTGGCGGGCGTTGGATCTAAACTAACGTCCCCAGTCTGGGCAGACTTCATCAGCAAGCATGATATCTGTCTTTTTCAGGAGACATGGACGCTAGAGCCTGTATTCATGTTGGGCTACTTGAACTTCTTTGTCCCAGCGGGAAAAAGGCCCAAGGGTCGGCCAGTAGGAGGCCTGGTCATCTGGGTCAAACAAAGTTTGGAGTGTGATATCCAACCTATCCTAACCCAGAACGATGATATTTTAGGTATTAGGTTGACTTGCCCGCTAAAATTCAAGATTGATATATACAATGTATATGCCAGGGGCTTACCATGCGGAAAAATATCTGAGGTGATGTCAGTATTGAACACTCTTGTGGAATCCAGCCCTGATGATGTGCTCCCATTGATTGCCGGAGATTTTAACACAACTTTTGAGCCACTAGGGCCCCAAGACATGTTTTTAACAGAGGAAGAGGACCTAAGATGGGGTGTTCCACAGCTCGAGACAAAGACAGTGAGCAAGTGGACTGAGGCGGCTCTGTATATGAAAGGGTTCTGCCTGGGCAACCAATTGAGGGAGGCCAATGGCAGAACCGCATCTGATAGGATATGCAGGAAGACGTTCGACAATGGTATCAGGGCAAGCAATATAGACTACATCTTGGTCCATCTGGAGATGTGGCATACCCTTGTGGATATGGAGGTTAAGATACGGATTGAAAGCGACCATAATCCACTAGTCGCTATCTTTAATTTTGGGACGGGAGATAGTAGGGACCGAGCTATAGAAATGATAGGTCCAGCTGATGCTCTAACAAATGACGAACGCCACCTTAAGTGGAATAAAGTAGTAGAGCACCCTGATCTTATAGATAGCATTGAGACCTATGTCGAAGAGGCCTTGACATCTATAAGGGTGGTGGGTCACAACAGCCAACCCCTAGCTGCTTTTGAGAACATTCATGGAAAACTATTTGCCAAACTCAAATCCTGTTTCTGTAGGCCTTTTTCAGGAAAACAAGTTGCGAGAAGCAAACCGGAGGATTGGTATAACGCCTCCTGTAAACAAGCCCGTAGAAATTTGGGATTTGCGCTTAAAACAAAAGAACCTACCAAGATCAAAATAGCCCGTAGTATCTATAGAAAGGCTCAATGGAAAGCTAAAAAGGAATGGGAGGAGTGTGAGTGGCAAGATTTAAAAGCAGCATGTGCAGACAAAAACCAGAAAAAATTCTGGAAAATTTTTAAATGGAAGAAATCACTGACAGCCCCCATAATTATGTTCCCCAGAGTTCTTGGGTAAAAATTTTTAAATCACAATATACAAAAGGTCTTGAGGACGATAGTACGTATCTCCAGGAGAGGTTGCTTTATAATACCCCTGTGTTTAGTGTAGAGGAGGTTGACCTCGCGCTTGACATGGTTACTCAGGGTCGTGCACCTGGTATGGCTTGCATTCCGGCCGATTTATTCCTGCATGACAGACAAAGATGGAGTCTTTACATTACTCATTTAGCTAATGCTATAGCGAAGGGAATGCCTATCCCCCATTCCTGGAAAGGTGCTGAGATTGTTCCGATATACAAGAAAGGGGACAAATCTTTGGCCAGCAACTATAGACCCATTAGCTTGATTGATGCTATGCCAAAAATCATGGGACGCCTGGTCTTGGGTAGGATCCAGACCTGGATGGAGGCTAGTAATGTTCTAAGCCCTCTCCAGGCTGGGTTTCGGCCAAAAACCAGCACCATAGATCAGATCTTTAGGTTCATTGTCCTCTATTGGAGGACGGTGGTCTTAGAAATAGGGGTTTTGTATGCCGTGTTTGTCGATCTGCGGGCGGCCTTCGATTTGGTTCCACGCAGCAAGCTTTGGCAGGTACTGGAGGGGCTGGGGATGGCACCGGAGTTGCTGGTACTGATCGTCCGCCTACATGAGGACAATTTTGCTCGGGTCCGATGGGGTCGCCAGGGTGAGGTAACGGAGTGTTTCCCCGTGGAGCGGGGAGTCCGGCAGGGCTGTGTTCTGGCACCGACCCTGTTCTCGCTCTTCGTGAACGGGGTGGCCGAGTTCCTCGCCCGGGTCCCCTCGGATGCACCGGCAATGGTCGGTACTCGAATTCCAGTCCTCATGTTCGCGGACGACACGTTGCTGATTTCTAAAACTCCGAGTGGCCTGCAGCTTACCCTCCGACGCTTTGAAGAGTTCTGCTTGCTGCGGGGACTGGAAATAAACGTTTCCAAGACCAAGTTTATGGTTCTTAACGGCCCTAATCCGTGTAGATCCTATAAACCCTTTAATGGTGTCATTTCCATGAATGGCTTGCCCTTGGAGCAGGTCGATGCATTTACTTATTTAGGAGTTACGTTGCAGAAGAACATGTATTGGAACAGTCATTTAGATTTATCTATCTTGAAGTTCCAGCAACAGGCAGGCTTCATTCTAAAGAGATTTAAAACCTCAAAAACACAGCCAATAGGCCCACTCCTTGAAATCTACTCAATGAAGGTCCGTAGCTCATCCCTATATGGGTCAGAGTTATGGGGGTATGGCAACAACCCAAAACGTCTGAATGCTATGGAGAGCGAGCTTATCAGAAAAGTTGTCGGCGTGCCTCAAAGCACTCCCTTGTTACCTCTTTTTTGGGACCTTGGTTTGAAAACCTTACAAGATACCGCCAATTTGCGGCCATTGTTGTACTGGCGTAGGGTCTGGTCGACTGAGGAGCTCAAACACTATGCCCTGGGCTTAAAGGAAATAATGGAGAAAGACATCTCTCGTAAAATAGACTGGTTGCGGTCTATTGAATTATTACTTTATAGACTAGGATTGAATAAACTATGGGATGACCCCCAAAACGCGGTCTTCCCTTCAAAAGAAATTTTGAAAAATAAGTACTGGGAAATGATCGCTATGGAATCAGCTTCCAAAGGGAGTACATCGCAATTAACAGCCAGATTTCTAGAATTTAAGGCCTATCCTAGACATGAACTATACTGGGGATTGATCGAAATACCTTCCGACCGTAAACTCTATTTTCAGTTCAGGATAGGTACCCTTCCCATCCGCACATTTACATCTAAATGGACAAAAGGGTCCACGGATAAATGTTCTAACTGTAGAGATTTGTCTGAATCCTTGAGTCATTTTTTGTTCTTTTGTCTCCTTTATGTGCTTCCTCGTAAAAAATGGGTATTACCCGTTTGCCGGCTTATAGGCACCAGAAAGCACGAGGAGGCATTAAGAATTTTGTGTACAGATTCAAGCCCGATTATTGCAATAGCAATGGCTAAGTTTATAAAGTGGGCTTGGATAATACGATCCAGGCAAACTCTTACGAAAGTATCTAGCGAATAGGCACCCAAATGCAGTCATTTAATCCTTATATTCATCTGTCTACTTATTTATCCATTATTATATATATGGATATCTTAACTACGATACTTTGTTGCCTTGATAGACCTATGTTGACGAGCACCAAGCACCGATATCCAAATATGAAATGTATTTAACCGAATGTATATATGAGCCTTAATAACGTTTATTTTAAACTGAGATTAGTGTAATTCCTGGCCTGTTATCACGTTGAAAACTGATATTGTTTTAACTCATGTTGATGTTAACGGCTGATGTATGCTACTTTTGTGACTTAAATTGTCGAAATAACGTTTTTTGTAATTGAAACAAGTTCTCAAAAGGCCCCCAAAATAATTATGAAATAAGGGAACAATGGTAGTCAGCCCCAAAGAACCAAAGAAGAAGAGATTATTTGATAGGGAGTTTTACCCTAGCCCCATCATGTACAGAATGTTACTAGTATGTGCACTCCAAGGAGACACCAAATATTCCAAGAGGGCACATCCCCCCCACCAGTGGGCAGACACCTGGGTTGGTGAGTGTAGCGCTTGGGGTTGAGGAGGCCCCAATTAGTTTTGGGGAGCAGACAGAGTTGACCCTAGTGTCCTTGGGGGATAAAGAGATGGTGCCAAAAGCCCATATGCCACTCAAGCAAGATTTGACCCTGCAATGTCAAAAAGGATACCCACAGCTCCCACCCTGCATATTTCATGAGATTCAGAGTCCGCTTGTTTGCTTTTAGGAGGCATTCCAGGAACTTCAGGACAGTGACTTTCTAAAAGTTTCTTTTCCTTGATATTTTGAAAAAATCTGACTTAGAACTAAAAATAGTTGTTTCATTATTTGTCTAGCTAGTCCCATTCCTGAGAATTCCTAAGACACAGTATTAGGATTTTAATTCGTACTCTGGTTTTCGGCATAGGACAGCCAGGCCTTTCACATTGAAAAATAGCTTTTGGGTGCCATTCACTGTAAGGACATGTTAACATTAAATTTCTGCATGTCCTACTTCTAAATACCATGCACCCTGCTTTGTGAGCTACAAGGCCTACATGTTTAAGAGGGGAGTTGACCTGTCAAAATGATTTATTTATGAAAAGTGTTTATTTTGACTCGTCAAATTGCAGTTTTTGCACTGCAGCAGTAAGGCTACAAGGTTAGGCTAACAGCCATGTTTTCACTGCCGCTGTAGTAAATGGCAAAATAGGTACTGAAGTCAACAGAGTGGCATTTATCATCCAGGCCCTGGGTACATCTTGTACCACATGATGGGGACTTACAAATAAGATAAGTATCCCAGTTAAGACTATGCAAATTCAACCATGTTGAAGGGGTAGCACAGGCTTTTTTCCACTGGTTAGCAGGGTTAATGTGCATAGAAGCCAGCAATAATATAGGGTCCAAAATATAGGGTCCAGCAAGAGTTGAAAAAATATGGAGTGACCATGTAGAAATTGTGGATTTCCTATAGAGTGCTTCAACAAATAGAAATAAGTAGAACCCAAAATGTGAGCAGTAGAAGGGCACAAGTACTGAGGCCATTCCCCAAGGGAAGCCAAACACAAGAAGATGAAGTGAAGCCCACATGCGCTGTCAAAAGAGAGGCAATCACATGAGAGTGACGATGAAGATAACTGATGGTAAACAAAATGCCTTAGAAGCAACAGCGCATTTATTATCAGGCAATACCTAAAAAATAGATGTGTGCAACATCATTAGGAATTAGTTTCATGGATTAGTTATTCACTGCAACTGTAGATACAAAAAACAGTTATGTGGTTTGTCCCCTCCCAATCTCCTGCATACACATATTTTTTATGTGTGGTATGGTTATGGTTGGTAAAAGGATGTATGGACTAGAAGGGGCTTGACAGAAAATATTGAAAAGGTAGGATTCTTTTGCTATGTGTATTAACTTGCAGAGAAAATCAATGTATAAAAGGGATATGGTACGATCATGGAAATTAGGGTTGCCATGTGGTGGTGGGCTCCTTTAAAATGTAATGTTTTGAGTGTGGTGTAAAACATAAAAAGCTTCCTTATCGGAAATGGGCATGCTGCAGTCTTTGCACTTACAAAGATTCCTTAGGGCATAGCAGTGACCACCAGTATCAAACCATTTCTGCGTCGGCTCCTCCATTAAGGCGGAGGAGCTTCGCCCCACTTCTCTGCATGCAATAGTTAAGGGAACACTAAAATGATAATAACCAGCGTTATTATCATTTTAGTTTTCTGTTTCTTGAGGCGGGCGGACAGAACGGGACAGGGGGAGGATTTGGACTGCTGTCTCAGGTCGGCCAATCCGTCATGCACACTTGGCATGTTGTCCACCCAGGCTGCATTACAGCCTGGGTGGAGAACATGCTCAGGCTCCCATTCCCCGTCTGAGTGCCAAATACGGCACTCAGACCAATCACAACACTGCATTGCAGCGTTGTAATAGGCTAGGGAAGTCAGGAGCCTGGGTACTTCTTGGTTCCTGTTTCCTGTACCTGGTCCTGTTTCCTGCTGTCCAAGAGCCGAAGAGGAGCAAGAGGCGGCGGCCGGCCAGGAGATAAGTGCTTTAAAAAAACATATATATTTACCACACCTCCACGTACTCCCCGCCGCCGCCCTTAAATAGCGGCCCTCACTGGACCATTTCTGATTTATATGAAATGGTTGGAATCTAACCCATCGTGCGAAGAATTCTACGTTCCTACCTTCATTTTCATTATTGTTTGCACCTGGGTGGTAAACCTGTTGTCCGTGAAATCAGTTCTGGGGGATTTCTGGGAGATGCATATATTTCTATTAATACTTGTACAGATGTAAACAAACCTAAAACATTTAAAATTTATTTTAAAAAGGTTTTGTTGAACTGTAGGTTTATATAGAGATCTGAAATGGACGGATTGTTTACTTAGAGACATTTTATGGCGTGTGAGCATGTGGGTATAGGCACTCCTTTAACCTACTTCATGTAATTTTGAAGATCTTGTTCATGCTGGTGTTGCAGCACCTATAGGTCTTTAGTCTTCTGTCCTTACACTCTGAACCGACGTTAAACAGTTCCTTAATGTTATATGGTGTGTTGTCTGTATTGAAATGTATACAGTAGGAAAGATGGTATTCAAACATTTTGTTTTGATGAACACAAGCACAGGTTTCTAAGATTCTTCTAGACAAGAGGCATCCACTTTCATTGGCCCAGTTTATGCCCCTACTGCAAAACATACGCACCTTGTGCAACGTTTGACCAACTGGATCAGTTGGTAGAGCAGATTTTTAAGTCGTCCAGTAATAAAGAAGAATATTTGTTAGCCACAATACTTTTGAATCGTTCTATAATGTTAGATTTCTTAAAATGATGGAAATAGGCATGCCTGTGCAGAACGTGTGGAAGATGGATAATGCTTAGAAGTGATATACTGCAAATAACCGTTTTAAGATGAAGTGTATTGCAGGGTTTGCCACAACAAAGTGAACATTTCTGATTGATTACATATTGCGAGCTACTTCTTAAAAGTTTTTATCATGTTTGCTTTTTCCCACTTAGTGGATAGTTAATCAATTTTGCCAGAAGTTGTGGCATGTCAATAATTCTTACACATTTTCCCTCCTAGCTATGAGCATTACAGCATCTATAGGTAGGGCCAATGGGATGTAAGACCACGTAAAGACTGGAAAATGTTCAACATTGGACAGTGGCAGCCTTATATTGGTATTTATATAGCATGAACCTAGCTATAAGGAACGGAACGCTGTACAATACATGGACTTGAGATCGTGTACCTCAAGTGCAGATTAGAGAAATACATTTCACACAATATTAATCAAATTTTTAGGTGTAGGGAGATTAAGTTATTTACGTAGAATCACACAAGTGAACACCGAGGCCCGAATTAGAACCTGGTTTCCCAGGTTTCAAAGGCGGCAGCTAAAGCCACTAGGTTACAGTTCCACTCTTGTGTGGAGCTCCAACGCACACCAGTAGGGAGACCTAAAACTAGATCACCCGAGTAACCCTCGAACCAGCAGCTGCCATTGCAGCACTGAAGTGGCACCCACATGCATGAGACTCCTGTGAGCCTCTTTGAGTGATCTGACTGGGTTGGATTCTGGCTTAAACAAATGAGAAATGCTTTGTTATGTACATAAGAGATTTTGTTGTTGATACGTAGAGTCTTTGTGATCTCTATTGAAGAAATCCAATAAGAAACAGAGCCACCAGAGGGGGGTTGAGCTGCCCCTCGGTGGATGAGTTATGGGCAGTTGATCCATTGGAGAGCTAGTCACGCAGCCTCAGAAAAGTAAGGTGGGGCACAAATGAAGAGTGGGAAAACATTGTGGAGATGACGCTGGACTGCAGCCAGGTAGGGGAGACTAAAAAAACCAAACATGATGATTTGAAATGAGGGACTCTATCTGAGCGGGCTACCTGCTTGTTGAGATAGTGTGTTGCCCTTTAAACTCGTGTTTTTCATGCATTAATGATTGCTGGAAGAAATTTCTTTGGGATTAATGGAGACTTATGTGGAAAAGAGTTTCTCACTGGTTGGGCAGAATGGGAGGCGTAGGCTGGAAGGGAGCAGGTAGTTACTTGAGAAGTTGTGCTGATGTGACGTTAAGATGGGACATACCCCTTCTGATTGGCTCGTACAGGACAGACAGCAGGATGAATTTAGACAAATATGAAGGTGTTTGGTTAAAGGAGGAGCTGATGGTAGAGTACTCCTCCTCTCACCACATACCGTGGACCCACTTGGGCCCCCAGTGATTGTGGCAGAAGGGTTACCTATAGCATTTTCTTGTGTAAACATCTTATAGATTAGCGCTTGTGCTTTCACTCAGTTGCCTTCATCGTGATCTCTAGATAAACCGGAAACTCTAGGATTAAACTAGCAGTCTTTTGGCGAGGCTGCTGCTGTATAGTTAACTAATTTCTCCCGAGTACATTTGGAATTTATTTGGAAATTAGGAAGTAGTATATATTCAACTTGCCATGGTGGACATACATACCTCCATATGCCTCACTGAAAGCAGTTGTGTCCATGCATTTGTGAGTAATAAGTACCTGTAATTCAAGAACCTTAGTTATATTGGTAAAAACATGCCTATTGCAAATTAAAAACATCTTGTGTATAATAGTGGATTTATTTTCAAGCCAAGAAAGATGCTTTTTAAAAGCAGTGTTGTATTTGACAACATGTAGCAGAGACTTGGACAACATGACTAACAACAGATTATCGTCACTACTAACACTTGCCGTGTCGGTGATGTGACGAGTGCAAAGTAAGTGGTTTTATTTATTTATTTAATATTACTAATCCGGTCGTCTGACTTCCACCACCCCCTGCCCTACTACCACCCCACCGCTCTTACCTGTGCGAACCGCTACTGGATGACTCATGAGGTTTTCCACAGCACTGTCACAACTGTTGCACTTGCTCGATTTCTCACACCTGGAAAATCCTATCCTAAATATATCCCAAACCACCTAAAAGATTCAACGAAGACCCCTGCAGACCTGCATCAACGACAGCGAAAAGGTCATGATGCATGAGAACTGCTGCAACCCCTTCTCTACTCCCTAACAAATATGTTTTTGTGTTCATGAAGGCTTTCTGTGTCCTTCAGAAAGGCCTGAAGCAAAAGTATAGATCCCAGGTAAGCCTTTTAATTCAAGATGGCAGAAAAGTTATTGGGCTACCACTTTGCCCATGATTTTGAAAAGAAACAAGTTCCTGCTATTGATCAATAGATGGCTGGATGGAATGACTTAGTGTTTTTTACATAAGGGCATTACCCTAGTTTGCTTTGAGCGTATTTGAATCTGTCCTCAAGTGGCACTGTAAGCCCTGCCGTTGAAGTGTATGGGGCCACAGCTGTTGCAGGGGCAATGCATGGGTCTAAACTTTGGGGTAGTGTAAATGTGGCTTCACTCTCACAGATTGAGAATAAGTTCATCAGATCTCTTTTTAATCTTCCCCACAGTACACCCCTCATATCTCTTCGTCTTGAACTCTCATTAAAGTGAATTGATCACGTCTCCCAATCAAAGCCCCTGTTGAATTGGATCCGTCTGTGGTCGGAATTGGCAGCCTACATCGAGCCTCTGGAGGAACTTAATAACATTGACAGAAATGTCCACACCCCATGGCTAAGAAAAAATAAACAAGCTGCAGAAATGATCAAGATGAGGGAGGTGTGGAAAATCCCAGCTACATTAAAGAAAGACATTATAGTTAAGTCGAACCAAGCATATTGGGTCTTTACATATGAACACATTTGATGCCGCCAGAAGCTGGAGAGTATTACGGACCAGTTTTTAAATCACAAACCAGTTTTAAATTTGAACCGTATCTGGATAAATTGCCCCCACCCTCACCCCGCTATGTATATGACTTTGTATATGAAATTTAGATTTAGTATTCTGCCATTGGCTATTTTTACCAGCAAATGGGACAAGAAGGGCTCTTCGAGTGTGAACTGCCCCTTCAACCCATTTTTTATTTTTTTGCCCAGTGTACACTTTGCTTCGTAGGAGGTGGCTCGTCCCAGTCTGCAAGCCTGTGAATATTACACATTACTGGGAAGCAAGCAGAATTTTTAGGTGTGACACTAGAGAATATGTGTTTTTTTGCGGTTCTTAGGTATTTGTCTTGGGCAAGAGACTTAGATTAAATAATCTGAGCATACCTTAATTGCTGCTTGGGTCCAAGGTGACTGTAATTTTTCAGTAGTAGTATAATGTTTTATATTTAAATAAATGTTTAATTG
Organism: Triturus cristatus; assembly: GCF_964204655.1. Lineage (NCBI taxonomy): Eukaryota > Metazoa > Chordata > Amphibia > Caudata > Salamandridae > Triturus > Triturus cristatus. The sequence continues at coordinate 613,375,291 of NC_140590.1, read as the reverse complement.
TTGCCCAAAGGTTTTATACTGTAATATTTTATGATAAATTGTAATATGGTTTTATTTTTGTATGTTGTTATGTAATGTGAATAGTGTGTATTTGCTTTGTAGGCCTTGCTTTAATGGCTTTCTTAAACCAAAAATAAGCAGATTAATTGATTGGTTGAATGCGATTTGCGCTCTCTGGCCAGACCTTATGTGATCAATAGAAAAAAAGCTTTAAGAAGCACTAATTAGAGAGAAGTTTTGGCTCCACCTAAATCTTGGTTTCTTGAGTACAGCTATTGATCGGGCAGAATTTGTGTGCTTTCCCTGAACAAGGATACCTGTATTGCACTTTTTTTCTTCTGAGAAAGGTTATGCTGAACACAGCAGGTCTGAGATGGTTAAAGTTACAAGCTTTAGGCCTGATCTATTTATTAGGAAATGTTATGGGTTATTTATTGTAAAACCATATATTAAATCCATTGAACATTTAAAGGTGGATTGTCATAATTTGTGAAACCTTGTAGACCTGTATTTTGTTACAGTGAATCTCACAGACTTCCATGGTAGGAAAGGGTTATGGTATTGGGTACACCCTGTGACAAACCCTGGAAATTAAGATTTGCACTTTGAGAATCCTTATAATGGCATTTTAGGAAGGTTTATACATTGTCTTGTCAACTGTAATTTTGTACACATTTGTAATTTTGAGACTTCTGAGATGGGGGCTTTGGCTCCATCCAATTGTTGATTCCCTGAGTACAGATTTTCATTTGGGCAGAATTTGTGTGCTTCCCCTTAAAAAGAGTACTTGTATTGCACTTTTTGCTTTGTGGGAAAGCTTAACAAAGCAGCACTGAGTTTATTTTTATGGTGACAAGCCATTGATCAAAGCAATAGGCTTCAACTGTTTATTATGAATTTGATGACAAAGGGAGTAGGCCAGACTTATTTCTTGTGAAAAGCATATTTTAAAGCCAAAAGGGCTTTAATGGTGAATTGTCATTATACTGCATTAATGCCTGTGCACAGATATTTTGTTACATGGAATTTCACAGGTTACTGTAGTAAGCAGTGACTTTGGTGTTGGTTACTTGATTTGAAAGACCCTGTGCGTAAAAGATTTACACAATGATAATCCTTGCTAGGCCCTCTTGGGAGGGCTTGGCAGATGTAGTTCTCTTCTAGGCATTTGAAATAAAAAAAGAAAGAGAAAAATTTGCCCTGCATATACGTACACTGGGGATCTTTGCGTCATCAGTCTTCTGACTTTTTGAGTGTTGTTTACCTTCTGCTTCCACCCCTGACAGCATACTGCAAGGGACAATAAGTTAACACATTTCTGCCATTTGTGCTGTTGCCTTCTGAGTAATGGCATTTTGCCTGATCACATGCTCACATCTGCCTGGAGACAAGGATGCTTCAGTGCTTGGACTGGTTGCCAGTCCTTTAGTTTTCCTTTTTTTAATCTTTTATAGGTGCCATTTCCTTCTTTCCTTCTACTCCTTTTTTTGGTCTCGCCTGACCCAGCGTATGCGCTGGGCTGGCAAGACTTTTAGTAAGGGCTTCAAAAAATGCTACCATGGCCGGCCTACAGCTTGCTACATGTGCGCGGGCACGCGCTTACGAGCTGAGGCTCCATATGGCTTTCCTCGTCATGCTCATTAAGCGCATTGCTCGCCGCGCTTGATCAAGCTGGTCTGCACACTCTGGACTTGAGAACATCCAGAACCTCGGCCAGTGGGGTATACCAAAACACGCTCTCCAAAGCACGTACTAGTGAATATAAAGGAAGAACGGTACCTTTCCTAGCTAGCTGTATACTTACAGTATGCGAGGTAGATGTTAATTTGGACCGAGCGCCTGTTTACGTAATATAGCAGTTAGTTTCCAACCATAAGATTTCGTGCCATAACGCAGCGCATTCACTTCAATCTCACCGGTTGGACTAATGCACATGAAAACACTAATCTGTGAAAATAAATTCTATGTAACGGTACCAGTAATGCTACTGCCAAAACTTCCAGTTGTCTCCGTTTTTGTGCACAATTATAACATATGCAGAATGAAATTGGTGCACAAATGGCAACACTGCTCTGTTCGAAGAGCCAGCCGCTAAGCTACAAGAGGCCCTGCCTGCAAAGTTTGTCATATCACGTACCCCACCCACTTCAAGAGGCCTCGCACATCCCACCAAACTGTCTTTCCCTCCTAACATAAATCCCGTAACCCATTCCAAAAGACCAGCCGCTCACCCTTCTCCACATCTGCCTTGCACCCTCCTCCACATCTGCCTTGCACTCTTCTCCCCTTCCACCTTGCGCCCTTCTCCCCTTCCACCTTGCGCCCTTCTCCCCTTGCACCCTTCTCCCCTTCCACCTTGCACCCTTCTCTGCCTTGCACCATTCTCCCCCTCCGCCTTGCACCCTTCTCCCCCTCCGCCTTGCACCCTTCTCCCCCTCCGCCTTGCACCCTTCTCCCCCTCCGCCTTGCACCCTTCTCCCCCTCCGCCTTGCACCCTTCTCTCCCCCTCCACCTTGCACCCTTCTCTCCCCCTCCACCTTGCACCCTTCTCTCCCCCTCCACCTTGCACCCTTCTCTCCCCTCCACCTTGCACCCTTCTCTCCCCCTCCACCTTGCACCCTTCTCTCCCTCCGCCTTACACCCTTCTCCGCCTCCAACTTGCACACTTCTCCACCTTTCACCCTTCTCCTCCTCCGCCTTGCACCCTTCTCCCCTTCCACCTTGCACCCTTCTCCCCTTCCACCTTGCACCCTTCTCCCCTTCCGCCTTGCACCCTTCTCCCCTTCCGCCTTGCACCCTTCTCCCCTTCCGCCTTCTACCCTTCTCCACCTTGAATCCATCTCCCCCTCTGCCTCGCACAATTCTCTGCCTTGCACCTTTCTCCCCCTCTGCCTTGCACCCTTCTCCCCCTCCCCCTTGCACCCTTCTCCCCCTCCCCCTTGCACCCTTCTCTCCCTCCGACTTGCACACTTATCCCCTCCGCCTTTTATCCTTCTCACCTCTGCCTTGCACCCTTCTTGCCCTCCCTGTTGCACCCTTCTCCCCCTCCGCCTTGTACCCTTCTCCACCTCCGCCTTGCACCCTTCTCCCCTCCGCCTTGCACCCTTCTCCCCTCCGCCTTGCATCCAAGCATTGGCATAGTCAATAGGTCTCACTTTTGGGACCTTATACGTATTTAGTTAAGTAGCACAATATCCTTGGTGCAACAACACAAACTGTTGCATGTCTAAACACTTATAAGGTCCCAAAGGTGAGACCTATTGGCTATGCCAATGCTTTTTTTAGGGGTGTCTTGAAGCTCCCAAGTGGTCCTACTGGGCTGCTTGTTTGCTGCTCATTTCATCTGCAATTGGCTGCATCCTGTCGAGCCACTAATTTTTTTAATGGATGGCCATCTTCTAATGGTATTGCCCTTATTTCATCATTGCTTTACCGTTCCATTGCTTTACCATTCCATTCCAAGGTGGTGGCCATATCTGCATTATGTTGACCACCTTGGATCGGTAAATAATTTCCCTACCAATACTGAATATTCACAGCCTATTCCAGGGGTCTAGCTTACAGACAGAGCCAGCTCGTCTGAAATGTTTTTCAACATCCAACCCAGTTCTTTCAAGGCTCCAGATGTTAAACCATTAGAAACTGTTCATATCAGCAGGGACAGAAAATCTCATGTTCCTCCTCTCCTGTTGAAATGGCTACCAAGCATCTGTCGTTTGCGGTTTCAAACTGAGGGCTGTTTGATAGAAGGCAGAATATGGCATTTACTTCCTGGCTGGAGATCCATCACGTCGGACAGGCGGACCTTGCAGATTGTTCAAAGGGCTATGTCCTTCCTATCATCTCTCCCCCCTCCTTCCTCCCACACTAGAGCAACATTCAAAGGAGTATACAGCAATCTTGTTGCAAGAGGTCAGTCTTTACCTGTCCAGCACTTCAATAGAGCAGGTACTAGACTCTAATTGGGGAAAGGATGCTACTAACATTACTTAAGGATGGAATCCTCGTGTTTATTTTAGATTTCTGCCTGCCTAACACTTTTCTGAGGAAGAATCATTTCAAAGTTCTTACTCTGGCTCTGATCTTGTCGGCTCTAGATGCAGGATATAATGGTTAACATTCCTGGAGAAGTTATATTTCCCAACACCCATACTGCAGTTCCACAGATGTTACCTGCTCTTCAAGGTAAGTAAGGAACACTTTCAGTTTACTGTGCTTACTTGGCGGCTGAGCTGGTTCATGTTATCCTTGTAGCCTTCTGCCCTTCCACAAAATTAATCTACGCTGGGACATATTTGTTGCCTGGAGTGGAGCTTGTAATATCCACCCCTTACAAGTCAACTCTTCTGATGTTCTTTTATTTGTTCTTTCATTAGCTCAGCAAGGCTTTTCTATGGTCTTCGTGAAATGTTACTTGTTTGCCCTTATGGCCTTTCTCAATACACCTAACAACCAGTCTTTAAGTCACCAGGAGTGATGCATTTTATAAAAGGGGGAGTGATGACTTTTATAAAAGGCTTGACACATTTACTTTAAACCATTTATTGTGCCTCAATTGGGCCAGAATTTGTTACAGACATTTCTCATACCCTGCTAATCAATATGGTTCTCACCAGTGAAAATGTCTTCCTCGTTTCAATTACCTCTACATGCCACGTGAGTGAACTGCATGTGCATTTGCTGAAGCCACCATAGACTACCCTAACTAATAAATTGGTACTAAGGACCTTCCTGCTGATGATTGTGACTCCCATGTTGTCTAGCAATCACTCTACCAGCATATTTTGTCCCGCCTCACCTTTCTAAAGGGGAATAGAAACTCCATCAACTTGACTGTAAAAAGGCCCAGAGGTCTATCGCATAGATGACTATCTTTTTGCTGGATTTTCTGTGGCAAAGAGCCCTCTGCATGAAGATATGGTACGCAGTGGCCAAGAAGCACACTCGTGTAGGCCTGCAGCGTAATTCCACTAACGACAATGCCACGACAATGACTTTGGCATGAGGGGTTCCTGTTCTAGATAGCCGCCAGGCTGCAACACAGGAGTCGGTTTCTATGTTCATGAAGGACTACTACCTTTACAGGCAGGTCAGGCTGGAAGTCCACTTCACCTGCTTGCTTCTGCAGGACGTTTGGTCTGAGCCCCCCACCAGAACCCTCTAACTTTCGAAGGTACTGTTAGGGTATATATTCATAAGGTGAGGAATCTGCGGTTAGAAGTATGCATCAGAAGAACAAGTTACTCAACTTTGGTCACCCTCTTTTGGGTGAATACCCTAACTGAAGATTCCTCACTGCCGTCTCACCTCTCTTTTCCGTCTAGTGGCCCATTTACCATCTAAAAAGTCCCAATTTAGGAATTCAGAGCACTGTCTCAGACAATTTTTTTAATGCTCCATGCTTGAGGGTTGGAAGGAGAAAGACACAAGACGGTGTCATCAGCGCACCGGTGTGGCGCTCCTCTGTCACTTCTGGGGCAGTATGTATCCATTGCAGACCCCTACGGTGTTACCTACAGGCAATAGCAATGCTGGAAGTATTCTCTGGATCCAGTCTGACACTTGGGGATATTCCAAAGGTGAGGGATTTGCAGTTAGATTGAGTATCTACCAGAAAATGTGTTACCAAAGGTAAGTAGTTTGTTCATTTGCCGGTTCGGATGTTTATTGAGCCCCGCATTCTCACTAGATCTCTGCATTAGATGCATTATGCTACTGAACTGTCTTAATCTGCTTTCAATGTATTATTATATTTTGTAGATTGTTATGAAGGTTTCCAATAATGGCTATTTCCTTTCTTTTAAGCAAAAAGCAATCCGAGTCACGCAGCTCCCTCATCATTTCCAGCTAATCGAGATGAGCTCCTGAACTGTAAGTATCTTGAAACTAAGTGTTTCTGAAAAATCTTAACATTTCTGAACTGATGCCTGGTCAGTGCATGCATATATTTTAGCTTTATTTTAGTAGGTGTGCTGGTCTCCAGTTTCTGGAGTAGTTGCAGATTGTGCTCTAAACAGAAGTCAAACAACAATTACATTTTTGGTTGGATTATTTATTTATTTATAAAGTTTTAAATAGCGCAAACATGATCCCGAAGGATATCAGAGTGCTTTACAATTTGCGGGAGAGGAAGGTAATAGTTGCAGTACAGTCATCAAAAGGAATACCAACCCAAACAAATCAAATATGCATATCAAACAAAAGGTTACGAACAAAAGGGACAACAAAGGGTAATATAATAATTGGACCATAGAGAACTGGGAGGGGAGCAAGTGACTAGTAAAGCAGAATAATACCAAAGGCAGGACTTGCGGTGTATGTCCAGAGCATTAGAGCAGACGATCCGAGACGCTTTTAAGGTAGGAACTTTGTACATGAGGAATCTTTTTACTTCCAATTTGAAGGCAACCTTGGAAGAGATTCTGCGTATTTCCGGTGGGAGAGAGTTCCAGATCTTCGGCGCAGAGCCGGAGAAAGCTCATTGACACGTTCTCTTTTCGCGAAAGATCTGTGGTTTCAGGAGGAGAGAGTTAGCACTCCTAGACGATCTACCCCCTCAGGATAATTCTAGCTTTTGCGCTAGATAACTGGGGGTTTTGAAATGGAGGGCATTGTGAGACGTACAGGCAATCTTTAGCTGAATTCTTGCTTCATTATGTTGATTGTATTCATTTACATACTTTACAAATCATTACTTTAATTAGACTGCACTTCATTTTTAATAATTACATAGTAGGCAGAATGTTGCTTTGTAGCCTTCTAGATCCAAATATTTGATTGCTACATTCTGCTGCCCCCAGAAAAACACGGTTCTCTAGATGCTTGATCAGAGGTTGTGCATGTGCTGCTTAGTAGTTCAGTGGGTGAGGGGTTGCTATGGGGTTAACTACTGAACACAGAACTCTGAATACTGGAGGCTAGTACCGGGGAGACTGGCATCTCTGTTTCATACATAAATTCTCGTCATTAAAGGAACATTCCCAGCATGTAGTAACTGGAACAAGTGAATTACAGATTTCAGTGGCTATTCGCTTGTTATTTAAGACTCGTTTTCATAAGACTATGTTTTGAGATCTCTGGTACAGCAGAAAAGATCAGGCTTTCGCCAAAATCTTACACAAAGGTTAGACAGGCTCTAGCCTAATCGATTTGCCGAGTTTCCTATTTCTGATGCATGTGGATTATCAGATGTTTCAAGCCAATCTCACTTATTGCACTCAAATAATTGTCTTTTTACTTTGCATCTTACTAGGGCTTCAGGGACAAATCTAAAACAGCAAACCTCCATTTCTTATGCCAAAATGCACAAAACAAAGGATCGTGCATCATCATTAAACTCTGACATTTCTATAGTCTGTTGTGCCTCTTGCATTATTAGTGCACTCCCTTTGATATGACACAACAAAGACTGCTGATTTGTTTTCCTTGACCAATTTCCAGCTTTGCTTTCAAATTTCAAAAACCCTGTAGAAGATTTTTGTGTTACAGCAAGCCTGTGCACACGTTATAAAATACCAAATACTTTTTTCAATATAGTGTACAGTTGTATATAGAAATTAGAAAAACATATCAATTCAGTAACATCAGAATAGAGTGATTGTAATATCTTCTTTATTCCTGAACGGTTGCCCAGCCAACACGTGTTTCGTCTGGGGAAGTACCCCACGATCCGGTTATCCAGGTACCGCGGAAACACGTGGTCAGCGTACTCGCTGTCTCCGATATCCGTACTCTGCATCTGATCTACTCCTCAATCATCGCTAGCTAGATTTACAATAGCGCTGTACCTACACAGATATCGGCATTCGGTATCTGGATTTTTGTGTATATGGATTTAACTTTACTCTAAAGTTTATTAACCTAATCAGTCAGGACTTAACGTTCCATTTGAAGCTACAGCTATATTTTCCATTTGACGTCCGTCACAAAGACTATAGATCAGGAGGATCTACTTGCACCACACCAGCCGGGACGGAAGTACACCCAGCAGAGAGACATTCAGTCTAGCAAGTTTGCCAGAAGCCCTGAATAAGTTGTGGGGTACTTCCCCAGACGAAACCCATGTTGGCGTCGACAGAGGCACACAGGGCGGCTAAGCAAGAAAATACCCAAAGTAGTCTTTTCAAACGCACAATATAAAAATCATCTTTACTAAGAGATGCATTTATATATTCTGAGTTCAGGCATACTAAACTCCATCTTCCTACCTTCTCCCAATGGGAAGTTATACTGTGGGACAGATAGCCTTTCCAAAGTGAAAAACGAATTACACTGTAGTTCACTAGCAGAACATGTCATACCCATCAGTACATGTCCTACCTTTTACATACATTGCACCCTGCCCACAGGGGTGACTCACATGTAATAAAAGGGAAGGTTAGGGCCTGGCAAGTGGGTGCACTACTGCAACGTCGACCTGGCAAGTGCATCCATGTTCTGCTTGTGAACTACAGTGTGATTCGTTTTTCACTACGGAAAGGCTATCTGTCCCACAGGATAAAATGGGATTTTATTTATAACATCTTATAAGTATAACTTCCCATCACCTCCCTGGCAAAAGTAAGGCATCAACGCCTCGCCTTCCCATACAACAGTAGAAAACCGACACCTCCCTTCCCCTGCGGGGGCTAGGAACGTCAAGGGGACCAGAGGAAGTCTGATGACAACATCTGCACCTGGGACTATCCTTTCTAATACAACGCACCATTGCCCTGTTGCCGTTCCCATGCAACAACCAGCCTGAAACAGTGTTTTCTGGGAACTGTAGTCAAGTCTGGGTCGCAGTGGCAGTGCGACCATGTGACCTGGGGCGGTGTTCTCCCTCCAATGGGGGCAATACAGGACATTCAAAGGCGGGGGCGGAGAGAAACCGGTGAGCAGCGGCGTCTGAGGAAGGCTACGACTTTATATATATATCCACAAACACCCCTCCGATGAGAGAAGGTAAGAGGCCACTTCGGGGAACATGGAAACCTTTATTAAAACGAAGCAGCATGGGCCTAATGCATTTCGGATATATATATATATATATATATATATATATATATATATATATATATATATATATATATACACACAATGCCTCTTGAAGCAACACCACTGTGGACCCTCGCAGAGGCGGTGCGACCGTTAAACAAGGTGAGAGGAGCCCACATCCCACAGATGAACCAAAGTTTCCAAAAGATGCACACAATTCCTGCAGGTTAAAATGTTGATTTATTACCAGAGAGGAGTGAACAAACATGAGTTTTAGCTATCACCTTGATTATGTTTAAATGTGAAAATAAACTAATCCCCATAAATATACCATACAAGGCTCAAACATTAAAGAAGGCCAACAAAACGACTGAAACGGGACATGAAAAAACGGTTGCCATATTAGAATGGTATAATATACAGGTAAAGAGACACATAAACATTTAACATCGGCATAAAATAACCTAAACATAATATTTATAAGATAAAATGTACTACCTTATATTAATAGAAACTTCAGACTCCGATATACACACATTCATGCCCCAGTGATAAAACCATCAAAGCCAAAGAAGGTTGTTCCATCCTGAACATGTACATTTTTTGACCAAGGATAACAAATAACATGCCTTCCAACGAGAATACAATGTGCCATGAAGTTGATAATCCAAATTGGTAAAATCTCTACATACATATGAAGCCACAGCAAGCAGGTAGTCGGAGAATGGCACAGCTGAAATCAAATTAGTCATCTGGGTAATTCCCAGGAAATAATTACAGTATTACCAAGTTGGCATCTTACGTGATGTAGATAACATGCATGTATCAAAAAAACTTATGGGAAAAAATGAAAATGAAGCTGCATCCAACTTATCCTAAAATATGTTATATAAACATGCTCCTCTATTTTTTTTTTTTTTTTTTAAACAATGCTCCTCTATTTCAGAGATTGCAATAAACAAAAGGAACTATAATTGTCCAACAAATAAAATGATATCACGGGTTACCAAATAAAGGTGGAGGAAAGAGGTTCAGAGTAGAATCCCCTGGTGCGGTTTCAAGAGAAAATGGGAAACACACTAAATCCGTAAAAAACAAAAAGGTATGCAGATATAAACTAAGCACAAATTGTCAATATAAATGAAAGTAACAGCTTATTATATAAAGTCAAATGCATCAATCATAAAGATTAACACTCATTTCCTCGTACTGATTACGACCCTGAGGTACATTAGTCTCCATACTAATTATTCTCCCAACAGACGATGAGAAACACACCAATCTGTGAAAAATGGTAAAAGGTTAAAATCCAAGTACAAAAGAACTAATTGAAGTAAAATGCATGTACAGATATAAACTAAGTACAATTGGTCAAGATAAATGGCAGCATATTATATAAAGTCAAGTACATCAGTTATCAAGATGGACACTTATTTCCTTGTTCTGAGTACGGCCTTGAGGTGCCTTAGCCTCCAGATTAATAATGATGGAACAGAACTAGGCGCCTCTTGTTCTTATTTTCACCCTGCCAGTAGCAAAGCATAGCAGCATTGCCAACATGTATCGTTTCAAAATGTCATGGCACTGGGTATATAAAATTGTTGTATTAATTGCATGCATATGTTCGAGACTCTTTTCTTGGCAGAATGTATGGTGCTGTCTACCTAGTCCAGTGAAAAAGGACATGTTAGTACATAAACAGAGTAGTCAAGATTTACACACGAGATGTTTTTTAATCTCGGCCAATGGAAGAGTGTGGTAACAGGCATGTTTTCACATTCTGCCTGTTCTTACAGGCCTTACATCTGCAGCATGTAAAGAAATAGACTTTGACTTGGGTACTTGAAAGGATATCATTTTTCATACATCAGTCTCTGATGTAGGGGTCCTCCTATAAGTAATACTGCGATTGCTGCCAATCTCCCTCCCAATTGTATTGTCTGAACAGACCATATTTATTTTAACATTTTATAATTTTCACGGTAAAAAATAACTGTTGCATGGATAAATTACTGAGAATAAACGGGGCACCACGAATAATCAGTAAACACATATAAGATGCAATAAATAGGATACAAATCCCACACAAGCAAATACATCCAATAAATAGCTATAAAAGCAATAAATAGATTTTAAAAAGGACCAGCATGCCAAATTATTAAATAAATAAGCTAAAAGTGACAGCTGATATTCGTACAATATTAAGATTAAAGATGTAGTAAGCAAATGCATCCTATAACAAATCTATAAAAAATGTGTAGCTCTCAAAAAGATGTAGTGAATAGGTAAAAAGAGTCGAGCAAGTAAATACATCTTTCGAATAAGTAGACGTTTTTGGATGTTAGTGTAAACAAAACATATAGTCATGCTGCCGAATAAAGGACACCATTATGACTTCCACTGTGGCTCCATATCCCCTCCCAACTTATCTATACCACGGCACCTATTTACCTCCCCGAAGTCCTCCAGAAACCCTGGTGAACTATTTTGCATGTCTGAGTCTGTCCGGGGTCACCAAGCAATCCAAAAGGTGTTCCCATGCTCGCACCGTTTCGATCTTTACCCGCCCTCCTTTCAACTCCTGAAACAGCACAGCACTCTCTAACCCCACCAACTTAACTAGTTCATTTCTCCATTTAGCCCACAGAGGGCCACGCGCTGACTTCCAGTGCATTGCAATTAATTGCTTAGCCAGAATCAACGCTAAGTCAGAAAATGTGGTTATGATTTTCTTCATTTAGGGCTGAGGATACCGTCCAAGTAGGCCGGCAGGGGCATAGAAGGGATCGCCCGTAAAGTAATTTTATTTACACAGTCCACCACTGCCTCCCAGAACTCCGCTAAGAACGGGCAGGACCATAGCATGTGGTATAATTCAGCCCCCAACTCCCCACATCGTGGACATTTCCCTGCAGCAGTTGCATAGAAGCGATTGATCTTGCCAGTCGTTAGATACGCTCTACGCAGAATAAAAAAATAATTAATTTGAACCTAGCATTTTGCGAAACGGAGAGTATATGCACCAAAATCCTCTCCCAGTCCATATCCGCAATCTTGAGTTCAAGGTCTGCTGGGAAACAGCCATTACTACGGGGTTTTTACCACGCCTAGCCATTACATCGCATGCGTTACAACGCATGCGATGTAACAACGCGTAGCGTTTACTACGCATACCATTACATCGCATGCGCTTTTATAACGCATGCGATGTAATGGCTGTTCACGTCGTTGTGAGGAAACTGAGGCTGTTTCCTCACAAGGACGTGCACCGTCCCTCAGACGACGCTGGAGGCAGGAACCAGGAGCAGAGACGGCCACGCAGGAGAGGAACCACGAGAAAAGAAAGGTAAAGGGGATTGCACTGGGGGTGGAGGTACTTTCGTAGGGTTTAGGGTAATGTTAAAGTAGTGTTGTAATTAAGCCTGGGCAAAGCACTACACTACGCTCGCGTAGTTTGCGAAGTTCGCGCTACTTCGCACTACGTGAACTGCACGTAGCACAGTGCGAACATGCGTAGTGTTGCGTAGTGCTGCGGTCATTTTTTGCTTGCTCGCGGTCCTCAACGTCAAGTTGGCGACCGCGAGCAAGCAAAATGACATCCCGGCGAGACTTTTTCCTTGTTCGCGATCAGCAACATCAAGTTGGCGATCGCGAGCATGGAAAATAAACCTCCCGGCGAGATTCCCAACGCGAGGAGGTCAGGTTTCTCATTGCGAGTGGTCGCGTATGCTCGCGACCGCTCGCGATGAGAAACTACCAGTTCGCGTTGAGAAAGCTGAAGCTCGAGTAAACATTTACTCGAGCAGCAGAAAACTACAGCTCCCACTGTGCAAGATGCCATTTTCAATGATTGCACAGTGCCGGTTGCTTGTCCGCACTGTGCAATCATTGAAAACGACATCTGGCACAGTGCGAACAAGGTACTACTCAGTTCGCGAAGTGCTACGCGTAGCTCGCGTAGTGCGAACTTCACTTTGCGTAGCTTCGCGAAGTGCTACTTCGCGAACTACGCCCAGGCCTAGTTGTAATGTTTGTGTTGTGTGTGGTTGTGTTTTACGTTTTAGGTTAATTTTAAGGTGTTTGTGTAGTGTAGTGTTTTAGGGTAGTGTCAGTGTTTTAGGGTTTAGTGTAGTAGTAGTGTAGTAGTAGTGTTTGTGTAGTGTAGTGTTTTAGGGTAGTGTCGTAGTGTTTGTGTAGTGTTTTAGGGTTTAGGGTAGTGATGTAGTGTTTCTGTAGTGTAGTGTTTTAGGGTTTAGGGTAGTGTTGTAGTGTTTGTGTAGTGGTTTAGGGTAGTGTCGTAGTGTTTGTGTAGTGCAGTGTTTTAGGGTAGTGATGTAGTGTTTCTGTAGTGTAGTGTTTTAGGGTAGTGTTGTAGTGTTTGTTTAGTGTAGTGTTTTAGGGTTTAGGGTAGTGTTGTAGTGTTTGTGTAGTGGTTTAGGGTTTAGAGTAGTGTTGTAATGTTTGTGTAGTGTAGTATTTTAGGATTTAGGGTAGTGTTGTAGTGTTTTAGGGTTTAGGGTAGTGTAGTGTTTTAGTGTTTAGGGTAGTAGTGCTTTAGGGTTTAGGGCAGTGTAGTGTTTTAGGGTTTAGGGCAGTGTAGTGTTTTAGGGTTTAGGGTAGTGTTTGTGTAGTGTTTTAGGGTTTAGGGTAGTGTTGTAGTGTTTGTGTAGTGTAGTGCATTAGGGTTTAGGGTAGAGTTGTACTGTTTGTGTAGTGTAGTAGTGCTTTAGGGTAGTGATGTAGTGTTTTAGGGTTTAGGATAGTGTAGTGCTTTAGGGTTTAGTGTAGTGTTTTAGGGTTTAGGATAGTGTTGTAGTGTAGTGCTTTAGGGTTTAGGGTAATGTAGTGTTTGTGTAGTGTTTTAGGGTTAAGGGCAGTGTAGTATTTTAGGGTTTAGGGTAGTGTTGTAGTGTTGGTGTAGTGTTTTAGGGTTTAGGGTAGTGTTGTAGTAGTGTTTTAGGGTAGTGTAGTGGTTTAGGGTTTAGGGTAATGTAGTGTTTGTGTAGTGGTTTAGGGTAGTGTTGTAGTGTTTGTGTAGTGGTTTAGGGTTTAGGGTAGTGTTGTAGTGTAGTGTTTTAGGGTTAAGGGTAATGTAGTGTTTGTGTAGTGTTTTAGGGTTTAGGGTAGTGTTGTAGTAGTGTTTTAGGGTTTAGGGTAGTGTTGTAGTGTAGTGTTTTAGGGTTAAGGGTAATGTAGTGTTTGTGTAGTGTTTTAGGGTTTAGGGTAGTGTTGTAGTGTTTGTGTAGTGTAGTGCATTAGGGTTTAGGGTAGTGTTGTAGTGTTTGTGTAGTGTTTTAGGGTAGTGTTTGTGTAGTGTTTTAGGGAAGTGTTGTAGTGTTTGTGTAGTGTTTTTGGGTAGTGTTGGGGTGGTCATGCAGGGTAGTGTAGTGTTATTGTAGGGAGAGGAGTGGGGGTCGGGGAAGGGTTGTGCAGGGGTAGGGTAGTCCCTTACCTTGCAATCTTTAACCACGAATATAGCTTTACCACTCATGCCTTTGCGTTGTAATGGCATGCATGGTAAAGGCATAGTAGTGGTTAAAGTTTGCAATGTAATGGCATGTCGTTGTCATTGACATCGCGTAGCAATACCTGCGTTGTAATGGCACGCATGGTATTGGTATGCAATGTGATGACATACATCCAGGTCTGCTTCCCATTTTGCTTTCAACTCAGCAAGCGAAGTTAGAATACTAGAGCGTATCGTGTGATATAGACACAAAACTGCTTTTACACGGTCCATCGCAGTGCAGAGCAGTTGGCACACAAGATGAGTTACTGGATCAGTTTCACTATTCCCCCAATGCCTCTATATCATGGTGATCGCTGCCCCGTGCAACAAGAATTGACCACCAGAAACTCCACACACTTCTGCTAATTTGTCAAACTGGAACAGTACGCCATCCCGTATAAATCACCTACACTATTATCCCCATAGGCAGCCCACCTGTCAGTACCCCCAATGCACCCACAAGAGCCACCAACGTAATCCACTTCCATGGGAGATCAGGCAAATAAGGCACTGGAACATTAGTTGCTGAAGACAGCGCTGCCAGCACTGCTAAACTACCAGTAGCTCCTGAGAGGCTGCAGGCAACCGTCTCTTGGGGGTGAATCCATCATCATTCTTTAGCTCACTTTGCCACCTCAGTTCAAACCCAGCTATATGCAAATCAGTCTTGACTCTGTGCCTCATGGGAACAGCCCAGCCCGAACTGCCAAGCCAGGTCTTCCCTGAACTGGAAACAAGCATCCTGGGACCGTTTTCTGGGTAACACCCTTCATCAGCCAGGCTAGCTTGAATCCAGTGGCAAAGTGAGCAAGGGAACAACGTCTGGGCATACCCTGCCAACTTATGGTGAACAAAGCAAACACAAGGAGATGATGTACGGAGCGCTGAAACTTTTCAGACACTCCCCTCCAGTCACAGATATAGGTTGAATCCATTATCATTCTTTAGCTCACTTTGCCACCTCAGTTCAGGCCCAGCTATATTCAAATCAGTCTTGACTGTGCCTCATGGGAACAGTCCAGCCCAAATTGCCAAGCCAGGTCTTCCCTGAACCCGAATTAAGCATCCTGGGACCAGTTTCTGGGTAACACCCTTCATCAGCCAGGCTAGCTTGAATCCAGTGGCAAAGTGAGCAAGGGACCCACGTCTGGGCATACCCTGCCAACTTATGGTGAACAAAGCAAACACAAGGGGATGATGTACAGAGTGCTGAAACTTTTCAGACACTCACCTCGTCACAGATCTAGGTTGAATCCATCATCATTTTTTAGCTCACTTTGCCACCTCAGTTCAGACCCATCTATATGCAAATCAGTCTTGACCTGTGCCTCATGGGAACAGTCCTGCCTGAACTGCCAAGCCCTGAACCGGAAACAAGCACCCTGGGACCGGTTTCTAGGTAACACCCTTCATCAGCCAGGCTAGCTTGAATCCAGTGGCAAAGTGAGCAAAGGACCCACGTCTGGGCATATACTGCCAGCTTAGGGTGGACAAAGCAAACACAAGGGCATGATGGACGGAGCGCTGAAAGTTTGCAGACACTCGCCCCCAGTCACAGATGTGGGTTGAATCCATCATTCTTTAGCTCACTTTGCCACCTCAGTTCAGATTCAGCTATATGCAAATCAGTCTTGTCTCTGTGCCTCATGGGAACAGTCCAGCCCAGACTGCCAAGCCAGGCAGAGGGTTAAGACTGATTTGCATATAGCTGTGTCTGAACTGCGGTGGTGAAGTCAGCTAAAGAACGATGATGAATTCAACCCAGATCTGTGACTAGGGGTTTCAGCACTCCATCCATCATCTTATTGTGTTTGCTCAGTTTTATTAGCCATACCAAAAGGGACGCCTGCTTTATCACGTTCTGCATGCATCTGACTCGGATATTCCCTGTAATCAAAACAACAGAGTTTTCAACTTGGGTTGCCAGCATCTCCCTAGCCTCTAGCAATGAATTTTTAACTGCTGGATTTCCTGGCCTATGCCGCTCAAGATCCCGGAGCTTTTTTCCTGAGATTCTACTTCACCCACCAGTGATTTATGCACTCCTGCCACTTCCGCAATACAGCGACCCCCCCCCCCCCAGATCACAGCCTTAAATGCATCCCACTCTATCAAAGGGGGCAAAGCCGTCCCCACATTGTCCTGAAAATAAGCACTAATGGCCTCACACTTATGTTACTTTTAAAGATCTGATCATCCAGTGCCTCAACTCTCAACCTCTAAACTGGTATGCGAGGCTGCTCACACTCCCAATACGGAGAGACTAATACCGGATTATGATCCAAAACCATTCTACACACATATTTAATACTGTGGACCACACTAGCACAAATGGGGAGCACAAAAATGTATCGGGCCTGACATGAAGCTCATGCAAGCCTGAATAAAATTAGAAGTTGTGAAATGCAGGATTCAGGCATCTCCAAGAATCCACAAGACCCTACCGCCGTTGTCATGTTGTGAAAATACGAGCTGTGTTGGACACCGGGAAATCCCCCAAGGGACGATGCGAACGATCCAATTCAGAACCCACAACACAGTTGAAATCCCCACCCCCACAATAGTATGGACTGGGTCAGAAATGGTGCCCCTTCTCCCCCTAGGTCCAAATTAGGCACATAGATTCTGGCAATTCCAAGATCATGGCCTTCCCACCTCTCCGACATAACCACGTACCTACCCTCAGATCAACAAGGTCAACTGTTTTGTGGGAGGGAACCGTGGTCTCATCCATAACAGAACTCCGCTGGCAAAAGCTGACTATGATGTGAAATACACCTAGCCCCGCCATCTCATGTGCAAAGCCAAACCCTCATCCCTAGTAAGATGAGTCTCATGGAGCAGGGCTATGTGAGTCCCCCGCCTCTTAAGATAGGAGTACACCTTGTACCTTTTGGACATGCTACTAAGACCCAGGACACTCCCAAGAGATGAGGTTGTACCTCACGGGGTTGCCATGCAGAACGAGCAAGGGTGGAAACCCACTGCAGCCCATCCAGCAGTGGTCCAGCCTACAACCCATATCAACCTACAGCAGCAGATAGGGGCAACATTCCCTAAAACCTTGAACAACTAGCCACTCCTGTTCCTCGGCATCAGGAGCAAATGACTCCCATCCAAACCAGTTGGATACTTTCCAACACACTTGCATGCACAAAACCACAAAGGAAGGAGGGGGTGGAAAGGCTCCAACCCAGGTGAACACTTAACCCCGAAACACACCATCAGCCAGAAACAGACAGGATACCCACCTCCAAATTGAGCCCAACACACACACTTTACAAACAAACACACCCACACTCTACCAGACTTGAACAATTTCATCTGATGTGCCTGGTGTAATCTTAGGCAATGATTCTGTTGCGTTCCGTGAAGAGACAGATCTTTGATCACAGTCCAAATCACTCAGATCCCTTTCATTTTGAACTGACGGAGCCGCAGATCCCCCACCACTCAAGTATTCCACGACGTGCCGACATTCAAAATGCATCTGCAACAGGGAAGTTGCGGCCCCATGAACATCCCAACACTCTTCTTAGGGCCCCTTCGACTACGCTGACTTCTCCTTGGCTTGGACTTCACTTTTTCAGAGATTGATGGTCCACCCTGTCCCAAACAGACTGTGGTGTTGTGAAGAACTGTACCTCCTCGCCACTAGTCACCAGCAGCCTAGCAGGGTACAACATGGCGTACTTGATCCCAAGCTGTCGAAGGCACTTTTTGGCATCAGTGAAAGAGGCCCTCTGCTTTTGCACATCTTGTGTAAAATCAGAGAAGAGCATGATTCTCTGATTCTCTGCCATAAGGATTCTGCGACCCCTGTGAGGTGCATCTTCATCTTTTGGGCCGTCAGGGGCTTAGTAGCATGTCCAAAAGGTATAAGGTGTTCTCCTATCTTAAGAGGCGGGGACACACATAGCCCTGCTCCAGGACGCTTTGAAGTCTGGCCTGCACCAGGATATGATCACTGTCCTCACGATGCAAGAGCTTCACCACTATTGGACTGGGAGTCGCACCAGGCAAAGGAGGCTGTGAAGGCACGTGATGGGCATGCACCAAACCAAAATGTCGGAAGAGGCCCTCCAGGGCCACATTTTTTTTGATCCACGACTGAAGGAAACTGGCCATATTCGTGGCGGAGCCCTCCATTAGCTCCAGAAGCCCAATGACTCCAGCGAGCTCTATTTTCAGCATCCTCAGCTCTGGTTTCCAAAAATTTCACCTTTTGCACCAAGGACATTTCAGGCGAGAGGTCATCTATTGCACGTTCATTTGAGGAGGCGCACTCAGCCACCCACCTCTGATTGTCTCATAACAGGCCTATGTCTGCTAACATGGAATCATTTTTTAGCTTCAGAGCCTCCCGAGAGGCAGCAGTAGCATGGAGAACTGAATCCAGAGTGGGCGCTGCGCTGTCCCCACAAGCCGTTATTTTGTCGTGCCCTCAGGAACCCACCTTCAGAGATGGGCCAGGCTCAAATGTCTCCCCCTTCTTGCTGACTTTTCACATGCTGACTCCCTGTCACTCAAATAAAAGCACTCAGCAAGGGTTCACACACCACAGTAGCCGTTGCGGCAGCTCAAGTATAAGGCACCACGTAGCAGCACAAGCAGATCTGAATATAGGTTGAAGACAAAGCACGAGCTGAAGACTGTAAAGGGGCCCGCAGTAATCCTAAGAGCCCACCACCCGAGCATTCGCCAAAAAGCTGGCAGCCAGTGATGGGGCTCGCAGCGAATACAGGCAACTCACTCGCCAGCCAACCACCATCCCGTGACCAGGGGGGCTTATTTACCCTAATCAAAAATACTCAAGGTAACCTCACAGGAACAGACAAGGAACAGACAAATATAGTCTGGCGCCAGTCCCCTGCTCAAGCAGCCAACCCACTCGCCCCCAGCCCCACCCCTTCTGTAGGTGCTCTTTCAACAGGACAGACAGCCAGCAACTGTTCGCCATCAGCCATCTTGTTGAGACCTTCTTCAAAACGCTCATTGGCAAGGTCACGTGTGGACTGACACCTAGCTGACGTAGTGTGTTTTGTTGTTATTAGTGGTCTTCTTCCTATACAAATTATGTATTCTCACTGTGAAATCTGACGGATACAGCATTCTGATACTCGAGTCGATTTGATGGTAAAGAAATTCTATGACAAGTAAAATTCTCTTCACCGTGTTCTGGTGGTTTTCAAAGTGTTCTGAAGTTCTACTCGTGCTGTTTGATAATTATGCATCAGATGAATATCTAACAAAAGAAAGCGACATCAGTAGCTCAATGTCTGTTTTTTTTACAGTATGCTTTCAACGTTTTAACTATGTGACACATTTAAGATATTCCCATTTTATTTCTGTCTCCTTAGTTGCAGAGAAACTCTCGCTGGATTTTAACACCGCACACAAAAGGATAGTTCTGACTGAAAGAAATACAAAAATGTCTGTCACAGATACTCCCCTGCACTACAGTGACAACCCTCAGCGTTTCACTCATTGTTCCCAAGTTTTGGGCTTTCAAGGTTTCTCTAGAGGCATCCACTATTGGGAAGTCGAAATAAAGAGCAGTAATTTCTGTGGGATTGGTGTCTCCTACAAAAGCATCGACCGGAGAGGGACCGAAAGCCGCCTTGGGAGAAATAAAGTGTCTTGGTGCATTGAGTGGTTTAATGCCAAACTTTCAGCATGGCACAATGATATGGAAGAAATTCTTCACAATCCCAGCCCCGACAAAGTCGGTGTACTTCTTAACTGTGACATCGGTCAAGTGTCTTTTTTCTCGCATGACAGCAAAACAGTCCTTTTGCATAAGTTCCATGCCCAGTTCACTGAAGCGGTCTTTCCTGCTTTCTGGGTGTTTTCCAGTAACACCACTTTAGCATTGTGCCCACTGAAATAAATATGGACATATCATTAACAAGCAGGAAAGATTTATCAAAATTAGCCATCGGTATCGGTTAAATTTATCTGGAGTGTACATGGTGAGCAACCCTGCCTCTGTGCTATTGACAGCAGACCTGCATCGATTTCTGAAAATGCCGTGTCTTAATTCAAATGAGCCCTCAGCTTGTGAGTCATATGAAACATGTGAAGCTGCATTTCAAGTACTTATTGTGTGTTTATCACTGGTGTTTTACCCGTTTTTAACACTGTTCGATATCTGGATGAAACTTGGCCTGGTGAAATGTTGGTTTCCCTGTGATGTAGATTTAGTCTCAAAGCTCTTTGAAAAGTGAAAAAAATACCTTTGCGTCCCGCCTCGATCAGGGAATGCAAATATCACCCGTGTAAAAGGCTTTATGAAAAAATGTAAATGTGCTTTTATATTCATCCTAAATGTGTACAGAGGCAGAATATTCAGCTGTTACCAAACCATTGTGACACAGGGACATTCCATGGACACATTGATATGGTGTGCACTTCCTCCTGTACCAGTCTCAGAGGTTACTCAGCATGCCAAGTACTCCCTAGAGAGATCAGTGTGCGCTCTCCAGGGCATGGGAAGCGGATGGTTCTAGTCACTTTATCATGTTCTTGGAGTCACTAAAATGCGAACCATTTGGTTGGGTAACAAAAGCGCGGGTTGTTTATAGCACTTAGAGGCCATATATATTTGCTAAATGTGCAGGTTTTGGTGAGTGAACATGTATAAGCCATATTAGTAAATGGGGAGGGGAGTGTAGTTTACCAATGTGACAATCGCAGTGTTTCAACTTCCTGCCTTCCAAAATTGAACAGTGGTATCAAAGTGGCAGCTGCATAATCCTGTATATCACTAATAATCCTTTTTGGCAGGTTAGCATTCCCATTCCACCTGACTGGTAGCTGGGTAGGCTCATTGGTGAACTTGTCTGTTTAGCATCCTTAGACTCGGGTCCTCCAGTTGGCTGTAGGCTGCCTGATACGGCTCAAGAGAACTCAGCAAAACTTTTCTACTGACCCTGTAACACCGTAGCACTGCAGCCCTGTCCGGCACTCGAATATCTGGCCATTGCCAATCTTTTCTCTCACTTTAGGCTTAACTAAAATGGAGGATCAAAAGAACTCACCATTGGCTGGTGAGAGGAGAGCCAGTTTCTTTGCTGGCTGTCAATTCTATG
The DNA here is from genome assembly GCF_964204655.1 of Triturus cristatus. Classification (NCBI taxonomy): domain Eukaryota; kingdom Metazoa; phylum Chordata; class Amphibia; order Caudata; family Salamandridae; genus Triturus; species Triturus cristatus. The sequence continues at coordinate 613,353,715 of NC_140590.1, read as the reverse complement.
TAAGATTATCAGCATGAAAAAATTAAAATAATGTATTGTTAATTGCAGAAGTCTTAATGATGATGGTCGTGGTGTTCTTTTCATGTTACGGTACACGTTCTCCATTGCAATACCAGCCTTGGGGTGATTCCAATCATCATTTATTCCATACAGATTTCTACCTTGGAGGATGTTAGTTCCATTCGCTGCTGATTGCAGGCTACTGCCTGAGGCTGAGGGGACGCAAGTAATCTTTGTCTTTTGCAGAATTGCTGGTATTGTGGTAGTTAAAACTCTGTTTCAAATTAAAATGATGGTAGTAAACAGAAGTATTTGTTAACTGTGGATGTTTCCTTATGCGTGATCGGCATCTATTTATAAAATATTCACGTTCGAGGCATATGAGCTGCAGATCACACACTGAGGATAAGATCGCCATCTGGTGTTGGGCTCGGATGATTGCAGGTTGTTGTTGTCTTCGGAGAAGCCTTTGGTCACGAGGTTGGTGACTCCTCCCCTGGACAACAGTGCGCATGGGCATCCACTCCATCGGCAGATTGTTTTTTTCCGCCATTGGGTTCGGATGAACTTTTTTCCGCTCCAGCAGAAAACTTCCAGCAATCGATTTAACTCTTTGATTTGTATTCCATCGACGTCGACATCAACTCGGACCGGTTCCGGAAGCGGCTGATGGACAGGACACCCTTCAAAAAATGCCCCCAGTGTGGAGCGAAGTTCCCCCACAGTGACCACCACGAGGTTTGCAACCTCTGCCTGTCGCCGGAACACAACGAGTCCACCTGTCCAGCTTGTTCCGCTTTCCGTTCGAAGAAGACCCTCCGGGACCGAAGAGCTCGACGCCATATTATGGCCAAACCAGCTCCAGAACCGGATGACATCTTTGCTCAAGATGTTCCCGAAGACGACACCGAAGATCTCGAGATCGTGTCCGAAGCCGACGATTCCGATGACCTCATCACTCCAGGGCAGCGTGTGAGTACCACCCCCCCTGCCCCTGCCCCATCCAAAAAAGCAGTGGTCAAGACTCCGCCAGTTGGGCCCAGTCGCGACCGGAAATCCTCTTCAGAAGCCCCGCCCTCGGGCCCGGCTCCGAAGACATCTAAGCCTGTGGGTGGCTCGGGCTCGAGCAAACCTCACCTAATTGTGCCTTTAACACCCTCGGCACCCAAACACTCATTGTTGGCACCGAAACAGGCTCCAAGACCGAAATCTCCTTCGGCACAGAAACGTTCCTCGGCACCGAAGTCTCCACCGGCACCGAAACGTTCTTCAACATCGATGCCTAAAAGTCCATCGGCACCGAAAACTCATTCGGCACCGAAACATCAATCGGCACCGAAACCTCAGTCGGCACCGAAAAATCAGTCGGCACCGAAAAATCAGTCGGCACCGAAAAATCAGTCGGCACCGAAAAATCCATCGGACCCGAAAAAATCATCGGAGCCGAAAACTGCGTCCCCGCCGAAACAAGCTCATAAAGACCCGAAGCGGACGTCACAGACACCACCTTCGGAGCCAGATGATCTTTTTCGACCAGATCCTACTCAGAAGCGGATCTACATCAATCCTAAAACGGGACATGTGACTGCCATCCCATATAAAAAGCGGAAGCTGGACACTACACCTCCCCCAGCTCCCATACGGAAAAAGGACTGTGCTACTTCACCACTTCGTCCTTCCTCTCCTGTTTTACCTCCTAACCCGTCCCCCCCTCCTCCTCCTGCTTCTCCTTTACCTTTACCTTTACCATCTCCCTATCATTCACCTCCTCCACAGGATGATAATGATGACTTAGGGGGAGGGGCGGACCCTGATTTATTTGATGATCCTGCTGACCCAAACGACCCTTTTACGTTCCCAGACCCAGCACCCATGGATGACTGGTCTTATCCTATACCTGACATGCCTGACCCCACTACCTACCCTTCCAAGCCCTCCCCTCCTGATGACCACCTAGGGTACGGCCAACTTATAAATAGGGCAGCAACATTCCACGGCGTTACAATGCACACAGACGCCATTGAAGAGGACTTCCTCCTTGATACCTTTGAGCAGTCACAAAAGACTGTCCACATACTGCCCATGATCAAAGGGGTTATAAAGCATGCTACTGAAGTCTTTAAGGACCCTGTTCGAGCTAGGGTGCTCAACCCACGCATCGAAAAAAAGTACCGACCAGCCCCGCAAGACCCTGCATACATTAAGGCCCAGCTCCCTTTAGACTCCCTAGTCGTATCAAATGCCAGGAAGCGCGCTAACTCTCAGACAACTGGAGAAACGCCTCCCCCAGACAAGGAGTCTAAGCTTTTAGAAGCCTCGGGCAAACGGGTCGCCGCGCAGGCGGCTAACCATTGGCGTATTGCCAATACCCAGGCCCTGTTAGCCAGGTATGATAGAGCGCATTATGACCAACTTGAGGACCTTATGCAGCATCTGCCTGAACCTTTTAAGTCCCAGGCCTCTGACCTCATCCAAGAAGGCAAATTAATATCTAATGCCTCCATTAAATGCGCCTTAGATGCAGCAGACACTGCTTCTAGAGCGGTCAATACTGGCGTCTTACTCAGACGACATGCCTGGCTCCGTATTTCCGGTTTTAAACCGGAGGTTCAAACCGCAATTCTTGCTCAACCTTTCAACCAAGAGCAGCTATTTGGCCCTGCAGTGGATACTGCATTAGAAAAAATGAAAAAGGATAATGAAACTGCCAAGTCTATGGGAGCACTGCAGTCTCAACAGAACCGGGGTTCCTTTCGTCGCTCCTTTTATAGAGGAGGCTCCAAAAACACATCAACTGAGACCACGTCCACCTTAAAAAATTCTGGACAAACATCCCCTAACAGAGGTTACTTCCGGGGAGGTTATAGGGGAAACAATAACAAAGGTCGAGGACGCGGCAATAACAACAACACCCGCACCTCACCAGCCACCAAACAGTGACTTGCCACCACTCCCCCCAGACCATTCCACTCCGGTCGGGGGACGACTCCAACAATTCCTGCCTGTCTGGACTTCCATCACCACAGACAGGTGGGTAAGACAAATTATCCAGTCTGGCTACTGCCTCGAACTCATACAATCCCCCCCAAACATACCGCCCAAACAACGTCCAATGTCCTCGCATCATCTCTCTCTCCTCAAACAAGAAGTTCAATCCCTGTTACAAAAACATGCGATAGAACCAGTTCCCCTTCAACATCAGGGAAAAGGGGTATATTCTCTATACTTCCTCATTCCCAAAAAGGACAAAACACTAAGGCCCATACTGGATCTCAGACTACTAAACCAGTATATACATTCGGATCATTTTCACATGACCACTCTCCAACAAGTCCTCCCACTTTTACAACAGGGAGACTTCCTCGCCACATTGGACCTCAAGGACGCATACTTTCACATCCCTATGCATCCCGCTCACAGAAAATATCTACGATTTGTGGTAGATGGGCAACACTATCAATTTACAGTTCTCCCATTCGGAGTAACAACAGCACCCAGAGTGTTCACCAAGTGCCTAGCAGTCGTGGCAGCGCATCTCAGAAGACAACAGATCCATGTCTTCCCCTATCTGGACGATTGGCTCATAAAAGCCAATACATACCAAAAATGCGTTCTCCACACTCATCGCACGATTCAAACTCTCCACGATTTGGGATTCACTATCAACTACCCCAAATCCCACCTACAACCTTCCCACTTACATCAGTATCTAGGAGCAACCATAGATACATCCAAAGCCATTGCCTATCCCAGCACAGCCAGGATAGCCAGTATACAAAATCTCATCTCTCAATTTCAAACTCATCCATCTCTTCCAGCAAGAGTGTTCATGCAGCTCCTAGGCATGATGGCGTCCTGCATCTCCATAGTCCCACACGCACGACTTCAAATGCGTCCCTTACAAGAATGCTTAGCACAACAGTGGAACCAAGCTCACGGACAACTTACCGATCTGGTGTTGGTGGACAGTCGCTCACTTCGATCACTGAAATGGTGGAACACCATCAACCTGTCCAAAGGGAGACCGTTCTTAGAGCCTCTTCCACAAGTTGTGCTAACTACAGACGCATCTCTCACGGGGTGGGGAGCCCACCTCCTTCACCATACCACTCAGGGCAGATGGACCAGTCAACAGAAACTGCTCCACATCAACCACCTGGAACTCTTAGCAGTGTTCCTAGCACTAAAATCCTTTCAAATTCACCTAAAGAACAAAACTGTCCTCATACGCACAGACAACATGACGACAATGTATTATATACAGAAACAGGGAGGGACACACTCTCTCCAACTGTCCCAACTGGCACAGCAAATCTGGAGATGGGCAATTCCCCAAAACATCTACCTGTTAGCAGAACATCTCCCAGGGATCCACAACCAAGTGGCCGACCTCCTAAGTCGCCACACACAACAGATCCACGAATGGGAACTACACCCCAAGGTTCTACTCCCCTTCTTCCAGAAGTGGGGACAACCAGACATAGACCTGTTCGCCACTCCCGAAAACACAAAATGCCCAACCTTCGCCGCCAGGTTTCCACACCCACAGTCGAAGGGCAATGCCCTATGGATGAACTGGTCAGGCAGATTTGCGTACGCCTTTCCGCCTCTCCCACTAGTTCCATTTGTGGTACGCAAACTGAAACAACAGTCACTAACACTAATACTAGTGGCTCCCACTTGGGCACGTCAACCGTGGTTCACCACACTTCTGGAACTATCTTTAGTTCCACATCAAAAGCTACGCCTCTCCCCGGATCTGTTAACCCAGAACCATGGAGAAATCAGACACCCAGATCCTCAAACACTGAACCTAGCGATCTGGCTCCTGAGGTCTTAGAGTTCGGTTACCTCAATCTCCCTCCAGACTGTATGAATATCATAAAAGAAGCCAGACGCCCTACTACTAGAGCGTGTTATGCCGCTAAATGGAAACGATTTGCCATCTACTGCGCTAATAATGACATACATCCATTGGATGCTTCCATCCAAAACATCATTTGCTATCTACTACACTTGCAAAGATGCAATCTAGCGTATTCCTCTATACGATTACACCTAGCAGCCTTGGCAGCCTACTTGCAAAATAGGCAACACCTGTCCCTTTTTAAGGTACCAGCCATCAAAGCGTTTATGGAAGGTCTCAAAAGGATTCTTCCCCCAAGATTGCCACCTGCCCCAGTGTGGAATCTCAATGTGGTCCTAACAAGACTCATGGGCCCCCCATTTGAACCTATGCACAAATGTGAATTGCAATTCCTAACATGGAAGGTAGCCTTCCTTATCGCAATCACTTCCCTGCGCAGAGTAAGTGAAATACAAGCCCTTACACTTGAAGAACCTTTCTTACAACTACACCGTAACAAAGTGGTTCTTAGGACAAACCCTAAATTTCTTCCAAAAGTGATTTCCCCTTTCCACCTTAACCAATCAGTAGAATTACCGGTCTTTTTCCCAAATCCAGACTCGGTAGCTGAAAGGGCCCTACATACCTTAGATGTTAAAAGAGCATTGCTTTATTACATCGACAGAACAAAACCTTTTCGAAAGACAAAACAACTCTTTGTTGCTTTCGCGCCACCACACAAAGGCAACCCAATCTCCAAATCAGGGATAGCCAGGTGGATAGTTAAATGCATCCAAATATGCTACCTCAAGGCTAAACGTACACTCACAGTTCCCCCTAGAGCGCACTCCACGCGTAAAATAGGGGCTTCTATGGCCTTCTTAGGCAATATTCCCTTAGAAGACATTTGCAAGGCAGCCACATGGTCTACCACGCATACCTTCACTAAACACTATTGTGTTGACGTGCAGGCCAAACAACAGGCCTCCGTGGGCCAGGCTGTCCTAAAAACTTTATTTCAAACTGCTGCAACGGATACAGGCGACCACCGCTAAGGGGAGCACTGCTGTATAATCTATCCTCAGTGTGTGATCTGCAGCTCATATGCCTCGAACGGAATATGCTACTTACCAGTATGCATCTGTTCTTGGCATGTAGAGCTGCAGAGTCACACACGCCCGCCCGCCTCCCCGGGACCTGTATCTGTTCCAGCATCCGTCTTACTTAGACATTACACATGGACATCCTTTCTTTCTTTTCTATATACTCCATCTTTTCCCAACATGGCGAAAAACAATCTGCCGATGGAGTGGATGCCCATGCGCACTGTTGTCCAGGGGAGGAGTCACCAACCTCGTGACCAAAGGCTTCTCCGAAGACAACAACAACCTGCAATCATCCGAGCCCAACACCAGATGGCGATCTTATCCTCAGTGTGTGACTCTGCAGCTCTACATGCCAAGAACAGATGCATACTGGTAAGTAGCATATTCCTTTCTTCACAGCTTCTTTCCAGGAACATTGGTTCTAAAGTACAACCACTTCTTGCTAATTGATGATTTTAATTTTCACTTTGAGGACAAGGTGGCCTCCGTAGGCAGAGCACTGGATAGAAGGTCCAACACATAAGGCAGGATACACTTTTGACCTATTATTTTTCAACATTTGAACAATTAAGAATCATAGCATTGACCATATCCTCTGGTATGACCACTTTTTGATTAATTTCCCATCATGCTATCTATTGGTATATCAGTGAATTCCCAGAGAGCTTTGAGGAAAGTCAATCGTAAATCCTTTGCTAATAATTTAACCCTCCTGGAACCAGAGATGATGCTCCCCTAAAACGTTTTCAGAGGACTTTACTTCAGCCATAACTAAGGCAATAAATGCATGCGCTCCCTGGAAGACATGCGACTCCCCTAGAACATCCCCATTAGAAAAATAGTGTTGCAACGAACTTAGATTAGGTAAGAGGAATTGCAAAGCCCTTGAGTGATGCCGGCGACCATCAAACATGCAGAAAAACAGTACTTTATAAAAAAGATTAGAGGTGATTAGTGGCTCGTCGAGGGAGATATTCAAAATGGTGAAGGAACTGACTCATCCTGAATGTCTAAATCGGGCAACCGAAGCTTTGGCTCAGTGTTGTGAAGAGCTAGATACATTTTTCAGTGAGAAAATAGAGATCTATGCAACTTTTGATGACCACACTCATCTAGAGGAGAACTCTTTTAAGAATTTTGACCCTCATAGAAGAGCTTTAATCCATCGAGGCAGCTTCGAGCTTTTCAAACCAGAAGTGGTAGAAAAGGCCATGTTAGAGGTGGGATTTGGATCACCTTTGGACTCATTTCCCCTGTTTATCTTTCCCCTGCTAACCTCTACGTTAAGCCCATTTCTTACTCAGATTTTTTTACCTCTCTCTAAACCGGGCTGAATATCCTGCCATGCAGAAGCAGGCTCTGAGAAAAGTGGCATTCGATGCTTCCATCTTGTCCGACTATCACCCGATCTTTTTACTTACATATGTGTCCAAGGTGCTAGAAAGACTAGTTGATGCCCAGCTAATGCATTTTGTTTTAGAACATCATTGCAGTAATCACCACCCCCCGGCCCTCCAACCCCAGGCCGCCCAGCACTCCCTTATAACAGCTGGGTAAAATCTCCAAACCCAAATGGACGGAAACAGTGGCTACAAGCCAGCCCAAGCCCTCTAACTACCTGGACCAAAATGTCATACACTTCAACAACTTGCTGACAGATATGCGAGATTATGCTGGCCAATATTGTGGCCATATAATTCTCGAGCTCTGTGCCATCTCATAACATACTGCCCTTATCACCTACCTGCAGATGCCATAGTTGGTGGTGCTGCCTGGGGGCAGATAGCTGACACTCCCAGGTGTTCCAGTCTGCACTGTCGTGCTCCTGGGAATTCCCAGCGATTGAAGCTTGACAGAGCTGTGGGAGCGACCTACAACAGATTGCTGCATACTGACGAGGCCGAAGTGGTTTGGGCGCCTAGAGGCTCCTGACATGCAGGCCAGAGGTTCTGGTAGACGGACCTCCAATACACCACTGGGTGCCTGTATATAAACTGATGTGTCCTCCTGTGGCCACGGCCGCCTCCGGGGGCTGAACTGGGAGGGTTGGCGCTTCCTGTGCAAGGCTAGAGAGTATGGTGACCCCAGGGGAGCAGTGCATCTACACGTCAGCACCACTAACCGGCACTGGTAGCTGACAGGGACGAACTTCCACCCAAAGGGGCACCCCCAGGTGAAACCTTATATACTTGGATGTATCACTCTCTTCCTTGGGAGGGTGTGTAGCACATGCCCATCACACACATCAGAGACCCCCTTAGGTGGTGTGAGGGTATGCGCCAGTGAGCCCTCGAGGTGACATGCCTGATCAAACCCCCTTCCACCCAGCACCTCTTTGTGGTTTTTGCTAGGTAGACCTGGGGTGCTAGGCGGTGAGCCCTGACTGCAGCCATTATCTCTGATCGATGTTTATCACCCCAGGGATCCTGTGGGGACCACTTATGCTGAGGCTTTACACAACTCCTGCGGTTCCGGTGACTTTGAGCATGATGAGTTGATCCCACTTAGTAGCCTGAAGACTAGTGGCAAACTCTATGGATAATGCCTGGCTTATCCCACCTAGACCGGAGGTCTTGGACAGTGCAGTGTTGCACTTATACCCGGAGCACCGAAATTGTGCATGCCGCCATTGGGCTGCCTGTGGAGTTGAAGAGTGGATTTGTTTTGAACGCTTGGTCTGAAACCATTTGGCTGGATTTTGACTGGGTGTATGGAATGGAATGGTACTGGCCCTGTGACGGGCTGTGCACCCAACCTGAAAAGTGGATAAACCCATGGCCAAAACCACCAGTACCCAAAAAACTATGTTTGAGGAACACCCTGACATACAGTACGCAGACGTTCCCCTTGACCCTCTCCCGAGATGACTGCAACTGACATTGTACAAGACCTTTCGGGCCATTGAGGACTCCAAAAGGAGATTGGCATGCTGTCAGGGGAGCTTTGCTTCTTGTGGGATGATCACCATAAACTAGAGGACAAGGTCAAAGGCTCTAAAGTGGTAATACAAGTCCTGCAACTGTCAGAGCGAGCTCTGACGGTACAAATAACAGGCCTATCGGACCGTGTTAGCAGACTGTAACGGCACATAACAGATGCAAAAGGGTGAAACAAAGTCCGGATAGTCGGGATCCCTGATGGTTCTGAAGGACCAGATATGGTAACCTGTCTTGAGCTCTAACTACATACTGAGGAGGCCCCCACTTGGGTCACCCAATTCTTTGCCCTGTAACGAGCACATAGGGTCCCAGCCCCTTGGCGCCCTCCCAGACCTGTTGTCGCTAAGTAGGTACTTTATAAGGACAGATATACCTTACTGCAATGACCATGGCCCAAAGGCCCATTTCAAGTTGGCAATGGTCAAGTGTCCCTGTTACCTGATTTCACTGCTACTGTACAGGCCAAACAGGCCTCCTTCTTTGAGGTGAAACAGGGATTAGAGAAGAAAGGCTCTGGTAGTCACTCCTTTTCCTGGCAAAGTTTAAGATTATGTTAGAAGGGAACTTGCACTTCTGCCTTACTAGGGATAAGGCTTAGCCATGGCTTGACTCCTATCATACTGGGGTTGGAGATCCGGTACCAAGAGCACCGAGCACAGAACGAAGACATGGACTCTAGCGCCATGCTCAGCACACATCCAATGTAGCACTCTGCAGAAACCATCCAAGAATCAGGCGGAAAGAGACAGCATGGCGGCTCTGCATGCAATGGCGGAGATTACTGTCGCCCACCCATCTGATTCTTAGGTTAGCTTGCCCTCTGGACACCTTTCTTGGGACTCAGACTATGATGGCCAAGAACGTGACGGTGGCTACCCATTGAGGGTGACTCCTCTGTCTGCGGACGATTTCCTTTAACGTTACTCTCCAGTATGTCTCAAGCCTGCTGATGTGTTTACTTTGGTGGATGGTGCTGGGGGCCCTTATTGGGCGCCAATAAGCCGTTTCTTGGACATTTGTTGTGGCCTCTAACGGGGACAATGAATGTTCACATTGGGGTCAGCAACGACTGGAGTCTTTTTGAGTTTGAATCATTCTTAGAAGTCCACCCCACGCCGCCATTACACAGGGCCCGTTAATGACGGAGCTGCATGCTACTTGCAATTTCGTTTATCTAAGTTTGGTGGCCAGCCGTTGCTGTACTGCTCTGGAGCTGGGGACTTAGGTCAGCTGGTGGAGTGTCATGCTGTCTTGGGAGGAGTATGTATGGTGAATAATGGGTGCTGCTGTGGGGTGTGGGACTGTGAGGCTGGGAGACTTATGGTCCTATTACATTAACGTCCATGCCTGCTACACAGCATAGCATCACTTTCATGTCATGGAACTTCAGGGGGATGGGGTCCACTGTGAAACGCCACAAGATCCACATGTGGTGCTCACACTGCCATGCTTCAAGAGATGCACCTATTCAGTGAGGAAGCGTATGGGTTGCGATGCCGCTGGTGTGGCCAGGTGCACGCCATGGCATACTCAGCCTTGGCATGGGGTGTGCTCATTTGGGTCCGACCTGGGGTTCCCATTGAAGCCACGGTAGTTAAGATAGATAACGGGGGCGGTACATGTTGGTGGAGGGGAGACTTGGGACACCAGGTGGTGCTGGGTAGCATATATGCACCCAATCAAGATCATGCACCCTTCTGGGAGTCGCTCTCAACCCTGCGCGTGCAGTTGTCCGTGGTTGCATTGCTGCTTGGGGGTGACATTAATAGTGTGTTGGACGTCGCCCTCAACCACTCTACCCTGACGATGCCAGGAGCTCTTGCTAATAAAATGGCCAAAGACTTGAGGGACTGGCTGGCGCAGTGGAAACCGGAGGATGTTTGGCCCACACAACACACTGCAGTTTGGGACTACTCATCCATTATATTCTATTGTATATCAAGTGCATACGCGGTTGGATCGTTGATGCACACGCTGCAATATCAATGTGGCGCCTGCACGAATCTGCTCTTTCTGATGTCCCCTTCTGCAGGAACTCTACCCGCGGGAGGCCATAATACAATATTGGGCCAGAAAATGGCCTTGTGCCGCCGGGTTTAATGGGAGGCACTCAAGTTGGTGGTTCATGGGCACTGCCTGAGCCAGACCATAGGAATTTGGCGGTAGTTTCACCGCGAACTCGTGCTGCTTGATCGTACACTGCATGCACTGGATAACAAACTGTGGGTTGAACAGACTGCCTGCCAACTGTTACTTGAAGCTAGGGAACAATATAATGTGGTCATGGAGTGTCTCCGCTGTCATAACTATTAAGAATATGCCAGCACAGCCCATGAGGAGGAGAGTAGGCCGGGGAGATTGTTGGCCTGACTAGTCCGACCAGAAGGCAGAGGCACCCCCATTACGAGGCCTCTCTCCCAAAGTGGTGACACTCTCTTTACACCTGCCGAAAACACAGCCTAGGGGTGGTAAAGCACTCACTCAAGTCCTATGTGCCCTTTTGGAGGTCTCTTAAGTTGCATGTTGTGGTACAAATAGTGCTCCCCAAGATGGTCATGCTCCCTCATTTGCTTTACCACTTCGCAAACCTTTCGGTGAATGTACCTACTGCCTGGTTTCGACAACTCGACTCCTGACTCCGAGATCTGGTGTGGGACAGTGGGCGTCACAGGATTGCCCTTGTCACCCTCCACTACCCGACTCGAGGAGGGGCTGGGAGCCTCCGATTTTGAGTTGCATTTCATGGTAGACAACTCCAGTGGATCACCAAATGGTTTGATGTGTCCGGCCAGGAGGAACTAGGCCTGGTTGGTTCTGAACCTAATCAGGGTATTCTATTGGCCAAGCTACTTCACTCAAAACTGCGGATGCCTCAATCGGAGTTCCTCCTCTCAGCAGCCCTGTATTGCTGGCAAGCCTGTATTAAATGGCGAAGACTAACCTGCTGTATGCTCCAGAACTCCGGTTGGTGGTGTTGCCGCATGGGGAACCGCTGTCCTTCACAGCTGGTCAGCTGAATGCGTGGACCAATGCAGTGGTGGTTACCACCACTTCCAAGCAGGTAGCCTCATCCCATTGGTGGACTTAACTACTACCCACGGCCTGCCTCCTCACATTGAAGTGCTCACACAAACATTTCATAAGTTATGGGGGACAAGAGCTCCAGAATCCCTGACTCATGTTGTCCTTCATTTATTATTGACGATGAGGTCGAGTGGCCACCTAATCACCTGGTTCTATAAGGCGCTTAATGTGCAAGCTCGGAAACCTCTAGGTCCCCTTCGTACACGTTGGAACACTGAGTTGGGCCCGGATCTGACTGACATTGAGTGGGGATGATTGATAGCTTACCTGTATACGGTCTCCCGTAACACACGCCTCAGATACATACAGTTCAACTACACGCATAGAACATACGTAACGTTGCATAAAATAGGGGTCATATATGGAGGAGACCCTGGGAGGTGCCCTTGTTGCCATCTCTTGTATACATATTTTAGACAATTGACCTGGGACTGCCCCCACCTGCAGCCATTCCAGCGATCGATCCCACTGAAATTAAATGCTACAGTGAACATAGTGCTCGAACATACCATCAATGGTGTGCCTGTATCTGTGTAATGTTAAACAAAATTACTAACTGATGACTTTTATGCGTTTATTTTTGGGGTATTTTTCTCCAAATGTAGAATATTACTAGATGAGGTTCTATGGATGTTTGTGGGGGCCCTTTACCTCCTCTCATCAAATTGCTGTGCTTTCAGCTTCTGCCCTGCGGGCCCCACCAGGAGGATGCAGCTGTGCATGCCACTTGAAGGTTATAGCCTTCTAGCAAGAAAAAGTACAAGGTCCGCAAACAGAGCTGCCACCTTGTTATGCTTTGGGTGCTTGTAAATGCTGAGAAATTGCTCCGGGGGATACTGTGCTCCGCATTATACTGTTCAAAAGAAAGGGAGTGGCTTTCTAAGAAGAGATCCTCGTGGGTAGATCTGTTTTTGTCATGCCAATAGTGTGAGTCCATAGATGCTAGAAGTCCAGGACATACTGGCAGACGCTGTAGTAGTATTTCAAGGGTATATGGAAGGAGACGTGAGATGGAATATCCGATTGATTCGTTGTTGAATAATTGACACCAATCTAGGAGAGTTAAGGTGGTCATTTGACAAAGAGGAGTTGGAGCACATCCTCTGTTTTATAATGAGCCCTGACCTGATCCACTTCCACAATGAAGTGGCCGGCAAGCCAGCGGTACAATCATTGGATGCTGGACAACTAGGTAATACTGCCCGAATGAGGGAGCACCCAGCCCGCCCTGGCCCACAGGCATTTGAAGCTTATTCAGTGATATTCGGTGGCTTACAGATCCCCAGATTAAGAGAGAGCGTTCTGTCAAGCTCCCGGAAAACTTTCCCAAGCAGAATGACGGCACGGTTGCAAGGTAGAATAGTAGACGCAGGAGCATTACCATCTTTGAGAGGACTATTTTGCCCATGGTAGCCAACAAGAGGCCCTTCCAGAATTGAATCTGGTACTGCAATGCTGATTGGATGCAAAGCAGGTCACCCTCTTACAAATCGATCTCAGTATGGTAGATTTGGAGCCCCAGGTACCTGAATGTATGTTCCTCTCAAGAGACCGCGCCCCCTCCAAGATCTGTGGATTGTCAAAGAGCACCTTTCCTGAACGGAACAACGCATGATTTTCCCCAATTGATCCGCACGCCGGCAGTATTGCCAAATTCCTGCAAAGTCGAGCTAGTGGTGGAAGCTCAAAATAGAGATATCTTTGAAATAAAGCAGCATATCATATGTGTATTATGAGATTGCATGCATACATAGTGGCATCTAAACGGATACGCTATGCCGTGGCCTCAGCCCGTATGCATACTGCAAGGATCTCCATTGCGATTGTGAAGAACAAGGGAGAGAGGGGGCATTAGCGCCTAGTGCTCCTGTATACAGGAAAGGGAGCCAAATTCAGCTTGCCCATGCGAATTTGTGAAGAGTGGGCAGTGTAAAACAGCTGAGTGAGGACGAGCAGTTACTTACCCATCCCTATTCGAGTGAGGACATGGAAGAGGGAGTCCCATTCTAGTGATGGAATGCCTTCTCAAGGTCCAGCGCCAGGCAGGCCGAGCAAGGTAATTGAGAGGGAGCTTTGCCCATAATTTGAAATAGGCTGCAGATATTGAGAGAAGTATTGCGTACGGGTACAAAAACATTCTGGTCTGAATGGATAAGGCCTGGGAGTTCTTATAAATATCTGTCTGTTACAATTTTACTTAAAATGTTGTAGTCAGTGCCCAGTATCGCTAGTGGTCTGTAGGAAGGTTGCGATCGGGTTTAGGGATTGAAACGAGGAGAGACTCATGGAGGGACGGATCCCGCCAAGAGGGCTTCAGTATACATTGTGGCCAACCTGGGAACCAGGTGAGTAGCAAGCAGAATAATTTCATAAACCCCATTAATGCACTTTCTTATCTGCTATTATATTGAAGTCCTTCTTGTGCCTGTTTCAGATTATTATGCTAAAGAGATTTTATCTCTTTATGATTGCAACTGACCAGTGTACAGCATCACAAGTTTGTAGAATTAAGTGTTCGTTCATGGGGCTAATTAGGACATCACAGAGGGGCATTTCTACTAAGGTCAGAGTGTGAACTTTTATGAAAACTAGCCTCATTTTAATAATGCAGTGGAATTGAAGGTTAGATACATAACCAGCTGAGCAGACTTTGAACTAAAGTAAAAAAGCATATGTCACTCTAATTGGGAGAACTGTTCGTTTTCCCTTAACGTACATAAACAGGTGTTTTTTTGCCGGAAAATGCATGCCTTAAATCGATTTCGAATTGTTTGTCACTACATTTGTCAGGAATAATATTTTAGCAAACATACAGGTTTTTAATTGCAATATCTGTTCACACAAAGCACACCACCACTTCAGCTATGTCTCGGCACTTGAATGGTAGGTGTTTTTATTACTCAACTCGTGATAATCATTTTAATAGACTGAGAATGCTGTAAGTCTGAATCCACTGTGCCTGGATTTGATGCGATTTAAACATTCTTTACATTAATGTGAAAATAAGAGTTTGAATTGCAATACTTGAGCAATTATAATGTTTTCATTTTGTACTGTGGGTGAATGAGAGCTGTAATTTCCACTGTGCATACCTTTGCTTGCTTTGCTAATTGGCCCGCCCATCTCATCTCACTAACATAGCCACGGCCACTTCAGCAGAGTAGTCAATACTTACATTGTTGCTTGAGGAACTGGGGCCTATCCACAGTCAGACAGTCAGAAACATAAATGCCCTTGAGGAAGAATAAGTATCACTTCTATAGTACAAGAAGCAGTGACGTTTGGCAACCATTCAAGCATAAAAACATGTTTACCAATACATAGCAGTTTTGTGGTTGGCCATAGCTTCAATTTAACTTAACTGTACCGCTGTGTACCTTTTCTGATTATGATTGTGCTGTTTTATCCATGGCTACCTCAAAGTGTGCACCATATTATGAAGATGGCCAGTGGCTTAAAATCTGTCTGGTTTAATTCACAACAGTTCATTGCATCTTAGGTATGACTTTGTACTGTCGTATCACTAGCTCTCTCTTCCAGATGTCCGCATTGGATGAGATGTAACAGATTGAGTCTCTGTAGTTCTGCAGGTTTTGTAAAATATTCCTGGCAGCATTTTACCCCTCAGCAGGAGGGAATTGTCTTTCCAAAATGCCAGAGCTAGATGTGTTTATTGCGAACCTGTATATTTCATTCTCTTTCAAGTTTTTAACTTGTCAGGTGACATTTTTAGGTTTGGCCTAGAGATTTCCTTACTTTTTTCACCAGCCTCATCTAATAAAAAAAAATAATGAATAAAAAATACATACATATAAACATCCATATTAGAAGATTTGTGTCAACCCTCTTAATCCTGTGCTGTGGTCAGCTGTCAATCACATTTAACCTCTGCTCACCTCAGCATGCATCATGGGGCCGTGGATCAGGCCACTCCAGCCACTGCTCTCTTGCACCATGGGTGACCGCATTTTGACTGATTGATTAACTCTGCCCTTTGACTTTTTATGTTTTATTAGTCAGCATTGTGTGTTTCAAATATATCTTTATCTTATAGTAATTCTAAGCCAATAGTTTCTTTTCTTTGCACCAATAAGATTCATATTTTCCTGTGGTGTGTATTTAAACTAAGAAATTGTTTCTATGGTTGTTCTCTGTACACTTGCCTGCTATTAAGCACCCGTAATGTTCTTATAAGTTATTGGTGATGCTCAATCATTATTTAAAATTGGCATATTTTAATGCAAGTGTATTGCCACTACAGTTAGCTGTCACTTACAAAAATTGTTGCATATGCTTACGATAAAAATGATGAAATGTAACCTTTGCATCGATTTGCCTAGGCCTGATCTATTGGCTTCACCAGTGCTTGTTCTAGCTTTGTATCGATTTTAAAGTGGTGCAGTTAGATCTTCTTCTACCTTACCACCTAGCAACAAAAGGAAAGTTCATGCAAGTTTGACAATACACAAGAACGTCTATCTCCATCCTTTACCTAAGAGTTATACCACTAAGTATCAGTCACCCTGTTCTAGTGACTGCTGGTACACTATGGCTCCAGGTGCATAGACTCCTCTATAATGATCTCTGCCAGACTGCTTTGGCATCTGAAAACTGGGATCTAATGTTTGTTTTGTGGAAAATTATGGCAAGGGTTGGAAAAAATAGTTTAGATTGATTTTCTTATTGCATTGTTTCAAAACTTCCAGTTGATAAAATTGACTGAGGTTCCCTGGACCAACATTTTCATCTTTTTTGCAGGTAAATTAAAAATTGACTTACAGTAGAAGACATAAATGATTGAGATACATATATCTTTGTGATACTATTCATTACAAATATGTTTGGAAAAGAGTTTATTTCTGTTGAACATGAGATACAATTTAAATGACTTTTTATTTGCTGATATTCCTTCAAATCTATGAATAAATATGGACATTATTGTTTTCAATAAACATCTTATTGCCTCACGAAGATGACTTTGTATTTGTTTAAAACAATCATTCTCATTACTTAATGCAGATGGGTGCGTTCCCCTGCAAGTAGTGCACTATTAATTTGTCTTACTTTTCTGGCAGGATGGGATGAATAAGGATCCCATGCAGTTTAGTGTTAAACGCAATTTTTAATTTAGGCAGATGGGTCAGGGCTGAGTTTTTAACCCCTTTCGTGCAGAGACTATGACAACCCTTTTTTCTGCATTACAGAGAATCTCATCCTCACACCAAAGGCAGGAAATCATTCTGGTGCTTGCACAAGAGGGTTGCAGTATTTCTGGCCCCTGGAAGTGGATGGAAGCGTAAAGGTTCAAAGGAATTTCCCTAGTTTCCACAGGTGTCGCATTCTGGTTAGCTGGCAAGCCATCTGGGTCCTGGACCATGACAATAAAATCACAGTTAAATCCAGATAAAAACCCACTAAGGCCGGGGCAGTGAGGGAGCGTGCCCCTTGGGCATAGTTACCACTTGACTTACCTGCTTGTGTGGCAGTGGATTTCTTTGGTATCTCTCCTCTGGTTAGGGATTGAAAGGGCTTCATGGCACAGTATCAACATCTCTGTATTCCACACACATCTGTATACAAGAGGTGCTCTTTAAAAAAATTGAATGAAAGATTCAGCTGGGTGGACCACGACTCTCGCCCAATCGGGGTCAATGCTTTCTCCAGATTCAAAGGGTCCAGACAAACACCCTTGGGTATTTACCTCCTCAAATTGGATCTCTAGGAAGGTCATTTTCCAAGAATTCAGCGTCTGTGTGCATATGCCTTAGGGGCTTAGGAGAGGCTGCTTTGAGAAGAATTCCCTCCAGACAGCCCCAAAAACAAAGAACAGTAGATGAGGTGGGAGGGTGAGGTTATTTATGGGCATCATTCATTCTCCCATCTAGCAACTGCTGTTTTTACAAATACAAATGTTTGCATATTGCTATAGTGAACCCTAATTCAGATGTGCACCCTAAAACGTATATGCTACCAGCAGCTCTTGTGCTGGTGGGATTCGGGGAAGGTACCCCCTTGATACAACTGGATGGCAAGGTCCATTGAGTATCTCCTGTCAAAGGGTAAACCAAATGGTGCCACTGGGCAGCACCATGATGTCTTTCCAGAAGGTCCCTCAGGATTGGAGGCTACAGACTGTTGCTCAAAACTTCCAAGAACGACTTTAGAAACTTCCAGTAAGAAAGAAACATTATGGGGACGGTGCAACTGCAGAGGTTCATAAAGAGTACATACCACCATTTGGGATATTGTGATGATGAGTACCGAAGCTTGTATACAGTGTTCATCAGTTGTGTAAAACAAGATTCATGAACAACCATACTGTGACAGCATAATTCTCAGGCCGCCTTGCAGTGTTCCCCGAATCTTTATTCACAACAATATATAGAATGATAACCCTACTGGATAGACCTGTATTTTTAATTTTTTTGACTTGTCCAT
This sequence comes from Triturus cristatus, assembly GCF_964204655.1. Lineage (NCBI taxonomy): Eukaryota > Metazoa > Chordata > Amphibia > Caudata > Salamandridae > Triturus > Triturus cristatus. The sequence continues at coordinate 613,335,302 of NC_140590.1, read as the reverse complement.
GAACGTATTGATTGCGCACGATTATGTCAGTGAGCACAAATCGACTGAACTTCCTATTATCGCTTGAGTTGAATCATCTTGGTGATGGTTTTTTTTTTCTACATGAGATGGACAAACCCTGTAAGAATTTCTCAGCAGGATCTTTTAGGACACTATATATGATTGAGTTGCCCATTATCTTTCTCCTACAATTCACGTATTAATTCACTTCAGTGTGATCATCGACTGAGTGATACAACTCGAACTCGACATCTGTGTTATCATGGTAAAACTGTTGTAACCTAAAACTTTTTCTTTCGTTTAAAAAATGTGTGTTCTAGAGCTTTTTGTTTCATGGTCTCCTTAAATCGCTCCCCTTTGAGCTAGAGTGATTTTGCTCAAAATACATTGTATGATGACGCTTCTGATACAAAAATGACACTTAAAGATGAATTTGACTTCAAATTAAGAATTCTTTGCATATGGAAATTAATCAACGATACAGAATACTTTGTTGTTTGTAGAATTGAGTTTATGAATCTATATTTGAGCAACTGGTAAATGCTGTATACGAACCTCAGTACTGTGAATGCAGGACCGGGCATCTAAATACCCAACAGGGTTGTGTGTGTTTGTGGACAGATGTGTGCATACCTGGACCAAGCTTTCGAAATTGGAGGGCAGAATGAAGATTCAATGCAGTTGGAGAGGTTGTCAATAACGTTAATTCTTGAATTGACGTTTTTCATTTTTGGATTCTAAGTGGCATCATAAACAACCTGAACTCATTGTGCATGATGCGTTCCTAGGCGAATAATATCCGCCCTGTAGACACCTAACCATCTAAAATGCTAAATATGTATTCAGCCTTTTATATACCTTTCTATGATATTACCGAATGTAGTCTATTTAATCTTCCCCTCACATCACAATGAGAATGAAAAGAACATTTGCGAAGAAAAATGAAGGTGGTTACAACAAATGTGCCCTCTCCCTGTCCCTCCCCATTCAACATAACATATTTCCATTTTCCCTAATCTCTTTTTACCCCTTATTATTCTCACTTTCTTTCTCCTCTTTGTCTTTACCTTCCTTCCACTGGCTCCTAATTTTACCTGAAATAATGCTTTCCTGCACAAGATATTATGTAGAAATAACGCTCTGTTCGGTGATACTGCGTGACCTTTTGTGAACACCTTTCCCCATAATAAAAATCAACTGTACTGCTGTGAGGAGAAACCTTGAAGTTATATCAACACAACAAAGTAGAGATTGTTGTTCTTTGAAGAAAAATAGTTCCTCCTCTCCTCTATATATCTTTCGACCTAGTTATATATAGTTGTCTTTCATTTCACGTCACCCACCAGGTTTTAAAACGTAATTATATTAACAGTGGGACAAAATGTACATTATAATTCCTGTAGTGTTCTGTTGTGAGTTGCGTGTATTGATTGCTAGGTGAACTAATAATTGTGTATTTGTTCTTTTAAGCATTTTGCCATTACCTAAAGCAATTGTGTGCCAAACTACATGCAGATAACGTGTGAAATGTAAAAATCTTTCGTTTATTGACGTTTGTAAAATGCACCAGCTCCTGATCTTACAGCACATATAAACTTGTCTCGGTGCTTCATTTAACGATTAATTTGCCCCCTAAAACAGCATTGTTTTCAGTTTCCAAAGGACCGTGTGGGTAATTCCTGCCTTTTAACAATTAGCTTTTATTCTTTCTTGGATTGAGTGGCTGCAACTGTTCAAATAATCGATATGTCACTTAAAAACATGTCATGATGTGGTCATTGTAGCGCCCCATTCAAAGTTCATGTCATTTAGACTTTCATTGGCAGCTATTTTGTCCCATTAAAAAGTTCAAGACAGCAATTTGTGAATCCTGCTCAGCCATGTAGAACTGTGAAAAAGGAGTCATTTTAAAAGTCAATTAATTGTGGTCTATTGGAGCGATGCTCATTCACTTTCTGCAGGCCTCGTCTCTGGCCACATCTGTCAGTGCTGCGTTTCCCAGGCTGCTATAGGATGCCAATGCATATGAAAGAATGGGCTTACTCAGGCCCTTTATTTGGCTTTGTGTGGTAGACGCGTTTGTATATCATTTTCCGCTGTAACAATTCCATTTACATAAAATATAGGCAATTATGTGCGTGAGCCATAGGCACTTGCAATAAGGGGAGGAGCTTTCATTAAAATAAGAAAGGTGAATTTAAAGAAGTCACATATTGGAGGTTAAAGTGCCAAACTTCAGAGTTCTTTATGCCAAAATGTTTTCAATTAAAGCACATTTCACAATGATTTTTTTTAGCAAGCATAATGGTTTTTTTTTTTTAGCATTGTGTGTGTGTTTTCTTTGTCAAAATCATCATTCCTATTTTTTAGTTCGAACGTTTTTTGTATGTTAAATTTTATCACATTAGCAAAAGTTACAAAACAAAGCTAATTCCGTCACACGTTCAGAATAAGAAGTGCATGACTTGAGCCAGACAGATGGTGCACAGATGTGTGCTTATTTTTTCTACACGGTATCTGTAATGTTTTAGGTTTTGTAATAGCATATTTACGTGTGCATTAACGAGGTTTTTTTTTTTAAGTTTCCCATTTAAATCTGGTTTCACAAAACATCTATTTTTTAGAAACGGCTCCCTTGTGGAGTTCTTTGTTGAATGTTCTTATTAAACTGTTAAATCGGGAATTGTTTTTGTCATTGGGTCTTGTATTCTAACATTTATATTCACATGTCTCTGAAATGAGCTCTTACTTAGCACTTTGGTTTATATATTTTGTTTCTAATAAAATGGAAAAAGGGAAATCTCATCATTAATAACTAATTTATTTCATTGTTATGTTTTATTATAACTTTGACTTAATTCACAGGAGTGAAGTTCGTTGACAAAATCATATCCTAAAATATGTCCCAAATACTGGCCAATTCAGTAATCCAAGCCGAAAGTCTCTTACTTGTTTGTTGAAGATGGAAATTCTTAAATAAGAAAAGACGAGTATCTTTGTTTTTTATCCATTTTCCTAGTTCTTAGCCTTGACTTAAGATACGAGGATGAATTTTACATTTAACATCTTGTGTCTGAACTTTTAAATTATAATGTATTATTGAAGAGTTATGATCTTGAACCAAGTATAAGTGTAAGACGTCACCTTAAAAACCTGGTGAGCTTTCACTATGCTGACGTTCAAAGACATTCTAAGTCATTTAAACAGAACATTGCATACTTGATTGCATTTTCCTAAAACTGTTCCCCGAAACACGTCAAAAACTTACCTAGGAAGAAACACAATTCTATCGACCTAAAATATATGACATTGAAAATAGGAGAGAAAAAAAAAAAGTTTAGCTTCAACAAACCTGTCATTTAAGGGCCATCTAAGGAACTTCATAATTATTCATGATGTCGAAATACAAATTATATGAATATTGTAGCCAGATGAACACAGTGGAATTTGAAAGGAAGAGTACAAGGGCTTTTTCATTTTCAGTGTATACAATGCCTTGCTCACTTTGCCACTGGATTCAAGATAGCCTGGCTGACGAGGGTTATGAACCAGAAACCGGTCCCAGGATGCTTGTTTCCGGTCCAGGGAAGACATGGCTTGGCAGTTCGGGCTGGACTGTTCCCATGAGGCACAGGGTCAGACTGATTTGCATATGGCCATGTCTGAACTGGGGTGGTGGAGTGAGCTAAAGAATGATGATGGATGAAACCCAGATCAGTTGACTGGGGGTGAGTGTTTGATTTTGCTCTAATGCTCCGTCCATCATCCCCTTTGGTATCGCTTTGTTCGCCCTAAGTTGGCAGGGTATGCCCAGACGTGTGTCCCTTGCTCACTTTGCCACTGGATTCAAGATAGCCTGGCGGACGAGGGTTATGAACCCGAAACCGGTCCCAGGATGCTTGTTTACGGTCCAGGGAAGACATGGCTTGGCAGTTCGGGCTGGACTGTTCCCATGAAGCACAGGGTCAGACTGATTTGCATATGGCCATGTATAACTGGGGTGGTGGAGTGAGCTAAAGAATGATGATGGATTAAACCCAGATCAGTTGATTGGTGGTGAGTGATTGATTTGCTCTAAAGCTCCGTCCATCATCCCCTTTGGTATCGCTTTATAAAATTATAAAGGCATTGCAGTGTTGGTGAGTCACCTATAGAGAGTATATACTGAGAATGATAATGGTTTTAGGGTCCCAGTAGATGTCTATAAAGCTGCAACAGATTTACGGGGGTGCATACAGCTGTGACCGAGCAAATCCCTCCTTCGTGGGGCCAATCTGTTATCATTCCCATTTTCACAAAAGGCAATAAGTCGGAAGCAAAACATTACCACCCCATATCGCTCCTAGACTTCTCAGTTAAGGTGATGAGCAAAGTCCTTTTATTGAGATTAGAAGAGTGGGCAAAAAAAGGTGATACTCTCCCCAGCTCAATATGGTTTTAGGAAAGGGGTAGAGACCATAGAGCAGTGTATTAATCTGGAATTATTAATAGGCAAATACCTGTGTGCCAAAGAAGGGAGATTATACTTATGTTTTGCAGACTTTAAGAGAGCATTTGATCTCATTGACCATTCATTCCTCTGGCCAACTTTGCATAGCCTTTGTGCACCTAAACCAATTATCTGTTTCCTTGCAAGGCTTCATGAGATGCCATCAAGTAAGGTGCAATATGGGCAGCAGGGCGACTGCACACAAGTTTGATGTGAAACAAGGCATTCACCAGGGCTGTGTCCTTAGGCCACTCCTCTTCTCACTGTTTACTAATGAGGTGGACAAAGTTTTGCAACTGGTTCAAGCCGATGCCCCACAAATCTCTGGGAGCCCTATACCAGTGCTGCTATATGCATACGATGCTGTATTGCTTTCTAGGACTCCTTTAGGCTTATTGCGATTAATTGACAGTTTTAATGATTTTATCAGTGTAAGGAAACTGATAAACAAAACAGAGACATATACTATGGTATGAGGGCCTAAATTAAAGAAATGCAAAACTTTCTATATTGATAATACCCCTGTAGATACTGTTAACACGTTTTGCTACCTGGGAGTAACTTTTTCTGGTAGTGGAAATTGGTCACATGAATTAACCAATGTCCGATCCAAGATGAACAAGTGCATACAGGGTTTTTAGATTTGCGTCAATATTAGGTAACCGCCCAATTAAGTAAATGGTAGCAGTTTATAAGGCTAGATCCGTTGCCATTGCCCTATATAGCGCAGGGGTTGTGGGGCTATTGTAGTCCTGTATTGCAGCGTGAAGAAAATTCCTTTTTTTAAACGTCTTTTAAGTTTACCTCCCTCGGAGTCTACTGAATTTATACACCAGGAAGTAGGATTACAGTACCTAGCAGACTAGGTTGCTCTGCGACCGCTGCTGTTATGGAGGTCCATTTGGGTCAAAGATGTAACACATTTTTACCAAATCTGTTATTATGGACTTTTTACTTCTGGATAAAAAAATGTGTATTCCTTGGTTAAGATACATCAGTAATACATATAGTAAACTGTTTAATTTACCAATCAGGTTGAACCCTGCGCAGTTGATAACGTTAACTAAACAGGTAATTAAGAATGCCTTTCTGAAATCAAAAACAGAAACTCGTATTGGATTGGCAGGGAAACAATCAACTTTTATATTCTATCAATCAAGTGAATCAAGGATGGGATTTCAAAATTATTTGACCCAGTTGAGAAACCCATCACATCGCTTTGTATTGACCTGACTCAGACTAGGACTAGAAAACCATTTAGTCCCTTTTTCCTGCAATGAAATTATGCCCCCCAGATTTTACCCCCTGCCCATGTGACGGGCAGTCTAAGCAAAGCACAGTTCATTTTATGCTTTTTTGTGATTTTTACTTGTATTTTAGGCGCTATTGTTCAAAACCACTATTTTTAAAGCGAAACGTGAGAACGCACAAAGCTGCAATGAAATTACTTGTTGACCTTATGACCCTGAGGTATGTTTTAATGACGCATCATTTATTCTAAAAGCTATAAATGTAAGAAAAACCATTGTTCTTTCATAAATAATCTATGTATTTAATAAGGAGTTTCCTTTGAAATTTGCTGCTAAAACCACTTTTAAACGATTGTTTTCATAATTGTATTTTAAAATTTGTTATTGCTTTTATGGTTGTTTGTGCATACCGAATAAAGCTCATATTGAATTTAATTGAATTGATAATGGTTTTACGTTCTTCCACAAATACGTACATCCTGTGGCCAAAATGACTTTAACGCCCATTTTAATGGCTTGTTTTCTGCTTAAAATTTGTTTTGCTAAATTAGGGCCAGGTAGGTGGAGCTTTTCTGAGAAATGTTTCTCGAAAATATAGATTATGAACTTGAGTCTGTGTCAATTTTTTTCAGATGTTTCCCTTTCCTGTGTTAGCATGGATGCATACTATAGCTGAATGAGGTTTATGGGGTGGTAATGCTTGAAGGGACTAGTGCTTGGAAACCGTAATGGGGTTGCTGCAGTAACAGAGAACGTTTAGTTTACATTAAAGAAATGTGAGAACTTTTCAGATCTAGTACACAGAAATATGCGTAAGAATGTTTCCATCGACGGTCTCTTGGTATGCTGTATATAGGAATGTATGGATCAGTCAGCAAATGCATTACTAATGGCCTATATCTATTTGCGATCTGCCTAGCACGAAAGTGTTTTCACATCACATTTATCTGCGCCTCACCAGTTCTATTCAGCTGTTTTATCCCCAAGCAAATTCTGTCTGTTTTTTGCTTCTAACCCCCTGTTTTTGACTGCGTGCTGCATTTTGTTTTTGCTGTTTTTAGGACTCTGGGCACTTTACCACTGCTGAGCAGTGCTAAAGTGTAAGTACTCTGTGTAAAATGTATCTATAATTGGTTTATCCATGTTTGGCATATTTGATTTACTAGTTAGTACCTACTAAAGTGCACCAAGTGTGCCCGGGGCATGTAAATCAAAGGTTAGCAGTGGACCTGCAGCACTGATTGTGTCAACCACATGAGTATCCCTGCAAATATGTCTCAGACCTGCCACTGCAGTGTCTGCTATGTGCAGTTTTTAACTGCCATGTCGACCTGGCAAGTGCAACCACTTGCCAGGCCCAAACCTTTCTTTTTACTCCATGTAAGCCACACCTAAGATAGGCCCAAGATGCCCAATGGGCAGGGTGCAATGTATTTAATAGGTAGGACATGTACTGTGGTGTTTTACATGTCCCAGAAGTGAAATACCTTTCGTTTTTCTCTATTGCAAGGACCATCTTTCCCATGGGCTATAATTGGAGCTGCCTTGTAACTTCGTACAAGAGTAACTTTCAATTGGGAAAAGATAGAGATTATGATTTTGGGGCCCCTGAACTCACAATTTAAAAATAAATCTTTTGGAGGAGTTGGTTTTTAAACTGCCTGTTTGAAAATGCTACTTATAGAAAGTGGGCATTTTCTTGATTTACCATTCTTTGCCTCTGCCCGTCTATAGAATCAATATTTGGGTTAGGATGACAGTTGAGCTGTTTGTGCATTCACCCTAGACATTCATACAAATGGGGCCGAGGTGCGCCCTGCATATCCTGATGGGCTAACGAGCCTTCCTGAGCTAGATTGGTGGGAGGAATTGTCACTGACACTTGAATAGGGCTGTGCCTGTCCTCACACAAAGCTGTCTCCACCCCCCTGTAGGCTGTCTGTAGCCAGTTCAGGGAAAGGCAGGGTCTTGTGCATTGCACAAACTAGATGCTTGCCTACTTCAAAGGCAGAAAGGGGGTATAAGAATTTGACTTCTGACACTCTAAAATCAGAACACTCCTAGACTAATGGACATTCTCCCAGGAAGAAAACATGGATGTTGTAGGAGGGACAGACACTCTGCTTGTTGCTTTGTTGTGCTGGCCTGCTGCTTGCTGCTTCTGTCCTGGAAGTGAAAGAACTGGACATTGCGTTCTTTATTCTGCTTCCAAGGTTCTCCAAGGGCTTGGCTTGTGTGTGTTTGCCTCCTGTTAAAACGTCTCAGGGTCATCAAAGACTTCACCTACCAGTGCCTGGACTCTTCTGCAGAGAGTCCTGACTTGCCAAGTGGTGCCAAATCCAGTTCCTGGGCCCTTGGAAGTAGAACCTAGTGAACTGAATGAGAAAATCTATGCATCAAGTCCCAGGATTTGTTTTTATCAGCGAATCGATGCAAAACTTTGATTCATCGCCGCTGCTAACACCGGAGTTTGGTTATCGACCACGGCGTTCACCGCAGACCCCATCTTTCCATTGCAACACGTCAGAATAATCGGCGAAGCGTGAGTTTCTAGCACCCCATCACCGGTGTCCAGGACACATTGCTCCAACTCCGAAGCAGCCCCTGCTTCATCTCTGTGGAATCGATTCAGCGGATCTGTATTTTTCATACATAGTCTCTGGGCACCGATTTTTTTTTTTCATTGATGCTGCCTAGTGTAAGGAACCGAGGCTGCGTGTCCGGAGATCAATGCATCACCTCGCCTTCCAGTAAGGAAGCGAGGCATCATCTCCCCTGCACAGCAGTAAGGAACCGACACATCACCTCCCCTGCACAGCAGTAAGGAACCGACACATCACCTCCCCTGCGCAGCAGTAAGGAATAGATGCATCACCTCCCCTGGGTGTAAGGAGCAGACGCATCACTTTGCTTTTCCAGCACCTCACCTCCCCTGGGCCTCGCACCGTCTTTGAATTTTAATTCTTCCAAAAGACTTCGTGCTAAAAGTGATGCATCCATAGATGTCTATGAACTGAATATGTTTTACCTTTGGAAAATGATATCTTTACTTGTGTATGTTAAATTTTGGTCTTGTTTTATTCAAATAAATATTGGCTATGGACACTTTGTAGTGTTTTCACTGTGTTACTGTGTGTGTATGTACAAATGCTTTACACCTTGCCTCTGAGATAAGCTTGACTGCTCGTGCCAAGCTACCAATGGGGTGAGCAGGGGTTATCTTAGCTGAATGACTCCCTTACCCTGACTAGAGTGAGGGTCCTGAATAAGGGACCGATTCCGATCTTGCTAGGAAAGCCCTCTGTACGACTCGGAACCGGAGGGCTTTCCTAGCGAATCGCACTGTGAGAGTCCGCACGAACGAGTATGATGCATCCGTATACTGACGGACTCGGTTCACTCGGACTCCCATTGAACTCTATGGGAGTCTGCATACTGATTGCGTACACAGGTTCCCATAGCAAAAGGGGTGGGTAGAGAAAAGCGTACACCCTGGGGTGGGCCCCCTCTAGTGACTGCCCCACTGTGCATGCTTGAATAAGGGGAGCGCATCGGCACCCGCCACAACCAATTCGGAGGGCCCTGGGTAAAGAGGGGCCAGCTATGGCCCCCTGAAGTCTGATTCCGACCGCCGTTTTGTCTCGGTGAAACCAAGTTGTTTTAGCTGTCCAAATCGTGCATTGTACTCGCTCATTCGGAAGCTGGGTCCATTGCACGGCACGATTCTGTTCTGAACGAGTCGGACTGACCGGTTTGGGTTCGGAAACGATTCGGTTGACGCTGACGAGATCCTTGCATCGTACTTGGTCGTTCGGAACGGGGTGCGATTCGGTCGGAAACATAGGCTCCGAATCGGTTTAAGCAATTCTGATTCCGATTCAGAGCCCTTCCGACCGAGATCGGACTCGACCCCTTAGAGTACAAACCACTGCCAAATAGGGAACCCATTTCTAACATTGGTGGAGAGTGGTGAAGATCGTAATTGTGTTTGTACTTTGCATACAGTGATTGGTGTACACTACTTCCATATCGCAGATCTGCGCAACCTCATACTGGTTTTGATTTTTCTCTTCTCTGCAACTCCTTTGATCCACAATCCTGTCTCAGGCTGATAAACCATCTGTGGGAGCTGCAGATTTTGTGTTTGAGTCAGAGAGTTTGGAAATCTACATGGTGCTTCAGCTGAAAAAAGATCTGCAAAGAGCTCAAATGTCCCATTAAAGGCTTCACTAAAAAGGAGGAGCTGCAAAGGGCGCTGAGGGCCTGGTTGTCAGCAAGAGAGGCTGGTTGGAGTACTGAGGATAAGAATGATGATGTGGAGGTGAAGGCAAATAGCTTGCATGAGGATTTTGTGGATCAAGAACTGCCTGAGGGGAGAGCACCCTCCAGGGCTGGCAGCACTGTGTCGTCTATGGGCCTGTCCCCAAAGTAGCTGGAGGACAGGCGTGAAGCTAAAAAGTACAGGCTGGAAAAGCTGAAACTGGAGCATGAAAGGGAACTTCAGTTTAGAACTAGCTGAACTCAAGAGGGAGGTAGGAATGGATGCCTTTGCCATAGAGGAAAGAAAGATGATTCTAGCTCAGGAGCTGAACTTAAAGGACCTGGATTTGAAAGCCAAGTCCAGCACAGATGGGCAACATTACATCAATGCAGTCTGGGAAAATGGTGTACATTCCTAAGAATGTAGGGAAAGTGTATACCAAGGGAGATGATATCGAGAGGTGGTTTCAGGGCTATGAGGCAGCACTTCACATGAATGTGGTCCCTCTGAGAAATTGGGGGACAGGATTGTGGAACCTCTTCTCTTTGGAGAGGAGGGACACATGTTGGCCTTAGGAAAGAGACATGACCTCACCTATATTGAAATGCAGGACGCCCTTCTCACCTGGTATGGTCTTACCCCAGATAAGTACAGGGATCAATTTAGGCAGAGCAAGAAACTTGATTCCCAAACATGGCTGGAATGTGTAGATTTGTTTTGCAGAGCACTGGAAGGTTGGGTGAAAGGCAGTGGGGTAACCTATTATCAGAGGCTCTACAACTTGATTGTGTAGGAGTACTTGTCTAGTCTGTTTTCCAGAGTTGTGCCAGCTCTTGATCGACGGCAGGCTTCCTGACCCCAGGAAGCTTGCTCAGGAGGCAGACCGCTGGGTGAGTACTGGGGTCAACAAGAGATTGTATGGGGAGACTCCGTCAAGGATAGGCAGTGTCCCCGCAGTGGGGGACGGGGGGGCAATGGTAAAAATGGTGACCCCAAAAAAATTCCCATAGTAAGAATTCTCAGTCCCCATTGAGAAGAAGAATAGTTTCTTCCTGCCTGGAAGGCCTGGGCGGAAGGGACCCTTGGTGTGCAATGACTTTAGCCAGACAGGGCACTTCAGAGGGAGTCACAAGTGGGCACAGTCCCCCACTACTGAGCAGACAATGGGGCTGGCCAGTGTAGCACCTGGGAGGAGTTGGTCCCAGGTGGGTGTGGGGAACCAGCTGAGATGGCCCTGTCTTACTAGGAGACAGTAAGATGGTCCAGAGAGACCTAATGCCTGATAACACTAAGAAATACAGGCAGTGAATGACCATCAGTGGACAGAGGGTAGAGGCTCTGAGAGACACAGGAGCTAGTGTGACTACTGTCAGGTGTCACCTGGTGTCTGAAGAGCAAGTGATCCCTGGATTGCTTCACCAAGTAGCTGCATTAGACAACAGCGAGCACGTTTGCAAAGTAGCTCAGGTTCCCTTTGAGTGGGGGCACCAGGTCCTTTAAAGGTAGCTGTGTACCCATCCATGCCTGTGGATTGTCCTGTGAAATGACTTGCAACACACCGCCTGCAGAGAGGTGGAATACAAGTCCCACTTGGAGATGTTGGGATTGCCTGAGTGGACCTGTCTAACCACATCGTCCATGGCAGCCCAGGGTGATCAGAAGGATCTGGAGCCTAAAAGAGTGGCCCAGGTGTCTGCCAAGAAGGGGAGTGGCAAGGGGTGTGGTAAACCCGCTCCAGAATTTCCCAAGTGGCCGAACTAAGGAACCTGCATGAGCTGATCCATTGGTACCAGGAAAGGGGGTCCCACCAGGAAGGAGTTCTGCGCAATCAATCAATCACTGCATTTGTAAAGCGCGCTACATACCCGAGAGGGTCTCAAGGCGCTGGGGAAGGGGGGTGCTACTGGTCGAAGAGCCAGGTCATGAGGAGTCTTCTGAAGGCCAGCAGGTCCTGGGTCTGTCGGAGGATGGTGGGGAGAGTGTTCCAGGTCTTGGCGGCGAGGTAGGAGAAGGATCTGCCGCCGGCGGTGGTTTTTCGGATGCGAGGCACTGTGGCGAGGGCGAGGTTGGCTGAGCGGAGGCTTCGGGTGGGGGTGTGGAAGCTGAGTCGGTTGTTGAGGTAGGTGGGTCCGGTGTTGTGCAGTGCTTTGTGTGCGTGGATCAGGAGCTTGAAGGTGATCCTTTTGTTGACGGGGAGCCAGTGCAGGCCTCTCAGGTGGAGTGTGATGTGGCTGTGGCGGGGGACATCGAGGATGAGTCGAGCCGAGGCGTTCTGGATGCGTTGAAGTCGTCTCGGGAGCTTGTTTGTAGTTCCTGAGTAGAGGGCGTTCCCGTAGTCGAGTCTGTTGGTGATGAGGGCCTGGGTAACGGTTTTTCTCGTGTCGAGGGGGATCCATTTGAAAATCTTGCGGAGCATACGGAGGGTGTTGAAGCAGGATGCGGAGACGGTGTTGATTTGCCTGGTCATGGAGAGAGTGGAGTCGAGGATTACCCCCAGGTTGCGTGCGTGGTCCGTGGGTTCCGGGGCTGTGCCTAGTGACGTGGGCCATGAAGAGTCGTCCCAGGCTGATGGGGTGGGTCCGAGAATGAGGACCTCTGTCTTGTCTGAGTTCAGCTTCAGTCTGCTGTCCTTCATCCAGTCGGCTACGGCCTTCATTCCTCTGTGGAGGTTAGCTTTGGCGGTGTGGGGATCTTCGGTGAGGGATATGATCAGCTGGGTGTCGTCGGCGTAGTAGATGATGTTGAGGTTGTGTTGTCGTGCGACGTGGGCGAGGGGGGCCATGTAGATATTGAACAGCGTCGGGCTGAGGGAGGATCCCTGTGGGACGCCGCAGATGATCTCTGTGGTTTCGGAGTGGAAGGGTGAGAGGCGGACGCTCTGGGTTCTGCCGGAGAGGATGGATGTGGTCCAGGCCAGGGCCTTCTCTTGGATACCGGCGTCATGGAGGCATGCTGATAGGGTGCGGTGGCAGACCGTGTCAAAGGCCGCTGATAGGTCCAGGAGGATGAGGGCGGCTGTTTCTCCTTTGTCCATCAGTGTCCGGATGTCATCAGTGGCGGCGATGAGGGCGGTCTCGGTCTCGGTGCTGTGGTTGCTGCGAAAACCGGATTGGGAATGGTCCAGGATGTTGTTAACTTCGAGGTAGTGGATCAGCTGTTTGTTGACAATCTTCTCGGTCACTTTTGCCAGGAAAGGGAGCAGGGAGATGGGCCGGAAGTTCTTGGGGTCCACCTTGGGCTTCTTCAGAAGGGCGCAGCCAGCCAAAGGATCAGACACCTGGCAAAGTGTCTAGATCTCACCTGCTCTACAGTGAGCCGAAGGATGCTGAGCCTGGGGCAGCCCATGTGCTGGTGGCACCTCATTACTTCAGAGCCTTCCTACTGCGTTTGTCTCATGATGTGCCTCTGGCAGGACATTTGGGGCAGGACAAGACCTTTGACAGGCTTGTCACCTACTTTTACTGGCCCCAAATGAGAAAGAATTCTGGTGCCTTCTGTACGTTCTGTCACACTTGCCAAGCAAGTGGCAAGAGTGGAGGGAGATGTAAGACTTCCCTGCAACCATTCACTGTTGTGAGCACCCCTTTCTAACTGGTAGGTGTTGACATTGTGAGGCCTCTGGATCCCAAGACAGTCATGGGCAACAGGTTCATCCTGGTCTTGTTGGACCATACCACGCAGTAACCCGGCAGCTATCCCTCTGAGGACAGTGACAAGGCATGTCATGATTCGTGAACTAATGGGGATTTTTACCTACATGGGTTTCCCTAACGAGGTGGTATCAGACCGGGGTACCAACTTCATGTTTCTGTACATGAAGGCATGTGGAAGGAGTGTGGAATGAACTACAAATTCACCACCTCTTACCTCCCCCAGAGTAATGGGTTGTAAGGGCATGATTGGGGGCCTGTCGGAACCCATGAGGCATAAGTGGGACGTCCTCTTACAATGCCTTCTCTTTACTTACATGGAGGTACTGAAGAAGAGGGTTGGCTTCAGCCCCTTTGAGCTTCTGTATGGGCACCCTGTGAGAGGACCTCTCAGTTTGGTCAAGGAGGGTTGGGAGCAAGTGCATTTGAGATCCACCCCAGGAAGTATTCAGTTACATGCTGGCCCTCCATAACCAGACAGCACGCTTCAGGAAACACGCCCAAGAAAACCTTGAAGCTAGCCTGGAGGACATGAAATGCTGGTATGACCAGAATAGCACATTGGTTGAGTTTCATCCTGGTCAAAAGGTGTGGCTGATGGAGACAGTATGGCCTTGCGCTCGACAAGACAAGTGGTCCGGCCCCTATGAGGTAAAGGAGCACAAGTGATCTTACCGACCTGATGGACTTGCAGATTCCTAGGAACCCCTTGCGGGTCCTGCACGTGAACCACTTCAAATCCCACTTTGGGAGGTTTGAGTTGACCATGCTCATGGCTACGGATGGTGGGGCGTAAGAGGAGAGTGAACCTCTCCCCAACCTCCTGTCTGCTTAAGAGCAGGATGGAGCAGTAGAGGGTGTGATCCTCTCTCCTACACTGACCCTAGAGCAGCAGAGAAACTGTCGCCAGTTGCTGGGACAATTTACATCTCTGTTTTCATTCATCCCAGGAGTCACCCATTGGTGCACTCAAGACATAGATACTGGGTATAGTCCACCTGTAAAACACCAGATTTACAGGCTGGCTGACAAAGAGTAAAGGCTAGCATTAAGGACGATGTTTCCAAAAAAACTAGCCCTTGGGGTGATTGAATCCTCCAGCAGTCCTTAGTCCAGCCCAGTGGTCTTGGTTCCAAAGGCTACTCCGCCTGGTGTCACTCCTGAACTGCTGTTCTGCATGGACTATCATGGGCTCAGTACTGACACTAAGACTGACCCAAACCCAATCCCCTAAGCTGGTAAGCTCATTGATTGGCTGAGAGCTGTCAAGTTCCTCAGTATGTTTGATTTAATATCTGGGTAGTGGCAGATTGCCTTGACTGAGGGGGCACAAGAGAGGTGCCCAGAAGGGCACTACTAGTTCTGGGGCATGCCTTTTGGGTGGAAGAACACCCCTGCCAACATCCAGAGGCTAGACAACCAGGTCCTGGCTGGATTGGAGAACTTCAGTGCTGCCTACCTAGACATTATGGTTTTCAGTTCTAGTTGGGAGGACCACTTGTACCACCTCCAGGAGGTGTTGAAGGCTCTGCAGAGTGCAGGCCTCACTATCAAGGCAAATAAGTGCCAGATAGGGCAAGGGTCTGTGGTATACTTGAGGCACATGGTGGGAAGTAGTCAGGTGATGCCCCTACAACCCAAGATTGACACCGTTCTAGCTTGGGCATCTCCCAAGACCCAGACAGAGGTGAGAGCCTTCTTAGGCCTCACCGGGTACTACCGCAGATTTGTCAAGAGGTATGGCACCATTGTTGCACCCTTGACAGAACTGACTTCAAGGAAGCAGCCATGTCAAGTAACCTGGATTGAGACATGCCAGACCTCTTTTGACACCCTGAAGGAGGCCATGTGCATGGCGCCCCTGCTCAAGGCTCCTGACTTCTCCAAGGAGTCTGTGGTGCAGACTGATACCTCAGAGCATGGTGTGGAAGCTGTGCTTTCACAGCTGAATGAAGAGGGCCTAGATCAACCTGTAGCCTTCATTAATAGAAGGTTAGTTACTCGGGAACAGAGGTGGAGTGCAATTGAGACGGGAAACGTTTGCTGTGGTCTGGGCGCTGAAGAAGCTAAGACCCTAATTGTTTAGGACTCACTTCCGGGTTCAGACAGACCACAGCCTCTTCAGATATTTGATGCAAGTGAGGGGTGAGAACCCAAGACTGTTGAGGTGGTCCATCTCCCTACAGGGATTGGACTTTACGGTGGAATACCAACCCCATTTCTAACAGGAGATATATGGGAGCTGCTCAGAGCCAGATTGCATTAGAAACAGCCAGAAATGTGGCAGCAAGAGGGCCAATGTCCAAATCCCACATGGATTTATTGAGCAAAATATAAAGCTGGATACTGGTCTTTTCTTGCTGTAGCCTAGGGTTAGAAATTGGGTTTCTGGTTGGTAGAGGTGTGGACCCTGTCCAAGCAGGATTCACAATCCTAGTCAGTCAGATATATAGCATAAATTTACCTGTGCTCACCCTCTGGTAGCTTAGCATAGAGCAGGCAGGTTAAATTTAAGAGGCAATGTGTAAAGTGCAACACTTCAAACAGTAACACAGTGAAAACACCACAGAAAGACTCCACACCAGTTTACAAAAATAGATGATTTTATAAATAAAACCAGACCAAAATGACAAAAATGCAATAAGTCGAGATATACATTTTGAAATATTAAATGCAATAATGGAGCTTAGAAGCAATAAGCGCCTATCGGGGATATTAGGTTGCGCTAGACTGGGGCAAAGTCAAGAGTTCAGGCTGAGAGCAATTGAGCGCGGGCTGGATGCTGGAGCCGCGCAAGGCCTGCTGAACAAAATACCTTAAGCCTGGTCGCACCAGCGAGTTGTAGGGTGCAACCAAGTGATGTATTAGTGTTGATCCAGCAGTCCGGGTGATGTGTTGATTTTCTTCCCACTGTGGTGGGATGCACCAGTTCCAAAGACAATGTGCTGAGCCGAGAGGTGTTGGCTTTATATACGATGCACTGGATTTCTCCATGCAGTTGAGGGGATGCCTCAGTTTTTCCACACTGCAGGTAGGCAAAGGAGCGTCCCTTCATGTGGGTTAGCTGAAACCTGGATGCCGCGAACATCGAGAGGCTGGAGGATCTCAGCAGACACATAGGCACAAAGGGAGTCACCAGTCCTTGGATGTATAAGGGAGCTGGGCCATGTCTGGCCTTGAACATTTAGCATAATGCCTTAAATTCGATGCACTTCGAGATCTTAAGCAAGTGCAGTTCCTGAAACAGAGGAGAGACTGAGGCATGCCTTGGTAGCCGAAAGAGTAACTGGGTAGCCGCATTCTGAATAATCTGTAGGCGTTGAATCGAGGTCTTATCCGCACCCAGGTAAAGCACATTGCCATAATCTAATCTGGATTTGACTACAGCCTGAACAACCGTTCTCTGGTCCACCCAGGGAAATAACCTTAGATACCTGTGGCATCAAGGAACGTTTATCATCAATAATAAAGCTGAGATTCTTGACCTTAGTAGAAGGGGTCCAAGGGGGTCCAGCCAGTGGCTGGGTCCACAGAGATCAGGGTTGCTTCCCAAGAACAGGACCTCGGTTTTATCAATGTTAAGCTTCAGCGTATTTTTGTTCATCCATAAGGGCTCATGTCTGCTTGGGTAATGAATCCATGAGGGCTCTCGGAAAAATTGGAGAGTACTTTCTAACTAGGGACCAATGATTTGCATCTGGCTGCATGCTAGGTCTGTGGTAGAGCCCACTCATTGGACATGGAGCTGGGTTCTATCTGGGCCCACTCGCACCTATTGAGTTGGTAGTCATATCGCAAATAATCAACGTGTATTTCCTACTTACTGCCTAACAGGAGTCTTGGTTCTCTGTAACTCCAGTGGTCACCATATGCTGCAAATATGTCAATGGCCAAGGGTAGCCTTACAGGGGAGGTCTGTGCCCGCTAATATCTTGCAAGTGACTGGTGCTAGCCCTCTCAGCCCCTGGTTCCTGAGTATTCTCTAGAAATTATTGTTCCTCGCTTTGAACATGAGTCCAGGAAGAAGAAGAAATATGTTTATTAGTAAGTAAAAACCCTAAACATGTGCTTGGCGCATCTCCATAATGGCCAAAGTGGTCAAAAACCTAGGCATTTTAATTGTCGATAGCCTCCCAATGAGAGAGCAAGTGAAATCTACATGCAACACCTGCTTTGGGATAATGTGCATGCTGAGAACAGTATCTTAATGGCTGCCTCTCCATATAAGATAGACTCTCATGTTGGCACTTGTGGTTAGCCGCCTAGATTGTGGAAATGCCCTAATAGCAGGGGCTAATGATTCTCTCCTGTCTAGACTACAAGTAGTTCAGAACACCACAGCCCATCTTGCCCCCAAGCTTCCACCTCACACGTCTTCTGAACATGTGCTTAGATCACTGCACTGGCTTCCTATTAGGAAGCAAGTGATTTTCAAGCTTCTGTGCCTGGTACACAAATCTCTTTCCTGTAAAGGGCTGATATATCTCCCAAGCAAACTCTCAATTTATCTACCCACCAGAAATTTGAGCTCTAAAGATAAATTCTTGGTCTGCCCATGCCATATTCGCACAGTCAGACATGGCGGTCGATCATTCTTTTACTTGGGGCCTTTCCTTTGGAACAGGCCAAAAAGCTACTTAAAACCTGGCTCTTTAGCGCACATTTTATCTTTTCCTTTCTTCTCTAGGACTGCGCTTCAGCGCCGAGAAAGCCCTGAGGGCTGATTCACTGCCCTATATTAAGTTTCAATAACATAACATAACGGATTAAAATCAATAAAACATGCACCAATAAGATATTCTGATACCATACATCATTAAAACCAAAAAGGTGCTTCTGCACCTAAGATATAAAGTGCAAAGATCCTTGATATGACAGGTTAAATATCTTCTGGTGGTTCGTTGTAACCTTAAAGTGAGTGAGGATGTGAAGTATTTTGTGCAAAAATTCATCCATCACACTCTTGGTTCAGCAGGATGGGTGACCGTTGGACCTAGCTCGCCTTCCTCCTTTATTTTTTCTGACCTGTTTTGTTTTTGGTTTTAGGACTCTGGGCACTTTACCACTGCTGATCAGTGCTAAAGTGCATGTGCTCTCTCCTTTAAAGTTGGCAAGATTGGTTTACACCGGTTTGGCATATTTAATTTGCCTTTAAGTCCCTTGTAAAGTGGTATCCCTATATACCCAGGGCCTGTAAATTAAATGCTACTCGTGGGCCTGCAGCGCTGTTTGCGCTACCCACAGAAGTAGCCTTTACAACCTGTCTCAGGCCTTTGCCACTGCAGGGCCTGCGTGCAGAGTTAATTGCCACAGTGACTTGGTATTTAAAGTGCTTGCCAAGTCTGTCACTCCCTTTTTATTACATTTAGGTCACCCCTAAGGTAGACCCTAGGTAGCCCTATTGCAGCGTTCTATTTAGATAAAGGTAGGACATGTGCCTTGGTTGTGTGGCATGTCCTGGTAGTGACAAACATCATATTTGGTTTTTCACTGCTGTGAGGCTGCTCCTCTCATAGATTTGCATTAGGGATTCCCGGATATGTGTTTCAGTGGTAATTCCTGATCTGAAAGGAGTAGCGTTGCCATATTTGGTATGTTTGGAATAGTTGTGCTAAATCCTGCTTATTGGTGAAAGCAGATTTTTTTTTATTGCTATTTTAGAAATGCCACTTTTATAAGTGGGCATTTCTGTGTGCTTATGACTCTTTGTGCTTTGCAGCCTTACTCCAGTCAAGGTCTGGTTTAGCCTGACAAGGGCCTGTTTTGTGCATTCACTCTAGACAGTCACAAAGGGAGCTGAGGTGTGCCCTGCATATCCTGATGGGTCTTCCAGGGCTAGAGTGATGGGAGGAGTTGTCACCTGCTCCTGAATAGGGCTGCGCCTGCTTTTCACAATGCTGTCTCTGCCCCCAGTAGGGCGTCTGGGGCATGACTGGAGATTGAATGGAGGTGTTGTGCCCTTCTAACGTTTGTTTGAAGTTACCTCCAGATCAAAGACTATTTGAGTATAAGTACATGGGCTCTGACCCCATGATTTTATACAATGCGTGAGACATCTAGCCAGACGCTGATGGCTCTACAGACTGCACCTTGCCAGAAGGAACTGCTATGCTGCCAGGAGGAACCGCCATGGAACTCCCTTGTCTGTTGTGCTGACCTGTGGCCTGCTGGGCTGCAAGGACTGTCTACTTTCCTACAAGGAGTCTGTGTGTTGGTCTGCTGCATCTATTTCTGCTTGGTGCCACCAGTGATCTCCCAGGACTTGGTGGCCTGCCCTGTGAGATTTGAAAACTTAGCGCCTGGTGAGCACTTTATTTGGATTTCGTTCTTGGCAGTGAGTAAACAGCATGTGGTGAACAGTCCTTTGCCTAATTTGCATGGTGGGCATTGCATCAAGCTCCACAAGAAGCGTGTGCTGATTCAACATTTTGCCCCAAGGCAGGTGGGGTGCTCCCTGTTATTGCCTACTGGAATTGCCTAAACAGGCACCACAGCGCAGACAAGTGCCTTTTCTTTCTTAAAGTCCAGGAGATGTGCTGGCTCCGCACAGGCAGTGCAGGCACGAGCCTACGAGCCGGTACCGTTCCCATGTCACCCAGACGAGGGCTTACTCGTGTCACTGCCAGTAACAACCGCTCAAGGAACGGGCCAGCTCCACAGGAGAAGTTGCAGCCTCTAGTTTCCTGGTGTGGAACTAGACTACCGTGTGTCCCGCTCAGCGAGAGGGCCCCCACTGCAACAAAAAGTGTTGGGTGCACATCAACGCTCCACGGCTGTCGCTCCCGTGACACCGTCAGGAAGTCTCCTGTGCCAGGGGGAGTCAAGAATTCATCCCGCATCCCTCCGTTTGTTGGCAGGAGGGGTACCCTGACCAGTGCACCACTAGGGGAATTATTCTAGCCCCAAAGCCGCCGCCATCCCTGTAAGCTCAGCAGCTGCGCTGTGCGTTCGCAGGCAGCTGCCTTGTTTACGCCCTCCTCCCCGTGTGTGCACATACCTGGGGACATTTGTTCCGTGTGGGGACATTGCAGGGTGGAGCCTCGGCAGAGACCCCCACTTCGAGACTTGCCACATATTAGGAAACCGGACTTGGAAATTACTGTATCCCTACAGGAAGGCACGCAGAGGCTTCTGAAGCCTACGTGGTATTCGTACACCCAGGCTCTCTCTGGGTACTGTATTACATATAAGAGGAGTGCAGGGGTTTCTGCTGCTTGTTGCTGATGGGCTTATGGTGGATGATGGGTTTCTAGTGACATGTGATAGGGATATGGTTATGCTGTGGGTAATTCTGCTGTTTTGTGCATTACCTGCTTCATACTTATGTCCTGATGCTGTGAGGTATGTTGTTTTTCCTCACATTTCCAGGACGTGCATATTATGCCTAGCAGCCATGATTTGTATATGACCTAACCTGCATTACAGACCTTGATCTGTTCCAATGTATGTTGTTTTTGCCTTACTTGGTCAGGGTAATGAGCATTATTTCAGGAACCGCCTGGTGTTTGAAGGGATGGTGTTTTTATGATGTGTGCAACATATAAGTATTTACTTTATTGCACTACCTGTGATGTTATGACACCTGCATTACAACTCCTCTAAAAATCATTGTGGAGCTCTGACCAAACACCCAGATGGTGTCCTCTGAAGCTGTGAAAGGAGAAGAGAAGTTTCCATGACTGGCACTGGTGATGTGTGTACAGATGCAGTCAGGGGGGGGTCATCTCTGCCATCAGGAAGTGGTGAGACAGATTGCTGAAGTGTAAAGAATCTTGGGTAAGGACTTTCTATCTATAATTTGTCCGTTTTGTTTTTGTCGCTCTTAGTGGGAAGGGTATGGAAAGACGTTGGTCCTATGCTGACTGTGCCACTGTATTCAAGCTAGCCTGTCTGATGAGGAAAAATGTCCTGAAACTGGTCTAGGGATGCTTGTTTCCAGTCCAGGGAGGACCTAGCTTGGCAATTTGGGCTGGACTGTTCCCCTGGGGAGCTTTGTCATGACTGATTTGCATATGGCTGGGTCCAAACTGGGGTAGCGTAGTGAGCAAGATAAACAATGGATTAAATTCAGATCTGTGACTGGGGGTGAATGTATGATTTGTTCAGCATTCCATCCGTCATTTGTTCTTTTTGTTTTTGTCATCCTAAGTGGGAAGGGTATGCCCAGACGTGGGTCCCATGCTCACCATGCCACTGAAGTCAAGCTAGCTGGGATGATACTCCAAAACCGGTCATAGGATGCTTGTTTCCAGTCTAGGGAGGACCTGGCCTGGCAGTTTGAGCTGGACTGTTCCTATAGGGAGCAAGGTCAAGACTGATTTGCATATGGCTGGGTTCAAACTAGGGTGGCGTGGTGAGTAAAAAAGGGTCAAACCCAGATCTGTGACTGCTTGGAGCAGGCATAAGGAGTGACGCAGTGTATTAAGTATAGGCCTTCCCCAAGCATTACTGGAGTTGCGTCGTGCTTGCGACACGACTCCAGCAATAGGTGGCTTTTGGGCAGACAGATGCATCAGAATTTCTGACGCATCTGTCAATCCTTGCGCCATGGTGCGCCGTATTGTAAATACGGCGCATCCATGGTGCTGCAAGGGTCTCGCAAGGAGATGCAGGGAAACTGACGCATCTTTACAGATGCGTCAGTTTCTTGTAAATCTGCCCCTTAGAGTTTCTCTCCAGGAATAATAGGTAAATACAGAGAGCACAGTGGGCAAATGTGCCATAGTTGCAGTTATATCCTTGCTAGTTACTGTTGTATCAAGATACTAAATTGTTATAGGGACTCAATAAGTCTTTAACTTGAAGGGCTGATGCTGCACTTACCACAGGAAGGCGATGAAATTGCAAAACAACACTTTTATTTCATATAATCACTGACATACAGTACTTTCTTTTCGTAAGTGCAATAATCCTGTGTATGTTTAAAACAATATTCAAGTGATTCATAGGTAATCCATAGGTCTTTCGGGTTCATATGCTGTAAAGATAAATACAATCGGACTTGTAATGCAGCACTGGTAAACTGTTCCTGTATCTAATATGAAAACACAACAAATGCAAAAATATGTATATACATGTGTATTCCAAACTATACAAACGAAGTAAAAATACAGCAAGTCCGCGGTTTTATTTTACAAAATGTGCAAATTAATAACTTTGAATTTCATGCAGTAATCGGCAGCTCAATTAATTTTCCCTTTCTTGAACTCACACTGGCAGCTTCTTAGGTCTGAAGATAACATAGAAAGCCTCGCCTCACCTCAGAAGGTGCGGCACCTGTACTGGTGCTATAAATACTGCCTTAATTCGAGTGTGAGTGTCAAACAGGAGATACGCCGTCGACCACACCAAAATAGACTCCGCTATCATGGTGCTCACTACTCAGACAGAAAACATTGTCATCGTGAGTTATCTGTAGAATACATTTAGTAATGCCATTCTTCATAATAACCAGAATTAAATATACGCAGTGTCTCTGCGTGCATCAGTGCCTGCAGAGGGAGCGCGCGTGCGTGTGTACGTGCGTGCGTACGTTGGTTTAGGAAGGGCTGGGCTGGTAGATGCAGCTTAGCTGTACACAGCAGACTGTGTGCACTCCCATGCCTGACTCTGAGGAGACCCTCATCCCACCCGTGCCACACTTGCACAGAAGATGCGGCTCTGCACACCATTTGGCAATGTCTGTGTCCAATGGGGCCTAGCTGTTATTTTTAGTCGGATGAGAACAAATGACTGTGTCGTTGTGTGGGCTGAGAATGCAGCATTGGGGTGGGGAGTAACAGACTCAGTACTTATTTATATCCACTGCACCCTTCCCCTCCCTAATCACTGGGAATGAGAAGCCGAGTAAAGGCATGAAAACTAGCCATGAATAAGAGCACCGTAAACCTGTCTGAAAAATGTGCTCTGTCCATGAAGTCCTAAACTATACATTGTTTACAAAAAATATCTACATAAAGCACAAAAAGACGCATCATGCAAATACAAAGAACATTTGCCGCAGTAAACAAAAAAAAAATCACAGTGCAATATTTACTTAACTATTTCTAGTCTAAACTCAGCTCCCAAAAATCAATTGTTGCTTTAAATGACAACACCCCCTCCAGAGTCCCTGCTTTATAAACTTCAGAGACCACCCTTCAGGGTATGCCCAAACCATTTCTGAGGTAGTGTACGTTTGGCATCTTGCCCTGTGACCTAAATATCTATTTATCTGCAACACCAACACCTCTGGTTTGACCTCGGCTGTCCATAGATGGAACGTACAGTCAAAGTTCCTTGGGATTTACTCTGACGCACATGTAACCGGCCTTAATCCCAGCAGAGCTGAGCCTGGTATTCTTGTCTGGCGGCCAACATTAAAAATACAGTTTGTACTTGTAAACAGAAGCGTAGCTGTAGACTCAAGAGGAGATCAACCCGGGTCCAAGAAGGCCTGATTTTTAAGTGAGTAACAGTAATATTTCTAGGATGACAATGGACGCGTCCATGGCTGTAGTTCTGATAGATGCAAACCAACACATAACAATTCTGAGTGCACCCCTCACCTCCCTCCAGACGTGTCTCGTATGTACTGTGAGGACGAGATTACCATTAGGGAGTGACAAATCAAGAACTCGTTTTTGTTTACAGAGGAGGTTGTTGCCTGACACTTTTGAGATTCAGGTTTATAGTGTATAAAATCCTGCAGCTTACAGGATGACTCAGTGGGCAATGGAGAAAATAGATTAACATCATGTTTTTCACATAATAGGAGTTAGTTACAGCACCTTTGACACAATGCGCTGACTAGGAAAGAAATTGACACTGATGAAAAATCAATGTCCCCCAATGTCGGCCTGGTTAAAATATCAATAAACCACGAGGATATTTAAACACTGGCGTAGACCCACGTCAATAGCGGAGACAAGTAAACGCTACTTATTGCTGCACCAACTCCCCTTTCTCAATTCAGTCCAAAATAATATTACTCATTTTTTCCACCCAGTACCGCCAGATGTGAAGGCTTTGACGCACACCTTATCAATTGTTTAACATGTATTTCTTGCGTTGAACCAGAGAAAATATATTTTTCAGATTTCCTATTAAAATTGTCCTTAATAGCCTCAGTGTCTGAATTGTAAGTTTTGGAACAGTTTGTGAAATTAAAATCCACCTTAAAACGGTAGGTCAGAGAATTTACACGGGAATTAGAAATATATTCCTATGCCGAGCCTCAATGGTATGTGGAGAGGCGTCTTGTCAGTTGAATTGAAACTCGCAAGGGTTGGTTCTCTGCTCTCTGGCTGCAAGGTAGATAGTCTGGAAGTCTTTAAAGCGGGGTGCACAGCCAAGCCAGGCATCCCCGAAGTGCTCATTACCCGTAAACAGGAAAGCGCCTTCGCCCTTCTTCACGCCACACTGTAGGAGCGTTTTGATGGACCTGGTCCATTCCCCGGTGAATTCGTCCTGCTGGAAGATTCCGTTCTTCTGTCGGTACACCTTCTGCACGCTGACTTCCACTTCGGACATTTGATGCTCCCGATCATGGCTGACATTTCTGATGGAGCCTCTCACCACTGGGAACAAAAGACATGCTCTGTTAATGGTTCCCAATTTGTCTCACGCTACGTGCAAACAGCCTTTCTTCCAACTGCCAATACATCACTTCCTCTCAAAACGGAAGGCCGTAAAGAAGGCCGTTCCTCTAAGTTCTTAGATAAATAGCTGCTAAGAAACATTTTCCATAAAGCATTAGGCAAGCCAGCTACATGGTTGATATTTGCAATGCATATTCATTCCCCTTGAAAACAAGAACATGAGCTAATCGAAATAATATTCTCCAAGTAAAAGCTTATTCCCCATTTAACAATGACAGAAGTATCACATGAACTGATAAGGTTTTTTTAAACATAGTTACCCGTGGCAGGGATTGTCTCGTGCATTAAACCCAAGCTCATAATCGGTACCTAAAGGAGAACTGTGTATTATTGTTTTATTAAAGCCTATATGGTTTCTAGGTGTATTACAGTAAGCCCCTAGGATGAGAGTAGAGTTGTTAGTAAATGCAACCAGAAGGCATGAGACTTTAATTCACAGATTACTCAATTTATTTATTACTTTATTCTATATGCAAAAAAAAGTGTTTTAGGTTTCCATTAAAATTGGTAATTTGTCAGAATTAATCCAATCTGTGATAGTTGTGAAATACCAGCAGTCAAACATACAATATACATAATCGTAGGCAAGCTGGACTTTTGGACTAAAAATGGATGACAAAACATATACGGGGTGCTGATCCTAACTGGCTTTGTGGTGAATAATATTAAGAAAAATAATATGTATATACACACACATACACAACTATGAACATATACATTAAAAATATTTTTAAATGGGCGTAATTAGTGGCTATTGAGCACCCTTGCCCAAGTGGACCTGGGTATGTATGGCCTGTACATGGTAACAGGGTATGCCCTTTGCCTAGTCAGTGTCCTTTCTCCCAAGGTCTGCGATCTACAGGATATTGCCTTCAGTCACAAACTGTGCACCGTAGCCTGGCACCCAGTACCCATTGGCATTGGCCTGCAATCTACCTGCTCTTGATACCTGCTGGCTACATTCTGCTTTCCAATGCTTGCTTATGGATATTTCAGTATGTACATGCTACCTTTGGGGCACACTTATAATTTACCCCTTGACCACTCTGCACTTAACATTTGAAGGCCAAATCTAGATAGACATTTAATTTTTTTTAAATAAAAATAACATTGTACACTTATGGAAACGTTATGAGCAATATTGATTGATGTTAAAGTAGTGCCATTAAGTGGTTGTACTTCATTTCATTGAGAAAGGAATTCACAGAATACCAGTTCTGAGAAACCATTTCACCTAAACTGTTTAACTGAAATTTTCAAGATGGGTAGCATAGACCATTTGGTATAGACCAATTCATAAAATGTTTTGTTTTTGTTGTAATTGCCTTTTCCATATATGCTTAAAAATGTAAATATCATTAATGATAAGTATTGATTTTTCTAGCAGGTTTACCACATTTTTCCAATCACTTATATGCCCTTTTCATGTCCTGTCACTTGATGTTTCACTTTTGTATGTGGCTATTTCTGAAGGTGATTTCGCCACCCAGTTTTTTCTTTCTACTGCTTGTTTTCTCTCTTACATTTCTTCTCTTGGCTTTCATCTCTCCGTCTTTTCTTTCTCTCTCTGCACTTGTTTGTTTTGAAAGGGGTGACACCTCCCCCCCATCCATCATCCATTTGTATTATTAGTTATCTTGCTTTTTCCACTTTTTGTGGGGTCCCCTTCTGTACCCTCATTTCTTCTGTCAAACCTTTTCCTACTCAATAAGATAATTTTATACTTTAATACTGTTTAGACTTGTTTTCATTCATATATCAAATACACAATATATTACTGTTGATTACATATTCATGCATACATTATTACAGAATGGATAGCAGTAAAAAACACAATTGTAATATACATGACAACATAGCAATAACTTAGCAAAATCATGAGACCCAGTCATTTAATTTAATTTTATTTTGTGTCTTCCCATCATGCCTTTGCATGCAAGGAATAGAAGACAAAACATCACAAATTAATAGAAGAAAATGTAGCAGCATCCAAATTCAGAGAATGGGTGCTTAATATAGGCACTTGGATGCATGAAAACTACGTAAAACTTAACTCTGAAAAAACTGATGTTATTCTTTTTAGTTCTGATCTGTCTTTCAGGAATACCTCCCACTGCCCCCCATCTCTTGGCAACCTTCCTTGTCTAGTACAAAAGGCAAAAAACCTTGGAGTGTGGTTTGATGAACAACTTTGCTTTTCAGGTCGTATAAATAAGATCACATCTTCTTATTTCCATCTCAGGTGTCCCTTGCTGCACATTATCAACCATTTAAAAAAATTTAGTTTTTTAACTTCTATGCGTGCCGCGTTAAGCAGCACACATACAAGTTACAACACGCCATTTGAAGATTGTTTATGTGCAGCAAGGGACACTTTTCTGAACATAAACAATCTTCCCCTGCAAGGCAGACACCCTTACATTATGGAGGAAGGATGGCTGCGTTGGCGCTATGGAGCTAAATTTTGCGCCAATGCAGGGGGGAAACGCAGTGCTGCACCATATTGTAGTAAATATGGTGCTGCCCTGCATTTCAGAAGTGACGGAGCGCGGCGTTAGGCCGTGCTCCGCCACTTCTACTGTAGATATGCCTCATACTTTTTCAAATTCTCATGAGATAGTCCACCTGTGTAATAAACAGAAATGTAACACTGTAGCAGGTATTAACAGTCACTTTTTTAAGACCTGTTTCTCACATTACTTTTTTTGCATACTTCTCTGGCCCTTGGGATACACTTGAAAGCAACATTTCCATCATGTGTCCCGTTGTTCTGTTTATTGAGATTTGTGGCAGCGTTTTCAAAGTACAATAACACACAGTTCAGACCTACGCATATGATAAGTGTCCGCAATAATGAGCTGCCAGACTATTTGTTTTATTCAGGTTCATAACTCTGCAAGTTTACAAGGTAGATGACTTTGATCCCAACCATAAGAGCGTGTCTCGGGTAAAACATGTTTTGCTGGAGGGACCAAGGAGAACATCCACCAATTGTATGAGTCCCTTTACCTGGTTCATACGAGATATAGACTTCTAAGAAACACAATAGCTGAAACAAGCAAACTGAAAGTGAGAGGTCGAGTTTGAACAAAAATGATGTCTGAATGAGTTTGGATCTAAAGATCGGAACAACTAGATGGAAGGGAGGTGAATGTAAGCGTCCTCTCTCAGTGCCACCAACAAATAATAATACACACGCTGGCTCAAATCGGTTTGTCAAAATGAAATACCGTTTATAAAGTGCAACTGTGACCTCAAAGGCACCCTGTCACTCGCCTACTTAAAATCCCAAACCCTTTAGACACAAAAGCACAAATTGATAAAAGACAAGTCTTCAATGCTTCCTTGAAGGACCTCAAGTCCTGGCATGCTGTTAGTGAGAGCAGCAAGCTGTTCCGCAATGGTGTAACTCTAACTAAAAAAGCCCCTCCCCATACCCTAACTTTATTGAACTGGGGAATAGAGAGGACATTGAAGTCTTTGGTGGGCCGAGCTCTTGAAGGCACATAACGTTTACGTTTTCTTTGCCGAAAACAAGGGCTCGTCTTGTGAACCGCTCTAAAAGTGATACATAAAGACTTGAAGATAATTCTCTCCATTACGGGTAGCCAGTGTAGCTTTTCAAGGGTCAGTGATGAAGAAGAGAATCTAGACACGTGTAAGGCCAATTTGTCTACTCTTAAGTAGATAAGCGGGTGAGCCTAAAACTAAGGCATTAACTAGAGTCCTGTCTGCTCAGAATGGTGCTCTGAACCACCGTTGGCTTTGCCGTTATAGGAAGGTAAGGCAACATTTTGCGAAGTATTCGCCTCAAAGCAAAACAGGTGCACATCCTAAACCAGCAGACATGGGAACATTTTGCATCATTCGTGATTAGTCAACTAGCAGCTAGGCCAAGGGCAGTCAATGGTGGTACACAATTTGACATGGCAGGTATGAATAGGTTGGAAAGTGTGGATCAAATAGGAGAGGATAGTGGGCCAGTATAGAGCAGCTGGGAAGGTAGAGAGCATTATGGCAGGAAGGCCAAGTTTTGAAGGCCATGTATGGTACACGGAGGTGTCTTTGTGTTTGCCAAATACAAATTAATTTAAACTTTAAGGGGAGCAGTAAAAACAGGGTTTGCTATGTACAATTCCGACTTTACATTTGTTTAGGGATTGCTAGTTAAAAGGCCACCATTACATTTGGTTAGGGTTAGTACGGTGCCAAGGCGGCCTACCTGTTATTGACATAACAGTATTTTACTGCTGATCTGATAACAAAAAAATTGGGGGAGAAGAGACATTATGCACCAAACTTGACATTCTTTGTGTATATGAAACGAAAATTATAATTGCCGGTGGAGAACATGTAGGGAACAACTGGCATGAGTAACTGAAGTAGCAGATCATAAAAAAGCACAGAAAATTCAACATAGACTCATTGCAGAAAAAGTAAACCGTGTTTCATTCTCTGTAATTCAAGACTAAAAGCAAGAGACTGTTCTAAGTAGTATTGAATTTGCAAGTTATGGAGAAGATTCCAGATGCGGATGGGCTAAATTATAATCGGGGTTAAAAACCATTGAACCGCAGAGATGAGAAATTAACACTGGAATTGTGAAGCACAAGATATTCGACACAAATGCAAGGGAATATACATCTACCCAGCGCAGACATGATTGTGGCCGAGGTCATAACTTGGATGTTGATGTGGCACAATGAACACAGCAAAGAGCAATGTGTGCTCAACAGAAAACCAAGGGGTGATCCCGACCTCTTTACCCCTAGTGGGCTACTGTTGCGGTTTTTAGGGTCCATTTTGTGATACATGGCACACAGTTCAGTATTAGTGAACATAGTTACATTCACCAGACGAAGCAACCGGCGCAAGATCATGATAGATTGGGAGACCAGTGGAGTAGCTGCTTTTGCCGCCCAGCTGCGTGTGGTGGGTGCTGACGGGTTTTGGGTTGCCAACCTTTTTTTTTTTTTTTTTACAGGGTTTTATATAGCGCGAACTTGACCCGAATCGGGTATCGGAGCACATTACATAGCACCAGTTGCGTTACATGAGGACACATTAATTTTTTTGTTAGGCACAGGGAGATTAAGTGATTTTCCCAGAATCACAGCATGTTCATCGTCGTTGCTGAGACTCGAACCCAGTTCCCCAGATTCGAGGACGACCGCCCTAGCCGTTAGGCCAACCCACCCCTCTCACCCTTGGCGGCCGCATGACAGACCGAGGGGGGGGGGGGGGGGTGGTAAGGCCACTGCCCCCAAAACTGATGCTGCCCTACACGGACCGCCCATCCCCCTCCCTCCTTTGCTACTCCACTTTAGGAGACGTTCTGCTTCGTAATTGTACGACATTTATTTAAGCGTTGTGTTTATTTTACTAGTGCCCTCATTCGAGTGGTCTGGTTAATTGTGATATCTGCAATCAAGAGTTTGGCTGCTCACAAGTTACTCCCGCAGTTTTCTCCTTATACATTTCGGCAGGTAATGCCGGGACATGCAGATTTTGGTGTGTTAAACAAATTAGGGGCTATTTATCTTACCCGATAAATTCCAGCCCAGTGGAGTCGGATTTTCTCGGCCCCAATAAATATAGGCCCAAATACTGGGCCACTCAAAATGAGGTCCTTGCACATGCCTGCTAAGTAAACTGTGTTCCAAAATTTCAAAAAGTTTACAATTTTAATTAATATTGTAATTCAAAAATATTTCCACACCCAGACATTTGTATGGGCTCTTCTGCAAGCAGAAATGAAAAAGGGTGAAGGCAAGGACGCACTTGTTTAGTGCTGAGTCACAGCCATGCCAGCACAGGCCTTGTCGACGAATGCACTGTATCCAAACTGTCCCTGATCCACTTACCCCTGCTTCACGTGTACTTATCTGCTGAGTTGTACTTGATCCTACATGATCTCCAGCGTACACTTTGCCAACTTAGGGGCATATTTATATGCCCCTGTCGCCACCACAACGTCACTTTTAAAGATGTTGTGGTGGCGATACGGGCTTCGCTTTAGAAGGCAGTGTTAAGCCACTTAACATGCCTTAATGCTGCCTTGTAAATAAGACCCCCTTTCACGCTATACTTAGCATGACAGGGGAGAGCAATGGGTGCTCAGGGCGTTCCACTGCAACACCCATTGATTTTTGACACTGCCCAAAAATTACAAGGGTGGCGTAAATATGGGGCGGCGCAAAAATTAAGACCAGGGAAAACCTGGTCTTACCCTGGTGCAACGAGGTGAAATGTTTAATTTCTCCTTGTGTTTGCTGATGCCAGGTGTGCTGCGTTGTGCAACATCATGGAAACAGCGAAATGCCTTTGATTGTTTATGTGCAGGAAGGTGACCCTTCCTGCACATAAACAATCATTTTTATTAAAATGACGTTTTGCAACTTCTATGTGTGCTACATTAAGCCGCACACATAAAAGTTTCAAATCACCATTTCAGATTGTTTATGTACAAGAAGGGACACCTTCCTGCACATAAACAATCCCTCCCCTCAACGCAGACATCCTTGCACTATGGTGCATATAGTGCAAGGGTGCCTCTGCTGGCACTAGGCAGCTAAATTTAGCGCCAGTGCAGGATGATACACAGGGCTTCACCATATTCTCGTAAATATGGTGCACCCGTTAGTTTCTAAAGTGACAGAGCGTGTCGTTAGTCTTCTTGGCCTAACAACACGCTTCGCCACTTTCCTTGTGAATATGCCCCATACTCTCATAGTTAAACTGCTTCCATACACATTTATTTTATGGATTTATTTGTTTTTGTGCCCCGCCCCTTTTTTGGTTGGGAGGCTTCTCTGTCCCTTTGCTGGTTTGAACCAGGGCTGCACCATGAATCACCACTGCAGAAGCAAAGTTCTTTATTTCGTTAACATTCTTACAAACAACTATCACAGAAACTGCTGGCCACACTTGACAAACAAAGATTTCATTTAGAGTCGCGGAACGAATACGGCTTAAGAACTTTGAAACTTTGCAAAGTCTGCCCTCTTACTTCCTTGTGCCCGGCAATTACTCAATTAACTTAAGTACATTAGGAAAGGTCGTCTTTCTGAAGGATGCAGGAACTTCCTAAAGTAATTGAGTTTTCAAGGGGTGCCTGCGCTTTGCACAGCAGATGCCCTTTCTCTGCTCCCCGCTCTCTCCTGGTAGCCCAGGCATCTGTAATGAGATGCAGTCCAGTCTATTGACAAGCGATAATGCACTTGTTCCTCTTGCGCCAAGTTGGTCCCGTGCTGCCCAGTGCCCCTATGACCAAGGCCACGCCCCCAGGGCGACCATAAAGGCCCTATTCACCCTGCGTGTCATTTACACTTTCATTAGCCGCAATGCTCGCTAATCAAAAACGATGATGATCGCGATTTGTGAGCTCAGGGCACAGAAGTCAGGTCCTAAAGAGAGTCAGTTGCAAAGGCCATTTCTTCTGGTCTGTTGCTGCTATGAGGATAAATACCCCCTTTGTGCGCCGGGGACCCCCACATCTGTCAGTCTCTGGTGCGCCTGCCTGCCTGCAGGAAGGCGGGCCCGCTGCATGGGAACTTACAGCTTTATCAGCCAGAGACAATGGTGGGTATTGCATTAGTCGGGCGCGACATTACGAGGGAAAACGCAGTGCAACGAGGGCTGTTCCATCTGGACTCTGGCCGTGGAATTCGGAGCATAGAAGGAAATCGCAGGAACGTATCATAGAAGAGGGCAGCGCCTGAAGAGATGGGACACCGTTCGCGAGGCCAAACAGTAACATGGTCATTGGGTTAACGTGTCTCACTGCTAGTAAAAGAGGTATGCAGGCGCCGAGCCAATGTTCCATCTTTCGAGGGAAGTTAAGGCCTGCATCGTCCGAGACACACCCTTCTGGGATTCTCTGCTGAGTGTGTCTCGTTGCGCATTGGTACTACTAGCCGTGATGTTTGGAGCAGCAGAAGTCTCTGTCTGTGGGGCAGCGTCATTATGAGGGCGGGCAACGTAACGACTGGGTCTTCCTTAGAGATATGGCAGGAAGAAAAGAAGAAATCGACCATCTACAAGAAAGTAATAAAAGCCAAGCTGCCCGACAAGAAAGCAAACAATTCAACTATGCAAGTACAAATGACACAAGAAAAGTGCTTGTGGAGTAAATAACATGATAAATGTATTAAAAAAAAATTCATATGCGAAACCATTCCAGTCCACGATCACAGTGTTGATGCGTCATGCCACAAAACATGGCGCTGCTCTACCATCGGCCTTCGCCTTGTAGGCGGCTGCTTGGGTCTTTGGAAGAACAAGCAGGCTCGGACCTTGAGTGGCTACGACACGCAGTGCATACCTGTACGGCACACTGTCACTGCACACTCAAACTGAGAGCGTCTACGACAGGCGGTGCATGCTTACACTGCACACGGTCACTGCACGCTCAAACTGAAAGCGGCCACGACAGGCGGTGCATGCTTATACGGCACACTGTCACTGCACGCTCAATCCGAGAGTGGCCACGACAAGCGGTGCATGCTCAAACAGAGAGCGTCCACGACAGGCAGTGCATGGTTACACTGCACACTGCATGCTCAAACTGAGAGCGTATACGACAGGTGGTTGGCACACTGTCACTGCATGCTAAAACTGAGAGAAGCTACGACAGGCGGTGCATGCCTACATGGCACACTGTCATTGCACGCTCAAACTGAGAGAGGCTACGACAGGCGGTGCATGCTTACACGGCACACTGTCACTGCATGCTCAAACTGTGAGCGGCTACCACAGGCGGTGCATGCCTACATGGCACACTGTCCTTGCACACTCAAACTGAGAGCGGCTACCTCAGGTGGTGGATGCGTACACGGCAAACTGTCACTGCACGCTCAAACGGAGTGCGGCCACGACAGGCAGTGCATGCTTACACGGCACACTGTCACTGCACGCACAAATGGAGAGCGGCCACGACAGGCAGTGCATGCCTACATGGCACACTGTCAGTGCATGCTCAAACGGAGAGCGGCCACGACAGGCAGTGCATGCTTACACAGCACACTGTCACTGCGCGCTCAAACGGAGAGCATCTACGACAGGCAGTGCATGCTTATCTCTGATCTCAAACCCTTGCTCCAAAATGAACATGACTGTCCAATGATGTGCATTGGATTTGGACACAAATTTCGAGGTAGCTCAATGAAACTGTCTGCATAGAAAATAACGAGGTCTGTTTCCATCAAGAATCTGTTTACCATTTTACTTCCATTTTATTTATTTACAAGTGGGTGTTGGGTGCATTTAAACTAGAGACCCCTTCACAATATAGATCACAACAGCGGGGTTTCTATTATCAATGGGTCCAAGAGTGTCACATACATTTGTTTCTGTTTTTTATGGACTGTAGTCCTTTTGGTATTACCACAAAGGGTCACAGAGTTTTGTATGGCCCTTCAGTAACACACCTTAATCCAGAACAAAGTTAATTGCTGCACAATGCAGGTGAAGGCTCCCTCCTGTGCACGGTCCTATGCACCTGAGGGAATATGGCATTAAGACTCTGACTGCTTGCTTTTGGGAGTTGGTGCATAGCCGGGGCACCACAAGAGCACCATTTCTTAGGAGCCCCGGAGGGTCTTCATGTGAGGACCCCCATGCAGGTGGACTCCGGTCTCATTTGAAAGGATGTCGGGCATGTCCAGAGTCGACTGGCCCAGCGGGCAATCAGGCAGTGCTCGGTGGGCTGCTCTGACTGGTCAGTGTGTGGGCCTGTTTTTTAGAAGTTGTCGTCCGGTTCTATGGCCAGGTGGGCTGGTTTTTACTGTTGATTTTCCTGATATCACTTTTTTAACTATATGCTTCGCTAATGGGGGCCACTTTTATTTTGATGTCTGCCCTATTTTTTGTCCCAGTCTGACCCTGGGCATGTCCCGGTAGTGTCAACGCAGAGGCCTCCTGCACCCTGCCTACTGAGGGATTTGGGGCGTCCCTATAATGATGGACGTGTTTTTAGGACTGCACACACTCTTGTGGGTACCTTTAGAACTCCCCCTGATGGGTAAGAGTCCATCTAAGGAGAAACGGGGACCAGCAGATTGAACTGAATTGGAAACGTGCATGATTGAGAGCAGAGTGAAATCAAGTTTTTAATCTGGACTGCACAGTTTGTGGGAGGGAACATCCCTCTGTTATGAAAGGGTAACAACGATTGTTTTATGCATGTACCCCAGTAAAATCCCCGATTTAGAAGTTGAAACAGAGGTACAGGAAAAATAGATGCCAATCTCATGCTTCTGTTTAGTGAAACATCAGAACTGTGTGGGATTTGCCCTGTAGTGAATTTTGTGAGTTACAATACAGTGGATCTTGAACGTGTTATATCTATTGCTGCCCATTGGCTACGCCCTGAATATTGCCATATTTAATGCCCATTCATAGCTTATTTATTTATTTGCAAAGTTTTATATAGCGCTGGCTAGACCCGGAGGTATCGGAGCGCTTTACATGAGGATCAGCGAGTTACAGGTTACAGAATTACATCAATTACAGGAGCCATGTATAGGAGACAAATATGAGATTACACAATAATATGAGTTGTTAGCGTGTAGCATAGCTAAGACACACGTTTTATGGGGAATGAAAGGTAGGGGGGAAAGGTAGACCGGAGTAAGGAATGCAGATAGAGACAGGCAGACCGGTAAGGGGGAAAAGTACTTCAGGGGGAACAAAACAGTAAAATTGCAAAAAAGACAAAACCGACCTGAGTATCGGTGAAAGTATATGAAGGGAGGGGTGTGGGAGACCATGGGGGGGAGGAGGGGTGGACTGGAAGAAAAGGTCAATCAGGCGAACAAGGAGCAGACCAGTAGCATAGATTCCAAAAAGGCAGGATATACAAAATCAGACAAAAAACAATAAAAGTAGCTGACTACACTGTTCAACGCAGGGCTGGAGAAGGGGAGGCAGCTATAGAATCATGGAGGAGGGAGGCGGGAGAGGGAAGGAAACACAACAGGGAGACGAGGAAAACAATGTCTGGCTGGGTAGGTGACGGCCAAGGAGGTGAACCACAGCCAAACTCCTCTATAGATGTATAGGACAGCTCCACCAGGCATCGGCCAAGGTTGCTTGGGCTCCTCGGTAAGTACGGACAGTTATGGTTTCCGGACTTTCCGCCCAGGGGGCATCGTCAAAGTTCCATCGAAAGCACCGGTCCCGGTGTTACTGGGAGGCGCCGTCCGCTTCGTCCTCCAGCTTGCCCCCAGGTCAAGAGCGATGAGAGGAGAGGTGGAAGGGACAGTTTCAAAGTCCACAGATGCATCATGGGAGACTGCCATATTGTTAAAGGCATTCGCGTGCACCACACGTGCAGCACCTGAGTTTGTAATTTGGATTAC
Organism: Triturus cristatus; assembly: GCF_964204655.1. Classification (NCBI taxonomy): domain Eukaryota; kingdom Metazoa; phylum Chordata; class Amphibia; order Caudata; family Salamandridae; genus Triturus; species Triturus cristatus. The sequence continues at coordinate 613,298,653 of NC_140590.1, read as the reverse complement.
TACAGCTCCAGGAGATTCGCACAGGCACTATATTTGTGATGGTCTCCCATGGTATAGTCGCGTTGGCCCTCTGCGAGTGGTCTCACTACTAGGGATCATTAACGTCCTCCATATTAGAGACAGGCAACAGTCAGGCGATGATGCGCCAGCTGTGTTGTATTAAGGCGATTCACTCTGTACTTCACCCTGAACGTGATAGATCTTGGTTTGTGATCTTGCTTGTATAGTGCTTTAGAGATAGAATTACGTTGCTCCTTTTTTAGTGGCCTCACTATGAGAGATCGATTTTGTTAGCATCCGCCATTTTACGGTCAGGCAGATAGTCAGGCAATGACGCGTTTGCCTTATATAAAGAATTCTTTGAATGTGGCTCACAAATTCAGTCTTTAGGCCCCAGACTCACCTCGGTAAGCACTGGTGTTGCTAGTGGCTGCCGCCTCACCTCTGTTCCTCACGAGAATAGTTGGATTGGACAGTGAAGGGAGGCGGCTGTGGTTCCTGTTGAAAGCCACTGAACCTACTAATGAATCTTGCTGTGGCTATTCAGAAACATACTAGTGGGGTGGCTGGAGGTCAGCGATTGCTGTGTGGGCCGGCTGATCAGGGATATTTTATTCACTTTCCTTTAGACCGGTCTAGCCAAGGAACCAAGATCACATTGAGGGACCCTACAATATCAAGCTTCAAATGGGACTTCTTTGGGATGATGGACAGACAGGTGAAATGTAGGGCAAGAAAGGCTGCACTTCTGAGGTGGGAAGATGGTATAGCCTTGAGCTGGTCTACACCTGGTGCCTGGTGAATGACTCCAAATGGATCCGGTAATAGGGGAGGGAACACAATGTTAGGCAGAGGATGTGGGAGTCTAAAATGGGCTCCATCTCCTGTTGCTTTTGAACTTGTAAAAACGTCGTACAAACAGAAACATTGCAGACTCATGTCAAGCAGGCAAGCCGAGGCTACCAGGAGTATCTGACGAGTTCCATCTTTGCCCTTCCTTATGGGAAGGGGCTGGTAAAGGACTATTTGCTAAACAATGCTGTCAATGTTTGAATATAATTAAATGACATAAGGAATCTTTGTAACTGAAGTATTATGGCTTGCATTGCATCTCTGTATACTTTTCCCCACAAGATCACTTAACATCCAGCAGATCAAAGTGGGCAGAAACTCTCACACATATAATATTGAGCAGATATGCCTAACCAAGTACATTGACTCAGACTGTATGACACAAGCCAACCGAAGCTCCCAGAACCTACAGATCAAAACCAACAATGCACATTTGATACCCAGAATCATGTGCAAAGCACAATTCCAAAGTCATACATTTGATAAAACCTATCACCACAATATGACTTCCACATCCAGATGTATTTACACCTTACACTGCACCATCAAAATACATTAGTCTTTTTCTAGCACCAAACTTTAAAAGCAGCAAGTGATTTCAGGGGGTTGAAAGAGACTCCAATTAATGAAGAATACAAGTGATAAGTCGGACAACTGGAACTATGCAAGCTTGCGGTGCCAACGTTTTCTGTATAATTGTGGACTTGTGGTACTTGTCACATAAACCATTATCTTCTGTATTATTTGCAGATTTTAACAAAAAAATTGTGTCTAGCTCAAACAGATCAAAAGTTGTTAAAAACGCGACAGCGTGTTTTGTCGCACAGTGGCAGACCTTCTGTGGTGCAGAGCCAGGTCACTTTTCAGTTGTTGATTACTATATTTAGGTGTTAAACTGAGATTAATCAGATGAAGCATTTGCCCATGTGGTGTTATTATGTGTTACTATGACAAAATAGTGAAGTAATACTGCTTAAAATGTGCTGCATTAAGCTGCATAATTTACTTTTTCTTGCTTCACAATTTATTGAACCCTGCCACATAATTTGGTTCTCCCCTGCCTCATTATTCCAGTGGCCCTGATCATAAGGTAGCTAAATAACAGACCCATATAGCACCCTACTAGAATGGTTGCTACATGTTTATTCTCGCTTTACCAATATGTTTACTATATAATCAACCACATTAGAAGCTGCAACTCATGCTTATAAAGTTTGTCCTGTTTTATACTATTTTATACTGTTTGCTATGTTAAATAATGGGTGATGATAAAACCTGCACTGTTTTATACTGTTTAAATGGCCGGTCTATCTATATACCCATCCATCCAAAAGACACCCCACATGCATTCAAGACAGTAGTTATTTGGCGGAAATAGCTATGATGCACGGATCACTCATCATCCAAGGCTAATTTGCACCATGAAGTCACCCAATTAGTACACAGTAGATACACATTTCAGAGTGCACCCTACGGACTTGCGGAAAACAGCACCCCAAAACCAACATTGCCCACAATACATTTCCAATTACAAAAGGTGTCTTTCTCTAAGAGGATATTCTAGACAGGACCATTAAACCCTCATGTACTCAACATGTCAACAAAGCAATATACTAGGGCAAACATTACTTAACAGCACTTACCTGCTGCCATATCCACTCAGGTAATGTTAGTCTGAACCAGCTGCACCGTCATGCACACAACATCCGCATCATAGCGCTACACCTGTCTAGAGATGCTTGTCTAGAAAGCTATCTACACTTGCCTGGAAATGGACAGCGAACTACCCAGTCCAACCAAAAACAGTAAAACCCATCTATACACCGTCTCTAAACACAACACACTACAAAGATCTTTATCTGGCTCTTTACTTCCACATTAACCAACGTGGACATCTGTAAATTATACATTTAACAAATCTGTACTAACAAAAAAAACCATAAAACAATCATAAGCAACTCATAGATGGAAAACACGGAATCGTATGAAAAATACACCCACATCAAGAAGGCAAATGTTCAAATTGGTGGGTGTTACCGGGGTTCACACACAATAGGTCATGACCCAAATGTGGGTTGTGGCACAAACCAAAACAGTGGTTTCACCCAGATACCACCTGGATCAAAGTGAGGAAGTATGTGATTGGTTTTGTGCTCTTCTATATGTGGATTTCAGGGGTAATTGAGTCCCCAGATTCAGTTTTCGACGTCATGTACACTGAGAAATTGAGTACTCGTCTGTGCTATTCTTTTTTATTTTTTTTATTTGAAGACGTGCAGAGACAGAGAAACAGCCGACATGTGTTTCGCCCGAGGGCCAACAAACCAGGGCTTTCTCAAGGCAGGATAATCTTTTGCGGTTGGTGTAGAATATAAGTCCAAATCAAGGTGCATGATAGCAAGCGTCAACTGCTAGGTCAAAATGCGGTCCAAGTAAGCTCTAGAAGGCGCTATTGTGCAAACTAATGGCACAAGGTGCTGCACCAATACTGATACCCTGATAACATATTGTACCAAAAATGAGAATTGGGAGACATTATTGAGAACACAAAGCTCACAATCATGTCATACCCACGTATGTGCACTTTTTGTTTTGGTGCATTGGGGGTATTTTGTTGGCGATAAGTCCATTTTGGATCAATCTGCCTTTTTTCTCGTACATTGTTTAAAAGACCACATATAGTACAATAAAATTAAAACACCTATTTAAAATATAATTTAAATGACCCTGTTATGTAACATTTGCTTCTGGCAGAAGCATCTATGGGGAAAGTAGGGGCCATATTTATCAAGTAGTTACATCACACTTGCACCACGTAACGGGGTGCAAGCATGATGCAACTACTAAGTGTGATTTATAAAGCCACGCAAGGCCACAGTGGCTTGATAAATCTCTGCGTTGCATTACTCTGCCCCAGGGAGGCGTTCAATAGGTGGTAAATGGGCGTTCCCATACAACACCCATGTATTTTGGCGCATTCTCCAATACCATAAGTGGTAGACCTGGAGAAATATGTTTATTTCTCCTCAATGTTTCCTCCTTCTAGGTGTGCTGCATTCTGCGCACACATAGAAAGAGGAAAATGTCTCAGGGGATTGTTTTTGTGCAGGAAGGTGTAGCTTTCTACACAAAACAATCCTGCTTATAATTCAGGCACGCTTGCACCATGGTGCAAGGTTGCCTGCATTGGCACTAGGCAGCACATTGTGCACCAGAACTGGGAAAAGACAGGAATGCGCCGTATAATGTTAAATACGGCTCATTGCTGCACTTTCCCTGTCATGCAGCGCAGCGAGGTGGCTTGCTGCACTGCGCTGCATGAAAACTGGCTCTTTTTTGTAGAGTTTCTTAAGACTGTTAAGGTTGAAAATGACCTTTGGCCCTAGTGCCAAACCTAGTCAATTCCAGCTTAATATGCAAGGCCTTTTTCCTCACTATTAACTCTAATGCACAAAAGTTTAATATTTTGCGTAAATTAGTATTTAACAAAAAGACCATGAGGATTTCCACTGCCTCTGGTCTCGACAAGTACTCACCAAAATCGCTGCTGCAAATGGCCATTAGTAGCTCAGCATTGTCACAGGGGCGGCACATGGCTGCAAGGAAGGCGACAAGTGAGATACAGTATGGTTAATAATAGGAACTTGTTTTCATATTTGCATTCACCCCCAGTTTGTATATCTGAGAAGTGCTGTAAATAGCAGGTGTCCTCACTATCCATTTTAATAATGAGCAATTTATCGATCTTGGTTGTATGACAGGCTGAGTTGGCCCTCCCATTATTCAAACTGGTGACCGGCGGGTTACATCAGATGCCAACAGAGAGAGTCTACCTCATTAGTCATTTCACTGGTAGTTAGGTAAACAGTGTGAATTACTTTGTATGAACATGGGATGAACGCTATTCATTAGAAAATAGCACTTGTTATACTCTACCAATACGCAGTTTGCGTCCGCATCAGAAAATAATCCCAAAAGGAGAAGAAAACTATTTCAGTTGTAGATTAAAATGTGGGTTGTGGATCCCTGAAAGCAGTCTCTTGAAGGCCTTTTTACTAGCCGGCGCAGACATATGGATACTGTTTTTAACTTTATTTAAAATTGATTAAAAAAAGCATTTGGAGACACATTGGACTTCTTCCAAAAGCTTGTCGTAAATATTTATGTGGTTTGCATTGTAAAAATAAGTTTAGCAAGTTGCTTTGATGTGCCCCATATATCATGAATGTTGCATGTGCACATGTATTTGGGTTAAAGAACAGAAATGATTGTGCTCATCACAACTTGTTAAATGGTATGATCTGCAGAAATGTGTGTTAACAAAATAAATAGTCACTAGAGCACAGAAAATGTGCCCATCCCACTAACCGTGTCTAGGAAACATAATGCACAACATAAAATAAATCAGAAACGGTACAGCAGATTTTTATCCCATGAGAAGTATTGTGCCAATCAGCAACAGTGCCCATGTGAAACACTTTGTCATGGAAAAGTGACAAAAAGTGATACAGTGGGAGAGGTGTGGCGCAGTGGCCAGAGCGGCTGACTCCTGAGTGCAGGGCTCAAGGTTTGGTCGCAGGCGGCAGCTCAACTCCGCATCATGTGTCTCTGGGCAATAGCTCACTTAATCTCCCCGATGGCTCCCCCCCCTGCCCTGGATACCCTTATGGGTGATAAATTCACGCTTTACAAATGTGGTGGAATTATACCAAGTCTGCAAATACAAGTCATATCCTACTTCTATCTTATGCCATGAAAAACATTTTCAAATTTAGAAGTATTATGACATGGGGGTATGGAGTTGTGTTGTTTGACAAATAGTGCCTCTCAAAAAGAGCGTACCTCCATGAAAATACTGTGATCTGGCAGGCGCACTGCTCATCAGCAATACATAATTAAGCAATGTCAGAAATGGATATTATGGAACAAAGGGCTCGCAATTGAGCTGGCATGGCATCTAAGCAAGCGTATTCATGGTCCAGACCCAGTCCTTTCAAATCTCATGAATAAACTTAAAGGACATCTTCCGCACAGGACTTCCCACAACATATTTTTGAATTCTGTCTAAGAATAGTTCTTGCAGAATCAGAATCAGACTTCTCAAGTGTCTTGGCTAAAGTGGAATAGGTTCCTTGCCAACAGATGATCCCTTGAGGAAGGGTGATCAACCTATGGACCGGAACACTCAGGACAAACATCTGCCTCCAAGAAGGACAGATGTCAGCCAGCTCAGGAGCCCCACAGCTCATGATCATAGAGATCCATGCAAGAAGCGAGCTGGACTGGTGACCTAGAAGGTGTCACACAGACCAAGTAAGACTTGAATTTAAGGAAGATGGGGATTATGTACTAGTACGGGAACAAATCCCAGGGATTAAACAAAGTAGAAGGTCTTGATTGCCTTCCTCGACTTTGAAACGGAAGGAAGCAAATGCATTTTTATCGTACTACAGTTCTGTAATACGCATGATAGAATCGTCCTCTTTAATTTATCTTTCACATTGGCCTGCAAAAGTTGGTTAGATGTGTGCTGAGGGAGTGAAAGGATGGAGATCGTGATTTTTTCTTTAAGGTACTGAGGGAAACACTATGCATAATTTTATAGGTCAGACAGAAGGTTTTATTCACTGTACCGTATCTAGCTGGAGCCTAATGAAATGGCACGTGAAGATGTGAGACAGAATCCCTTATTTTGCCCAGAGAATCAGGTTGCATGATGCTTAATTTGAGCCCGTAGTTGCAGGTGCGGCCCACCATCCCTTCTTTTTGTGCACCAGGACTTATGTTTTATCACCAGAATTTGACCAAGGTCATGAGAGAGAAAGGTACACAAAGCAGAAGATGAATTAAGAGAAATAAAGGACAACATTGAAACAGAAAGAAGGGATGACAAGGGACTTCCATGTGTGAGATAAAGATCAGGGGGTGTAGACAGGTGGATTTTAGAGGCGTGAGGTGGAATCAAAACTAGACATCCTTGGAATGTGAAACTCTGACATTAAGGTGCACTGTAAGAGGGCTGCTGAGAAAACCTTTGAGCCGTAGTTTGTAAAAATTAACAAGCGGAGATATAAGGCACTGGCCAAGTCTATTGTAGCATTAATCAAAGACACTACCCATTCTTATGTTGCTGAACAGTATTTTAAGGCAGAGCCTTGCAAAGTTCCTTTAGCTGTAAAAATGTCGCATGGACTACCCCCCCTAGCTTTTTGGTCATGTTTTGAACATCATTGCAAATCACTCCATCTTTATTACCTTCTTAAAGAAGGTTAGGCTGTAGACAAAATGCATATCTCTAAAAACTGTAGATAAGCATATGACAATCGTAACAAGAGAAACTTCTCAAAGAGGCTGTGTTTCTGTTCCCACTATTAATTGATAAATTCAATTCAAGATCATCGTGTAGGCCTTCTTATTCCACAAATTCTTGTAAATGGTCGAATAAAACTGTGTTACATTTTTTGAACTAGCGCAACCCTTCAATTGGGGCTGGTAGAAATTATTGATTATGTTGATTTGGCAAAATGTAAAATGTGTTTGTTGGAGTGGTTATGACAAAATGCTTCATTGACTGGGATATACTCCCTTTGCTAACGGAGCGGTTAACAAAATAATTACTTTGGGGCAAATGTACTTGAATAGGTACCATTTCAAACAATATATCGTATCAAGCACAAGACGTTGGGTGAAGTTAACAGATGTTTGATGGTGAGTGCATCCACTTTTAGAAAGAAAACGTTGGCAAGTATAAAGACAATATAAAAAATAAACTACGGCTATTATTGGAATTGACATAAGAGCAATTTACAGTCAGTGGGCTTACCTTCCACTAATGTGACCTGGAAATTGGGGGCTGAGCTGAGGTTGCTGAGCAGCTCATACTGAAATCCTGCGATTCTACGGCTGATGTCCCTCTGGGGACTGGCCTGCAGGAACAGCGCCACACCTTGAGGACGGTCCGAACTGAAGCAATGCACATGCTGCAGATGTGCCTCTTCTGCCTCGCTCACTAGCAGGTGCAGCTCACCATCACGCTCCACGTAGATGTTGGCCCCCTTGAAGCCACTCATCGGCTTGATGCACACAGTGGTGTGCTGGACGCTGGCCAGGTTGGGTGCAAGGATGACACGCAGAGCTCTTGCTGGGTACATCCACTCAAGTGAACCTTCTGTGCAGCGCAAGCGTACCTGCTCCACTGCACGGGAACGTGGCTCCCAAGTAAGCCCACTGCAAAACAAAGAAGAGGGGATGTACACTTCATTATCATAATTGGAGGAACACCGATTTCAGGAGAGACATTTCTTTACATTGAGAAATATATTCTTTGCAAGCTATTTAAAAGTGAACTTCAGTAATATGTTGAATAAAAATACATAGTATATGTACATGTGTACCTTTCCACCCTTACCCATCATGGAGTGATTTCACAGCAGGATCAAAACACAATCTGTAGTTTTATGTGAATGACACCCACAAAGCTATACATCTACAAACAACCTCAGTGACCCACCGCTTCCCCTGGTTCCATGACCGTGAGTTGAGATGTGTGTATTTATTTAGAGGTTTTGTAAAGCTCTGCGTACAGCAGATTGGTTATTTCAGGACAATGAAGATGGTCCAGGTGGGCATGTAAAGAGGAGTGGGGCAAGTTAGATGAATTGATCGGATGGGTTAGCGATAGTGTCCGAGATTCCTCAGTTGCAGCTCTTGGGTATGGGAAAGTTATGTTGAAAGGATTTTTAGAGGTTTCTAGATGTGCCTATAGTTTGGTTCGGATCTCATCTCAGGATTATACGGTGTCCCAGAGCCTGGGTTCCACCATACCGAGGGACATACCGCCATGGTTCAGCTTCTTCAACGATCCTTGTTTCCTTGCTGTAGGACTGCATTAGGGGTCTGTGGTTTACATTACAACGTGGAAGGGATCTCCTCTAAGGCATGCTTCAGTTTTAAATGGCAGGCCCTTTCTGCTTGCCACATCAGTGAGATGTTTGATGTTTATTACGGGACCAGCCGGTGCAATACAGTGGTCAATCTCCGACCCTGCACATGCTCGAGGTCCTGCCATAGGAAAGACAAACATACTCTGGGGAAAGGGTGCGCCACGATGCAAAACCCTGAGATGTAGTTAGAGGGCGAGTTGGTTATAAGGGCGTCTGAGTTTAGGGGGACTCAAACATGAGATGTTAGAACCCCTGGTATCTGGCACAGTTTTGAGAGGGGGAGTTCAAAAAGCATTGCATATTTTCACACTTTATATAACTGGATGCCATTTTTCCCCCTAGTGTGTTTTTCACTCTCTTAGTCAAGGTAAAAGTCTGGTGAGGAAAAATAAGTGCTGGTGGGTACCTCCTCCAACCACTGGCTCAAATAACCAGACTCAAGCACTGCTTTAGTCTGGTTATATTTGGCTGCAGATACCAAGACTCTCCAGATAGACAATGTAAAGCATGCTCCCATGTTGGCTGAGGCATGCTCCCATGTTGCCTGAGGCATGCTCCCATGTTGCCTGAGGCATGCTCCCATGTCGAGGGTGCAGCAATGAATCAGCTGAGCATGGAACAGGACAGCGGTGAAACCTTTGTGGCATATTTTACTTCTATCATGTAGGTGCAGTTGACATCATGGCGGGTCGTGCCATTGTGCACCTAAAGTGCTGAGGCCATCTTGTGATATCTTCAATCTGGTGGGAACCCAGGACTTTAATGCCCTCCACTGAGGCAGGAAGAATGTGCCACAGTGCACATCACAACCTGTTTTAATCACCAGGCCGCACGCTGGGGGCAGGTTTTGTGGTGGCAAAAGTAAACATGCATTGGCAAAGCCAATATTTCGGCCTTGCATTTTGAGTCCTGACTAAAATCTGTAAAAAAAAAAAAAAGCGTATGGAAATACAAAATTAAAATAAAAAATAATTGCTGTCTGTATACATCGCACATACGAGATAAAGAATGTAAAGTCCAATAATTCAGCATACTTTTAAGATGGAAAATTGTCCCTCGTGCACTGCAGTGCAAGCACTACAATTTGGGTGGAATGATTCACCAAACAGCCCACAGTATGAAGTGAGACAAAGAGTTATTCCTCCGGGCAGAGCCTAGCCCACTCTTTATATTTTAAAGCATAAATATGGGTTTTATAGGCAGCCACGCTGTAAAAGAAGACCTAATGGTTTGCACAGCAAGGGAACGGTTTTGGAATTGAAATTGTGTAGTTTTCAGGTGTTGGGCTAGTAGTGGTATGTTTTTATTTGTTATCTCATGTCAGAGTAGTCAAAAGATTCCGGGATCATTCAATCTTTTGGCGTCAGTCGACAAACACAATATTGAATTTCATCTGGTGTTCTCACTCAATGTTCTTCTGTTTTGTAGGCTGGGGGTTGTGTAAAGAGTCTTAGTCTGCCATTCAGCCAATGTTACTCTTTGCATTGGTCCAGGGACCGAGGGGACAAGGTCGGCAGGTCTGGTCCGGGCGACATGGTTGTGGCGCTCAGGGTCGTCCCTCAACAGTATGCAGAGGGCAAAGATGCTCATGGTAAGGATCCCTCTCTCACAACATGATTGGTGAAAAGTCTAGCGTAGACCTTTTCACCTAGTGTAATAACAATTGACAGGTGCTGGAAAGATAGTTTTCGTGTTCTATAAAATATGCCCATTTTTTCCTGTTGACCCATTTTGTTTTGCTTTGAGACGCTGCTCAGTGCCTCGATAACCTGCGCCTTTGCAATGCCCGAAAACAGACCAGAGAAACTTATTATACAATGAACTGTTTGGCGCCCCACGTATAACCTTACTTGACACTAAGTACCCAACAGCAATCATCCCAAGTCAGCATAAATAACTTAAAAGGGACACATGTTTTAAAAACATGTTTTCGCAATTCGTGTTATAAGTCCCCGATTGTACAAACTAGAACGCTTTCATATATCTGAATGTGTAACTTTTATGGAAACGTGCCTGGCGGATGGAGTCCACCTTGGCAATCAGTAGAGGAGAGGAAGTACAGTTGTTCAGATCTAGTAAGGGGGCAAATGGAATTCATTTTATTTTTAACCAAAAAGAAACGTCAAACGTCTACGCCGTCCCTCTGTGGCCTTAAATGAATCCATAGCCCGACCTTTCATCGCTCACCCCTTGCCATTTCTCGTTTCAATGGTTTAAGATAAGTTACAGAAACGCAGTGAAACTAAAAATAGGTGAACAAAAATCAAAACCAAAACATACAAAAACTCTTTTGATGGGGTAATAGAGCAATAGTTAAAACAGCAGTGCCCCCATGTAGAGTTGCACCGTAGGCACATACCTGCTTGCACCCATACATTCGAAGACAAAAATATGTGAAAAAATAAAACTACGTTAATTTAACTCCTATAAAAAAGCTAACTTTACTCCTTAGAGAAATAGAGGGTAGCCTGGTCAGTTCGTGTCGCTTTTTATGTCTTGCTTATTGAATAATAGTGAGTTAACGTTCCTCACTGACATCTGCAGTGATATGAATGCCGGGATTCTGGAGAAGCAAACTCAGCCTCCCATCCTTCCGACCCTGGTAACGTGGATTGCATTAAAAGTGGTTAGTAGTCACATCTACATTAACAGCACTGAAAAACAGCAGGAGGGTGAAGGGTGGTGTAAAAACAAAATATTACCATGTAATAATGACAGGGAGGGCACACAGTTATCACGGAATGTCTTGTATATTCAATATACTGCCCAGCATGGCTTTCCCTATGGAGAGGGTGTAATACATTTGGCTCAAGTCCATGGTGCATGTTCTCAGCCAGTGAAATCGGGGAGGGGATCGTTTGTAGAGCCACTGCTCGACCTATGTAACAAATGTACTGGTTGGACATGATCTGATTTATGTAATCGAGATTTTCAACTAAGAAATCCAAGTCCATGGCAACATTTTGCTAAAGGAACAGAGCAAACAAATGTTTGCCCCATACATCAGCAACGTAAATGGAGCAAATGGAGTTCACCTTTTGTAGAAGATGTACATTTTCTATGGTATTTGTATGTTGCTCAAAATACTCTAAAAGTGTAATACGGATTTTGACAAAGAAATCATGGTTAGTAAAGAAATATGTGTCCATAATAAAAATGCAACAAACTGATTTGGCCGCTAACAGAGAGCTGGCCCTTTTACACGAATGGAGCACAGAGCTGCACCCAGTGAATGGCGGGAACAGGGCGCTGTCCCTGTTATATCAGTGGAGCAGATATATGTCCCTGTTATATAAAAGGAGAAAAGAGCTGCCCTTATGACATGACCGGGACAGAGAGCTGCCCGTGTTATATGAATGGAGCAGACATTTGCCCCTGGTATATGAACGGAGAAGAGCTTTCCCTGTTAAATTAAAGGCGCAGAGAGCTGCCCGTGTTATTTGAATGGAGCACAGAGCTACCCCTTTTAAATGGAATCTGGACCTACCACCGGGAGTCTGGTAGGGAACTGCCCCTTCTTGCGGCCGCCAAGGGCGCTGCTTACCTCCCCTTCCAGCTGCAGTGGTCCGCGGCGCACAGCTGGCCCTCTCTCCACAGGAGCAGCAGCAGCGCGGGCAGGAGACGCTCCCACGTCGAGCTCCTCTGCCCCATGTCCTGAGGGGCGAGACTGCGGGTGCCGGGGACTCTTCGACAGAAGTTCGCAGAACTTTTGCATTAACTCTGTAGCGCCTCCGAGGACAGGGGGCTCTGAAGACAGGACAAGCCGCAGAGATTCACACACACAGATATATCCCAGGGTCTCCCGAGCACCTTCGGTTGGGGCGATGTCGGGACAACGTCAGACACGCTGAGAGCAGGTTGCAGTAAAGTCCTGTTGAAGGAAAAGCACGCAGGCTGGCAGAGGATACACGCCTGTGCCGCGATGTCCGCCTCTCAGTGTCTGCAGGAAGCCCACGCGGGTGGAGAAGGGAACACAGCCTTTAAGCACATAAAACAAAAGCCCTGCAGCACCTCCTGGTGTCAAGAACGTCAGAGGGAGCAAGCAGGCGGGCGGAGGCTTGCGGCGCTCCCCGCATAAACAGGGGGCTCGGCTCGCGCAGCTCAGGGCATGTACCACACTGGACCAATGACTGTCCTGCAGATCGAGTCTATGTGGGGGTGATAGTTTATGCAGCATACTCCAATTGCACGACGTACTCTCGGGCGTATGTGTGGGGGGCAGTTAGTGAGGGAGGATTTTCTGCAGTACTCTGTAGTGTAGGTACAGGGAGTGTGGAAGTTTTATGTGTGTTTTGGGTAATAATTGATGTTGCACACCTCTGTAGAACGGTGCGCTGAATTCTACAGCACAGAAAGGAGTCTCTGCAGTGTGAGATTGTATGTTGAATTGTATAGAACACCTGTTACACCTGATCCCTTTGACGTGTTCTCAAAGACTTTTTGCCTTCGCCCCCCTGTTTTGCTGAAATCGTTTTTGTTGGCCTTAGCGCTCTGTGCACTATACCCTGCTAGCCAGTGCTAAAGTGCTTATGCTCGCTCCCTTAAGCACAGTAAAATTGGCCTACACATAATTTGGCCATTTAATTTACTTATAAGTCCCTAGTAAATTGTATTAGATGTACCCAGGCTCACTAGTGTGCAGCAGCACCCATTGTGCTACCCACTAAAGTAGTACTGCACAACAATAAGTGGCGTAGCTAGTCCTTTGCTGCCCGTGGCGGTCCTTGCGTTTTCCGGCCTGTGACGGCAGCAGTTAAGAGCAAAGAGTCGGGGTGGATTGGGGGAGACAGACGACGACAAGGGTGAAAGTGCCGCCGCCCGCAAAACTCGTGCTGTTATGTTTCATAGGGTACCCCGATATAGGTTTGAGGAGTCCCCTAACCCTTCACCTACATTTACCGTACTATTACACTACAAAACAGGTTTTGGTATTGACCTCTTACCTAGTTAAGCACTGCATTAATGTCCTGAGGCTTTCCGCGAAAACTAGGCTCATTAATTATGCATGAGGATTCTCAGAATCACAGCAGGATTACCATCTTTTGTATAATAGCTATGTATAAGAGTCATCCCCTCCGTCATCCTCAGCCAACATGACACAGTAAGATAGAATCCCCTGAGGGTACCTTTTGGGTATATGTACACCATATCTTTGCCGGGACAGGTAGAAGAGAATGACTTTCATGCTGACACACTGAAGCGAGACTCTGAGGTTCCTGCACGCAAACACTCCAGCTCGCAGTGGTCTGACATCCCTCGCAGAGGTGTCCATCTCGAGACCAAGACGGGGTCACACAGTTTCTCTCTTCAGGTAATGAGGTTGGCTTCAGCCTAGGGGGATTCTTGGCTCTGTACCTACATACATGATAGGTACACTTAGTTATATCTAGTTAGGGTTGCATCGTAGGAGTACGCATGATTACTGTCATGTATTTATATGCTTGCGTATATTCATTGTTTTAGCACTATGGTAGAAATCTACCATCCATTTACTCTATCGGTGCTCAATATCGTTTATATCTGTTTGTCTTATGGTTGTTACAGCACACCTATTTTAAACTAGAAGGACGCCTAAATGCTTATTGAAAACATCCCCTCCGTTTGTTCTGTGTATCTCTCTGAGACAAAGTGAGCATGAGTGACTGAGCGAAAAGTACTGTACTGTTTCCATGATCCCTGATGGCTTAGGGTTGTCATGTACGATAGTTGCCAGGAACTATTCTCTCCTTGGTAAGAGGAGTTTACAGTGACACTGTAAGCTAGCTGGTACACAGGCGAGCATAACCGGTGGGGGTGTCTGGAATCAGCCTGGACACCAATCACACAGTTTGTTGTCTAAATGTGCAGATCCTATTTAGAGTTATAGGAACTACACGACATGATGCCCAATGTTGGTTTGGTTCTTATTTAGTGGTCAAATCTGAGTACTTCAGTCGTGCTTTTCTCAGAGACCCCTATTCACATCTACCCCGAGACGTCTGGGGTGGGAAGGTAAGATCCAACACAGTTGAGAAGGCATATCCTATTTATTGACTGGAGGTTTATTCAAGCTTGAAGGACAAATAGTTCCTATTGTGCATAAAACCTTATCTCAAGTTTCCTTGAAACTCTTTCAACAATGTCTGTTGAAGAGAACGCTGTGTTACAAGTAGATGTAGTGTTGAATTGAGAGCAGGAAGAAGCTATAAACATTTCAGAAAATGTTAGAACTGCCCTTACTTTAAAACTAGGAGACTACAGAGTCACAACTAGAGGCGGAACAGTAACTTTCGTGATTGAAGCACACGAGTCCTACAGAACAGAGGTATTCTATTCATGGGTCAAATTCCCACCAGCGGTGCACACACAAATACATTTCATCCATAAATTGAGGATGAAGTACCAGCTGAATACTGTCCCCATGAGGACATTGACGTTCCCCTCACCTACCAGAAGCACATAAACTGGTTTAAAGGTGCCCTCCCACACACAAGCCCTCAAGAAAAACACAGAATGTTAACAATCTGCTTGCCAATGGGGATAGCTCCCCAGATAGAGGATTGTACCTCTTGTGGTACAGTTTTCGCTGCCATATATACCAGATCTCATGGTATCCCTTCAATAGCAGTGCTACCAGATGTACTGAGACAAATACAGAATGAGTATGGAGCAGAACCTGCTCTGAACTTAGGGATGAAATTGTTAGGAAATTTTGCCCAGGTATCAACTATTATATTAGCAAACATAAACGGGGAGGCAGTAGCAGTGGCAATACACCAATGCCTGATGGACTTCACTCCTTTACAACAGTTACCTAAAATTATCGAAGACACATATGCCGAATTAGGTAGAGATAATTTGGGAGCTAGAGCAACAAAACCCTAACTGATGAGTGGTCCTGAAAAGCACAATACCAAGTAAGCACCTGATTCTTCCAAGAAGAAATGGGAAAATAAAAACAAAAGAATAGATAGAATAGGTCACAATCCAGGGCTGGGTCTCCTCAACAGGAGCCCTCCGAAAGGAGGTACAAACTTAGGAATTGTGATAACATGAAAAAACCTGACAGGTATCAGGATACTGATACACGTTCCTCTCGTTCCTTTCCGGGTTCATTAAAAAACTCAGAGAGGGAAGGATGGTCAGAACACAGACAAGAAGGACGGACAAAGTCCAGAGACACACAGCACACTTCAGACTATAATATAAAAAAAGAAGATAACACAAAATTGAAACCACAATTTAAAAAGAAGATGGTAGCAGGTCTTATAGTTAGACATGCCCAGAATTCTGAGGACTCAAATTCTGAACGGGGAATGGGCTCTGACGATGATAGACAGCGCAGCAGAAGTAACAATAGCTCGCCAGAACCTGATGGAATTTCTGGTGACAGAGGCATTGAATGAACACATCAGGTTGAAGACACCTGATACTAGGGTAAGCATCCCACACCCGTTATATGAAATAACACTCACAATGGAGATGGACAAACCCAGAAAAATTAAATGATTTTTTGAGAGAACCTGACTCATGGCTATGACATCCTTTTGGCTGAAAAAGATTGGCCGCCTGAAATTTTTATGGAGTGCTCAAAGGTTGTTCCAATATACTTAAAACATACATACGCTCAGAAGTGTGCTGTAGCACTTGCTCCAGCATTATATTGCAACCATGTAGGGTGGGATGCTGAGTCACCTCACCATGTAATCCCAGTTAAAATACTTCAACTCCACAGAGACAGTACCCTATTAAACAAGAAGTGAAGAGACAGGTCAGGGAGATCTTAGATCAACTTGAATACAAAGGTGTATTAGAAACTTGCACCTCTTCAATTAATAATCCTTTGTTTCCTGTAATGAATCTCGATAATTCATACCGTCTAGTTTTAGACTACAGACATCTGAGCACTTGCACAAAGACATATGCAGTACAGAACGCACACAGAACCACATTGATGAATAACATTTTGCGGAAAAAACAACACTAGACATCTCAAATGGATTTTTCTGCCAAAATATATCGCCCGAAAGCAGATATTTGACGGCATTCTCAGCCCTTCATTCTCAGCGTCAATTCTGCTGACTTCCCCAAGGGTAAAAGAATAGCCCTGGATTGTTCTCAGCTAGGGTAACAGAGTTACTTCTAAATTTTTACAAAGAAGCATTGTCCTATGTAGATGACATTTATCTGACGGATGATAATTTGAAGGATCATTTGACCCTGGGTGAGCAACATCATTTTGGGGTTTGCTTCTGAGGGCTACAAATTCAACTTTGAAAAATCGAAAATAGCCCACCCCAATGCCCTATTTTTGGATGCAAGTTATTAAGTGAAGGGAAAAGTCTAGCAGCTAACTTTTTAGAAAAGTGCGCGCTGCTCCATCCTCCAAAAACTCTGAAAACCTTACAATCCATATTCGGTTTCCTACATTTTGGCAGAACATACATTTTGGGTTACGCAGAAAAAGTAAACCCTTTCTGTGACTTAATCAGACCTGATTTTTCAATAAGACATTGGACACAGGAACACATGGATATCCTACGTTCCTTACAAGCTGACATGTTAGCTTCAAAACACCTACACACACTTTTGAAGATCACAAAGTTGGTGATCTGTGTAATCGCGGGTCAATCAGGATACACTTACCTAACCTTCAAGGAAGGAGAAACAGTGCCCATAGTATATAAATCCCACTTGTACACAAACACTGAAATGCGTTTTGCTTCTACAGAGAAAATTCTGACAGTAGTACAGACTTCTGTAGTGAGAGAAAGGGCACTGGCGCAGGGGAAACAAATAATTGACGTGACTCCGGTACCAGCCTTGGAGGCTGTTACAAAGGCTAGCGTTCAAAATGCTAAAGCTTTACATCCACGATGAATATAGTGGGCTAATTCTCTCACTGCAACAGATGTAGCATACAAATTTGATTCTACACTAAAAACACCGGCATTCCTGCAATACGAACAAGAATATCCTCTCCAGAATGAAATTATGCCTCTAGATCAGCATCAATACATTATTTACACTTACGGTTCTGCTCAGCCTGCCATAGGATGTAGACAGCAATACAGCGCAGTTTGTGCGATTGTAAAAGGACGTATGAGGGACGGCAAGTTCCATCCTAGCAGTACAAAGACGCAGTCTCTAGGAGATTGCACGGCACAGCTGAGAGAATTAAAAGCACTATTACTGGCACTAATACAAACCGATCGGGAATTCCCCACACTTATAGTATGCGATTCGTTTTATTGTGTCCAATCCTATAATGAATATCTTCGTTACTGGGGTGAGAATGGGTTTAAAGACTCAATAGGTTGCACAATAAGGCACAAAATGCTTTGGGAACAAGTGGCAGAGTTGAAAAAGACTTGCTGAGAGCTCGCGTGATACACAGGCTGAGTCATCAACGTGATGGCGTTCACGTTGAAAGGAATTCATTGGCTGATGAAGCCGCAAAAGGGGCAGTACGAACTGCTGCCGTCCCACAGAACTTTAAAAAATACCACATGTATTCAAAATTTCTTTAAATGATATCATCACCTCAAGTACATATTCTGACGATTGGATTTAGAAACTGTTAATAATATGTTGTCTGATTTAGAACTGTCTGCAGTATTTTTGAAGAATGAAATGTTTTATGGCTCGTCTGATTTTGATACCATGTACTGTTACCAACATTATGGTAAACACTTTCTGAATAAAACAAGTGCACCACATAATGTTTTCACATACCACCAATGAGAAAATTGCCCAACACCACTGAAAGGTAGTTCACAAACATTTGCACAAAAGTTTGCTTATTTTTCTGGGTTTAATACCTCAGATCCACACTCATATTATTCAGAGCTTGCGCCTACATCTGCGAAGAAAAATATCCTCACTAACACGAAACAGATATATTCTGCGTCTTTCATTGCCCAACTGTCTGAACAGGGTTTTGACTTATGGAAAGACATTGTTGACATAAAATTAATCTGGGGTACTAAGGAATGGCAGGTTCAGGGAACTGGGGTACTATTTAGAGCATGCCTTATACCACAACAAATGATTTTCCTGAACAACACAGTGTAACAGACTTCCTGTCTTAGGTTAGCCAAGAATAAGGACCTCAATACGCCTCATATTCCCTCTCTAACACACTTTGAGGGATGGCAAAACTATACAGAAAATGGTGGGGGAGCACTAGATGACATCATGCACGAAGTTTCATACTATTCAACAGATCCCAATTGGAAGGGATGGCTAGTTTGGCCTATTGACCCACAAAAGTGTCAGCCAAGATTCAAGGGTACCACCGATGGGTTTAGTTTCCATAGGCCCGACTCACACTATGTACAACGGGAACATCCGGGGATGGTGACATCATGCAATGTTGGGAAATTATGCCTGGATTTGTTTAGAACCTAGACACTATCACAGGCGAAACAACACTCAGATGTCATGATCGTAGGGATTTTTTATTTGGTCCCCGAAAACTACGTCAGAAATGCTTTTTATATGCTGTTTATAATGAAATTTGGAAAATCTCTCAAAAGGATGCTGCAGAGAGATTGTGTGAGATTGACAGAAGTAACCTAGAAAAGGCTTTGGCTGTGGTTGACAATGGTAGGACCACATTAACATCCAGGATTTATTCACTGGCCAACATTGTATCTTCTGCTATAGATATAATGGAACAAGATCTGTCCATCTTACAACATGGACAATCACAGTTACGTTCTATTATGTTATTAAGCTGGGCGCTCCAATCATTCCGCTCTGGTTATGTGCCCTGGCCATATATCCCCAGTACGTCTCTGTTCTCTGCATATAATTTGACAAAAAGGCAGACAACAATGGCACAAAGGGATGAGAAATATACAATGCTGTGCATTGAAAAATTAGACCAATTACCTTTCAACGTGGTAGGGTCATCATCCACACAATGTTTATTTCATGGCCATATAACATTGCCAATAAAAACTTTCCAGTGTCAATATTGCCTAGAACACCACCAGGTAGGCAGGTATGAAGCAATGGGTAGGGATTTCATCCATGAATCTCGGAAATTCCTGTATAGATTTGATGCAGGAGCGGGGACTCTGAAGTGTGTCTCAGTGGTACAGACTGCGAGAATTCTTTGAGTGAATCTCTAATTTGCCAGGATATATTGCTTCACTGGGCTTGTAATGGATCAGTAGCTAACTTATCCTGTCATTTGAAAGGTTCCCCAGCTGCCGTGATTAATCCTGTGTTCAGGCTGCTCTCAAATGGGAGTTAATTAATGCTGAATGATCAAGGTTGTTGGGGGATGCTTCCAGGCATCGCATATCTTGTCACTGTAAATTCTAGGATTACTTGTTGTATGCAAGTATTGTTTTCACTGATCCACACAGTCAGGGAGGCGCCGTTATGGCCTTCGTTGAATGTTTCCTCGATACGGTTTGATACTGTGAGCTGAACGAAAGCCATGCTTTTACAGAAAGATGTACCCTTAACCTCAGCCCGAGAGACTTTTGATCTCCAGGATGCAAGGTCCTCTGCAGAGATACAGGAACTCTTATGAACAAATTGCCCTTTCCATTTCTGAGAAATGGTACAAAGTATTTTTAACATGTCTGAAACTAAGGGTATTGTACACCTATTTAAGACCATAGGTTCTTGACTGTTAAGCACCTTTCAGACAGTCTTCGGAGTGATTCCAACGTTCATACACTCCGTATTTGGAAGCATTTTTGGAGGGCTTCTGCTAATCCTGGTACTAGTAGTGGATATCCTGATTTAAATTTTTTTACTACACAATGGCCGTCCCAGTCACCAAGGAAATTGAAAAAGCGCTCTTGGGGCGATGTTACCGTGATCGCATGGTACTCCATCTTGGCACAACTCTGCTTCGGGAGCTAAGCGAGTCTTGGTTCCTATCGTTTTAACCAGTCTGGATTGACTGTATTTTGCCCGCCTCCACTGCTTGTTCTACAGCCATGAATGTGTAATGGACCTCTGTCTAACACTTCCATCGGTTACGCCACTGAATTTAGAAGCATTGCTGGACCCGTTAACGGCCCACGTACTACAGTGTCCCCTGGGTATTCCAATGTTGATGTAGGCATTCTTGGAGCCACCACGGGAAGCTTTAGCTCCTGTTGGTATGGATACCGGCTCTCCTACAGGCACACAGGCTTTGGATGTAAAAAATGCTTCCCCAGCATTGGCTGTGGGAACTGAGGAAAATCATCTGTGCCGAACTGACCTGATCTGTGAGGTGTTACAGGGATCGTCGTCTGCGAAGGCAAGCAGCAGTGATGTTGCGTCTGGCACACAGGACACATAAACATTTGGCTCTCTGTGCGCTGGGAAAAAATTGGCCCTTTTCCCAAAACAAGCAAAATTGGAATTTTAAACAAATGTTTTTCCTCTCTTATTTACTTTTACTGAGCGCCATGGCTTTTCAGACATACTCAGTGGCTCAGACTGTATATATAAACATATTTTGAAGGACTTTTTAGGTTAATTTTAAAGAACTTTTATGAATTTTTAGACATTTTTAATAGCCTTTTTACAATGTTTAATGCTTTACTAGAAGGACATTCCCTTTTTAAGTATGTCGTCCGGTCGGATGAGGAGGTGTTATGTTTCATAGGGTACCCCGATATAGGCTTGAGTAGTCCCCTAACCCTTCCCCTACATTTACCATACCATTACACTACATAACGGGTTTTGGTATAGACCTCTTACCTAGTTAAGCTCTGCATTAATGTTGTGAGGTTTCCCTGAAAACTAGCCACATTAATTATGCATGAGGATTCTCAGAATCACAGCAGGATTACCATGTTCTGCATAATAACTATTTATAAGGGACATCCCTTCTGTCATCCTCGGCCGACAAGATACAGCATGGTAGAATCCCCTGAGGGTACCTTTTGGGTATATATACACCATATCTTTGCGGGACAGGCAGAGGAGAATGACTTCCATGCTGACACACTGGCGCAAGACGCTGAGGTTCCTGCACGCAGACACTCCAGCTTGCAGTGGTCTGACATCCTTCGCGGGGGTGTTCATCTCGCGACCAAGACGGGGTCCCACAGTCTCTCACTTCAGGTAATAGGGTTGGCTTCAACCTAGGGCTATTCTTGGCTCTACACCTACATACATGCTAGGTACACTTAGGTACATCTAGTTAGGGTTGCATCGTAGGAGTACGCATTATTACGCTCCTATATTTATATGCTTGCATATATTCATTGTTTTAGCACTATGGTAGAAATCTTCCATCCATTTATTCTATTGGTGTTCAATTTCGTTTTTATCTGTTTCTTTCTCATGTTTGTGACAACACACATGTTTTACACTAGAATGACGCTGGTTCAACAAATGCTTATTGAAAACGCCCCCACCGTTTGTTCTGTGTATCTCTCTGAGCCAAAGTGAGCACGAGTGACTGAGCGAAAAGTACAGTACTGTTCCCACGATCCCTGATGGGACAGGGTTGTCATGTTTGATATTTACCAGGAACTATTCTCTCCTTGGTAAGAGGAGTTTACAGTGGCACTGTGAGCCAGCTGGTATATAGGCGATCATAACCGGTGGGGGTGTCTGGAATAAGTCTGGACATCAATCCCAAAGTTTATGTTGTCTAAATGCGCAGATCCTATATAGAGGTATAGGAACTACATGACAGTGCCACCCGAGCCGCGCCTCCCCCTCCCCCTTGCTGTGCCACTAACAGGTCGTGCAGCTTTAAATTGCCTTTTTGACCTGGCAAAATGATCCTTTTTCCAGGCCTAATCATTCCTTTTGTAATACTTATGAGTCACCCTCAAGGTGGGCCCTAATGTAGGGGGCTCCAACCATTTCTGCAATAAGAGCTACTTTTGTTCAATGACTAACATCATGAGGTACTAGTATTCGTTTTGTAATAATGACCCCATTAGACAAGATTACCTTAGTGGCCACTCTATGCAAGATTACCAGCATTGATTACCTCCATGCATCAGGAGGGCTGTCAGTAGTAATGTAAAAATGGATTTGACAATTTGGAATGCTTTTACATGGCTATTACATAACAGCCATAGCTGCAATGCCAGAGCATCATTGTACTGCTGCTAGTAATAAGTCTTCTGATAGCCACATGATTATCACTCGAGTATAAGCTTCAACTATATTTTGGAAACTCAGCCAGTTTTCTCCAAATATCAGCTTTATGAGTTCTGAAAATACGCACATTTTCATCTCAAATACACCCTTTAAATTTTGGTTTCCAAATATTAATTCAATGAAGCAAAAGTTTCAAATTTAGTAGGCCGCACTGCACACAGGACAGCTACTTGTAGGTAGTTGGTGAGCTACCAGTAGCTCACGTGCAACTCGTTGAACAAGCGAAGCCCGCCCTATAGGCTCACAGGGATAAGAGTGCCTAGTATTTAAAAAGCAAGACATGTGTGTTTAAGTTTTACATGTCCTGACAGAGAAAAACTCGTAGGGCCATATTCTCAAGAAGCTATCTCCGAGCTATCTCCGAGTTAACGGCACCTTCGCGCAGCCAAACTCGTGATAAATTCTTCACCCCATTCACAAGCTGGTGCCAACAGCCCATAGCACCAGATAACCTGCGATAGCAGCCGCAAGAAACATCACCACAGATGACCCCCGCAACTATCGCTAATGAGATGCAAAGTAGGCGTACCCGTGCAAAAAGCCTCAACACCACTCCACAACATTCTCAACGACCAGCCAGATCAGCGATAAGATAACAAAACATGCAATGAGGCACCTTAGCAGCAGGAAATTAACACCTGCTCTGACCTGCTGTAAAGTCGGACGGCAGCCGGCACCACAAAAGGGAGCCCATCCCACAGCCACACCTGAAGAACAGATGCCATGGAGCTACTCATCATGTAGCTCAGAGCCCCAACAGGCCCAAAACACCCACCGCCACCACCCCCAGGACCCCACCCCTCCACACCCCCCCCGGGACCACCACAGAGGCAGCGCAGACACAGACAGCGGACCTTCCGAAAACGCACCAGCCTCACAGACATGACACCAGAGTATGTCATTGCCCACTACAGGCTCAAAAGGACAACCATCCTCCGCATCCTGAACATCATTGCCCACAGGCTGACGGTACCAACACAGCGGATAACCAACATCCCACCTCAGACAAAGCTGCTGGCTTGCTGCACCTGTTGGCCTCTGGTACCTTCCAACCAACAACTGCCAGAGTGGGAGGGGTCTCACAGACTGCCCTATCAAAGTTCCTCAAACCTGTCCTGGATGCTATCATCAGCTTGATACCCCTGTACCTATACTTCCCCCCACACTGCGCAGGAACAGCTGGAGACCAAGCAAGGCTTCTACGCCATAGCTGCATACCTGCACGTGTTGGGGGCAATTGACTGCACACATGTCCTACTTGTGCCCCCTGCTGACACTGCACACAACTACCGCAACAGAAAGCACACTCATTCCATCAATGTGCAGGCAATAGTGGACCACTAGGGACTCTTCACCAATATCGTCACCAACTACCCAGGCAGTGTGCATGACTCATACATCTCCCGACAGTCCATCATCAACCGGCGCTTCCAGGATGGCACCTACGGAAATGCCCTGCTCGTTGGTAAGTACCAAATGAACACACCACACACCTCAACTCCACAATCGTGCAACTCCCAACTCTGGGAATGCACACGTTACAAACTCACATGCAACATGCCAAACAACATGCCCACCTACCAGACACAACAGCACAACTTACTGTGGTAACCTGGGCTAGCCATGTACATGAGCCATCAACGGCATGGCACCTCAACCACACAATAGCAGATTGTGGGGAGTGGTGGGAACAAGGCATGTGCGAAGGAGGCAAGTGACCCATTAATAAGCATGTTCACAATGACAAGTGTGGCGTGGATGTGCTGGCCTGACTTCAGTATGCAGACCACACTGGTGTATGGAGTGTAGTGGACAGTGGACGCAACCATGTCACCCCAGCCAGTGGAGAAGATCCCGGAAATGTAGCTTGTTACGTTCCCCCTGTAAGCGTCAGCAGAGTGGGCTGGCCCGGCGTATGACAGTACTGCGTAGGGGTGTGGCTCCTACACACGTGGATCTGGGCGTGGTTCAGTGTGGGCCTTGACAAGAATGTGGCTGTTGTGTGTGTCTGTTGTAGTGTCTGCCCCACCCGTCACGTAATCGACAATGTTGCTATGTGGCATGTCCCCGGTGTGTGTGGTCGGCCAAAGGGGTACATGGGGGAGGGCATGCCAGCTAGGGGTCAGGGATCACACATGCCAATTGTTGTGTGTGTCGCTATTAGCCCAGCATGAGCCAAAGATGTACCCTCAACAGCATGTCGAGTTCAGCCAGGCAGGTGCTCTACATCTGTGTCAGCACTGTCCTTGCAATGGGCCTACACACACGTGGCAGGCCACATACTGCGCAGCATCATGACTGTGTCGCACTCTGGCCTGCAGACATGCACAGACAGGCATGTCAATGGGGTGCCGTAGGGGTGCATGTGATGTAATCGCTCTGTGCACACTCGTGAATGTGCTCGGGGGGAGGTACAGCAGCGAGGCTACATAGTACACAGTGATGCAGCTCATTTGCAACACGCAGTACATGTCATACAGGAATCAATAAGTCACACATATCACACACCAATGAACCAGTGAGCCTGCCAACACATCATGCAGTATGTAGTCGTGATTCATGTCTCTGCACTGTCCCAGGTGACCAAGGATATGCACTCTGCGCTTGGATGATGACACCCCTCCGAGCCCCGAACACACAGCCCCAGAGGCAGTACAATTTGGCCCAAAAACGCACCAGGGGCATCGTGGAACACACATTTGACGTGTTGAAGTGCCTGGACGTCAAGATGGTAAGCTCCTGTACAGCCCAGACCTCGTGTGCAAGATGATCATTGCATGTTGTGTGTTGCACACCATGTGTGTACGCAGCAAAGCCCCATGGATACGAGTGCCAGATGCACCGGACGATGATGAAGATGAGGCAGGTGGACCATACCCCAGTGCAGCTGCAGCAGGAATATCCCTTAGGGACTACATCATTGACAGTTTCTTCTCTAGTTGACGTCACATTGTGTCGGTCCTTCGTGATCATTGCATGTTGTGTGTTGCACACCATGTGTGTACGCAGCAAAGCCCCATGGATACGAGTGCCAGATGCACCGGACGATGATGAAGATGAGGCAGGTGGACCATACCCCAGTGCAGCTGCAGCAGGAATATCCCTTAGGGACTACATCATTGACAGTTTCTTCTCTAGTTGACGTCACATTGTGTCGGTCCTTCGTAATAATGGCAGAGTACATTGACTGCCACAGGCACTGCATGTGCTAATAAAAGCATTCCAATACATATTCCCTGCATGCATGTCACTCATCTGTACAGGAACTTCACTCAGACAAGTGTGGGTGCGACATGTTGTGCTGTCAATTGAGGGATTTGTTGATGGATGGTGGGTGTGTCACCTCTGTGCCGTGGGGCTGTTTATGATGTCACGTATTCTAACTGCCAGTTCTGTGTGTCACAGTTGTTAGGGTATCCTACTCTTCGGAGTTTCACATGTGTCCCATGTCATTCCATTTTGGCTGTCATTTGTGGCCTACAGGTGACAACAGGGATTCGTTTGTGCTCTGATATGTGCAACCATGATGCAGAGATGCACCCTGTGACTCAAGGCCCACGACATGGGCAATATGTGCATAAGGGGGAGTCACGGCCCCTGCATTGGTCTGTGCTTTCATTCTTGTCTGATCATGTACTAGGCACGTCGGTGTGCAGGGGGTGTTATTTGTCCCTCTGCAATGTGAGGGGGAGATGCGGTTTCACAGTGTTTACCATGTTTGTGTCCGGATTGGCGCAGGTTACATACTGAATGCATGTCTATGTGCATTGTGGCTGTTTGTGGGGAAATGCCTATCTGATTTGGACAATGGTCATTTGTTCTTCGTCACAGCTGTGGGGTTGTGCTCGCAGGTTGTCATCTCACGGTTTGCTTACTCTGCTTTTCTGTTGCATTTTCCTGCCAGACGTGTGGGATTTGCAGGCTGGTCGCTGGTTTTTGTTGCTTTTTGTACCGCTATTGGCCTCATCACAGGATTTATTGCGTTCGTGTTTCGCATTTTTGCGGCACGGCGTTGATTTTAACGTGGTCAGTTGACGTGTTATCTGGTGACTATCGCATGGTACCGCCATGTTGTGAATACCTGGTTAACACGGCGTAAAATTCCCACGATGGACTGCGATGTTGTAGGTTGCGTTAAGTAACTTTTGCGATGGTTATCACACGTTCTTGAGAATATGCCTCTCAAAGTTGTTTTCACTGTTAAAAGGCTATCTCTCTCCTATAGACTTACACTGAGTTGCCTTATTACACTTAATATGTGATAACGTCAATTTGAGAACAGATAGAGAAATGCTTCTTCTACTCAAATGATTTATAATTTTAAATCTTCTTAATGGTAAAGTTGGATTTTAAGTTACTGTTCTGAAAATGCCACTTTTGGAAAGTTTGATCTTTCCTGCCTAAGTCAGGCGTGCCTCTCTACCAGTATCCAGGGTCACATGTCTGAGAATAGCTCGCCTCTTGTGGGTTGTGTCTTCTTTCCCGACATGGGGATAAAAGGTGTGAGGGGAGTGGGCCTACCTGACAGAATAGCTGAGGAGGAGCTGTACCCTGCTGTGATAGCACTTCAAAGGGCCTTGCCTACAGCACATACAAAGGAACCTCATACCAGGCTTGCCCTTGCCTTTTGTGTTCCTAGACTTTTTGGAACCAGGACCATGAAAAGGGAAAGCAGTGAGCAGAACCAGCTTTGAGGGTAGTCCAGGGAATTCCTTCACCCAAAGGTGGGCATCAGGTGTAAATGTGGCACCTTCAGAACATCTCATCAGAACACCCCGGTATTTGTGGAAGATTCAAAAGAAAGACTGCTCTGCTGTCTGAAGAAGGAAGATTGGATCTGCTCGTCTTGAACCTAGGTTCCCCAGAATTATCTCCAAGGGTCAGTTGGCTCAGTTTCAACCGCTGGGGCAGTTGCCTTCCTGCAACTGTCGAGCAGTCCAGCACCAGCTGGACCTGCTTGGACCCGCCTGAGCCCTGCTGCTGGCCTCTGCTGGAGTTAGTCCTGATCCCATTGAGGTGACCCCAGGTCCTGGACCCTTGGCTGCCATTAGAGTTTAGTCCTCCTGACCACAGGGTGAAGAAACAGACGTTTTGTGCTCCTAACAACTGTGAAGTGATTACTTTGCACTGAATGGTAGGATGCTCTGCAGTATGTGTGGGTGACTGCTGAGAGGTGTATTTCTGCAGAACACCTGGCTAGTAGGATGTTCTCTTTTTTGTAGCATGCCTGACTGGTTGGAGCCTCTGCAGTGTGTGTGTGTGTGTGTGTGTGTGTGTGTGTGTGTGTGTGTGTGTGCGCTGAGAGGTGTATTTCAGCACACCTGACTGGTAGGATACTCTGCAGTGTGTGTGTGTACTGACGGGTGTATTTCTGCAGAACACCTGGCTAGTAGGATGTTCTCTTTTCTGCAGCACGCCTGACTGGTGTGATGATCTGCAGTAAGTGTGTGCTGAGAGGTGTATTTCAGCACACCTGACTGGTAGAATGCTCTGCATTGTTTGTGTGCTCAGATGTATATTTCTGCAGAACACCTGGCTAGTATAATGTTTTCTTTCCTGCAGCACGCCTCATTGGTAGAATGCTCTGCAGTAAGTGTGTGCTGAGAGGTGTATTTCAGCACACCTGACTGGTAGGAGGTTTTCTTTTCTGCAACACATCTCACAGGTAGGATTCACTGCAGTGTGTATGTGTGTGCGCTTAGAAGTGTATTTCTGCAGCTGACCTGAGTGATAGGATGTTTTCTCTTCTGCAGTATACCTTTTAAGTTAAAAAAAAAGAGTTTATTGAGAAAACATAAAGTGAAAGCATACAATAATATGATAAGTACAATGTAATCATATAAGGGAGTAATTAAAAGATTAGATGAGACCTTATTTACGTAAAAATTTCAAATAGATATGACCGGAATGGAATGCCTAGAGAAACAGATAAAAAAAATCACATAATTCATGAAATATTATAACCTTGTTGAAAAATACACAAAAATGGGATATAAAACGTGTTCAATAATGTTATAATACATTGAAGAATGTCACGGAGGTTGAGAAACTTCTTGTTGAATGGGAGACCTAGAAAAAGATTGTCTAGCATTCGCTTCAATAAATCTTGTGACTGGAGCCCACAAAATTAAGCGTTTTGTAGCTAGGTGAATAGGATAAACAAAGGCCATGTCCAGTCTACGATTATAACACACTGTGTACCACCAAGCTTGAAAGGACAGTTTAGATAAATCTTTCCAATTTTTGGTAATTTGCTGGAAGGCAACAGCTATTAATAAATCTACAATCTTGACATTAAGAATATGGTTATACCAGCTAGGGGAAATACTTCCTAAAAATATGTGAATAGAAAAAGGTATACAAGTACCAAAAGTCAAATTAATTTGAGACCAGATACTTCTCCAGAAATTGTGGACATATGAGCATGTAAAGAGCAAATGTTTCAAGTCAGCAGTCGGGGACGAACAAGTCCAACAGGTGTCAGGGACATTATGGTGTCTCTTATGCAAAATGACCGGATGCAGTTAGAGTCTACTATAAACAAAAAGTAATGTCTTTGTGGTGTTTGCTCCTCTGGATGACTTCCTAATTTTAGACCATATTGTGTTCAAAACGGAAATGGGTCATACCATTTCAAAATCCTCTTTCTAGGAGAGTTCTACTTTGAACTTCTCTCTAGCAAAGTGTATAGTACGAAGGTAGGTCTAAATAGTAGATGCTTTAGGACACGAGCGCAAGAAAGTATGTAACCTATCGACTGAGTGGGATGCAGGGTGATTGAGAGACAAAACTTGAGTATAAGCACTCAGTAAGGCTTGTTTTAGGAGTGTGTATTTAGGTTGATAAGAAGGTGGAAGATTAAAAAGACTGCTAGCCTGCGAGAAAGACATAATCTCGCTTTGAATAAAAAGATGACGCACCCAAATTAAACCTTTCTGTCTCCATGTCTTCCAATAAAAAGGTTTGCCCCGGATCAGCAAATAATTATTGTGCCAGAGTGTGGAGTTAAGAAAGGACTGTAAATCTGTGGGAGGTGATTTTGGACTAGGTTCTAAGAGCTTACAGGAATGTTTGAGAATAGAAGTGGAGGCAGATTGTGGTTTGCGGGTAAAGGAAAGATATTCTTTAAAACTAAACAGGGAGAGACATGAGCTTTCAAGTTCCACCCATAAGCCTAATTGAGTATCTGTTAGAAATGGGAGACTCTAGTTGGCAGAGGTAGGTACCTTTGACCAAATATGGACCCTTGCTTCTAGTCAGGGTAAGGGTGATACACACTTTAGATAACCCCTGCTCACCTCCTTTGTAGCTTGGCATGAGCAGACAGGCTTATCCCAAAGGCAATGTGTAAGGTATTTGTACAAACACTCACAGTAACACAGTGAAAACACCACAAATGGACACCACACCAGTTTCGAAAAATAAAATATCTTCATCTAAACTAAACAATACCAAAATGACAAAAATCCAACATACAGATACACAATAAAATGTCTTTAAAAAGGTTGTTGCAAAAATAAGCTTGTATAAATCCAATAGCACCAACTGGAGCTATTACGATGTCAGGCGCAGAGTCACACAGACCCCCGAACAACAGTACCTTGAAAAATGATGTCAGTGACGATGCACAGCGTTGAAGAAGAATGATGTAATCTCCGGTGATGATGCACTGTCGGCGATTTTCTGGCGTCACCCTCGGAGGTTATTGGCGCCGCGATAATGGGACATCAGCACTTGGCGAAGACACGGAGTCGGTGCAAGGCTCTGGCGTTGGTCATGGCCAATCACTGCCGACGTCAGCGAGCGTTGTAGGGCGTCGGAGCTGCGGAACAGGCCAGGCACTGCGTCGTCACTTTACGAACGGCTCCCTGGGCCTCAATGCAGGTCGCGGCGTCGCAGCGGCGGCGTCCACGGCGTCAGAAATAGATTTTCTTGCTTCTTTGTAGTTTCTTTCAGCTCCCAACTGCAGTAGCGACCTCCAGGGCCTCACACACAGTTACAGGCACCTCCTGGTTGGTCAGAACTCCCAGCAAGGACATTTAGGGAAGCTTGGGTGAAGTCCTTTTGTTCCTGGGACTACAGAAAAAAGGAGGCCAGCACTACTCAGGCCCTTGGAAACTTTTCTTCAGAGGGACACAGCACACAGCAAAGTCCTTCTTCAAGCAGAGGGACACAGCACACAGTAACGTCCCTTAGTCCTCTCCTCAGTGGAAACAGCAGACTGCAGGCCAACCCCAAACACACAGCAAGGGCAGTACTTCTCCTCAGTCTCTTCAGCTGATCTTCTTTGGCAGGGATTCCTCTTGATCTCGAAGTAGTCTAACTTTCAGGGGTTTCAGCTCTCATATTTATATCCCAAAAGTCTTTGTTCTCTATGTGTGAGGGGTCCTGGATCCAGTCCAAACCAGTTCTGGGGGCACTCTGCCAGTGCACAACTTCTTCCTTTGTCAGTGTGGGCCAGGGTCATCAGGTGGAGGTGGATCCAGCATTGTGGAAGGCAGGCACAGCCCTATTCAGGCCCAGGTGCTACTCCTCCCACCACTCCAAATGCAGATAGGTCTATTCAGCCTAGTGCTGACTCACCCAGACTCCTGGAGCCACCCCAGCCCCTGTCACTCTCAAACCAGACAGTCAATCCACAAACAGACAGAGGCACACAGAAAGGTTGAACAAGAAAATAGCCACTTTCTAAAAGTGCTATTTTCAAATATAGAATTTAAAAACCATCCTTCCTAAAAGATGTGTTATTAAATTCTGAGTTCAGGGATTCCAGACTCCAATTTTCTATCTCACTCCTATTGGAAGATATGCAGGTAAACATGTCACACAGCATTCCCCATTCTGTCCTATGGGCAAGATAGCCGTTCAATAATGAAAAACGAAATTGGGAGTATGTCACTATAAGGACATGTTACCCACACTTGTACATGTCCTACTTTTCTCCTATACTGTACCCTGCCCAGGAGGGTACCTTGGGCCTACCATAGGGGTGTCCAATGTGTAAGAAAAGGGAAGGGTCAGGCCTGGCAAGTGTGTACACTGGCCAGGTCAACATGGCAGTTAACAAACTGCGCCCAGGCACTGCAATGGCAGGCCTGAGACACCATCTTAGGGCTTGTGGGTGGCACCATCAGTGCTGCAGGTCCACTAGTAGCATTTGAATTACCCGCCCTGGCACACTCAGTGCACTTTACTAGGGACCTACTGGTAAAACAAATATGCCAATCATGGATAACCAATCACAATAACAATTTACACCGAGAGCATATGCACTTTAGCACTGATCAGCAGTGGTAAAGGGCCCAGAGTCCTATAGCCAACAACCACAGGTCAGGAAAAACAAAGGAGGAAGAAACAAAACGTTTGGGGATAACCCTGCAAAAAGGGCCATTTCCAACAGTATCTGAAAGCCATCTCGAAGATTGACGAAGTAGGAAGGATATATGATAGTTGGGGAAATCAGGAAAATGAGTCTCACCACCTGTCTTTGGTTTTGTGAGTCGTAGTAGTGACATACGAGGTTTCTTAGCATTCCATTGAAAAAATGACAATATAGAGTTAATCTTCTTAAAATATATATATATATTTTTTTTATAAATTCTTTTTATTGAACAACCCAAATAAAATGGTCATTGCATACAATAAGTCATTACTAACATCCGTGCTACAGTTTCGCAATCAGGCAGACATGTCGTACATTATAATATTGGACAGAGCAGGGTGGTCGCTGTCTATACACATAAAGGTGTTTGTGGTTCGTCATGGGAGGGGACAATCGGGGGCTCACACACATTCCCACGATGCATATTCCATTTAGTCCAGAGCGCTATCCATTTTCGGGGACAGCCACGTGCTACATACACTGTTTTCCCCCGTATCCTACACCAGTCCATGTCCTCCTTCCAGGCGTTAAGTGTTGGTGGTGTTACCGCTCCCAAAAGGTGGGCGATATTTCGCTTAGCTACCATCTGGCCAAGGATTGCCCAGGTTTTGCCCTTTGCGTTCAGATCCGTGGGCTCCCAAACGTTCAAGAGACATCTTTTGGCTTCAAGTCGAATTTCCACTCCCTCCATACTGTGCTCATACATTCATGAACTTTTTTCCAATAAGTTTGGATTAATGGACACTCCCAGAGTATGTGTAGAAAGGACCCCTCCAGGCCGCATTGCCTCTTACACATCCCCTCTTCACTCCTGCCCATCAACACCAATCTGTGGCCGGAGAGACACACTCGATCTAAAATCTTTAATTGGAACAGCCTTAGTTTTGCTGAGATGGCGACCTCCTTAGGGGAGGAGAGTGCTTCCTGCCATTCCCCGTCATCCATTTCTAAGCCATCCCGCCCCCATTTCTCCCTCAGTGATATTAGGGTATCAGGAGTGTTGTGTATTAGCTTTTTGTATGTGACGGAGATAGCTTTGTCTGGCAGGTATCCGTCAAGCAGTCTATCTTCGATAGGAGAAGACTCCTGGAGGGATGATCCCGCTGGAATGTTGGCTTGGGGGGAGTGCCTGACTTGTGCATATCTAAAGTATTCCGAATCGGCTAGTTCATGTGTCTGCTGTAGTGAGGCAAATGAGGTCACTCCATTTGGTCCCCAGAGGTCTCCTATTCGGGAGAACCCTATTAAATCCCATTTGTCAAACCCCTTAGTTCGACCCAGTGTACCTAGGCATTCGGAATCCCAGAGTGGAGTGTAGCGAGTGTGAGATTATTGGCCCATCCCAGGCTGCGTTTTACCATATGCCAGATTTGGACTGAGTGTTATGTAGATATTTGTCAGAGGATGTTTGTTCGGTTTAGAATAGAGCACTCTCGCGAAGCCACCACCCGGGAGTATCCACCTGTCCATCCCATAACACGGGTCATCCCCACTTCGGTATGTACATTGGTTGATGGCTGAAAGGTGTGCTGCCCAGTAATATTTTCTAATGTCAAGGAGTCCTATACCCCCATCGTACCAACCAAGTGTTAATTTGTGGAGTGATATACGCGGTTTTCCGTCCCATAGTAGGTCTCTTTGGGTGGTTTCGATGTCTTTAAAAAACCCAGGTGTGACTAAGTCTGGGTAATTCTGGAGGGCATATAGGAAAGGCGGCAATGCCATCATTTTAAAGAGAGCTGCCCGTCCTAGTAGAGATAATGGGAGTGTTTTCCAAATAGCGGTGTCTCGCTTGAACCTCTGCAGGGGTGGGAGGAGATTCCGTTCGTATCGGATTTTAGCATCTGTTGTGATGAAAATACCAAAGTATTTGAATCCATCCGTTGCTGTCTGAATCCGGCAATCATTTGGCAGTAGGGGGGGTCCACATGCAGAACGTATAACATCGATTTGCTCCAGTTAATTCTATAACCAGAGTTTCTCCCGAAGCTAGTGAATATGTCTAGGACCACCCTTAGTGACTTTCGGGGGGAGGCAAGATAGAAGAGGATGTCGTCTGCGTATAATGATATCCGATCTTCCCACCCTTTGGCCCATTTAAGTCCCCGATGGAGGGATCCCTCCGTATCCAGGCAACAAGTGGTTCGAGGGATAGGGTGAAAAGCAAGGGCGAGAGTGGACATCCCTGTCGCGTCCCCCTACCAAGAGCGAACACTTCGGAGATTTTATTGTTTACTACTACTTGGACCAGTGGTTCCATATAGAGGAGCCGCACCCATCTGATAAAATTGGGGCCGAAGCCCAACTTTTTATGGACCGCCATCAGGTATGCCCATTCAACCATATCGAATGTCATCATTGCGTCTAACGAAACTACTATTGCATCTTCTTGGATAGTGGCGCAGCGCCCCAGCACTCCATGGAGTCGTCGCAGGTTAACGGCCGTGTTTCGGTGTGGCATAAAGCCCGATTGGTCTGGGTGGACTAATTTGTCTATTACTGGCCTGAGTCGGTTCGCTAGGAGCTTCGCAAGTATTTTGGGCTCTACGTTTAATAAGGAGATTGGTCTATATGAGCTACATTCATCTTTTGGTTTCCCCGCCTTAGGAATAGCCACCAGTGTGGCAATACGTTGGTCTTGTGGTAGTATTCCCAACTCTTTACTATCTTCATACATATTCTTCAAGTAAGGGGCCAGTCTATTGGGGTTGAGCTTGTACAGCTTAATGGGTAGACCATTTGGGCCCAAGGTTTTTCCCGGCCGGAGATCCCTGATCGCCGTAGCCAGCTCGTCATTGGTAAGTGCGCTCTCTAGTGCATCTCGATCGGGGTCAGCGAGGATAGCCAATCGGATGTTTGCAAGTAGTGCGGAGGAGTCTTCCTCCGGTTGTTCCGAACCCCTTCGATACACTTGTTCGAAATGTGTGGCGAACTCGCGGACTATGTCATGAGGTTCCGTCAAAATATTACCGGAACTGCTTTTGAGCCCTGGTACTAGTCTTTTTGCCATTTCTTTTTTGTCCAGCCAGGCTATCATTTTGCCCGCTTTGTCTCCCTGGTCGTAGAGGCGTCCGTCCCTATCTCTTGCGAGGTTTTAGCAGCGTCAGTTGCTGGTGCTTTGTATTCGGCCGCCTTAAGTGGCAGTTAGTGAAGAGCAGCTTGATCTTCGCCGTCTTTTGCTACCTCCTCGAGACGGAGGAGATCATGTTCAATAGTGGTCATTTGTTTATCTTTTTCTTTGCGCAGCCCAGCTATGACCAAAAGGGTGTTCCCCCTAATTAGGGTGGTAGGGGAATCAACTGTACCTTCGTTTTCTTGGAAATATTGGTCAAGGATTCGGATGATCGTAGTTTTGGTTTCTGGGTTGCGGAGATACCAAGGGTTTATAGGTGCTATACAGCCTATCCTCTTCTCCCCAATGGTTAGGTGAACCCACAGAGGGGAGTGATCGGATATGCCCCTTGCCAAGTGCTTGATGTCTTGCATGATCCTGTTCTGTTGTAGAGGCATGAGGATATAGTCTATTCTAGAGAAGGTATGGTGTGATCCCGAGAAGAATGTGTATTGTTGGAGATCTGGATAGTGCCTTCTCCAAAGGTCTGTGAGGCCGAATGCCTCAATAAAATTGGAAAGCCAATAAGGCCCAGTGCTGATGTCTCGAGGCGGATGTCGATCTAGCAGTCCCGATACAACTGCGTTAAAGTCCCCACCCAATACGAGTTGCCCCTCAGGAAGAGAGAGTAGGGGCGTCCCAAGATCCTTATATGATTGGGTCTGGAGACCTGGTGGAATATACACCGCTAACAGTGTAAGGGTGCGCCCTTCCCATTGTCCCGAGTCCGCCGGGAAGCGTCCCAGCGGGTTTGTCTAGGTGTGTTTGATACTGAGTGGGAAGGTATGTCTGAGTAGGATGCCCACCCCTCGGAACCGAGATGTAAAGCCAGCGTATGCCACCATTGTGTATCCCCATCTGTTTAGTGCCTTAAAGTTGTTACCGATTAAGTGTGTCTCTTGGAGTAGGGCGATATCTGGGTGGTGGCGTTTTATATGTTGGAGAACAATACTTCTTTTCACCTTGTCTCCCAGCCCATTGACGTTCCAACTCAGGAGTTTTAAACTTTTATCCCACTTCATGCTCATTTTGACAAAAAACAGTTCCGTGCAATCTGTGAATAATGTAACATCGCCAAACCACGAAAGGTTGTTTCCTGCATGACCAATAAGTACCCCACCATTCCCTCCCCCCAAATTCCACAAGAAAAGTTTACAAAAAGACTAAGAATCAAACTTCCCTGACACCAACCCCCCCGCTACCCTGCCGCATAGGTTTGAAACTACCCACTTCCCCAACTAGCAGAGTGCCTATCGCCCCAAAAACTAGTCAACAGTTACGTGGGGAAATGGGCTAGTACCAACTCCAGCCACCAGAGGCCTACCCCTGATCTTCGAGAAATTTGTCAGATTAAGGACCCCAAAGTATCACAAGACCCACGCCACGTGATATATCCTCTGCCTGCTTTCTCTTAGGAACATAATCTACCCTACAGTGCCGTGAGGCCAATCCACGAGTCCAACCTACAAAGTTCGTTTAGTCTCTCAGGCTATAAGCCTACCCCCATCCTTGGCGAGTGGTATCAAGTTCAGAGCTCCAAAGTCTTACGTGGCCGATGCATTATAGGATACCCCCCGCCCGCCTTACCATAGAAAAGGATTATACATTACACTTTGTCGAGGTAGGCCTGTGAGTACAACATCACAAAATCAGGGTCATTTAGTCTCTCTGGGCGACTGACGTCCCCAGGCTGCTGGACCTCAATCTCCAGGAACGTTGACTCAGTTTGTCTGTGTCTGATCTTCCATCTGCTGATCCCGGCGACTGGGCGTGAGTTTCCCTTCAGTTGCCCCCTGTTGCCCCTGTCGATCTCTGCGTGGCCACCCTATCCAGCCACTCCTGCACCTCCGGTGGAGTAGTGAAGAAAAGTAATTTTCCGTCTACTATGATTTTGAGCTTCGTGGGGATGAACATCATGTATTTGATTCCTCTTTGTCTGAGTGGCGCATTCACCCCGTCGAAGGAGAACCTTTCTTGTTGAACTTTAAACGTAAAATCCGGGAAGAATCGGACCATTGAGTTTTCGTATTGCAGGTCTCCCTGTACACGAGCTGCCTGCAGGATTTCGTCACGATCCCTGTAGTTGAGGATTTTTGCGATTATTGTCCTAGGAGCCATCTCCGGCTTGGTTCTGGGGATTGGTGCCCGGTGCGCCCTCTCAATTGTGAATAGAGATGAGAGCCACTTCGTTTTAAGGTGGGTGAGGATTAAATCCTCAAGGAAGAGGTCCATACTCGGCCCCTCTGAGCCCTCTGGGACTCCGACCACTCGTATGTTGTTTCGGCGGGCCCTCCCTTCTTGATCCTCGAGTTTCAAAGCCATTTGACGGTGTTGGTGAACCAGTTGGTTGACCCGCTCTTCGAGCTTTTTTGTGGAGGTTTGGAGCTCAAGTACGTTTGTTTCATTAACCTCGACTTTTTCCACCGTTTTGTTCATATCGGCTCTCAGCAAGTTCATTTCGATGGCTACTTTATCGATTTTGGCTTCGAGAGTGGTCCCCAGCCCCTGGATAGCCGCCATTATGGATGTGAGAGATGGCTCGGTGGCTTCAACCTGGTCACCTTGAGTTCCCTTGTCTTGGGGGCCGACTTAGGGACAGCATATTTATCGAGTTTGTTGGTTTGCACTGTTGCGCTACCCTTACTTAGGCTTCACTGTGTAGTAGCACTCTTCTGATCCATTCAGCAGAGGAATAGTGTCACTTCCTATGAATACTCGGTGTAGTTCAACTTGTGATGCTGTGTCTTCCTTCCAATAGCAGTAATATACTCGAGTCAGGGAAGTAATTCCTGGTTGTGTCTGTACTCGCCCCCTTTGACCGCTGTCCGCGGCAGGTATGGCATTTATGCATGCGCTGTGGGGGATGTAGCCTTCCCCGCAGGTCCTCCGGGATATCGCCGCTACTTCCTCGGGTGGTGACTGCTGCCTCGCCCTTCAGTTGCGTATTTGGCCTCTCCCTCCCCCTCCAGACTGGTGAATCAGTCAAGGGTTCCCAGTAGGACCCGGCCGCCACCAGCGCGGACAGCACCCCAGGCCCCAATGCAAATCTACTTGTGTCTAGTATTGGGAGAACGGGCCGGCTCCCCCCCAATTCTAAGGGAGAAACAGACCGCTCACCTTCAGTCACTGCCACCTCCACATATGTCCGCCCCAGGCGCGGGCCACCCAAATCGTCCCCAGGTGAGTCAGGCCGCGATCCAGCCTTCGTTTCCGGGCCGACTGCCCCCGCGGTGAAAGGAGAAGGGAGCTTCCCGCTTCCAGGCTCTGTAGTCTTCGCGCATCTCTGTTTGGCCGTTTCGTTGTGCCCCACTCTGCTTCTGAAGTTGTAGGTATGCTGGGCCGTGTGCAGAGGGGTCCGAAAAAAATAAATAAATGAATAAATAAATGTGCACTGTTTTGCTCTGGCTCACCCGACTCGGCCGGGCAGCGCAGGGTTAGCGGTGTGGTGAGGGCCACGACCGCCCCCCCCCGTCCAGCGCCCACAGTTGCGAGAGCGGCCTTAAAATACTTTGAGGAAATAGATAGTGGAATAATAGAAATTGTATACAACACTATAGAGGAAATCATAATTTTAATGGTGTCAAGACGCCCCCACCATGATAGGTAGAGAGGGTGCTATTTGAAAGTTAACGTCGAAATTCTCTGTATGCAGCTCTCTAAGCACAAAGAGAGTGTTGTTGGAATGGAAGGAGCGAAAAGTAATCCCAGGTATTTTATATGTTTAGAGTTCCATGTAAACATAGCGAAATCATTAAGAGTATATTTAGTCAGAGGTAATATTTCGCATTTATCTCTATTTAATTTGTAACCCTAGACAGAAGCAAATAGTTCTACCTCCTTTAGGAAGGCAGGGATAGAGGAATGCAGGCTGGATATAAATAATATGTCATCAGCATAGTCTGCTAATTTAATTTGTTTATCGTTATTTTGAAAGCCTTGGATATCATTATTTTGACGTATTCTGGATAAGAAGGGCTCTAGAGCTAAATTAAAAAGGAGAAGGGACAATAGGCAGCCTTGACGTACGCCTCTTTTCAGATCAAAATAAGAGGAAGTATTACCCTTAGCAAATACTGCAGCTTGAGGATTGGAATATAAGAGCAAAATCAAAGATATGATCTTTGGACCAAAACCGAACCACTTGAGCACTTGAAAAAGATATGGCCAATTGACACGGTCAAATGCTTTCTCTGCATCCAGAGCAACAGCAGCTAGGGAATGAGGTACAAAAGAGGACTTAGATAAGATGTCAAAGAATAGGCGAGTATTATCTGAAATGAGACATCCTTTTATAAAACCAGACTGCTCGGCGCCTAACAATTGAGGAAGAAAGGATTCCAAACGCATTGTCAAAGCTTTGGAGAATATTTTATAGTCCATGTTGATCAAAGAAATAGGTCTATAATTTTTACAATGTTTCAAGTCCTTTCCGTTTTTCGGGATTAAACAAATTAATGCTTCTGAAAAAGAACCAGAGGATTTGCCCATCTGTAGAAAAAAACTAAAAAGGGTATGTAACTTGGGGAGGAGCAGTGGAGAAAAGTGTGTAAAACATTCTACTGTAAACCCATCAGGTCCTGGAGCCTTGTCTTTCTTGAGTATCTGTAATGCGTTGAGCAGCTCTTGATGTGAAATGTCAGATTCTAAAGAAGTATAATCTATTTGGGACTCAAAGGAAAGGTGAATTCCTGAAAGGAATTGTGAAACCTAAAGCATTGAGGGTGTGAATTCCGGTGCGTATAAATACTTGTAAAAGAGGTGAAATGTATCTAATATTTCAGAATCCTTAAATCTTAATGTGTTCTGTTTATCAAAAATTGACTCAATGTCAAGCTTATTATTTTTAACCTTTAGATAATTTGCCAAGAGTTTACCAGCCTTGTTTTGGCCACCGTAACATTTTGCACTTGATTTTAACAGATATAACAAAGCATTGTCAGTTGAATCTTTATTAAATTGGAGTTTGGCCTCAGTAAGCTGAGACAAACATTCTTTGGACTTCAAGGAATAATATGAATTCTCTGGTTTCTTTATTTTTGTCAAGAGACTTTTAGTAATCTCAGGTGAAATTCTACGTTTTTTAGACACAAAACCTATAATAAAATCTCTGGCAGCTGCTTTAAATGCATCCCAAATAACAGAGAAGGGCAAAGTGTCAGTCTGATTTAAAGAAAAATATGCATTAAAAATAGAAGTAAAAGAGGAGTTAAAAGCATGATCCAGAAGGAGAGAGTTATTAAAATGCTATCTCCTAGGAGAATAGGATTTTGATCAAATATCCAATTTGATGGAGATAGGGGCATGATCAGATATTAAAACTGTTCTGATATCTGCCTCTCTCAAGGATTGAGCTAAATTATGAGACACAAAAAAGTGGTCTATTCGAGATTGTGACTGGTGGGAGGGAGAATAAGAAGTATATTCCCTTGTGACAGGATTACAAATCCTCCAAGCGTCAATAAGCTTGTATTGTTTTATGACATCAAGAAAATGTTATGGGATCTATGGGATTTAAAGGAGACTAATGAATTACGGTCTATGAAAGGGTCAACAATTTGATTACAATCTCCAGCGAGGATAAAATTATCGTCAATGTAAGATTAAATTTGTTGGGATAGAGAGGACTAAAAAGAAGAATCATCATTAGTGAGAGCATACACATTAAGCAAAGGAACCAGAGCATTACCAATTTGCAATCTAGTATATAGCCATCTTCCCTCATCGTCAGATGCTTGAGAGATTAATTTAACAGAGATCGATTTATGGTATAACGTTTACCATCCCCTGGGGAAAAGAAAACCTCTCCCACCCAATTTCTTTTTAATTTTGAAGGTTCAGCTGCCGTTAAATGAGATTCTTGTATAAGAGCAATGTCAGCTTCTAACTTCTAACTTGGATAAATATGTTAAAACACTTTGTCACTTAATAGGGGAATTCAAACCTCTAACATTCCATGACAAAATTTTGACATGATGGCAATAACGTA
Source organism: Triturus cristatus (assembly GCF_964204655.1). Classification (NCBI taxonomy): domain Eukaryota; kingdom Metazoa; phylum Chordata; class Amphibia; order Caudata; family Salamandridae; genus Triturus; species Triturus cristatus. The sequence goes on along the minus strand of NC_140590.1, from coordinate 613,257,260 downwards.
GGTAGAAGAAGAAGATAGTGATCTAGGCAAGCCATCAAATAACATATAACAACTGTAACATCAACTAGGCCATGCACATTTTTTATATAAATGAATGCAAATCCTAATAAAAAACAGTTCAAATGCAAACGTAAAACATAATAGAATAAAGACAATATGGTGAAGAATGTCTTAGGAACAAACAAGAATGAAAGGGGGAGAAGGAACATAAACAAAAAAAAAGGACAAAGTATAGGAACATACCTATGAATCCAGTTGGGGATGGGGGAAAGGCCACGTGGGAAGGTGGGACGCCCAAACATGACGAGGGGAAGGATGAGGAAGGACCACAGCTCACAGAACAAGACGGAGGACAAACAGGAACAAATATGAGCAAACCTGTAAGAAGAGAAAAAAATAGTTAGTCAATAGAAATAACAATGCTATAGGTAATAATGGATCTAATAAAACATTCTTATGATAACCAACACTATTTTGAGAAAAAGAGGATATTTGTTAAATTTGATAAAGAAGAGAGAAGAAAAAAAAAGAAGAAAATGTCTAAACACTCCTACAGATCTATACAATCTGAGAGGAAGACGATCCCGAAAAATCCATTGTTTCCATCCTGCAGGAATTGATGAAGCTCTTCAGTTTGATCAGGTCCTCATAAGTCATGGTTCTGTTCTTTTAGGTAACCTTAAATAGACAAGGGTGAAAAAGTCCATAGCGAGCTCCGAGTGATCTGAGATCAGGTCTCAAGCTGAGAAATTCCCTGCGTCTGTCGGCTGTGCTTTTAGCGTAATCCTGAGAAAAGTATATAGCGCTACCAGACCAAACAAGGTGTTTAATTGACCTGGCTGCTGAAAGAACCTTTAGTAAGTCAGTATATTCCCAAAAATATAAAATGACACCCCTAGAATGCCTTGAGTTGGTAGAGGAGGTTTGCTGATGGGCCAAGTGGTGAACGCGTTGGATATTAAGGCAAGTTTCTGCTGGCATTTTCAAAATCTTTGGAATGAAAGATTTGAAAAAAGCAATAGGATCATTGCCTTCCGTGGCCTCTGCCAGTCCATAGATGCGTCGATTATTGCACCTGTTCCTATTTTCAAGGTCTTCAACCTGTCTCTGGAGTAGATTGACTTGAGATTGAAGAGAATTAACCTTGCCGTCAGTGATCCCGAGTGAAGATACACTGCGTTCTACCACAGATAGCCTTTTGTTCATCTTTGATCAATTTTCTGTGAGGAATTGTAGTTTGGTGTAAGTTTCCTCCATAAATGGTCGTAATGAGTGAATTTCCCCAATAGCATATCTAGTGAAACAGGAGAGGATGATTTCTGTGGTGATGGTGGATCTTTTTTTTGACGCTTCGTGGAGACCTTCCCTGCAGTGACAGGAGTAGGTATCGAAGAGGATGCACCCCTCGATGCAGATGCCAGAGCTTCTTCCATTTTAGAATATTTCGAAAAAACTGTAGAGTCCTTGATGAATACCTGTGTGGGGAGAGCCAAGGAAGAACTCACTCTCCTCAGTCTTCCCATAAAAAGTAGTTATTGCAAAGTCTCTAAGGCAAGCGCAGTACTGAGCAGGTGCTCTAGTTCACAACCGTCAGAATAAATTGATGGTGCAGACAGCAATCACTGTGGGACAATATGGCTAATAGGCGCCAGTAATAAATTGTGTATATGAGTACACCATTTAGTTTACGTGCCACAAAACTGATGCAGAGAAGCAGAAATATCTAGCTTGGTTCAAAGGAGGAGCCGACATGTGGACATTCCAAGTTAAAATATAAAAATGATCATCTTTATACACCATTTATACACCAGCAACAATGTGAAAGTGCATCCAAAATGGTGGTTACACGTAGCATTTTCCTGAAGGAAGAAAGACCAACTCCAGAGGAAGTTGAGAGTCAATATGTAGGAGCTGAAGAAAAAAGGGAGAAAAACCCCCCTAATTTCTTCCATTAAGGGCGGGAGTAACAAAAACGCTGATAGAGGAGGCCCGGAAACAGAGTACCGTTGCGTAGAGTTCACCAGTTATTTACCTCAGGAATGCATTGTTATGCAAAATGGCGGCCGCGGTCTTAGCCGTTCCGAGGCAGTTGATTGTTAAAATTCCCTGTCCCGGGTCTGCAGCGGCATTCGTCAAAAGCGTCTCGGTGCTCAGGGCAACATCCTTAGTGACGAGGAGTCCTCCAATAGAGATTAGGTAAGTCACACCATAAGGTCCGCTCGCACCATCCCACGGAGCCCTACTCAAGTGCCACCATCTTCTCCGGCGGTGAAGCCACGCTCCCTTCTGCAATATACCTGACTTGTAAGATGCTCTGCAGTGTGTGTGCGTTGAGAGGTGTATTTCTGCAGCACATCTGACTGCTACAATGTCTTCCTTTCTGCTGCACAGCCAATTGGTAGGATGCTCTGCAGTGTGTGTGTGTGTGCGTGTGTGCTGAGAGGTGTATTTCATCCCACCTGACTGCTAGGATGCTCTGTAGTATGTGTGTGCATGGAGGTGCATTTCTGAAGCACACCTGACTGGTAGGACATTTTTTTTCTGCAGCTCGCCTGACTTGTAAGATGCTCTGCAGTGTGTACTGAGAGGGGTATTTCTGCAGCACACACAACTGGTAGTATGTTTTCTTTTCTCCAGCATGTCTGACTGGTAGGATGCTCTGCAGTGTGTGCTGAGAGGGGTATTTTTGCAGCACACCTGACTGGTGGGATGTTTTCTTTTCTGCAACACACCTGACTGGTAGGATGCTCTGCAATGTGTGTGAGAGGTGTATTTCTGCAGCACACCTGACTGGTAGGATGTTTTCCCTTCTGCAGCACACCTGACTTGTAAGATGCTCTGCAGTGTGTGTGCATGCTGAGAGGTGTATTTCTGCAGCACACCTGACTGACATAATGTTTTCTTTTCTGCAGTACAACTGACCGGTAGGATGCTCTACTGTGTGTGTGTGAGTGTGTGTATCGAGAGGTGTATTTCTGCAGCACACATTATTGGTAGGATGCTTTGCAGTGTGTGTGTGTGTGCTTAGAGGTGTATGTCTGCAGCACACCTGACTGGTAGGATGTTTTCTTTTCTGCAGCACACCTGACTTGTAAGATGCTCTGCAGTGTGTGTATGTGTGTGTGTGTGTCTTAGTAGCATCCGGTGAGCTTGATAAATGGTGGAGCAGGTGGGCGGATATGGGGGTCAGAGAAGGTGGTAGCTTATAAGGGTCTCGGGTGAAGAAAAAAAATTACACAACTACTGCAGCTGCCCCCGTCGCGCTCTTCTGCTCTTCAGCCGTCCCTGTTGCAATCTTCTGCTCCTCTTCATTGTAGGAAGGCACAGGCTCCCAGAATGACTTGTGGCCTCTCACGCATGAGAGCAGCTTCAGGATCGGCCTGAGAGCCCTCAATTTGCACTCCAGCACAGACTGCGAGTCTGTGCCTGTTCTCTCCAACCTAGGAGAGACCATTCACTGTGCATGACGGTTTGACCGGCCTGACACAGCCGGCAAAACGGTCATGCACAGTGATGGGAGTGCACTACCACTCCCCTCAGTGCCTGTCACTCCCAGGTCCCGCCACCAAGACTCGGAAGTTGGTAGGAAAGAAACAATAAAACAAGTGTTATCATTTTATTTTTATTTTCCTGCCATTTTTTTGGGGGGGGGGTCAACACTCCACCATAGTGGAGGAACCGCCGCTGGTATGTGTTTGTGTGTGTTGAGAGGTGCATTTCTGCAGCACATCTGACTGGTAGAATATTTTCTTTTCTGCAGCACAGCCGACTGGTAGGATGCTCTGCAGTGTATGTTTGCGGAGAGGTGCATTTCAGCACACTTGACTGGTAGGATGCTCTGCAGTGCGTGTTTTATGAGAGGTGCATTTTCTGCAGCACACATGGCTGGTAGGATGCTCTTGTCTGCAGTTTATGTTGGTGAGCTGAGAATGGTATTATATTGTATTTGCTTTTTTTATATTACCATGACAGGGCACTGAAGCGTGTGTCTCCAGCCCACGCAGGGGTGTAACACAGGCACCCGCAACCCCTGCGGTGCGGGGGGCCCCTGAGCTGCAGGGGGCCCCCTCTGCACAGTATTCAGCAGATTTACTAAATGTTTTGAGAGAGCGTTTGTGTGATGCAAAGCGACGTGCGTGATAACATCGATCCACTTTCGTGCACTTTTTTTTTTGCGACAAAAGTCTTCGCAAGCACAGCATTCAATGGCGAGGTGGGAACGGATTCCCTCGTAGAAGTGGACGCAATCCCATACCTGCTAAAGTCACAAAACCTTGCATAACCAAGGGTTAGTTGAAAACAATGGCACATGTTGCGAATGGCAACATCGCTTGATTTTTCAATGCATAATACTGTCCATAATTGTAAAAATTACAATATGATGTGATGTACCCTTGAGCCGTCCTCTTCCTGAAGACAATTATACTAGAGGATAACCCTCGAGAACAGAAGTGAGGCAAAAAAAAACGCTCTAAAGCCTCTGCGATGAGGCGCGAGGATACATATTGTGTTGTGCTTTGCCAGCATGGCATAATTTGCATTGGCGAAGAAGGAGTCACAACGCAGTGCATGGTTACTAAGCGCCCAGAGGGAATGCTAAAAACGTGAATAAGAGTTGTATTAATGAATGAAAATGAAGTTTAGTAACTGGATAGGGGTTGAAGGCTCATAAAGGATTAAAAATAAAAGTTACCATGTAGGATTTTCAGCCTTTCCTTGTCTAGAAGAAAGCTTAGAGTAAACGTGCGTTGGGTTCTTTCTGCAGGCGCAGCCTTCGGATAAAACACCTCGCCTTGCTTGCAAGCGGGATCCCTCTCAGACAGGATTTTTTCCCTCAGCAGCCGAAGTGTGCCAGCACTACAGTGCGTAGTATTGTCAGGTGCTAGCTACGGCACCGTGATACATTTCTGAGACCTCGCACATCATTAGCAACACCTTCACATCTCAGTACGCAGGGCTTAGGTCAGACACCCGCCTCAGCAAAACTCAGATTTTCTTTTCTGTGCACTATTTTAATAATATATTCATTCAGTTTTACGCCACAGAAATTAAAAAAATGGAGATAGGTGTGGATAGGCAGTATTTTGGTGTTATGCAAAGAAGTTTTGGTAACGTCCCTTGAAGAAACCGCGAGGTTCTGGGGCCAAACTACATCATCTGTGCTCACCGTGTAACTTGTCTTCTGTTCTGGGCCCTCTGTCCTGTGGGGGGGGAGGGGGGGCATGGTATTAAAGAAGGGGCCACAGAGCCCCTTGTAGCCCTGGTGTGACAGTTCAGTTGTCACCAATGTTTTAAAATGTAGATAGAGTGGGTTTTGGCTCCACCCAGAGGAGTAGTTTGTTCTCACCTCATGCTATTAGCTGTTTGGTGTAGTATATCTCCTGCTATGGAGCGCATGCGTTGCAATCTACTACTCTTCTCAAAAGTACACTGAATCATTGCACATTAAAACATTTCCTCATAAATGCATTGCACATAGATAGCAATTATTTTTTTACTGCAGCAGCCCTTTTCAAAGTCAATGCTCAACTAATGACTTTACCAATGCTTGTTTTAATATCGAATGTAGGCGCACATGCCAAAGTTATAATTCCCTCCATTTCATAGGAGTACGGCACTATGCTGATGGGAGAATTTGTTTTCTTAACACATGCTTCATATTAATGAACATAAAAACCAACACCCCCCTTTCCAGCCCTCCCCCCGCAACATCCCCGGAGGTGCCCTAATGTATATCATTCGATAGGTGGTACATATGCTACCTCTGGGTACCATTTGGGAAGGAAGATGCACTGTGACATGGACACCTGGGAGCTCCCACTTGTTAATGAGGGTGTCACTGGCCTCCTTCCACTGCTGGATGAGGTATGAAGTATGGATCGCGCTGCCAAACCCTGTGAAGCGGCACTCTCGCATTTGTGGTCACTGCAGACCCTCATGATGGTAGGTGCAGTGTGTGACTGTTCCCACCCTTGAGGGACCTTCAGTGTCCACTTCAACCTTTGAGGGACCTCCAGTGTCCACTTTAACCCTTGAGGGACCCTCAGTGTCCACTTTAACCTGCAGACAAACACGGAATGGTGGGCGTGCTGCTGCTTTCAGCCAGCACTGCACATGCAAACAGCCAGCACCTACACAGGCACACCATGCTCGGGTGTGGTCAGACACAAACCAGGGCAGTACAGAATGTAGTGCTTAATGCGGAAAAGTGAGATAAGGAGACAGCAAGTATAGGGAAGGTGGACATAAGAGGCGTGAGGTGGCATCGGCCCTGGTATTCTGCAACCCTGGATTTCGGTAGGTCTGGTGACAGGCCTCTAAGAATTCTTTGAGCCCTGTACTACAATAGTTCTACTATTACTACTACTACTGTACTACTACATCTTCTGTACTACTACAGCTACAGTACTTCTATTACTATTTCTACAGTACTACCACTGCTACAGTACTACCACTACTATTACTACAGTACTACTACAACTATGGAATACTACAGTGCTATTACTACTGCTACAGTACTTCTTGTACAATTTCTACAGTACTACTACTACAGTACTACCACTACTATTACTACAGTACTCCTACTACTACTACTACTACTATACTGCTACAACTACTGTACTACTACAGTGCTATTACTACTGCTGCAGTACTTCTAGTACAATTTCTACAGTACTACTACTACTACAGTACTACCACTACTATTACTACAGTACTCCTACTACTACTACTGTACTAAAAGTCCGATTGGCCGCACTCTGCTCGTCCTACCAGCGTGTTACCCCAAAGCATTGTGGTCCATGAAGTAGCGTCGGCGAGTACGCCTATGCCAAAGTTTCAAGTGAAAATGAGTGTCGCGTTAGCCATCCCTGGACACGTGTTTCGAGGTAGTTGCCTCTCATCAGCAGGGAGTAGGTATGTGTGTGGGGTTGCTGCGTAGGCTGCCATAAAAAGTATTCTCAGGTAAAGTACCACTCAAGGTGCGCAGGTGCGTAGCCATGGGCTCGTCAGCCCCACCGGCTTAAGGGAGCCTGAATATAAACAAAAGTCCGATTGGCCGCACTCTGCTCGTCCTACCAGCGTGTTACTCCAAAGCATTGTGGTCCATGAAGTAGCGTCGGCGAGTACGCCTATGCCAAAGTTTAAAGTGAAAATGAGTGTCGCGTTAGCCATCCCTGGACACGTGTTTCGAGGTAGTTGCCTCTCGTCAGCAGGGAGTAGGTATGTGTGTGGGGTTGCTGCGTAGGCTGCCATAAAAAGTATTCTCAGGTAAAGTACCACTCAAGGTGCGCAGGTACGTAGCCATGGGCTCGTCAGCCCCACCGGCTCAAGGGAGCCTGAATATAAACAAAAGTCCGATTGGCCGCACTCTGCTCATCCTACCAGCGTGTTACCCCAAAGCATTGTGGTCCATGAAGTAGCGTTGGCGAGTACGCCTATGCCAAAGTTTAAAGTGAAAATGAGTGTCGCGTTAGCCATCCCTAGACACGTGTTTCGAGGTAGTTGCCTCTCGTCAGCAGGGAGTAGGTATGTGTGTGGGGTTGCTGCGTAGGCTGCCATAAAAAGTATTCTCAGGGAAAGTACCACTCAAGGCGCGCAGGTTCGTAGCCATGGGCTCGTCAGCCCCACCGGCTCAAGGGAGCCTGAATATAAACAAAAGTCCGATTGGCCGCACTCTGCTCGTAGTACCAGCGTGTTACCCCAAAGCATTGTGGTCCATGAAGTAGCGTCGGCGTACTATGCGTACAATGCCTTGGGGTAACACGCTGGTAGGACGAGCAGTGTGCGGCCAATCGGACTTTTGTTTATATTCAGGCTCCCTTGAGCCGGTGGGGCTGACGAGCCCATGGACCAGCACCTGCGCGCCATGAGTGGTACTTTACCTGAGAATACTTTATTGGCAGCCTACGCAGCAACCCTACACATATACCTACTCCCTGCTGACGAGAGGCAACTACCTCGAAACACGTGTCCAGGGATGGCTAACGCTACACTTACTTTCACTTAAAACTTTGGCACAGGCATATTCGCCGACGCTACTTCATGGACCACAATGCCTTGGGGTAACACGCTGGTAGGACGAGCAGTGTGCAGCCAATCGGACTTTTGTTTATATTCAGGCTCCCTTGAGCCGGTGGGGCTGACGAGCCCATGGACCAGCACCTGCGCGCCATGAGTGGTACTTTACCTGAGAATACTTTATTGGCAGCCTACGCAGCAACCCTACACATATACCTACTCCCTGCTGACGAGAGGCAACTACCTCGAAACACGTGTCCAGGGATGGCTAACGCGACACTTACTTTCACTTAAAACTTTGGCACAGGCGTATTCGCCGACGCTACTTCATGGACCACAATGCCTTGGGGTAACACGCTGGTAGGACGAGCAGTGTGCTGCCAATCGGACTTTTGATTATATTCAGGCTCCCTTGAACCGGTGGGGCTGACGAGCCCATGGACCAGCACCTGCGCGCCATGAGTGGTACTTTACCTGAGAATACTTTATTGGCAGCCTACGCAGCAACCCTACACATATACCGACTCCCTGCTGACGGGAGGCAACTACCTCGAAACACGTGTCCAGGGATGGCTAACGCGACACTTACTTTCACTTAAAACTTTGGCACAGGCGTATTCGCCGACGCTACTTCATGGACCACAATGCCTTGGGGTAACACGCTGGTAGGACGAGCAGTGTGCGGCCAATCGGACTTTTGTTTATATTCAGGCTCCCTTGAGCCGGTGGAGCTGACGAGCCCATGGACCAGCACCTGCGCGCCATGAGTGGTACTTTACCTAAGAATACTTTATTGGCAGCCTACGCAGCAACCCTACACATATACCTACTCCCTGCTGACGAGAGGCAACTACCTCGAAACACGTGTCCAGGGATGGCTAACGCGACACTTACTTTCACTTAAAACTTTGGCACAGGCGTATTCGCCGACGCTACTTCATGGACCACAATGCCTTGGGGTAACACGCTGGTAGGACGAGCAGTGTGCGGCCAATCGGACTTTTGTTTATATTCAGGCTCCCTTGAGCCGGTGGGGCTGACGAGCCCATGGACCAGCACCTGCGCGCCATGAGTGGTACTTTACCTGAGAATACTTTATTGGCAGCCTACGCAGCAACCCTACACATATACCTACTCCCTGCTGACGAGAGGCAACTACCTCGAAACACGTGTCCAGGGATGGCTAACGCGACACTTACTTTCACTTAAATCTTTGGCACAGGCGTATTCGCCGACGCTACTTCATGGACCACAATGCCTTGGGGTAACACGCTGGTAGGACGAGCAGTGTTCGGCCAATCAGACTTTTGTTTATATTCAGGCTCCCTTGAGCCGGTGGGGCTGACGAGCCCATGGACCAGCACCTGCGCGCCATGAGTGGTACTTTACCTGAGAATACTTTATTGGCAGCCTACGCAGCAACCCTACACATATACCTACTCCCTGCTGACGAGAGGCAACTACCTCGAAACACGTGTCCAGGGATGGCGAACGCGAAACTTACTTTCACTTAAAACTTTGGCACAGGCGTATTCGCCGACGCTACTTCATGGACCACAATGCCTTGGGGTAACACGCTGGTAGGACGAGCAGTGTGCGGCCAATCGGACTTTTGTTTATATTCAGGCTCCTTAGAGCCGGTGGGGCTGACGAGCCCATGGACCAGCACCTGCGCGCCATGAGTGGTACTTTACCTGAGAATACTTTATTGGCAGCCTACGCAGCAACCCTACACATATACCTACTCCATGCTGACGAGAGGCAACTACCTCGTAACACGTGTCCAGGGATGGCTAACGCGACACTTACTTTCACTTAAAACTTTGGCACAGGCGTATTCGCCGACGCTGCTTCATGGACCAGAATGCCTTGGGGTAACACGCTGGTTGGACGAGCAGTGTGCGGCCAATCGGACTTTTGTTTATATTCAGGCTCCCTTGAGCCGGTGGGGCTGACGAGCCCATGGACCAGCACCTGCGCGCCATGAGTGGTACTTTACCTGAGAATACTTTATTGGCAGCCTACGCAGCAACCCTACACATATACCTACTCCCTGCTGACGAGAGGCAACTACCTCGAAACACGTGTGTAGAAATCTGTTGCTATTCAGTAAGGAAAGTTTTTTTTTTTTTTTTAAATGTTGAGTGATAATAAGGAACGTGGGCCATTGATATGATGGTGTAGGCGAGGAAGACGTCCCCTTTCTTTGCCCAGCTGTTCTCGTCGAGAGGAAGCTCAGAGAGGTCTCTGAAGCCGCTGCACCTCTCTGTTCCCGCGAATGGAGAAGGTGACAGTTGTGGTTTCATTAAAGTTGAGAGCCGTGATGAGAAAGACATTCTTTTACATCGTTTTAAGAGAATTAATCGTTTTAGTACAGTAATTATGAGTTTTTTTGCGCATTAACTGTTTCAATAAAGTGATTGTGATGTAAGTGCAATGACTGTGGTAATATTGTTTGTAAGGATTTGGAATTCTGAATACACGTATATCTTTGATGTTAGCTGTCCACTCTAAGAAAAGTTTGCTTTGTTGATTTTTCTTCCAGTGGCTCTTTTATTGTCGTCTCGGAATAATGATGCTGATGGCTAACGCGACACTTACTTTCACTTAAAACTTTGGCACAGGTGTATTCGCCGACGCTACTTCATGGACCACAATGCCTTGGGGTAACACGCTGGTAGGACGAGCAGTGTGCGGCCAAACGGACTTTTGACTACTACTGTACTACTACAACTACTGTACTACTACAGTGCTACTACTAGTGCTACAGTACTTCTATTACTATTTCTACAGTACTACTATGACTAAAGTACTACTACTACTATTACTACAGTAATACTACTACTATACTACTACAACTACTGTACTACTACAATGCTACTACTACTACTGCTACAGTACTTCTATTACTATTTCTACAGTACTACTACTACCATACTACCACTACTATGACTACAGTAATACTACAGTGCTACTACTACAGTACTGCTACGACTACTACTACTGTTACTACAGTACTATTATTACTACCACTATTACTACAGTAGTACTACTAGAACTGTACTACTACAGTTCTACTACTATTGTACAACTACTACTGTACTACTTCAACTACTGTACTACTACTACTATTGTAGTACTAAAGTACAGCTACTAGTACAATAGCACTCTTCTTCTTCTTCCTAGCCCTACAGAACGGATACGGTGTTGTTGATGTCCTGAACTCTGCCCACACTTCTCCTCTTTTCGATGACTTTTCCCGCCTTTCTGCGACTTACGACGCTTTTCGTGGAATATGACCAGAACTGCTCTATTCCTTTCTGCGGCAAAAAGTAGTTGACGAACATACACTTGAATGTAAATCCGGATTTCCAACCTGTTACTCGTATGCATCATATTAAAAATTCAACTGAAACAAAAAACGTAATGTGTAACTAAGAGCAAGGAAAAGATCGAATTCTCAGCTGTTCGCACAGTTATTTCGAATTAAGCGCTCAGCGGAAGTGGCATCTGGTGATGTTATAACTGTTGGCTTCCTTTAACTGATCTGCACTCTTCTTTATAGGACCTCACGCAGCACATTCTCTTTTATATAAATAAATTGGCGCTCCGGATTAAATCCAGAGCGGGGCCCTCTTGCAGGGAGCCCCCCCTCAACTTTCGTTACGCGACTGAGGCCACGTAGGTGGGACGGTGGTCTGCGGTGTGTCAGGGGTTACCTTTTGTAACATGCTCACTTGTAATTTTCTCCTCATGTATCAATCAGTACTGTCCCTATTGTGAAGCGCTCTGACGCCTTCGGGTAAAGTCCGCGCTATAGAAAAACGCATAAAATAAATAAATAACTAAAAGGGGTCTGCGTGCGAGTGCCTCGGGATGTTGGCAGGCCTGTGGGCGCTGTGGAAGTTGCAGCTCTGTCCTCTCTGCCGCCGGCTCACCCGTCTGCAAGGAGGTCGCTGCTCACGGGACTCCCCTCAAGTGCCTTTAGCAGGAGTGTGCCGGGTGATGAATGGCCCCTCGTTTCTCTCCAGCTGCAGAAGGGTCTTGAGGGACAACAACACCGGTCTGAAGTTTTCCTAGCAGGCCGCCCGCCGCCGGGCTCTTGTCTCGAGCGGCCTCTCGGCAGGAGTCAGAGGTCGAGCTTTAATAGATAAACGGAATTAGCTTGGATCTATGGCCAGTCCACAACAAAGGCACCCCCTTGAATGCAATGGACGCTGACACGGGGAATCACATGCCCATTAGGATTAATGAGGCGCTTATATGGCATTGTCACACAGGCACTTTGTGTCCCATTGACTTTCCCTTCACGGAGAGGGTGGGCGGGCTCGGCCTTTAATCGGATGCAGGGAGCGTCTGAATGCAGTAATTATACGGAGAGGCCAGTGGCGTAACGTAAGCTGAAGCTCCCCCTACAAAAAGTGACGAGGGGCCACTGGGTCTCAGATATTCATTGGCCTTGGGCGTAACAGGGGCCCAATGAAGGGATGGGGCCCCCTGAGCCGCAGGGGCTCGGGAGTCGGCGGCACGCCCCTGGGAGAGGCTTGCTGCGGCTCGGGGAGTCAGACACCAAGTGAAATGACTCGAACACGGAAGGGAAGTTGTGCATTTCGTGCAGTCGGATAAGACTGTGCAAAGATGCATGTGCAGATATTAAGATTCAGGGGATGAAAGTGTTCCTAGGAGCTCACTTCCGGCGCTGCTGAATGCCAGGGTTGTTGAATAATCAAGGCTGCCTGTCTCGAGTCCAGCTCATGTCTCTTACCCATCGCACTCCATGTTCCTTCTCTCTACCTCACTCGCTTTCATTCTTGCGTTCTCTTTTCGTAGAAGTTTTTATATCTTTCGCCTTCTCCTTTTGGTTTTCTCTTCTGCTTTGATGTCTCTTTGTCAAAAATGATAACGACAAAGAAGACCCGGTCCCCAAAAATGAGCGCAGGCGCTCACCTCCTGCACTCTCCTGCACATACTAAGCACATAAGGCCTACCCTGTGGTGTCGAGTGCGCCGAAGACTTCTGCATAAGCCAGTTTCAACCAGCGGCATAAACAAAAGAGAAATGGAGCAGCTTTTTGTGAAATACCGGCTTTGGTTTGGCCGGTTCTGAGAGGTAATTCTCTTATAGTGATTAAAAAACCCCTGTGGGAGAAAGCCACGATGTTGGCGCTCGAATTAGATAAGGATTTGTTTCAAGTGCAATCTTCGTGAGCATCTGTTGCAGCAAACAATCACTGGGGACTTCGAATTATTTATTGAGTTTGAACAGCCCAACTTTGTGTAGAAATCTGTTGCTATTCAGTAAGGAAAGTTTTTTTTTTTTTAAATGTTGAGTGATAATAAGGAACGTGGGCCATTGACATGATGGTGTAGGCGAGGAAGACGTCCCCTTTCTTTGCCCAGCTGTTCTCGTCGAGAGGAAGCTCAGAGAGGTCTCTGAAGCCGCTGCACCTCTCTGTTCCCGCGAATGGAGAAGGTGACAGTTGTGGTTTCATTAAAGTTGAGAGCCGTGATGAGAAAGACATTCTTTTACATCGTTTTAAGAGAATTAATCGTTTTAGTACAGTAATTATGAGTTTTTTGCGCATTAACTGTTTCAATAAAGTGATTGTGATGTAAGTGGAATGACTGTGGTAATATTGTTTGTAAGGATTTGGAATTCTGAATACACATATCTTTGAAGTTAGCTGTCCACTCTAAGAAAAGTATGCTTTGTTGATTTTTCTTCCAGTGGCTCTTTTATTGTCGTCTCGGAATAATGATGCTGATGGTTTTATTGAACTTTAACGAAATATTGAATGTATTATAATTAAATGTGTTTTTACTCTGCTTCTATGTACACCTCTGGTATGTGAATAAAGAAACTTGAAAACATGAAGACTATAGTGATACACTGTTTAGAAGGATTTGGAATACTGAAGACATATATATTTTAAATAAAAAAGGACTGAGCCCTGTACGCTTGGCAGTACTACAATTACATGATATTCACTCCACTGTTTCTTTACAGGCTTGTATATAGGTTTTGAGTTTTGGCTGCAACCACCAAACAAAATCAATGCAGTTATGAGAAGAGATTTCAGCAATCACACAGATTTTGCAGATTCAAGCAATGCAAGATTATTCTTTGGCCATACTCACTGAACGGGACACGAATTATTTTTTAAGAACATTTAAAATTAAGTTGGTTTAAAGATTTACAAAACTATAAATGTGCCCTGTTCCTTTGATCAGTGGGTTTATTTATTTGGGTGTTTTGTAGAGCGCTGCTATGTAACTTTACAGTGACTTCAGAGCGCTGAGGTCAATGGTTCTGGGAGCTGGTTCTGAGCTGTGCTAATACTGTTTGGGTTCAGGTCTTTCACTGGGATGTAGAAAACCCACTACATTTGGGTTTGGCGAGGTAGACCTCTTGCATGTGACACAAGCATTGGCATAGCCAATAGGTCTCGCCTTTGGGACCTTATAAGTGTTTAGCCATGCAACAGTTGATGTTGTTGCACGAAGGAAATTGTGCTGCATAACTAAATACTTATAAGGCGAGACCTGTTGGCTATGCCATCGCTTGTTGTTTCCCACTTTGACCACTGGGCACAACATACTGGGATCCTTCCTCCAAAAAGATAGCAATTCTCCTCTCTGACGATTGCCAAAAAGTATGAAATGTGTACATGAAAACTTCAAAAACGTGATTTCAAATTATAATTGCTAACTAGCTCGAGGCTTTTCGAATGGCTATTTCCGGCGGGCCCATTTGGCCGGCACTACATGGGCACTACACGGAGCATATTAAACACTACAAATACCAGAATGCTTGGGGAAGGAAGACCAGGCCTAATAAAGGACAAGAAGCGATATGTTGGGGAGGGAGCAATCAGATTGTACAAGACTTTGTAAAATCGCAGTTTGTGCAAAAAGCCTGTCTGAATATCGGGGAGAGGATGTGGTATAACGGCCAAAGCTGCCTACTTTGGAACTTGAGAATGAGGTTCGAGTCTCGGGGCCGGCTCAACATACTTTGATTTTGGGCAAGTCAATTAATCTCCCTGTGCCTACAAAAATGAATAAATGTTGTGTGGAATGTAATTGTAGTCTGGTAAAGTGCTCCAAAATCTTTGGGTTCTAGTAACTTTCAAACCCTAGAATTGCACGAGGCTGTGAGTGACTCTAGTGTGTGCAAAGGAGGTCTTACTGTGTAGCGCCTAAATCCTAAACAGAGCTGTCTTCTAAGAGCAGTCACAGAGCTCCAGACAAATACAAGTCTCACAACCCCACCCCCAATGATAATAAGGGGAGAAGAGCGGGTTTGGCCCTCTTAAAACCATCAGCATAAAGCTTTTCAATTGAGTTTTCTGCATTCCCGGTGTGAGCCGTTCTTTTTGCCACATTGTTTTGTTTCTTTACTAACTTGCTGGGAGGGTTTTGTCTCTTCTCCCGTCGTAGATCCCTGCGTCAAAGGTGGGGTCCAGCCCCCTGCAGCGTCTCTGTAATCGCCCAGCCTGCGATTGTATTATCTGTGGTTTTCTGTTGTGTGCTTCGCCGTTAGACCTTTGAAAATAAACCTGCAAGTCATACATTTTAAACGCCCTAGCCTCTTGGTGTTGGGGTGAAATGTGTGCAAACCCAGAGCCGCCTGCTTTGGCGTAGCCAGTCAGCAGCTCTTCCGGAGCTAGTGGAGAGCTCCCGCAGGAAGGAGGGCGAGTGCGGCCCCGGAAAAACATTATAATGTGTTTTCACACACATGCTAATGAAAGCATGAAACACCATCCAAGCGTGAGAGGCAAAACGATAAAAATATTGACGATGCGCGAGGCAGACTGTTGAAAGAAAACTTTCTGCACAAAACGTTTGATCAAGAATTAAGTTTATTCTCCAAATTAAAAGGAGCCCACAGAACAGCAATCTCCTCCATGAGAGACACGCAACAACTGCCACAGAGCCGTTGCCTGAAACACTCACCCAAAGCGAAGTTCCAGAGTGCAGATCATGAGCATACTATAAATAATAACAAAAAGCAGGTATGTGACAGAGAAGCATTACACACCATAAATATATTACAGTGAAATACTACACAAATAACAAATATATACTTAATACTAACAATGTAAGCATGACATCACCGCCCCCTTATTACAAGCATTGGCCGCGCGTGCGCCTCAAAGTTAAAACAAGCATTGGCCGCGTGGCCGTGAAAGTGACATGGCTGCGCGGTCCGCGAATGTGAAAGTGATCACAATCACGATCAAAAA
The DNA here is from genome assembly GCF_964204655.1 of Triturus cristatus. Classification (NCBI taxonomy): domain Eukaryota; kingdom Metazoa; phylum Chordata; class Amphibia; order Caudata; family Salamandridae; genus Triturus; species Triturus cristatus. Next base: position 613,240,996 of record NC_140590.1, on the reverse strand, counting down.
CAGATGGCGGTAGCGCGCGTGCACGCTCGCTTGAACGCAAGCGTTAGGCCACCAAAAGCCTGTGGCAGCACTTTCAAAACCCGAACACTAAATTTCTCGTAGAGCAGCGCATGCGCTGGCTCAGCGATACCTAAAAAGGGCCCAATTCCTCTGTCCCCAGGAGGGTAATGGTCTTTTGGAGCCGGACAGTTGACATGTAGGCATCTTTGTACAGGGATTTTTTTTCAGGATATTCTTAAAAGCACCCATTTTGGGTAATGCTATGAGGCCAGGTTTCATGTTATTCCAAATTCATGCTCCTAGCACATTCATGTTTTTTTCCTTCCTTGTGACATATCTGGTGATGCTGCATCTCACATTCCACATTGGCACCTAATGGGTTGTAAGTTTCTGCAGGCATCCTGGTCCTGTGCCCCTACATGCTTTGAGTTTGGTGCAGAGCACATTGAACTTAGAGCCTGGTTCAAAGTTTGGCAGATGGGTTATTCCATCACAAACATGACAGATATTCTGGCAGCCTTTTTCAAGTGTATTACATCCTAACTATATCCTTATTATACCCTGATGCACTTGTAATAGTGTGGATGGGATACCCGTCTGCCAAACTACTAATCAGGTCCCTAATTCATGGCTCCATTGGGAGTCACTGCTGTGCTTTTAGGGTGAGGGTGTCACAATCCGAGCTCTTTAGGTTGAAGCATGAGTACCCAGCTTGGTTGGAACTGTCGTAAGTCCTTCTTTGTGGCACCGCCTTATGCTAAAATAAGCTGGCCTAAGCTGGACTGGACCTGGGGTCTTGTCAGCTCTACTAAGGGCCTAATTACGGGTCTGGCAATCTGAGGACCACCAGACCCGTGGTGGCGGGACGGTGGTGGTCTGATTGCCGTATTACGATTTGGGTGGTTGAACTGTAATTGGACCGAGGGCTCTACCGTGGATTCGGCGTTCCCTGGCGGTGGCGCGGTTTCAGAACCACCAGCAGTTTCATGGAGGTCTTTCCTCCATGAAAAGGCTGCCGGCACTGAAACAAAATGGGCCTTACAGAGCCCACTGTGCCCCCTCAGCCTGGGGATACATGCTGGGTAGCGCAACATGTGCCCCCCTGTGTGCATGTACCCAGGTTCATGCACGGCATGGACTTTCAAATCAATGCCGTGCAGGAACCCCATGTGGCATTTCCATAACGGTGCCTCTTTCAGAGGCACTGCCGCCTTTGAAAGATCCACCTCAGTGGGACCGCCATGCTGCCATCTCCCAGATCACAAAATTAGTCGTAATCTGGCGGGCGGCAGCGAACTTTGGCGGAGCAGTGTCACGGCGGCCACCGCTCCACCAAAAGTCGTAATTAGGCCCTTAGTAATTAGATTGCATGGAAGGGGTATTACTAATTTATTAAATGAAACAAACGTGCTGACAGAAGTTGTTTCATATGTCATCGTTCTTCTTTTCCTTATTAATGAGGGTGTAGTTTAGAGAGGAAGAAACCTGTAAGAATATGAGGAGAGTTTAGTGCAGGGCAGCTGTACTTAAAGGCAGAAGAGATGGGAAGAAGTCATTCACGTATCAGAGAAATACCTCTGATCGGCTGGCATGGGCGAGGCACAGTCACCAGTGTATTTAAAAGGCGAGAATGCCCCACAGCAACACCCGGACACCTTGCCATTCGTGAGTACTAGGTCAACCCTGACAGGCTCTTCTGCACTGATATGTTGTGAAAATATATACTTATCTGTAGACATCTTTTTCCAAAGTAAAATCGTTCACATTTTCGCCCCATTCTCCCCCATATGCCGTTTTTTCTGGTGCTGAGCTGTGCCCCGGGGAACTGCAGTGTGTGGAGTTTTTCTGAATATCTGAGTACAGTTACTGATTGTCTCTTCTGCACCGGATATTCGATCAAATGATTTATATTAACAGCTGGTGGTCTGCACCTTTTACAAACATTCACAAAAAAAAGATATAGGTTTTGTGTGCCCCCCAGTGAATGAGGGTGGGTAATTGATGGAAAGTCAGTATCTGTCGCTATTTCCACCCTGCTACCTAGGTACACACTCGCACCGCACGAGGGGTAAATTGCACCCACACCAGATGACGAGAACTCTGCATCCAGCGCCCCCTCCTCTCACTCCACAGCAAGGGGAGGGTTTTCCAGACCTCGGGAGCGGAGGAGGGGACGGCCTCCTTCCCGCTGAACCGTGGAATTGTGATTTGCACTGAGAGGATGACAATGTCTCTGCGCTCTGCTGGGGGTCACGTGCTGACACCCGCGTGTCATTGTCCCCTTTCACAATGGGGCGGGCCCCAGGCTCGAGCCTCTGCGGCCATCTGCCTCGGAGCTGCTGGCAGAGGATTTGCACATGGACCACAGCTGCATGAAACGGGCAGTCTACACAGAGTGTTCACGTCATCTCTGACACTGCGAGAGGCCCTCCACCCACACAGCATGCTGATGTTCAAACAACATATGGACTTCAAGGCTCTATGCTGTGGCTCGACAGTATATCTATTATATGTGTTCATTTTTCAATTCTATGTAGTCCATCTCACGGTGTTTCACCATAATATCAAATCAAAAAATATTGTAAGAGACGAATAACACGTCAAAAATATCGTGGAACAGAATACGAAAGGTAAAAATATTGTTTTAGGTGATTTATGTCATATTTCTAATATAGTTGTATATACTATCATATTTTATCGCGTTTCACTAATTTTGTTTGGTAAATTATTATTATTTTCATGTTAAGTGTGTTTAATTTTTATTATTATAGTTTATTTGTGATTTGGTTAAAAATGTAAAGATTTTTTCGTATTTAATTTGAATTTAGTTAGTGGTGAGTTGATGGTTTTGTAGGTGAATAGGGTGAAAAGAGGTTTTAATATTTATTTTTACTTGTTTATTATTTACTTGTTTATCATTTTTTATTTGTAATTTGTTAATTTGATTATTAAACATATACGTTGTTTGTAAATTATTGGATGCTAATTATAAATAAAATAGTAATCAATTGTTCCAATGGTTAATTGGTTAACTAGGTAACTGATTTTGTAAATTATTTATTTACTTTTAATTCTTTGTATAATATTTGATTGCAATATGTTTTTAATATAACTTTTTAATATTGTTATTGCATTCATATGTTGTGTTGATTTTTTGCAAGGATTATTTTAGCATGTTTTTTGTGGGTGTTAGATTTTCGAGGTAGGATCCAGCGCCGGGTAACCCCTGAGCACTAAAGGAGGTGAAAAGCAGTAGGGGTCAAGTTGGACTACGCAGTGTGGTGCACACAGAGAAATAGCCAGGGCCGGACTGGGAACCACAACCGGCCCTGGCAAAGTGCTCGGCCGGCCCCAGTCCCCCCTCCCCCCACCCCCCCTGGGGGCGGGGGTGCTGCCGAGCTCTTTGCCAGGGCCGGTTTTCGGCCGATTTTGTTACAGGCCCTGTAACAAAAACGGCCCCCAGGGGCCCAAAATCGGCCCCCCACCCGTGCGGCGCACCGGGGGATTGCCCGGTGCCCGCTACGGCCAGTCCGGCCCTGGAAATAGCCTTTACCCACTGGGGTTTTAAATGTGGATTATTGGTCTGACAATGGTGGCACCCACATGGGAGAAACATTGTGAGAACTACAGGCTCCAGCAGGCATTGAGCACTCCTGTACGGAGGCGGAGCCATGCATACATACCAAGGTGTTCTACATTAATTACTGCCATTTTTCAGCTTCCTGAGACCTGTGAGCAAGAACACTCCGTCGTTCGAAACGCTTTGGGCTATTTGATCTTAAAGGAGATTTCCTGTTGGTTGCTGTGCTGTTTTCCCCCCCAATAATTGCAGTAACTTTCACCTGAGGCTCCTCAAATGTACGCTTTTCTTTTGTGGATATATATATATATATATATATATATATATATATATATATATATATATATATATAGTCGCCAGTAGGTAGTTATAGTTAGGACCTATTTTCCATAGGAAATCCGCAACATTCTATTTGGAATAACGTTGGCGCCGATTGACGAATCTTCGTGAAATTTTCCAAACTTTTGGCCAGCTCCGGTCCGCTCCTATCCTGAAAGTTTTACGGTGATTCGTCAAGCAGGGGCCGAGAAAAAAGGGGGTCCCAAAACGTGTTTTCTCCATGCATTTTCCCATCGGACCTGTTGACGCAGCTACAGCATGAGCTGCTGAACGGAATTACACCAAATTTGGCAAAGAGGTAGTCCTCGGTTCAGACTCGTGCCTTTTGCTTAAATGGTGTAAATCCGTTCAGTAGTTCCTGAGAAAATTAGAGTTAAAAAGATAGATATATCTGGGCGGAGCCTAACCACACATCTCATCGTGAGATCTGATTGGCTGTCAGTACTTCATTCAAGAAGTGTTGGCAGCCATCTTGGGACCAATATACATGATAGCACCTCATTAAAAAGCATTGCAGTTAATAGAAGGTTTTAAGACTTTAGTTACATTATAAATCATTTGTTGATGGTACCATACTCATTTTAGGAATTATGGTGTGTTCTAAGGTGATTTTACCATGTGAAAAAGCCTTCTGCTGTGATATCATGAATCATGTTTGAGAGAGAACTATTTTCTCATGCTTTTCCCACGGAGGTTTGGAAGGTGATCTATAAGCTATACTGAGAGCATATTTTCTGTAAATTCACATTATCTTTCTCAGTCATGTGAGAATGAAGTCTGACATTCTCAGTAAAACATGTACATCCAACAAGGGCAGAGGCTGTCAGTTGATTCCTTTGTGTTCTACTGCAGCTTCCCAGAGTGTTCTAAAGAACAACTAGAGCGCTAACAGTCCTACTTATGACAAACGTATTGCACACCTGAAGCCATCTTGATTGGAATAAAGTGGTAACTCTTAAAACATTTAATTTAAAAAGGAACAAAATGAGGGGGTTCATTTTGCCATATAAATTATGATTAGTGCTGCAGAAAGAAAAATTAGGGCACATTTTGAGTGACTTCTCAAATCCTCTTCTATTTCATTAAAACATTCTGACATACAGACTGAAACATGCACTTTGAATACCAGCAGCAGACTTCCGTGGTGAGCAGTGGCTTTACTACAGTGATCTAATGAGCAACTAGAGTGCTAACATTCAGAATTTATGGCAAATGTGTGACATATCTGAATACCTTCTTGATGGAATCAAAGTAAAAAACTGAAAGCATTTCCTACTGAGGAGACTGCAGTAAATGAGGAAATTATAGGAAACTTCATATCAAACAAATCTCCCAAGATGGCCACCAGAGACAAAAGAGCCCAAATGTAGCCCAAATATCACCCAGATGTAGCCCAAGTATAGCCCAATGACAGAATGTCCCAGAGTGTTCTAACGAACAACTAGAGCGCTAACAGTCTTACTTATGACAAAAGCATGGCACACCTGAAGCCATCTTGATTGGAATAAAGTGGTAACACTTAAAACATTTAATTTACAAAGGAACAAAACAAGGGGGTTCAATTTGCCATAGAAATTATTATTAGTGCTGCAGAAAGAAAAATTAGGGAACATTTTGACTTCTCAAATCCTCTTCTATTTCATTAAACCCCTCTTCGCGCATCAAACCCCTCTTCGCTCATACTAATACTGTGACCCTAACAGACTCAGTCACACCTGCTCCAGACACAAAGGTCACTACTGACCCGGACTACGATCCAGTAGCCCTGCAGGAAACTCAGGGAGCCCTTAAAAGTCTGGCCACAGGGAAAGCCCTCGGACTGGACCGCATACCGGGAGACCTGTTTCTGAGTGAGCAGAAGGTTTGGGTCCCTTACATGTGCCTATATTTTAACGCCATACTCCTGGGTATGGAAAGTCCTCTAACTTGGCTGGGTGCGGAGATTATTCCCATCCATAAAAAGGCATCCCCCCTGGACCCGGTCAACTACCGCCCCATCAGTCTTATTGACGTCTTCCAGAAATTAATGGCCCGCATTCTTCTATCAAGGTTGCAGTGTTGGATGGACGATCATCACATCCTGACCTCCCTACAAGCAGGTTTTCGTGCCAAAGTTTCCACCATCGACCAACTGTTTAGATTACAGATGGTACTCTGGAAGACGGTGACTTTGGGGGCTGGCAGTTTGTATTTGATCTTTGTAGATCTTCGATCTGCATTTGACCTGGTCCTGAGGGAGAAGCTATGGGCCATTTTGTTGGAGATGGGTGTTCCAGCCTATTTGTGCCAATTATTTAAACGTCTACATCAGGGCACTTTTGCAAGAGTGAGGTACGGGAGGAATGGGGAGCTTTCGGCCGCCTTTCCGGTGGAAAAGGGAGTGAGGCAGGGGTGCGTGTTGGCCCCCACGCTCTTCTCGCTTTTTCTTAATGGGTTTGATCAAACATCTTTGGGACGGGCGGGATTTAGATTCTCCCAGCTTGGCAGCCCGAAAGATACCAGCCCTGATGTTTGCTGATGATATCCTTTTGTTATCAAAATCTTCAACGGGTATTCAGCGAACATTGAAGGCTTTCTGCTCCTTTTGCAGACTAAGAAACCTGGAGATCCACCTGTCCAAAACCAAATTTATGGTTTTTAACTCTAAATTGCCCAACTGTCCCTTTCCCCACATGGATTGCACGGTCCTCGAAAGAGTCTCTACTTTTGAATATTTAGGGGTAACACTGAATGACAAGATGGAATGGGGGACCCATATAGCCAAGGCAAATATGAAGCTGGCCCAAGCAGCGGGAGGTATTCTAAAGGTACATAATGAGTGCACATCCAAAATTGTGGGACCTCCAGTAGAAATCTATAAAGCACAAGCAAGAGGTGGGGCGCTCTTCGGCGTAGAGCTATGGGGCCACGCCAATACCTCCTCGCTTTTTATCTCTGAGTATAGTTTCATAAGGCGTCTGCTGAGACTCCCACAGAGCACACCGCTGATCCCGCTACGCCTTGACCTAGGTCTGGTCCCCATACATGAAGTTATCCCTAACCGTTCTCTATTGTACTGGAGGAGACTCTGGTCCACATCTGAGCTCTTAAGTTATCAGGAGGAACTTAGTCATCTATTGACGCTAAGGGGTGTGGGAAAAATCCCTTGGTTAAAGCATGTTAAAGATCTATGCCTGGCCCTGGGGAAGGGAGATCTGTGGCTTGCCCCCGCACTCTCCTCTGTTACGACTCCTAAGAGGGCGCTGGTCAAAGCACTCAACCATTTCCGATTGGAACAGATGGCACTAAGACTATCGTTGGGTAGGTTGTCCAGTAGCTTTCTCAAAGTCAAAGACAGGTACCAATTTGAGAAACTCTTGGACGACATTCAGCCCCCACTGGCGAAGAAATTGTATGTCCAATTTAGACATGGATCTCTCCCAGTGAGGGCAGTAACAAACAAGTGGTCAATGGCTCGTTATGCATCTAGCCTATGTCCGGGGTGTGAATACGCCGAAGAGACAGATCTGCACGTTGTGCTCTTCTGCCCCTCATACTCCACGGCTGGAGCCAAATGGATCTTACAGTTATGCAAGTCCATGGGCTTTAGGGATTACAGGGTTGTGTTTAGATTGCTGAAATATGACTCTACCCCGTTGACTGTGTTTACGACCTCGAGATTCTTGTTCTCTATGTGGGGCACTAGAGGAGCCAAACTTAAGGAGAAAGCTGCATTAACTGTTTAACTGTCAGTACCCTTCTGCATTTACTAGGGAATTTTAATACCACTTTGAGTGGCCTGTTTTTATCTGTTTTTATTATTTTAAATACTATTCATTGTTCTAGGTGTATTGTTTAATCATGTACACTTTGTATTGCTGCTCATTGGTGATCAATTGGTTGTCTTATGTAATTATGTATTCTTCGCTTTTATGGTTTTTAACCGATAATAAAACTTTTTGACTGACTATTTCATAAAAAAATTCTGACATGCAGACTGAAACATGCACTTTGAATACCAGCAGCAGACTTCCCTGGTGAGCAGTAGCTTTACTACAGTGATCTAATGAGCAACTAGAGTGCTAACATTCAGAATTTATGGCAAATGTGTGACACATCTGAATGCCTTCTTGATGGAACCAAAGTAAAAAACTGAAAGTATTTCCTACTGAGGACACTGCAGTAAATTAGGAAATTAGGAAACTTCATAACAAATAAGTCTCCCAAGATGGCCACCAGAGACAAAAGAGCCCAAATGTAGCCCAAATATCACCCAGATGTAGCCCAAGTATAGCCCAATGACAGAATGTCCCAGAGTGTTCTTAAGAACAACTAGAGCGCTTACTGTCTTACTTATGACAAAAGTATGGCACACCTGAAGCCATCTTGATTGGAATAAACTGGTAACACTTAAAACATTTAATTTAAAAAGGAACACAATGAGGGGGTTCATTTTGCCATAGAAATTATGATTAGTGCTGAAGAAAGAAAAATTAGGGCACATTTTGAGTGACTTCTCAAATCCTCTTATATTTCCTAAAAAAAGTCTGATATGCAGACTGAAACATGCACTTTTAATACCAGCAGCAGACTTCCGTGGTGAGCAGTAGCTTTACTACAGTGATCTAATGAGCAACTAGAGTGCCAACATTCAGAATTTATGGCAAATGTGTGACATATCTGAATACCTTCTTGATGGAATCAAAGTAAAAAACTGAAAGCATTTCCTACGGAGGAGACTGCAGTAAATGAGGAAATTAGGAAACTTCATATCAAATAAATCTCCCAAGATGGCCACCAGAGACAAAAGAGCCCAAATGCAGCACACATATCACCCAGATGTAGCCCACATGTAGCCCAATGACAGAAGTGTGCAAAACACTTATTTTTGGTGTATTTGCAGCTTTATATAGTGCAGACTTGTCAGGTATTGGAGTGCTTTACATGAGCATTGGTTACATCACACAAGATCAAATTCATTTTGGTTGTAGACATGGGGAGATTAGTGATTTGACCAGAATCACAGAATGTTGAGCTGAAGCAGAAACTCCAACCTGGTTCCCCAGTTGCAAAGTCTGCAGCTCTGGAAGTAACACCACATCCTCTCCCCTAGGTGCAACATTTAATCAAGTGGTCAACTGGATAAAAAAACAAAGATTACAAATAATTTAAAAGTCCTTTGTCGCTATTTGAAAGTTCATAAAATATGTCCTCATTTTAGTTTTTTAGAGCACTAACCATAATTTTGATGCAAATAAGACCCTCACATATATGTAATTTCTAAAGGAAATGCTCTAGGTAATACAGTTTTGATTACATCAAGATGACGTCAGGCGTTTCACACTTTTGTAATAAATATAGAATGTTAGCAATCTAGTTGTTCATTGGGATACTGTTGAGAGGCAGAGTCCAGGGGCACGGACTCTGAAAATTGAAGGCAGAGGCAACAATTTGACCACACTGGGCAGGCAGGAAGGGCAGTGGCAGCACAACAGACTATGGAGGGCAGTGGAAAGGGGGGCAGGGGCAACAAACCAACAATACAGGACTGGCAAGAGAGGCTGTGGCAATATAATAGACCATTGTGGGCAGAAGGAAGAGGCAGTGGTAGTACAACCATACATGCCAACAGACCAGTTTCAGTCAGGAAACGTCCAATGTTTTTGAGCTCAAATGGGCTTTATTTGATCTGTCTCCTGTCTACAATCTCCTCTTTTTCAGTGTAACTCAAAGGGGAAAATCAATACCCCAGTTTTCTTTCAAAATCTCCCTCTTACCAAGTTCAAAATGTTCGTAAGTATGGTACATTGGATCATGGTAGGTAGGAGGAATTGGGGTAGGGACATGGACTCGGATAACAGAGGACAGGAGGGACATGGAGAGGTGCACCAAACTGACCCTACAGGGCAGGCATCAGGGTTTGCAGCAGCACAATACACCACACAGGGCATGTGGGACGGGAGTGCAGCACAACAATCCATAGAAAGCAATAGGGAGGTAACAGGACCATGCACATGGACAACAGAGAACAGAGGGGAAAGAGGCAATGGTAGCTAGCTGACCATAATGGACAGACAGGAGAGAAAGCTGCAGCATATCAGACCATAAAGGGCAGGAGGGACGGATCAGGGGAATTACAATGGAACAGACAAGCCAGGAGGGAGGGAATAGGGGTCTGCACATGGAAACAGAGGGCTGGGGGCAAGGGGGCAGGGCAGGAGCAGCAAGATGACCATGGAGGTCAGGCAGGATGGGCACTAGAAACAAGAGACACCATGGAGAGCAACAATGAGACTATGATGGCATACACACAGACCATGAAGGGAATGTGGGAGGGGGTCAGGGGCAGCTAGCTGACCACACAGGGAAGGTGGGAGGGGCCATGGCAGCACAGAAGACCATGCATGGCAAGCGGGAGGGTTAGTGGCATTACAATGACCATGATTGGCAAGAAGGAGGGTGCAGGGGCATGCACAAAGGATCATGGAGGATAGAAGGGAGGGTCAGGACCTGGGCACAGACAAGAGAGTTCAGGGGAAGGGGCCTCACAACAGACCGCGCGGGGCAGGCAGGAGGAGCAGTTGCAGCACAACAGACCAGGGAGGGCAGAAGGGTGTGGCAGTAAAATGGACCATGGAGGACAGGAGGAAGGGGATAGGGACATGGCATGTAGACAGGCAGGGTGGAGGTGGCAGGGACAGGTTACAGTCATCTGACAATGCTAGGCAGGTGGGAGGGGAGTGGCAGCTCAACAGAACACTCAGAGTAGATAGGAGTGGCAGGACATGGAACCTTGGTGGGCAAAAAGGATGGAGCAGGGGCATGCACAAAGACATCGGAGGGCAGGGGGAAGGAGAATAGGGGCTGCAAGCTAAGCACAGAGGCTAAGCAGGAGGTCAATGATGGGGCATAGAATTGGGCAATGGAGGGCAGGAGGAGTGGACTGGTACATCATGCTAAATGGAGGGCAGTGGCAGCACATCAGACCATGCATGGCAGGAGGGAGGAGGCTAGTCCATGGATTCAGACAACAGAGGATAGGGAGGAGGTGGATGGGGCAGCAAGCTAACTGTTCAGAGAAGGTGGGTATTACGAACTTTATTGTTTTTAAAATGTGTGTCTGTGCGAACTACTTAAAATATGAACAAGTATGCAGCATAGTCTCACTTTTATTTAGGAAGAAGAGGACGTTTGTGACTGTGACTCCGGGCTCACTTGGCAGAAACACCCCCCTGACCCTCCACCCCCCCATTGCAAAATGTAATGCCCGTGAAAAGGGTAGGTGGACGCAGTGTTATATAGAACATAGTCCTGAGAGCACAATTGAAAATGAAAACTAGATATAGTATATGGTATAAACTATGCACCAAAAAGTGTGATATAAGATGAACCGGGGCGTGAAATATAATATGCAATACACTGTGCGCAATGACAGATTCTTTGGAGAGCGCGAGATAGTACAGGCACTAGCGCGTGCTATGCGATATGCGCCTTGGAGTGTAATATGCACAGGGCAGTGTTGTGTAACCTAACTAGTCTCTAAAGTTGTAATATAAAATATGTGCTGGGGAGTGTAACGCTGCATATGCACTGTGACAAAGATATGGATCCCAGATTGTAATATGTATGGCATAGGGCTGTGCGTTATAACATAGGCATCGAGGAAGGCTCGTTAGATGGGGCAATATAACCCGTGCGAAGGCAAGTGTGGCATTACATATTCACGGGGTGGTGTTACAGTGCACATGGGCTAGAGAGTGTCATAGCATACGCACTAGCTGGTGGAATACAACACAGAGGTGTGTGGCACTCGGCGGGCACTGGTGGGTGTAACACAGCATTGGGCTCAGCCAGGAGCACGCTGTGACTCTCAAGTGAGGTTCGTCTCCTTTCCAGAGAGTAAAAAAAAAAGTATTACACATTCGGCGGTGAATGTGTGTTTTATTAACCGTGAGTGGGGTTTCTTGCATAGTTTGGTCGAATTTTTGTCGAATCCCCTTTGAATGGCTTGGTGTGCGTGTGTATTAAATGTGCCCGTCAATAGCTACACATGTTTGTATAAATAAACGACAAGGGTTTCTACTTGGAGAGTACCCACCGGCGGGGGCGCCGGGATTAGGCAGGGTAGGGCGTCAGACACGTCAGAGCTTCACTAGCGGTGTAAATACATTCCACGTGGATTCATTGTATGCAGTCGCCTTTTTTTGAATACCACGCAAATCATCATGGTGATAGGTACATACGGTTTGTCCAGCATGTCCTAGGTGTTTCTATAAATATATATATTTTTAAAATAATAAAAAACAAAGGCCATGACCCGGGGGTTGGGGTCCCTGGGGCCGATTAAGGCCTTGGGAGGGCCAAATTTATTTTTTTCAACAAAAAAAATTAGGGTGCAGGCCCTGGGGGATGGGGTCCCGAGGGCCAATAAATTAGAAAAAGAAGGGGGGCCACACAGCCCTCCTTCTTAAAAGAATAAAATAAATAAAAGACCGGCATCGCGCCGGAGGCCACGCCCCCTCCTTGCAGCACTCTGCAAACGCGCCCCCTGGCCAGTTGTAAGTTGGGGAATTAATTCCCCTTCAATACTGAGGGTCCCTGAGGGCCAACTAGCCCAACAGGTATCTCCAGTATGCGCCAGGGAGCTGCGTTGCGGACAGGTGTTCTGAGGCCATGCCCCTTTTTACACCTCTATGCAACGCAGCTCTGTGGCGCTTACTGGAGGTACCTAGTGGGCTAGTTTGACCCTAGGGACCCTTAGGATTCAAGGGGACTTAATCTCTCAACTTAGAACGGCCACAGGGCGCGTTTACACAGTGGTGAAGGGAGGGGACGGGGCCTAAGGTGACATGTGCAAACACGCCCTGTGGCGTGTTTTAAGTTTGGGAAATAATTCCCTTTCAATCCTGAGGGACCCTGGGGGCCAACTAGCCCACCAGGTGCTTCCAGTAAGTGCCACTGCTCTGCGTTGCAGAGAGGTGGTGCAGACCGTGCCCCTTTTTACACCTCTCTGCAATGGCGCTTACTGGACGTAGCTAGTGGGCCAGTTTGCCCCTAGGGACCCTCAGGATTCATGGGAACTTAATCTCCCAACTTAAAAAACGGCCACAGGGCGTGTTTACACAGTGTGGAAGGGAGGGGACGGGGCCTGAGGTGACATGTGCAAACACGCCCTATGGCGCGTTTTAAGTTGGGGAAATAATTCCCCTTCAATCCTGAGGTCCCCTGGGGGCTAACTAGCCCACCAGGTGCTTCCAGTAAGCGCCACTGAGCTGCGTTGCAGAGAGGTGGTCCAGGCCATGCCACTTTTTACACCTCTCTGCAACGCAGCTCTGTGGCGCTTACTGGAGGTACCTAGTGGGCTAGTTGGACCCTAGGGACCCTCAGGATTCAAATGAACTTAATCTCCCAACTAAAAACGGCCACAGGGCGTGTTTACACAGTGGTAAATGAAGGGGACGGGGCCTGAGTTAACGTGTGCAAACAAACCCAGTGGCGCGTTTTAAGTTGGGGAAATAATTCCCCTTCAATCCTGAGGGACCCTGGGGGCCAACTAGCCCACCAGGGGCTTCCAGTAAGCGCCACTGCGCTGCGTTGCAGAGAGGTGGTCTAGGTTGTGCCCCTTTTTACATCTCTCTGCAACGCAGCTCTGTGGCGCTTACTGGAGTGGTCTAGTTGGACCATAGGGACCCTCAGGATTCAAGGGGACTTAATCTCCCAACTTAAAACAGCCACAGGGCGTGCTTACACAGTGGGGAAGGGAGGGGACGGGGCCTGAGGTGACGTGTGCAAACACGCCCTGTGGCGCATTTTAAGAGGTCGTTTTAATCCCCTGCCCTATTATATACTAGGGGCTTACAGAGGAGGTCATGCTAATCACAGGGGACCCCTATGCATAGTGTTCCCTAGTGTATGTAGGTGTTTTCATTGTATCTGAGTGTCTTTTAACATAGCACTGGCTCTAGGACTGGTTTGTCAGACTCAGTTAACACCAGTATCCGTCTGAAAAAGTTGAGGGTACAGGATGATTTTGCAGGAAGGCTTCTTTCTGCTCTTCTGTTTGTTCTTTCTGCACGTTATCCTTCTTCCTGCACTTTTCTTTGTCTTTGAGGACTTCTGTTGCATCTTTCTTCTGCATTTCTTTTTTTTCTTTCTGTGCGTTTTTTATTCTTTCTTCACATGTCCTATCTCTGTAGGCATAGTTAGAAATTAGCATTTAAAAAACCTTTGAAATTCACTGAAAAAAACATAGGTTTCAGGCACGTTATAGTTAGTAATTAGCATTTAAAAAACCTTAGAAATTCACTGCAAAAACCATAGGTTTCAGGGGCGTTATAGTTATCTGGAATTTTCACTCATACAAAACGATTGAAATTCCCCCGTTATAGTCAGTTCAGCTAACTATAACTCGCGCGCCCGCAATGCACTGCTGATGACGTCACATATTACATCACTGATGACATGGTCAGTGACATCACTCATGACATCACTGATGACATCTCAAATGACATCACTGATGACATCACCGATGACATCATCCTTGTGATAGAGTGGCAGACCTCCTCTCCCCCTAATATAACCCTTGATACACACATTCAAAAGTAGAAACTAAAATTTTCAAAACAATGGACATACCAATACCAGTTACAACAACCTATTCAGTAATTCTAAGATCCACATACACATCCACTCATTCACCGACAGTCCTATACAGTCACTCATACATGTACTCACTCATCATATGTACTCATACACCTATACATCCTGTTACACAACGCCACTCATCCTTAGAGTTACTCACACACATAGTCACTCATGCTAATAAAGAATCAAACATCCATTTACTTGCATATACAGTTATACACACACCACCACACTTACTTCTACAGAAAATCACTTATAGAAACACATACTTATTCATACATGAACTCTTTCAATCTCTCACTCTCGCATATACTCACTTATATGCACCAATAGTCACATATACTAGTTTAAAACATATGTAGTTATTCATAAAGACACTATTGAGACAGTCATTCACTCACTAACACACCCATGCACACACTCATCCACCCATACAGTCCTGCACACATGCTGTCTTCAACACATACAAACAGTGAGTCACTCATTCATGCTCCTATGCACTACATAATACCGCCACCGAACCATACAGACACTCAGACACTCATACTGATACTCAAAAAACCAACTAATAACCTATATAGATACTCATGTAGCTACTCACCAACCCATGCAGCCACTTATACACAAAGTGAGAGACTAATACAGATATTTACATATTTAAACAATACTCACTAAGCCATGTACTCACTAAGATACACTTAGTCAGTTATACAATCAATTTTTCAAAAACAAATCATCCATTTAGACACTTATATACCCATTTATTCTTCCATCGACCTTGAGATATACATATATAAAACATTTGTAATTTTCAGAAAAACACACATTCACTGGATGATGTCATCAGTGATGTCATCAGTGATGTCATTTGAGATGTCATCAGTGATGTCATGAGTGATGTCACTGACCATGTCATGAGTGATGTAATATGTGACGTCATCAGCAGTGCATTGCGGGCGCGCGAGTTATAGTTAGCTGAACTAACTATAACGGGGGAATTTCAATGGTTTTGTATGAGTGAAAAGTCCAGCTAACTATAACGCCCCTGAAACCTATGGTTTTTTTAGTGAATTTCTAAGGTTTTTTAAATGCTAATTACTAACTATAACGTGCCTGAAACCTATGTTTTTTTCAGTGAATATATATATATATATATATATATATATATATATATATATATATATATATATATATATATATATATTTACATATATGTACACATATATATATTAATGTTTTTAAATAATAAATATTTTAACTTTTACTTTTGTGTATTCCTAATTCTTAATCCTAATATGATAATAAAAACTAGAAATTTTTACATTTTTTTGCTAAAATTAATTTTGTTACTTTTTTTTTTTAATTTAGGGGTGGGAATAATACATTTCAGCTTTCCAGTGTTCAACATTTTCCATACTGTTGGTTAGGTTGGAGTAGGAATAGTAAACCTGACCCCTTCAAAGTTGAAAATCATCCCTAGCGTTTTCTATGTTGGAGAGGAAGTAGTAAATCTGACCGAAGTCCAACACCTTTTCTACTGTTGCTTACATTGGAGTGGGAATAGTAAATTTGACCCCTACAAAGTTCAGTACTTTCTCTACTGGTGCTTATATTGGAGTTGGAATAGTACATCTGACCCCTCCAAAGTCCAACACTTGCCCTACTGTTGTTTATGTTGGAAAGGATATAGTAAATATGAGTCCTCCAAAGTCCAAAACTGGTCTGATCTGATTGTTGCTTACTTTGGAGTGGGAACAGACTATTAGACCGCCTCAAAGTCCAACAGTTTTCCTGCTATAGCTTATTTTGGAGAGGTAATAGTAGGGTAGAATAGTAGAGTAGAACGCCAAGTCAATTTTTTTAATGCAATTTTTTAGTTTTTCATTTTTTTAAGATTTATTTTTGTTATTCGATTTTAAAAGGTATTTTCATTTATTGTTTTATCACGTATTTTAATTTTTTGAAGTAACATTATTTTTCCTACATTTTGTAATTTGAATAATTTTATTATATATCCTTTCTTTAAATATATGATATATGGCGTTTTTAATGATTGTTATTTTTAGATAATTGTTTTATTTTATTATTTGTGTTTTATCATACCTGTATTCATTTATATATTATGTTTATTAGCTTTTACATTTATTTGAATGTATATATGGTTATTTGATGTTTTTATTTTATAACATTCAATTTGAGCTTCTCATTATATTATATGCATTCTTATTCATGTGTTGTTTTTAAGAAATTATATTATTTAAAGTTAATATACCGTTTAATAATAAAAGTCCAGAACACTGTCTCTGCTCTTGTATATAGCACAATAGATCTACTGCTAAATGTCCAACACACACTGCATATTCTTCAACTCTGTCCAAAAGCCCAGCAGTGGAGTGTCCAAGCCTTATCATCAGCAAGCAGGATTATTGTGGGAGCCATCTCATGAGTCTCTTTAGGTATTCCTTCTCCTGTCCTCGACAAAGAGATCAAGTTTGCAGCACATGGACCTTTTAGTCTTGCATGTCAACAGCCCCCTCCTAACGCTGGTAACACTGGCAAGAGCAGGTTGGCTATTTTCACTCGATATTCAATGATGTGCATTGCTTAATACCCATTATCTTGCTTTCTCCTTCTCTTTATACATTATTAATCGATCACTGCGCTCTGCTAATCGTCACCTCCCACGTGTTCCCAGGTGTTCCCAAATTCACTCTGTACTTTATCTTGTTTTCACTCACTAGATCTTTGTGGTACCTGGAATGGAAACTACTCGTAGGTGAATTCAGTCATACTCCATCTGTTCTGGCATTCTAAGGCTGCTTCTCTGTGAAAGAGGTTTATTAGTTGGAGAAGACTGGTGTCTACCACAAGTAAGAAACTCACTATGTTGCTGGGTCCAATCAAAGGTTTTAGTAATTTAAACCTGAGCTCAGCTCCTGTGGAATAGAGCAGACAGGCTTAACTTAGAAAGCATTTAGAAGTACCAAAACAGTTGAAAAGTCAAAAACACAGTATAATAAAAATCACACTCCAATCTATAAAAACAAAGTAAAATATATTTAACAAAATGACACCAAAATTACAAAAATCCAGTAAGGGAAACTGAAGATATGAAATGTAAAAATTTTAAGTGGCAATGGTGCCAAAAATCGCAAAGCATCAAAAGTACTTAAGGTTGAGGTAGACTTGCACCTAGGTGCGATTTGAGGCCAAGTGTGATGGAGTGTGGGTCAGATATACTGAGTATATTCACCCAACTAGGGCCTGGAAATAGGGAAGTTTAAAAAAATGTCTGAGTCCCAATCTGAAGAGAGGCGTTGCTGTTTTTCTGAAGAAAGCCTCTCCTTTATGTGGACAAACCTGAAATTAAAGCTAACGCCATTGAACTGCCGGTCGGATACTTTTTGCAGTTGGTCTATTGAAGCTCTGGAGCTCTTGGGCAAAAGTTTCGAAAAAGTTCCCAACATTTCTTTTAGTGCCCAAACAACTACAGGGGGGTGCTCCCATGGCCCCTGTGACCTCTAACTGCTCAGAGGGATAACTAGACTCTCAGGTAGTCAGGCATAGAACTTCCTGCTCAATTTCTTTTTCTCCTGGGGAAGGGAGTAATCCTGAGCAATTCTTGTCTAATCTCCATTGGGACATCCCACCCCGAAGCCCCATTGAGACGGGCAAGTATTTCCTGCCAATAGGAAGTCAAGGATGGGGAAGTCCACACCATATGGATACAATCTGCCCTTTAGGCTCTGCAGGAGGCAGAAGAAATAACATGCAGCATCTGTGGGGTAAGGTAGTCTGATGGATAAAGTTATATTGGAGGAGTTTAAAGCCCGTATTAGAGCTAACTGTACAGACCCCCTTATGGACTTTCGCCCATTCTTTCTCTGACAGGGGTTCCTCCAACAGGGTGTCCCACTTCGCCTGCACAGGAAACCCACCCATGGGAAGTCATCTCGCAAAGCTCGATAAAGATGAGATATTAACCGGTGTCCATGGGCCACATACAACATGACAGTCAACACATTGGACCTATGAGGCTCTGCAGAAAAAGACGGCCACATCCCCCAAGTGGTGCTGGATATTTTCATATATTGCCGATATTGCCCATTACCTAAATCAAATGAAGCTGTTGCTCTCGCCTGCGCAATAAAGCGTTGGTCAACATATAGGTCTACCATTAGATTGCAACCTCAACCCCTCAAATGCCGCACTTACATGGACTCAGCGATGCAGGAGAAAGGCCGCACCACCCAAAGAGGCATATCCGGTGTGTAGGGAGCCTGCCTGATGACCTGTCTAACAACTCTTTCCCAGATAATTGTGACATGCTGTGTAAGATAAAGAAGCAACAAGGGAATGGGGAGCCAGACATCAGGAGAGCCGATAAACAAGATGCCACCATGAGTTCCCGATAAAAGGGCTTTTGTCCCAGTTATCCTCATCATCATCCCATATAGTAAAACTCCAGACGGGGCACTTCAAGTCCCCACTGACTCCACATTCCCTGTACAGTGTGCATCCAACCCTTTTGCACTTAGAGATCCAAAAGAGGTATACTATCAACCTGTCCAATGTGTGAAAGTCCTGTCTGGGGATCACATAAAAAGTATTTTGTATGGCACAGAGGCAGCGTTATAGATGTATCATTGTTAGGGCTCGCGTCCTGCGTTGCACTGCGCAGCAGTGCTCGCGCAGGCGCGAGCCGTTTTGTAGGTGAAAAACAGGGTTTGGAAGCTGCCCTAGGAATAGCACACGCTCATGCGTGTGCTTTTCCTTTTGTGGGCAGCTATTGGCCTTTGCGTGCGTCTTTTAATGAAAGACTGCACGCAATAGGCCACAGGCGGGCACATTGCTCCGCCCATGGCCTAGTGGTGTCTATTACGCGCTTGGTGTGTGTAATAGACACCAATAGGCCATGGCTCGCAGTGGCGCGCACGCGCGCACCACTCGCAGGCTTTTTCTTTTTTTCACTCGGAAGTGAAAGCAAACGCTTTCCCTGCCTCTTATTTTTTTGGTGCAGAATCCTTGATAATTTTTCGTTTGTTTTTGTCTGTGTTGTGCCTGTTTGTACATGCACTTGTGCTTGTTTTTTCAGAGCCTTCCCTGGTGCACGCGGTGGGCGGACTTGAATAAATTCTCTAGTCCTTCCTCTGTGTCTTCAGCCTCGCGCAGAGCTGGTGCAACAGAGCCTGCTTCATGGCTTCCCCAGGCTGCAGCCAGAGCCGGGCCATTCCCACCCGGCGGGTGATGCTGATTGAGGGCACGCAGCTGCCGTATGACTACAGCAGCACCCCCGGGGGCACACTGTTCAGCACCACGACTGGAGGTGAGGCTCGAGATACAGGGGAAGAGGGCGCTACACACCTGGGGGAGGGGGACTAAAGGATAAGCGAACATGCACCGCTGCATGTGTTGCTGCTCTGTAGACGGGATCAGAAGGAGGACTGCAGGAAGGTAGCGGGAAGTGTTAGCGCCTCCACGCTACGTAGGGAGTTTTTCTTGGGGTACAGCAGTACACTCGCATATGGTGGGTACAGCCCTCCCTGTTCCTGAAGCGGCCCCTCTTTGGCACTACACTTGCAGTGGCAAAATCACAGCTGTACTACCCCTGGTCGAGATGGAGCGTTGGGAGATGGGATGGCTATTTCAAGGTGGATAGGTCTGTTTGGTGGACGTTTGCAGTCAAAAGGGTGAGTTTTGTATGGCTGGATGAGTTGTGAGTGAGTTCAGAGGCTGAACCAAATACCTCAAAAAATTTCATGTCAGTCCTGGTGCTCATTAGCTGATCATTGTATGCTTGCTGTATGTGGATCAATGAGACACAGATGCCAGTACTGATATACTTTCATGCACTTACTCACTCATGCGATCACACACATACAGGTTATGATCAATAACCATATATTAGTTTATTTACTTTTATTCTTTCTTTTGATCTGCTCAGTACTGGTGCTCATTGGCTGTTAATTATTGTATGATTGCTGCATGTGGATACCAGTAGTGAAGTGCTGCTAGATGCCAGCTAACTTGTATATTCAGGCTGTGATGAGTGTATGTTTGACTTCGCCGATAGCCTATCCTTATGACCCACACAGGTGTTTTCTAAAATCTCTAATTCACTATTAATCACCACTTTAGTTTCACCCAGCTACTTTTTCTAACAGAACCATTGTGAGAGGAAGAAACTATGCGTCGATCCCACAGCACGGAGCCAGCCACAAGGAGACACTTTTTAATTAGGGTAGCAGTGTCTGGCTTTTTTCATCCACACTGTTGTCCCTGCAAGAATCCAGATGCCGTTTGGATTTTTTAGGTCTCGCCTGACCCAGCGCATGCACTGGCTGGCGAGACTTTTATTGAGGGCTCAAAAAATGATACCATGGCCAGCCTAGAGCTACAGTGCCTGTGCGCGGGCGCGCGCTTAGGAGCAGAGGCACCATATGGCAAACCTCATCATGCTCTTAAAGCGCCTGCGATCACTTTCGCCCGCGATCACTTTTGCGGCGCCCCTTTGATGTTCTGTTCAAAGAACATCAAACATCAAAGAACATGTTGTTGTGTTAATGCTTTGCTGCACCCGTTTGACTTACAATGTGCTTTCTCTTTCCACAAACTCCATGTTTATTTTGATATGCTTTTAGTATTACTGTCACACACACAACCACACGCACAACCACACACACAACCACACACACACAACCACACACACACAACCACACACACACACACAACCACACACATACCCACACACACAATCACACACACACACACAACCACACCCACAACCACACACACAACAACCACACACAACCACACACACAACCACAACCACAACCACACACACACACAACACACACACACAACCACACACACATGCAACCACACACACAACACACACAACTACCCAACCCCACTCACACACAAACACACACACAATCACAAGCACACACACACAAGCACACACACAACCACAACCACACACACAACCACACACACACAACCACACACACACACAACCACACACACAACCACACACACAACCACACACGTCTCATTATCCATTCCTACCTTTTTGGAAGAAGATGTTGCACTCAAATGATGTACTTGACGATCGTTTAATTAATTCTCCCTTCCCTTATTTTATTCCCTTAAGATTAAATGTAAAGAAAATTGTTGTTTGTTCATTGTAAAGTGCATTAACCCCATTTCACAGGTAGAGTGACACTATATAAAATGTAAAATTTAAAAAATTGCACTGGCTGACTACTACTAGTTTTTGGCTCCCCAAACGCCAAAAGCAGCCTGGTCTTCGTGTGATTTACAGAAAGGTAATTCCCCGAAGTGCAGCCGGATCTCTGCAATAGGTCTCACATTACTGAATCTTTGAGCTGCAATTGGTGTTGCATTATTATTAGCAATGCCAACAGCTCAAACTTTAATAATGCGAGACCTATTGCATTGAAAATGCTTGTTATTATTGCGATCCTGCCCCTAAGGGACAACGGTAATTCTCTCCAAAACCTAATCAAGGCTTGTATTCGTTCCACCGCCCTTCCTCTCTAAACACCTGCATAACCTTGAATAGGATGGGCACCAAATAAGCCGGCTGTCGAAGATAAGCCAGAGCATCATTGGCATAGAGGGAGACCACATGGTTAGTTTCCCCCATAAATATATCGCATGGTCGCTTCTTGGTGCTTAAAGTCTGTGCCAACTGGTCCATGGGCGCTGCAAACATAAGCGGAGACAGAGGGTAACCATTTGGGTTCCTCTGTACAAGCGGAAAGGATTAGAGATCTCTCCCCTAGATCATATCCTAGCATACACAGCAGAATATAGTAAACAAACCAATCAAATAAATCCTGGGTCCAACTCAAGGTTATGGAGCACCTGCCATATGTAGAACCAATTTTATCAAGTTGAATGCTTGCTTGATATCTAGGAGCGGCAAAGCAAAATCATCTGACAGGAGACGCGGAGCGTTCCACACATGAGCCAGTCACTGTAGATTATGGCCGATGCTACGTCTTGGGATAAACCCCGACTGGTCTGAGTGTATAAGAAGGGACAATTGGGGGAAAAGATATGCCGCCAGCATATCAATCAATCAATCGCAGAATCTTAACATCTATATTTAGGAGTGATATCAGCCATTATGAGGATGCGTTTGAAGGGTCTCTGCTGGGCTTCGGTATCATGACCACAAGGGCCTCTCGTGTCGAGGCCGTCAGAGTACTGATCTCTAGGGCCTTGTTGCACACCTCTAGCAATTGGTCTGGTATGGATGCTGCATATTTATGATAAAATTCCACCAGCAGCCCATCACTATCTGGAGGTCTTTGCAAGTTTAAGATGCCTAATTGCCAAAAGGATTTGGTCCTTCATAATTGGGCAATCTAGGGCCTCCGCGACGTCGGAGTCAAGGCACAGAAGCTTGACCTATGCGAGGAAATCTTGTACGGCCTCTTTCGAGGCTATGTAAGCTCCATATGGACATTGCCAAGGTGGGCAGCAAGTACCTCGTTAATTGCTCGCTGTGTGTATACTAGTGTCCTTATGCAGTTGTAGGACCAGGGTCTCAGAGACCTCTCGTCGAATCAAGCAGTCCAATAAAGCACCTGTCCTGTCTCCCTTCATGAGTAAGTGCTGATGATAGGCCATGTGAGTATGTTTCTTCAACCTATGCCAGTCCTCTACTAACCCCTCCCATGCAACATAACATTCCAGCAATCTTTGAGGGGCTGAAGGGAGCATCGCCTCTGGCTTGCCAAATTTGGACTCCTGTTCTTAAATATCTCTGTCCAACTGACGCTTAACCCCACAGCATGTTTTTAAACATACTCTCCTGAGGGCGACCTTCTTGGCTTTCCAATCGAGTGCCCAAGAGAACGCAGAACCCCTAATTTTCCTCAAAATATTGCCCTAGTGGGTCGGTGACCACCACCACAAAAGAGGAGTCCCCAGAGCCTCTTCACAGAGGTGCCAAAGGGTTATCGCCGGTCAATGTGGCACACCACCAAGAGTCAACAAGATCGTCGAGTGGTCCGAGAGCCGAGAGGTATCAGGTGAGATACACAACATCAAGAGTCATGGTCACTCATCTACGTTTCTTGAAGGAGGTGATGCCCTGGTCATTCCAAGAGATTAATTTGTTCATGGAGGCAGCCATTCCTTGCAAAGCATCCACTCACCTCCCACTGCTCAAGTTAACACCCTCGCTCACACAGCCACAGTGGGGGGACCACAGACCGCGCTCCAGGCATGGCCAGTTGACACAAAAGCAGAACTAACATCCTAATCCAAATCACAACATGTAAAACATACCCGACCCACAACTCCCCCTTCCCAATGGACAGTACCTCCATCCCACCCCGTCCATACTCAGACTAGTTGGGAGTCAACGATAGCCTCGCAATACCTCAATATTGGTAAGAAACAGAAAAGTAAAAAACAACACCAAAACAGTCCTCCCACCTCCTTCCCATTTGCAAACTTGTGCTTTGCAAGAATTAGATAGCGGGGAAAGGCACAAGGCTCCCTCCTCACAGCCATCTACCCATGGGGGATGAGCCCTTCTGCCAACACAGATCACTCATCCGGGGGGGGGGGCAAAGAAATCCCCCAGTTATTTTTCCCCTCCCAGCCCTGCACACATAACAGCATTATTTTCTTTTTTCTTTTTCCAGATTCACAACCAGGAAAATCAAATGTCCTGCGTTCAGGCTTTCACTGCCTCCCCTCAAAACCATTGTAGAGTCCGTAGCCATACCGTCCGCCGCCCTTCAGGTCTGGGTCAAATGGAGGCGGCCCAGTTGTCCTAAAGTTCGTAAAAACAGTAGCATAATCTCAGGAGGATGCATTCTCAGATAGGTCTCAGTCACCCAAGTGGTCCTGGGAGGCTACATCCAAATATGGGACCACATCAGTGGCCTGCAGGGTACCATCCGAAGAAACCTGGATCCTCTCTGAACCCTCATTAGTCTCTCGAGTCTTCAAACAGCTTTGTTATCTTTGGCCACGTCCAGAGTGGTTCGCCGCTGAGTGGACCCCATCTGGGACACAAGCTGATGACAAAAGAGTCTAGCCAGTCTCTAGCCTCTTCAGCCGATAAAAAAGAATAATGCTTTTCCTTGGTGCTCAATCCATAGTTTGGCAGGGAAGAGGAAGCTATATTTAAAATTGAGTTCCCTTAGATGCTTTTTCAATGACATGACATTTTTCATAGGGTGTCCTTCAAACAACAAAGGCCCCTGTGTTCGAGTGGCTTGTAGGATTGCATATCTATCCCAGTTGAACAGCTGTGTTAAGAATGCTTGAGGTAGTGCGCCAGACATGGACGGGGGTGCAAGGGCCCTGTGCGCTCTCTCAATAATAAAGAATTTAGAGATGAGCTTGGGCGCCAGAGTGGTAGTGCCCCCTGCCTTCTCTGGGAATCCTACAAAACGCTTGTTATTCCTGTAGGACCTCCCCTCATAGTCTCCCATGCGATCATCTAAGTAAACCGTCTGTTTCTGAAGATGAATAACAGTGTAACAAAAATGTTTTACTTCTTCCTGCAGAGTACCCACATTTTGTTCTGTAGTGATCACGCGTTCTGACACCTTAAGCAGTTCACCTCACAGAATGGTAACATCTATTGTGGCAGAGCCAATCTTATGGACCATCTCGTCCCGTGAGTTTTGTATCACAGCGAGACAGTTGGCGAGGGAGGGTGCCAGCTCCGCAGTCTGCGGTATTATCTCTTCACCGCCATCTGAAGTCACCACCTGGTCCCTGAGGGACCGGTGATGCACAACTGAGGATTTTGTTAGTCTGGGCCATATGATTACTTTTTCTTTTAGCATCTTCAGGTGTTGTAGAGAGGTAGTTACTGAGCACCCAGAGCAAACAGAATAGAGACAGGGGCAGGCGTTGCATTGGGCTCCTCTCACCACAATGTCTCACTAGGTTCCGCCACTATTTGTGCAGGAAGTGGGTCTTGACAGCAGCCCAGCGCACTGCACATCCCAACTCCCCCCCCGGGTGCCAAAACGTCTGTCTCGCAGGGTGCCAAGCCCGGACCACAGTTCAAGAGGCGCATAGGAAATACCATCCAGGTATCACAGAATGTAGTGGCCAGTGTCTCTAAATGATGTTCCAGACACAGGTCCCTTTTCTGGCAAAAGAAACTCCCCCACCCCCCTCAGTGGGCGATAAAGCAACCCCTCTTCACTTGGCTTTATCACCTGTCCCAGACTTCGCCTCAGCTCCCCTGGGGGTCTCCACTGTCGGGCCCAGACAGCCTGCTTTAATACAGGCACAGGTGGGGGAGAGACACCCGCTCCTGTCCTATCCCCGTATCTCGCCACCTGCAGCAGTCGTCTCACCTCAGGCAGGCCAGAGGTAAATGACTCCCGTGATCCAGCAATCTCCTAACAGAACCTGGTAGGCAAAGGGCTTCCTTCGGTAGGCTCCACGCCAGCCCTCACCAGAACGGTCCAATTAGCCTCGGACCGGTCCCCGCACCGCATGGTCTCCACAGCGGCAATCAGAGCTCCTCAGACTGGGCCACAAACCTTTCTGATCACCATAGAGAAAATGGCGCAGGCCCACTTCACTTGGGCGGTGCCTCCATCATCGCTGCAAATCAACACCTGGTGAGAGAACAAGGCTTCCTGGCATGCTCAGGGTACCGGTGTGAATAGGGGAAGCTACACAGGAACAAAGCCACAGCAGAATCACTCAAGGTGCAGGGGGATGACGACTGTGTCGGCAGGAGGACCAGCAGACATGTCGACTACGTCATCTTGCTTGGCCACGCCCCATCAAGGAATGTGGTTGTTGCTTGAGTAGGGCTTCTGCCACTCTCAATCAATAACTCAATTTCTTATAAACACCAACATTATAAATCTCTGGTGATTCTTATAAAACACCATATCAGCCTCTTGAAAGATCTTCTTCATCACAGAGTTTATGGGGTGGACAGGGGTGAAAGGTTGTACCTTACAGCTCAGATGCCAACACACTAGACCTCCACCCTTGTCCTGACCAGCAACATTGGAAGTTGGCTCCTCCTGTGTTGATGAACTCGAAAGCATCTTGGAAACAACCCTGAAGGCTTCAATAGAGTCGGCCGAATGAATATTTGGTATATAATATTCACCTCTTTATTAGCTAGGAGAATTAGTGAATTAGAATGATTTTCTTTTCTTCTAAAAAACCAAAGGCTTTCACAGTGATAAGATGATTTAGAATACACATACTTCATTTTCACCTAAGATCTGTTTGCATATTAAAATAAAAATGTCCTCTCTATTTTTTTTAACACATCCTGATTTGAATGCGTAGAGGGTCCTAAACACTTGTGATATACGGATCACTCATTAGACCTTCTTGAAACACACATTATGCTTTAGGTCTACAAAGCCCCTTTTTTATTATTTACTAATAGTGTTAATTATTATCTGTATTTGTGACATGCACATATCACCTGCAGAGGTATCCTAGTGAGAATGGAGCAAGTCTGTCTGAGAGGCCTAGTTGCAACAATTGTAAGATTAGAATAACCATGTTTTTATCATTTTCCTAAAGTCCTGCAGGGAGTGGGTGAAGCAGATGGTTAGAGGAAGCTTGTTCCAGCAGTGGAGCCAAGGTAGGAAAATGAGTGACCGCATAGAGATGGAATGGTAGATATGTCCTGTGTTGCTTAACGAGAGAGATGAGGTAAAGATGTCTGGATGGATTGTGAAAGTGGATTTTTGTGTTGAGGTAGGAGGGGTCAAGGTTGTGAAGAGCTCTGTAATTGTGACAGGAGTTTAAAGATTGCACGCTTGTGAATAGGAAGCCAATGAATGGGTCACAGGTTGTTGGAGACTGAACCACAATGAGACACATTCTACACTAGCCTTGCAGCAGCGTTCTGGACCATGTGTATCCTCTTGAAGAGGCGGGCTGGGATGCCTACATATTGGGCATTCCCACAGTCTAGCCTGCTAGTGATGAGGGCTTTGGTGACAGTTTCTCTGGTACATAGGGTAGTCACATGAATGTTTACTGAGCATCTTAAGGATGCCAAAGCAGGAGGCGAACAAGGTGTTACATGGTCAGTCATTGTGAGCAGGCTGTCCATGATGTGGTGCAGATTCTTGGTGGATTGCTTCAGCAGAAGGGGTGGTGTTAGATCTGTGGGTCACCAGGAATAGACCAAAGGAATGTATCCTTGCAGAATAAGACTATTTCTGTTTTATTGCTCTTGAGTCTGAAGCAGTTGTTGTGCATCCACTAGACAACCATTGACATACAACTAAAAATGATGGCCTGGGTACTTGCAGGTTCCTCTGAAAGGCAAAGTATAAGCTGCATATCATCTGCATATGATATTATGGTGAATACGAAAGATCAAATTATGCCTGCAAGAGGAACCATGTAAATATTGAAGAAGGTGTGTCTGAGGGAAGGACCGTGTGGGATGCTGGATAGAATGTTGACAGGATCCGAATGAAAAGAGGGAAGGAAAACTGACTAAGAGCAGAAGCAAAAGAAAGACTGGAACCAGTGGAGGGCAGAGAGCCAGATACACATTTTGTGCAGGTGCTTTAGGGAAACAACCTTTACAATGCAGTCATTACATCACACTACCTTTACAAAGCAGTCATTACAACGCAACATCCTTTACATCGCATGCCATTACAACGCAGCCATTACATCGCATGTCACTGCAATACATGTCATTACAATTCATGTCACTACAGCGCAGGCCATTAGAACGCAATATAAGGTAAGTAATGGGGAATAGTAATTTTTACCCCTACCCTATCCAACACTTACCCTGCTGTTGCACTCACTGGAGTGGGAATAGTAATTTTTACCCTTACACTATCCAACACTTACCCTACTGTTGCACTCAGTGGAGTGGGAATAGTAATTTGTACCCCTACACTATCCAACACATACCCTACTGTTGCCCTAAAAGTAATATGCATTGTAATGGTATGCGTTGTAATGGTATGCGTTGTAATGGAATGCATTGTAAATGTAGTTTCTAAAAATGCGTTGTGATGCCATGCGATGTAAAATCATGCGTTGTAATGGATGTTGCGATGTAAAAACTGTGTTGAAAAGGTATGTGTTGTAAATGCTTGTGTTGTATCGTCATACATCCGGTGCATGAGGAGTATGGCATGAGATACAGCAGCTCCCCATTCAGTGATAAGATGTATATCATCTGTGGCTGTGATTGGGACTGTTTCACTACTCTGATTGGCTCTAAAGCTTAAGTGAGATGCATCAAGAAGGTTGTGGGCCTCGCGGTAGTGGGTGATTTGTGCATTGACCAGTTTTTCAAGTACTTGGGCCTTGATAGGAGAGGAGAGAAATGATTCTAAAGTTGTCCAAGATTGTGAGATTAGCCAGGGTTTCTTGAGCAAGGGCTGGGCCATGGTAAATTTTCATTCTGTGGATTAGGATGCAGAGGAGAGAGGCAAACTAAAGAGGTTGGTATGGGTTTCCCTATGAGTTCATATCTTAGAGAAAAAACGTTGTGTGGACAGTGGTTGTTATAGCATCCTCCCCAGCCCAGGACCATGCAAATGAAATTGCCACACACGAAGCTCTGCAATATGAGTCTTTATTCTGAACATACAACAACACACTGCACACGTTGCATCATAACTCTTATTACCGCACCTTAACATCTCCCAGCAGATTACGTAATTCCTGTTTAGAATCCATCCAGGTCCTCATGAGTCCTAGCGTACATAAGCGCAAGACCCTACGGGAATTTTTACTACGTTTTAGCGCAGTGTGTGTGTGTGTGTGTGTGTGTCACAAAAGTGATACAAATCAAAGTGAAATCTTTTTTTAGTAATTTACTTTTCAGCGCTAAACTTGTTTAGTGCTATAAATGTACTCGAACGTAGCACAAAGCAGCGCATAGCGCTGCTTTGCATTACTTAGCAACAAGAGGACGTACCGTAGGTGGTGCATGGATGTTCCCATGCAACCACACAAGGTTTCCGACGCAGAGCCCTATTTACTTAAAAAGTATACAAGGTTTAGCATCAGAAAATAGCGCCCACTTCAACCAGGCACTATTAGGGAAAAATGCTTTCACTTCTCCTTTCTTTTCTGACTTTGCTTGTGTGCTGCACTGTACAGTACATATGCAAGGTGGGAAAAGTTTTAAGGTTAGTCTAAGCATTGTATTTTGTACTGGAAGCGTACCCTTCCAGTACAAAATCTATGCTAGACTCCTGCCGGCACCCTTTCCCTGTGGTGCTAAGGTGTGTACGTGGCGCACAGCAGCACATTTCTACACCGGTGCTAGGGGGAGGGGAGGAGAGAGCCATATCTCTGTAAATAAGTCACTCTCCTGCTCTCTCCTTCTCACGCAGTGCAGCACAGCATTTGTGGCTGCTGCACTCCGTGATAAACAAGTAAATCTGGGCCTTAATCTTCCCCTTGTTAAATAAATAGTAAAGACAGCATTAGCATCATAGTTCCTCAATGAGTCGTTGAGGGCTGCGCACTGGTCAGCCAGATCAGATGGTATGAGGTAGTAGTTGAGGGGCACCTTGATCAGACACCAATAGCATCTGTTCAGATGCCTGATCTGGAGAGGTAGGCTGGGTAGCCTCACTCGTGATATCAGGAGCTGATAAACATTGAGGTAAGTGTTCAAAGTGTGACGAGTCCCATGTGATGGACTTTACGGGACAATGCGCTGTCACCAATTTTCCTTTGCTCGTTACAATCCTCAAAGGGTTGACATCAAATGGAGTGTCTATTTTTTGCTTCCTTTTCTGTTTAACCAGTACCCAGTCTCCTTTCCAAAGACAGTTTTCTCAGCATTTCGGTGCTGATCAGCATATGTTTTCATCTTGCACGTTCGAGAAGCGTCTGTGACATGAACCTCATCGGCATTCATCGATTGCTGCGATGTCAATTGTGGTAGTATAGGTCTGATGGCTCTGCCAAATAGCAAGGTAGCTGGAATCTCACCAGTAGTAGAGTGAGGCGTTAATCGATAGGCACAAAGGGCTTGACACATGGCTTGGTTGAGATCGATTCTCTCTGTCAATGCTCTCTGAATTACTTTCTTGAAAATTCCATTAATCGTTCAACAACACTCTGTACTCTTTTAATGCTTGGCATTGAGTGGAATAAGAACCTCCTTGAATTCTTTGCTATTGAAAGGTGGGCCATTGTTAGATTTTAGAATAGCGGGGTTGCCCCAATCTACAAAGATGTTATCAAGCCACTCAGTGACTTTGTCATGGGTTGTTGATGACAAGTCTTCCACAAAGGAAAATGCAAATAGTCAAAGTAAAAGACCAGCTTTATTTGATTGTTGTACAATACAATCATAAAAGCATTACAAAAACATAATTACAATAGAAATCTTATATTTACAAATTTAATTAATTATTAATACCCATCATAATTAAAAATTAGGTAAAACCAAAATAAAATCGTAGCACGTGAGACGCATTTAAAATATGACAAGAAGACGCTGCGTAAATCAGTTAATTAACAATAGATTTTCTGTAGTTAACCACTTTCTTTAAAAACATTGCAACTCTCCATATCACATGCACGTTATCCAAAGTCTGTAGGGCAATGAATGCTGGGCGGCACTGTCTGACCCCCATAGATTTCAAAATAGGGAGAATCCACACTTTCCTTATGTGACAATAAAATTTACAGAAAAAAACGACATGAATAGTAGATTGTTTGGAAGAAGTGTCACAGGGACACTAAATCATTGTTCGTGACCAGTCATTCATAATGGGAAAGCTTACGATTCTTTGCAATATTCCCAACCTGATTCTTGTTAATAGAAATCTATCATAACCTCCAGGTACAATTGTTAAATATGGTTGAATTCTAAAAACACTTAAAATAAGTTGATTTTCTTGTACAGTGTGTTTCAGAATTTCTGTAGTCAGCCGTGACAAATCCATCGTCATTAGGCCTTCCTTTTTATGCAAATAGTCATCACTGACTACCATGAGATGATGTCCATTTCATAGAGGCCCAAAGAAATCAACTGCAACTCTCAGGCATGCACAGGAAGGTTAGACATTGGCAATGGATTCTGCATCACCTTGGAGGATAAACAGTTACAAAGGTGGTACGCTTTAAGCTCTTTCTCAACTCATTCATCTACGTAAGGAAACCACGCTTGTTCTCTTAGGGCTCTTTTGGTGGCTGCAATGCCACACTGTCCCTCATGGGCCAGTTCAATGATTTGCTGTCTCAGGCTCACAGTTATGACTATTCTCAAGCCTGTCAGTATGATAACTTCTCGGGTGAGAATAGCTCATCTTGTACATTTTTTAACATTTTAAATTCAATTTCATCAGCAAAGGGCTGAACACTTTTCTTCCAGGATTGCATTGCAATGATGTATTTGAGGATGAGCATGTCCTTATCTGTGTTCGTAGCAGCAATAATTTGTTCAGTGGATAGGGCTGCTGGTGTACTGGACCTCACAATGAATTTGAGATACTCTTCAGCTGTTTTGGATATTTAACTGTGGCGATGTAACGGCACTCGTGAAAAGTAATCGGCAGGGTTTTGATCTTTCCCCAGCTTGTGTACAATCACATAGTCTTACTCTTGCAGTCACAACCCCCACCCCTCGATATGAGGGGGCATCTTACATTTCAGGTTTCCGAAGATTGTGAGCAACGCCTGGTGGTCTGTGATGATAGTGAAACATTTTCTATATATAAACACATGAAAATGTTTGCAGGCCCAAACTGCAGCCAGACTCTCCTTCTCCGACTGAGAGTGGGCATTTTCTCTTTCAGACAAGCTTCTACTGGCATAGGCTACAATGTGTGTAAATTATAATCTGAAAATGAGGTGAATCGAGGTTAGTTTTAAAACTCTTACTGTCTAGTGTGGTTGAAATCAAAGTTTATAAACCACCCCTATGATGGCCCAATTTAGAGTAGGCAGCCGGGGTTGAAACTGAGACATGCACATCAATGTGTACTGATTTGCATGCCCACGTCACTAGTTTACAGACAATATGGAAATTCCTTATGAGACCGTTCGAGTCAGCAATGTTCAAATTTTTTGATAAACAGGCCACATTCCAACAAAGACAGTCAAGGTCTCCCACAGATGCGACATTCTGTGATATGATAGGTGTTGCAGATCCAGCTTATATTGATAAGTCCACAGGAACAATAAGGTTCGTCACAGAGTCACTAATTTTCTTAATGGTGGGGGGGGTCTGTACCATGATGAGAAAGTGCTGGTGGGGCTGCCACCCTGGCCGTCTGCCTCAATGTAACAGGAGAGCTAGAGACCGGGCAAACCCTACTTATGTGCAACATCCTCCGTTCCAGACTTGGGCTGTTGTCCTATAGCTTGGTTTGTATTAGATCTTATACCCATCTGGAGTGTCATGTTGTGGAGTCAATCTACCTGCTCAAGAGGCGTAAAATTATTGTAGGTCGCATAATGAATGAATTACAGATTGGAGCTGGGTACCTGATGGGTCTGAGAGGCATCATATTAGGTAGTGTGAATAAATAGCCCAGGGGCACTGCCTTGAGGTATCCTTCATGGGACAACCTATTTAGTAAGGAACCTACCATCTGTGCATCCCTAAAATTGATAACCACACAGTCCCCGGTTTCCTTTTTTAGGGCTGCTTCCCACCCAGCTGACTCTTTGCATATTGATAATGTTACTATATAAAGTATCACAGCTATAGGATGTCAAGGTTCTACCCAGCCAATTTACAAGTTTATTGTTCAATTGGATGCCTACATCAACTTGATTATTATGTGGCGTAGGGACATTCTTGAGCACTACCACAAGAGGGGTTGCGCCTGGTGGTAATTGATAGACCTTATTAAGTAACCTGGGAACATAACTCTAATTTATAAGATCATCTGACCTTATCTTCCTAGTGCCGACGGATGTGAGCAGGGCACTATCCCGAGTGTCTGGTACGTAAGGTGGAGCTCTGCATGGGGGGAGGATTGTTATATGACAGAAAAACACTTGTGGGTTTGGTGCTTGTCTTTGTTGTGGACAATTGTTCCCTTTCCTTACAGTATTCCCAGCCGAGCTGGCCCTTAGTCTGGGCTCCTCGATATTGTGTGGGGAGATCGAGACCCCCTGACCTCTATGTTCAGCCTTGCAAGTCTGTTAATCAATTATTAATTGTAGTGCTGTATCTATGCCCTTGAGTATATCAAGAACAGATTCAAGGACTTTGGTCAGGGGTATCTCTGCCGCCTTAATGGGAACATATTTCATTTTTATTGTGTCTTCACCATTGGTCAGTTTTAGGACATTTGTTGCCAAAGCATCGTCTCTGTTAATACTTCATAGGGAACCTGCATCAGTATCAGTTAGAGATGATACTTTAGAAGTATTTAGTGGCTTTCTGGTACACATACTAGCCAACCGGCCACTGCCTTTTTACATTTTATTTGAGGGAGATTCCATGTTTTCAGTGTTACTGGTATTACATGCTAGGCACCCATTATAAAACACATGGGTTAGCCAAGCCCAGCCTTGATCGGATGCAGATGAAGGCAGTTTGGAGGCCGATGTACGGTTAATAGCGCTCCCACACTGCCCCGCCTCCTCTCTGGGGCAAAGGGTTATGGTTGGTGTAGTCCCAGAGGGATGGATAGCAGCAGGATCAGTTCAGAACGCCTCTGTCTTTTACCCTTCAGTTGTCTGGCTCCACTCCATCGTACTTTTCTCTCGCTGCTGTGATTTGGCCAGAAAAAGTATACAATACACCTAGAGCACTGAATTGTTATCATTTTGGGTAGCAGAGCACTGCTGCATCATACCGATCACACCATCAAAGCTGGTATTGGGCACTTGTTTCTACAGCAGGCTGTTTGTCAGTGTTGTTGCCTGGTTTTTATGAACGCCGTTTGTTAGTCTCGTGGCATGGAGGCGCACAGCTCGGAGTCTTACATTCACTGGACAGCCCTTGACCTCTTCTTCCAGGATCTGTCAGTTCATGTACATGTTCCTCTGTCTATGATTGATTAAATAAGTAAGTTCGATTCTAGGAACGCTGCAAATAACGCATGTATCGAGGTTTAACCGAGAGATGTTTTCTGAATTGCTAAAATACACAAATGTACACCCTTGTAAGGCCAGTGTCATTATTTCATTAAGAACGAGGCCCGACATCTCTGCAGGTTGTAAGAACGAGGCCCGACATCTCTGCAGGTTGTAAGAACGAGGCCCGACATCTCTGCAGGTTGTAAGAACGAGGCCCGACATCTCTGCAGGTTGTAAGACGAGGCCCGACATCTCTGCAGGTTGTAAGACGAGGCCCGACATCTCTGCAGGTTGTCGGCAC
This sequence comes from Triturus cristatus, assembly GCF_964204655.1. Lineage (NCBI taxonomy): Eukaryota > Metazoa > Chordata > Amphibia > Caudata > Salamandridae > Triturus > Triturus cristatus. The sequence continues at coordinate 613,206,122 of NC_140590.1, read as the reverse complement.
ATGTCTACACACGAGGGGATTTCTGACATTTGTAAGAATCCGATCCCGGTTCGTCTATTGCTGACTTTCCCGGGGTCCTGTAGGGTGTACAAGTATCACAGTCCCCGCAAGCCCGATACAAATGTTGATTTTTTTTTTTTTTTTAAAGAAACATACAAAAGCATGTTCTTGCAATCTGCGCTAAAAGACGCCGAACGTGCTTCCTCGGGCTTCTGCAGCGTAACTTGCTGAACCCTGGCTTCCTGGGGCCGACGAGCGCGGTAATTGCACGCAGATCCCTTTCATTGTTGGGCCAATCCCTTCCTTCCCTGTTAGCCTGACACACATACTTTTAAATGACACAGAAGCTTTTACTTTTAAAATAACAGTGCTAGCTTTGAAATTCATCATGTTACGGATGTTTTCTTTGGTGCTCTGTTTACTGTAGCGTTTTGTTTTTGTTGGCAGATTTGTCTTTTTTCCTAGTCAGCAGTTTATAACTAGCATCTGATCCAACATCAATGCCAGGGGTCATTTCACTGGCCCTGCCGCGTTCTCAGTCAGTAGGGAATTAATTTTTTTAAATATAAATAGATTGTTTTCTTTTTCTTTTACATGAATTTTGGTTGGATATTCATTATACTTCTCCAGCACTATCATTTACAAAACATATTGGACCTGATTTAGAGTTTGGCGACGGGTTGCTCCGTCACACATGTGACAGATATACCATCCGCTACATTATAGGTTCATTCATTATATCCTGTAGCACCTGTAATACGGCTGACGCAAGTTCCGTCAGGTTTGTGACTGAGTAACCTGTCCGCCGCCTCAGGCTCATAGTTTGTCATTTTTTATGTGTCGAAAACATATTGAGATCAGTTAAAAGGCCTGTTCAGATGACTCTGGATGATAATCAATGTCAATATCCTGAGCAATTGTCCAATTGTCCAAATAGAATATAAGTCTACAAAGTATTTCCGTGGAGATCTTCTCCGGTTTTCAATCTCGTTTATCCCAAATTCAGCTTGGTTACAGCAACTTCAGAAAGCAACTTCAGCCATCAGAAAACAACTTTAGCCAACACGTGTCTCGTCTTGTGGAAGTAGCCACAGACTTCCTCAGGGCAAAAACATCATAGATTATGTAAAAGCATAAATATATTAATATCCTCTCAGTCTCTAGACTCAAAATCAGTAGATGTAAACGATTGTGTTTCCGCAAGATGAAGTCCTGCGGGAGAGTACGCCTGGTGATTCAATGGCTTCTCGCCAGCAGCCGTTTCTTTGGACTCCAGAAAATATATTGGATTAGGCACCCCTAAAGGATATTATAAGTCACCAAAGAGTTCAGGGACTAGAAAGGAATGAGACTGATGCCACATTTCTTTAAAAGGTTGCAGAGCTCTTAGGTGTATTACTGTACCCATATAGAGTGTGGTAGAGTATATTTGACTCCATATAGTATAGGGATGCTCAAAGTACGGCCCGGGGGCCGTATGCTGCCCTCCAGACCTTTACATGCTGCCCCTTGGTCAAGATCAGCACCGGGCTGCTGTTTACTCGACTGTAAACGGGTAAGCATTTATTTATAAGTTAACCAAAGTAGAAGAAAAGAAGGTGTCCTGCACCACTGAACTTTAGGAACACCTTCATTTTTAAAGTGATCTTTCAGCAAAAGTGTAATAATATGAGAACGTCTCTTTAAAATTTAAAAAGTGTATTTCATTAACATTTGAACCATTTCACCTTAGCAAATCAGAGTATACCAGTGCATTGGGATGTATTTTTTTTAAAGTGTTTTCAAACATGATTTAAGAAGCATTCATGCTTCCCTCCACCCTGACAACAATGTCAATAGTGAACTAAGAGACAAGTCAGTTGTTTTGTACACCCTTGGTTTATTCAATCTAAGACAGGAGAAGGTTTGGTAGAGCGCACATTATGAAGTCATGCATTTTGAGGTCCTCTTAAATGTCATAATGATGAACAAGTAGAGAAAGTGAAATAAAACAACTGCCTAGGATCACACAATTTAGGCAAGTGGGGTTGCAGGGATTGATGCAGGTTGTTTGATTTCACCTTATGCAATTCAGTCACTAGATGTACATGCTTCACGTCACTTACATCTACCTTACAACGCCAGGACTCCTTGTCCACCACTCTCCTGGCAATAATGCGGCAAGCAACTTACAGAAGCAAGTAAAATCCCTGAGGGAACATGCCTCAGCTAGGCTACACCATCTATCAGCATCCCATTCCTGGTTAGTCTTCAACAGATCCCGCTTATGATCCTTTCTAGCATTTGAAATAATCACTACATTTTTTGACCTAATAACAGTGGCCAGGGTGTGCCTAAGCTGCCTGCACTCCTTGTTGAACCACCTATTAGTTTTGGGGGGCAACTGTTTTTCAGTGGAGGAAGAAATTGCAAACAGAGCAGCTAATACCTTAAAGAATTCTGTGTGCACTACACTTATTTATGGCAGATCACCCTCCTTTGCCTTGGCCTCTTAGATCTTTAACAGTGTCGCCTTTAAAATGTCCCTAATTTTTAACGGGATATCCTGATGTATGACAAACCTGCCATCATTTAATACGCTGCCTATGTGATGTATATACCACATTGCTAGTACCAACTAAGGTTCAGGGATCAACAGAGAGCTTGTACAAAAAATGAATGCATAGTGAGGCACAAAGGATTGTGGTCGCACTCCAATCTGTCCCAGACTACCATATCCACCACTCGGCTCTTTGACAGGTGGTTACTAAACCTATAAGCCCCCATAGTGTCAGATTTAGTTCAGCCATTGGTAGCACTGTCCCCAGTTCAATGGTAAGACCTTTTTAGTTGGAGAGCAACCAGGGACATCCATTAATTGCGGCAAGTTCCAATGAAGGAATGCCCCATAATTCATCCTCCTCTGATGTTATTTTAGTATCTACCCTGTCAAGGGGCTCATAGGTGTTATTAAATTCCTCATGAAGAATCAAATCTGAGCTTGTCCAAGTATGTTTTCACGAAATCAATAGCCTTTGAAGCTCTACCACCTTTAACCCCACATGCATAGATATTAGAAACCAACACGCTAATGCCTCCCCTGCCTGCTTACTACGATACAATGTATATGAGGGTAGTCCAATTCCAGAGGGCAAATTTCAAAATTTAGCATCGACCAAATTAAAAGGCCTCCTACACTTGCTAGGTATAGCAGGAGTGTAATAGGATAAATAAAGTCAGCTTTCTTGGAACAATCCTATAGTATGATGATCGATTCATCCACACCAAGGGGTTTGTGACAACTTGGCTTTAAGGCCAGCCACGTTCCAAGAAACCACCATAGTTGGTTGTTGCAGGCAAATTGGAATGTAAGTTCATAACCCATTCAATACAGGTATTCTCCAAGCCAGTGGCACCCCTGTTAGCTGCTTCAGACACATAAATTATCACTCAAAGTAAACAAACCACGGAACAACATAGACGGAATAGCAGAGCTGGAATAGGACCTTTCACGCCTAACAGAACTGACAACCTTAATAGGCATTTCTTTAGTTGAAGAGGAAGAACAAACTAGAGCAGACCTTTGCACATGGGACAGGTAAGTAGGCGACAGACAATCCTTTCAAATGGAGAGGGAGAGATCCATGCGCATTGGTTGAGCTCTGCAAATGCTGCTCCATCTGGCACATCAGAAGCAGCGATGAACTTGACAGATTATGGGGTGGATTTACAAAACCTCAACTACCTGTGATCATATTGAAGACTCTTCCTCTCCTTGCTTGTCAATCAATATCCTCCAGCCCTGCTAGAACCATGAACCTATTCCCCAGCAGGGTCTGGTCTCAACTCTGCGATTGGCCAAGAAGCTGGGGATTCTCCCGGTCCCTAGTTCTAGAAACCAAGTGCCTATAGAAATAGCCCAGCGGTGTAACAGTTACCTGCCTGAAGGCAGCTGGGCCCCAGTTGGCTAGCCGGAGTACATTCTCAACAACCAAGTGCCTTCGAAAATTAATGATGACACAATTCCCCTGAGAGTGGTTATGCAATGGCACTATTCCCCCAACTCTCCTTAAAAAAACATTTCATCTTGAAATTTATATCTATCCCTCACATTCCTGCATAACCAATGGGGGATTTTATTTTTTAATTCAGTTGTAGTCTCTGAACTCCAAGGAGGTAATCATGGGACATTAACTAGAACGCCCACATAGAGGGTAGAAGCTGGTGGTAAATCTATTACTGGCAGTGGCGCAAAAAGGCCAGAAACACTCCTTCCCCCGAAGGGGACGGACTAGTCTTCTTAAACAGCACGGAGTTGGGGCGGCCATTACTACAACTGATGATCTGAGGGCCAGAAAGCACGACATAACCAATATCTTTAGTGTTACCCCATCATGTGCATCCCTCGGACTAGAACTAGTGGGAGCAACCACAGTGCTGGCCACGGTTACTGGTCTGCTGCCCATGCCATGCCCTTTCCTCAGATTATCAGTATGGCGGAGCTCGCCACCCTTGTCAATTTTGCGCAGAGCATTCTCAATAGCAGATAAGCGATCATGCAGGGGGCGGAGTTCACTCAGATGGATACTAATGGAATCCCAAATGGAATCCTCGAGAGTAAAAGGGCGTGTTGGCATGGACCACCCATGAACACTATCCTGAGGAGGCTTAGTTCGATCCTGGCTTGCCCTGGACGCAGACTGTAATGCCTTACACCTTCCCACACGGTAGGAACGCTGTGCGCACTTGAGAACTGAAAGCTCTCCTTGTGCTAATGTCCCATTTGCATTTCACAATTGGGTGCGTTGCTGCAGAGGGATTGCATGCAAACTGCACCTGCAGTGAGGGCCTGATCACGAGTGGGTCCGTGTATTCCGACCCCTGTGGAACCCTCTGTACATTTGTCAGAACTACGATTTGGGAAGAATTTAACATGTTATATTTGAATTTTTTAATTCATGTTCATTAATGAACAATAAAAATATAGGTCGAGGTGCAACATCAGTTGTGCTTACATGACATGAATATATAATGAAAAGTAACTCATCCGGCGCTTCCCACTCACCCTCCAAAAGGTCGCACATCTGTGGTCTATATCTTCCAAACTTCTTGGCATCACAGTAAAAGAACGCAATGAACCATCCTTTGCGAGAAGGTAGGCACATCCCAACGCAATATTATCACTCAGTCGGCACCAGAAGGAGCACGCAGTACAGACAGGAATATATAGGCAGTGAGGTAAACCGAGTGATGGTCGTCTCATGATGACACTTCAGTTCTCAAGTTTCTTCCGCCGTCTCATCTCCGGTACCCTAAGGGTGGGCGAGCAGATAATTATGTAACAGGCCTCATCTGTCTCTGGGTCGAGATCGAGGAGGCAATAGCTCGGCATATAAGGACAGTTGAGCATTACAATAAATCAGGTCAGAGAGCCAATCCTTGAACTTCGGTGCTCTCCTCTCTCCCAGCTACAGACAACTCTTCGCTTTGCCAAGAGGAGGGAAAGCGCCACCGGCATCCTGAAGCGCACCGCGACCTCCCCAGTGTGCCCCAATAGACCAAGAGGGGGTGACCATGAGATACTGACCTATCATGGGTGCAAGCGCTGTGGAAACATCTCCAGAGAGCCTGTCCTGGTCCACATGCCATGCAAGGTGAAGAGAATCCTCCCCAAGCCTTCCAAATCGGGCGCATTTGTCATCTGGGCGAAGTCGGCAGCGGTGAAGTCTAGCGAGTGTGTAGTATACTCTGTGGAGAAATCTAGGGGCAGATTTACAAGAAACTGACACATCTGTATAGATACCTCAGTTTCCCTGCGCCTGCGTGAAAAACCCTTGCACCACCATAGATGTGCCTTATTTACAATGTGGCGCAAGGATTGACAGATGTGTCCGAAATTCTGACGCATCTGTGGTCGGAAAAGTCACGCATTGCTGGAGTCGTGTCGCAAGCACGACGCAACTTCAGCAATGTGTGTTGCTGCCTATTCCCATTACACTGCGTCACTCCTTACTCCTGCTTCAAGCAGGCGTAAGGTTTTGACGCAGTGGTGTCCTAAAAGTCATGCAGTGAAATCTTGTAGATTTCACTGCGTCACTTTACAAGGCTTTCCTGCGTGGGAACGTCTACCCTGCATACATTATACCTGATGCAGGTATAATGTCACGCAGGGCTTAACAACGTACCACATCTCCCTAGATGCGTCACATTGTAAATTTGCAGCATTTTTTACACCGCCGTTGCGTCACAACAGCAGCGTAAAAGTGACGCAAGGGGCTTGTAAATCTGCCCCCTGGAGTGAATAATATGGAGCCCATTGCTAGAGGCACTCCTCCCTGTTTGTACACAGCAGTATTTCCATTGATCGCCTGTAAGAGTGGTCCCTATATCCACTTCCCATTAGCTTACACTTGTCCTTAACCGTTTGGAGCCTCAGTTTATGCTGAGCAATATAGAAGGGAAAATAGAAGCCACGGATATTCAGCCTGAATTAGGGTATGTAGGGCATCCAAATTAGGAGGGTCACAGGGGAAGTTTTGGGTGGCAGCTTTCACATTGTTTTGCAACCTAATGTATAGAAAGATGTCCAATAGGGATGTAGGCCATCCACTAAAAAAGTCTGCACAGGACACAAGGAACCCTCCCGATAGACGTCCCCCCAATGTTGAAATCCACATTTCTGGATTAATTGTCTGCAGGGATTTTCGTGTATGACAAGCAGTAGTGGATAGTAAGGGAGAAGAATTAGGGGGGAGCACAGCAATGGTATGGCCATTCTTTGGGCCAGCCTACACCAGGTGTCAGATGTACATGCAACCATCGATGTCTCTAATGCAGGTGAGGCCGATAAGGACCCTAAATATGATGGAGGAACAGGGGTCATATATCCCTGCTCTATTGCCAGATGCAAAAGGAATGGGGTAGGTATGTGCCAGTGTATGGCATAAGGCGCCTAAACACATAAATAGTACAGCTCCATATCTTGCATTGGCGTAGTTATGCTGCCAATGGCTCCATTGCTAGAGCAAAATTAGCGGTGAGAGTGGTCAAACCTGCCACGTGACCCTGATAATATTTAGGGGAGAAGAGACCGCACCAATGATCCAAACTCTTGCTACCGGTTCTGAGTATAAAAGGGCAATCCAAGCCAGAAATGAATGTAGAAGTCCCATCCAACAAAGGGCAGTCATTAAAAAGTCCTGCCCCAGTGAATCAAAGCCTTTGGTGGCGTCCAAGATGGCCGCCACCGCTGCCAGGTCTGGGTCAATGTCCTGCATCACAGCAAAGAGAGTCCACAGATTATGGGTCATAGACTGCCTGGGTATAAAACCTGATTGATCAGGCCTTACTAAGAAAGGCATGAGAAAGAAGAGTCGGTTATCAAGTATTTTGGCTAAAATCTTAATCTGAGGCAGTGATCTCTATGATTCGCACTTGTCAGGTGGCTTACCCAGCTCAATCAAGACAATGATCATAGCGTCACACACAGAGGAGGGGATTAGGCCATTTGTCTTCGTCTCCTGAAATACAGATTTTAGTATCGTATTAATAGGCCAACAAAGGCCTTGCAGAAGTTTATTGGCCAGCCATTGGACCCTGGGGTCTTATCGGTTTGTAATTGCATAATAGCCTCTCTATTGTCATCCATTCTGGGGAAGGAATTTCTGCGGAGGATCACTGAGCCAGCCCAGGGGGTCGTCATCTAGATAGGATTCTGTATCTGTTAGCACTAATCTACGTGATTTATAGAGAGAACCATAGAATAGGGAGAAGGTACACAGGATCTCCGGCGTATCTCTATAACATAGCCCATCTTCACCCTGTACCTCCAGAATGTCATTGGCGGAGGGTGGTTTCTGGGTCATGGTAAATAGGGAGTGCCCTGGGTGCCCACCTTTTCTGTAATCACATGCCTTGGCATATTTACATCGTGAGGCATTCTCTCTCGGCAGTTTCCTGAAATTCAGAGAGGATTGGTCTAATTTGTCAGGATAAGTTAGCGTCATCTGCATCTCCCCTTCGAGCCTCAAGATGTTTAAGCTCTCCCTCAAGTTGGCTCAGGTGGTTGTGCAGTGAGTGCAACACTCCTCACACTTTGCAAGGCAGAGTCCATGGATTGTGACTTTGAATGCCTCCCAAATAGTGCCCATCATAGGTAGCAAATCAGTGTTCATGGAAAAGAAGTCAACAATTTCCTGTTGCAGTTCCTCACAAAAGGGAGCATCCAGGAGCATGGTCGGGGAGATCCACCATGTCATGCTAGTTGGAGCCTGGGTAGGTAGGTGCAGCACCATTAAGACAGGGGAGGGATCTGGATATGTTCTCATAAGATGAGAGACTTCGTGGATCCAAGACCCCACCCCTCTGGAGGCAAACAAATAGTCTAGGCGAGACAAGCTGTTATGCACCCCAGAGTAAAACATGCCCTCCCTGTCAGAGGGATAGAAGGTTCTCCAAGTGTCTAATAAATCATGGTCTTCCATGACATCCCACAGGTGGCAAGCAGCGAGATTGTGGGAAGTGGCTGGGATATGAGAGCGGTTGATGTCTGTGTTCAGGGCAGCAATAAAATCACCCCCCACAGAAGGAGGGATGGACCTATATTTGTAATTTGTCCTCACAGACAAACAAAGAATGTGGGGTCATCTGTATTATGGCCATAGCAAATTCACTAGTACAAGAGCATACAAGTTTAGTGTACCCCAGAAAATCGACTAACGGCCTTGAGTATTGTTCGGTGATCCCTTTAGTACAAAGGACACCCCTCTGCGAATAAGTGTAACAGTGGCTCTTGCATATGAGGAGTATGTGGAGATTTGCCGAAGGGAAGCCTATCGGGCGTTAAAACCTGCACCGTAAGACTCAAGCAAATGGGTTTCTTGCAATAGGGCTATGTAAATATCATGTTGGTCCAAATATGATAATATGTTTTTGTAATTTTGCGGGTTGCCAAGAACTCTGATATTCCATGCCAGGCAATAATATGTTGTTTGGGAGGAAGTTATCTGTGATTCGATTGTGTGTGTGTGTGTCAGTGATACCTCGTCCTGAGGCGGAAGCCGGGACTCTGTGTGCACTCTTTGTAGAATTGCTAATTTTAAAATCGTCGCATTTTTAAAAAGTACCACGAAAAATCTGTCATCAGCACTTTATTTACCTGCTCACTTTGTTGTATCTTGGCGCTTTTAATTACTCCCTGAACACAGATTCGCTTTTAAAAATAGGGGATCTCTTGGCTGCTGATCGCGCTTGATCTCACCCCTCGCAGCCGATTGGACGCTGCTCGGGGGGCCGCCATCTTAGGTGAGGAGCCGGACCAGGGTCAGCATTCCTGTGCTTCGCCCCTCCCGCCCTCCCGCCCTCGATCACTACAAAATGGCACCCCCATTCTGTCGGCGCAGCGGACGGGCGCAGCGGGCGCGCCGGCGGCGCGCCGAAGGCGCGCCAAAGGCGAGCCCGTCTTCGCCCGTCCGCGCCCGCCCGGGCCCACGGGCCACAACCCCTGGCCCCCTCATCACATACCCTGCGAAAACACTCAGGGACCTGCAGCTTTCCAACTGCCCTTTGCCGCCTGGTGTGTGGGAGCGCACTGCCCTCCTGGAGATCACTAGTAAGCTGCCTGACCCTGGCACTCACTCTGACCATGGTCTTGTCCATTCTTGTCCTATGGCCCCCCCTTTGGCATCTAACAATGACACCCATCTCCGTGTGCTCTACCTTAACACTCGTTCCATGGTGAAGCATCAGCTTGATTTATTCTTGCTGCTCAACATGGATAAACCCGACATCTTGCTCCTAACGGAGACCTGGCTCACGCCGGATTCCCACCCGGATATCCTGGCGACCCTCCCCCCGGACTATTACATCCTCAATGTAAACCGCCCTCTTAGTCGCCCGGGAGGGGGAGTAGCGGCCATCATACACAAGAATTTCAGATTCCTCACCTCCGCCTCACTTACCCTACCAGGGGCAGATAACATAGTTATCAGCGTGGAAACCTCTGGGGGTGCCTTGGCGATTGTACTCCTCTATCGCCCCCCCCAGCCAATGCCATCATTTCCACTGTCCTTCAGTGAGCAAGTAGCCGACCTGCTCACCCACCATTCCCGACTCGCCGTATTTGGCGACTTCAATTACTGGTTTGACGATGACCAAGCCGGACCCCATGCCATCGAACTGTTTGAAATCTTGACAAACTTAAATCTGTCCCAACACATCTCTTCCCCAACTCAGATTAAGGGCCACATTCTGGACCACATCTGGACTCACAACCTCGTCCTGTCTCGCCCAGTCATCTCCCCCTGCCTCTGGTCTGACCATCACCTGATTGACGTCACTATTTCAATTAAAGGGAAACTTAAGGCTCCTCCCCTCCCCGGGGGACTGAGTCGCAAATGGAATTCTTATGATTCCCAGGGATTTATTGATCACCTGACCAACACCTACCCCACTACCCTTCCCGAATCAGATATTGATTCTATGTCGGATGGGATCACCACCTGGCTGTCATCAGCCAGCGACATATTTGCCCCTCTCACCAAATTTGCTCATACTAGACATGGTAACTCTCATCGTTGGTTCTCAGAGGAACTGAAAGTACAGAAACTTAAACTGCGTCACCTGGAACGAAACTGGAGACGGGGCTACTCCAAGGAGGACCGCACCGAGTTTGTGAGGGCCCGGAATGAATATAAGAACGCTATTACTAAAGCAAAGGCCTCACACATCACGGAAAGAATCGATACAGCTAGTGATAAATCCAAAGAAATCTTTAAAATCTTCAACGATTTCTCATCTGATCACAGAGTACTTCCAACCCAGGCCCCCACCCAGGAAACCTGTAATTCGCTCAATTCTTATTTCATCCAAAAAATTGTAAACATCAAGAATGCTATTCCTCCCTCTACTCCTCTTAGCTTTTCTGACTCCCCCCCTTTTAACCCTTGCTCTTTCATCCAGTTCCCACCAATCACCGCCAGCATTCTTGCTGAGCTTACCACTCGTGTTAAATCTGGATCTCCTAGGGACTGCTGCCCCCCCCAAGTTCTTAGGGCAACCTTCTCTGCTCTGCCTGATTGTATTCTCCCCCTTCTGAATTCCTCACTCAGCTCCGGCTCGGTCCCCAGGGCTTTTAAGGAAGCCATATTGGTCCCCCTTTTAAAGAAGACAGGAGCCGACCCCGCCAATCCTGCCAACTATAGGCCCATTTCTCTTCTGCCTTACATCTCTAAACTTCTCGAGGCCTACGTCACCACCTGCCTCTCGGCATTTGTCGAGAGCTCCGGGTTCTTGGTACCTAACCAGGCAGGCTTCAGACCGGCGCATTCAACCGAAGCAGTCATTCTAAAAGTTTTGGACACCCTTCGGGAGAATGCCGATAGAGGGTCCCCTCAGGCGTTGGTCCTTTTGGACCTCTCGGCCGCCTTCGACACGGTGGATCATGACATCCTTCTCCACCGTGTCGGACAGGCAGGCATCAAGGGACCCGCCTGGGAATGGATCAAGTCCTTCCTCTCGGGCCGAGCTCAAACAGTCCATCTAGGCCCCTTTACCGCCACCCAGGTCCCTACCACCTGTGGAGTCCCTCAGGGCTCCTCTCTGTCTCCATTATTGTTTAATTTATATCTGCGCCCACTTATCCATTCACTGAGCTCTTGGAATTGCACCGTCCTCAATTATGCTGACGACATGCAAATCATTTTTCCATTAGATTCCCAGGATGCTGTACCTAACTTTCAGGGAGCAATGCTGCATATCCAACAATGGATGATCTCCAACCAGCTCAAATTAAACCCTGAGAAGACGGAACTCCTCCTGCCTGGTACCAGCCCTCTATACTGGGGCCCTCACTTCTGGCCTAAGGAGCTTGGCATTCCACCTAAACCTTCGAATTCGGTAAAAAGCTTGGGCGTTACCATCGACACTGATCTCTCTCTTAAAACTCATGTTGGTACCAGCATTTCTGCCAGCATGTTTCAGCTACGCAAAATTCGCAAGATTTCCCACTTATTCTCCCACGAATCCCTGGTGCAAATTGTCATCTCCCTCGTCCTCTCCCGCCTGGATTTCTCTAATTCAATCTACTGGGGGCTACCCAAGTCCCTCCTCCATCGCCTCCAGCTGGTGCAGAACCAGGCAGCTAGACTTATCTGCAAAACTCCCAAATGGCAATCCGCCAGGCCTCTCCTGGCCAAGCTGCACTGGTTGCCTATCGAACAGCGAGCTGCTTTTAAAATTGGCTGCCTGGTATACAAGGCCCGGCAGTCCAAGGGCCCTGCCTTTTTAGAATCCCTTCTGAACCCTCATTGTCCGGTTCGTAACCTCCGCTCTGCCCATCTTCATCTTCTCACCACGCCGACGGCCAAACTAAAAAAACTGGGCGGCTGTAGATTCAGCTACTTGGCACCCAAATTATGGAACTCCCTCCCTCTTCACATAAAAACTTCTGGTACCCTACTAAGCTTCCGAAAGAGCCTAAAAACATGGCTCTTCTCAAAACTCATGTAAACTATGATTCCCACCTCCAATCTCAATCATAGCGCCAGGAAACCTTTGGTGTCAGTGCGCTCTATAAATACAGCATAAGATAAGATAAGATAAGATAAGCAGTCTTAGCGGTCAGGTAAAAGTGAGTTATTAGGGGGTGGGTCAGTGCAGCAAGTTGAATAGCAGGTGAGTGCAGGATGAAAGGAATGCAGTAACAACATTCTGTCACTGTGAGCACAACAGAACATCTCAAACAACTCCATTGCCCTCCTCCACCCACGCTGGAGGCCCAAATCCACCAGGGATACATATCCCTCCCCGTCAAACCCATGTAAAGTTGCAGGTGTAGAAACAGCCATAACTGAGGTTTGGTGGGCCTAGAAACAATATGCAGCTTAAAGCAAAGAGATAAAGTAGAAGGGCAAGAGTCAAATTGGTGAAAAGGAATATAGGAAAGAAAGAAAGAGCAATAGACATCAGGTGATAGCATAGGAGCCTGCAATAGCAAAGGGAGAAGAAGAGAATCAAGAATAATTTCAGAAATACAATAATAAATGCCTAAACCAGGGGTAACCTGTAGAGACAGTCCAGAAGGCCAGGTGGGGTCTTCCTCATGTATATGAGGGTGTCCAGGGGTTCAGCTTCATCTCACCGTAGGTATGAAAAAAGCAGAAGCAAGAATTGGGTCACATGTATACATCAATCGAGCTGACAAAGCTATGGCAGATGTTGACCACCATCATCTGCTGAGGAAAATTTTCTGTCTCATCCCATGTTTGATGTTGCGAGGAGGGCCTAGGTGAGGTGGCAAGTGGCTTCATCTGAGAGGTAAGGATAGAGTGTCTGTGCAGGAAGACAGCAACTGGTTGAAAACTTGTGAAGAAATGGTCCTTGCCTTGAAAGTAAACACTTAGGTGAGCTGGATAGAGCATCACCTAGGGGATTGCGGCCTGTTGCAGTTTTTGTATGATCAGTATGAATGTTCGCCTTGCCTCTTGGACCACAATGGTGTAATCAGGGTAGATGGTCACCTCATTGTCTTCAAATTGGAAAGTGCACATTTTAGTCGCTAGGCGCAAGGCAGAATCACGGTCTCTATAATTGAGGAGCTGGGAAATACGTGGCAGCCGGAAAAAACAACAACATTCGAACTGTCCCAACGTGGTGTCTGCTTGGCCTCCAGCAGGCAGAGCAGCCTCGCTGTAGAATCGCTATAGGTGCTGGGGGAGCACACCTCTCCTTGCGGCACCACAGCAGGGAACACGTACCACTGAGAGCTTTATTGTCCAGGTATGTACTAGAGCAGGAACAAGTTGCAAGGCCTCGCGATATCCCTAGGTGGCCGCCATGTTGTTTTCGTGGCCCAGGTTGGCCTGTGCAATTATTGAAAATTTATGCTAGCACACTCGCCCAAAAAGTTCACATGTATAACACAGCGGGTATCAGGAGCACAGCCCGTCATCTGGTTAGTCCCAGTAAGGTCAGATGAGGTAGGATGATTGCAAATTGTGACCCCGGACTGCCCGAGCCTCACAGAAGTGTGGCCATCTTGCACTCCGGATCTCTGGCGCCCCAAGGTATTTAACATGTTTGATAATTATAGGATGTAATAAATATCTCTAACCCCACAATCAGAACTCTGACCTCCTTCAAAGACTTCAAAAAGGTTGCATTATCAGCTGCAACAATCCTATATTTAGGGGTATACTTACAATATTTTGGCGTAGGGCAGCATTGCAAGCCTTCTAGCTGTGCTGCCCTACGTCAAAAGAAAAGGGCAGGAATGCACCGTATCTACAAAATACGGCACATTCCTGTCCATTCTACCAGCGCTGGCACACAACATGCAGCCGAGCGCCAACGCAGGCACCCTTGCACCATGGTGCAAGGGTGTCTGTGTTGTTGGCATGATTCTTTTTGTGCAGCAAGGGACACCTTCCTGCACAAAAACAATTAAAGGAGGTGTTTTCCTTGTACAGCACACATAGAAAGAGGAAAAAAAGAGGAGAAATCTAAACATTTCTCCTCGTTACAGCTGCTTTGGAAAGGCCTTATTTTTGGCACTGCCCCATATTCACGCTATGCTGTAAATCTGGGGCAGAGTAAAAAACCATGGGTGTTGCGTGGGAACACCCACAGCAATACCCACAGAATTCCCCTTCCACACCGAGTAAAGCATTATCTTACTTCATATTTACAAGGCCATGAAAAGCCACGCAGGGGTACTTTGTGCAGCCTTACAAATATAGGCTGGCAACCTGCGCCTTTGGAGTGTCACAAAAGTGACGCTCTGGGATAGTTGTAAGTATGCCCCTCAGTTTCGGCAGTTAAACGTTGTGGCACCTTATGATTGTCCATCAATTGTGCAAATTAGTTGGAAACTCTGTGATTTTGTGAATTACATGCTTTGCAATCACAAAAGGTCTTTATACTTTTGGCCATTGGATACACACGTAATAGGTAGTGTGAATGAGTCTTTGGACTCTAGTTTATATTGTGATGATTTTTGGGAAATGATTTACTTATGCCATTATGGACATTTGTCCAGAGGCGCACACACTAATGTCCTTCATGCCTGGCATAATTTTCAATTCACAGACATTTTATTTTCATTATCATTAGGATGCTATAGTACATCATTATTTCATTCTAAGCTGCTACAGAAGGTCGGAAAACTCAGAAAGCCTTTTATTCTATTGTTGACTTATTGTCTTCACATAATAATTTGTTGCACAGATTCTGCGCTTAGAACAGAGCTATGCTTGGAACCATAGAACATCAGTATGTAGGGCCTGAGTCACCATACCACCATGGTAACTATGGGTCCAAGTCTGATTAGCTATAGTGTCCCACTGCCCTCCTAACCTTACCAGAGAAACAAGTGAGTTGGCAACCCAGAACACAACAATCTCGACCCTCTCATGATCACAAGGAGAATCCCAATGATGAAGCATGACAGCTTTGGAGGGTGAGGGCTTTCCTCCTAATAAAGGGATATCCCCAGGGGTTTATCTTAGATGTTGTCTCTCTTCTTTTTGTTATCATTTTCGACCCGAAGGTTCTTTGTAGTGTTATGATGCTGGTTCATGCCAAACGTTGATGGGCACATGAGTGATGTGGGGTCTTTGTCTTCCAATGCTGCTGAGAGTGGAGTTGTGAGACAAAGGAGGACTCCTTTATGGTTCAATGATTACATGTGTAGATGATCCTTTCACACCATATTCAAAATCCAATTTACATTTAAAAAAAGTACTTTAATGAAGAACTTTCAAGCTTGTGGAAGATCTGTACATGTTGTTTTCTTATATTTACATAGTTGTAGCTTTTCTCCCTTTTCCTGTTCTCTCATTTGTACATCTCTTCATTTCCATCCGTTTCCCTCAATGCATTATTGCATACAGTGTGTACCTTGTACTTTGAATTAGTCTTTCTTTTTTTCCCCATTTAAAAGGAAAGAATATATTGTACTTTGCTTAACTTAAGTAATACTCACGGGGCAGATTCACACTAAACTAACGCAGCGTGGTGCAGCAAGTGATTTTGCTTCGCCGCGCTGTGTTAGTTTGGAAGCACAGGGATGCAACATATTTACAACAATATGTTGCATCTTTGTGCTTCCCCTTGTGCTGACACAGGCACCGTTGCACCATGGTGCAAGGATGCCTGCGTCGTAGGGAGATTGTTTATGTGCAGGATGGGTTCCTTTCTTGCACATGAACAATCCCCAGAGGTGATTTCCTCCTTCTATGTGTGCAGCAGAATGCAGCCCGCATAGAAAGAGGAAAAAAACGAGGAGAAAGGAAAACATTTCTCCTTGCTGCGCCCCCCCTGCGCCTAGCATACAGATGCATTTCCAGATTTACTTTTTCTTGTAAATCTGGAAATGTCTGCTTCCATGGGTGTTGTGTGGGAACACCCACAGCAACACCATAGGAATGCCCCTTTCACATGCTGCATGTAAAGGGGCCATATTTACAAGGACAGGAAAAGCCACGCAAGGTGGCTTTTCCTGTGCTTGTCAATATGGGGTGGAAAAATGCGCTGCCAGTGCGTCACAAAAAGTGAGGCACTGGCAGCGCAAGGGGCTTGTAATTCTGCCCCATAGTGTTTTGGCTTCTAAGTAGGCAGCTGGCTTATTTCTGTCCCCATGGTTCCATGATAGTTCGAGTGGGGCTGCCCGAATAGGCTCTGGCTGTAGGCTCTGGCTTCATTAAATCTTGTGCAACCTTTACCACAGATTCTTGGATGTCTCCCTTCACTACACTGCCCTTGTTGTCCGTCTACTCCTCCTGCCTGGCTGATCTTCACACTTGTGAGTGCCTGGCGACCTCCTGCCACGTCTCTTCTGTTCTCCACCTGCTTTTCTTGCTCTGACGCTGTTTGTGACTTGCGAGGGTCTGGCCGACTCCCTGTCATGCTGCCCAATTTATTCATCATTGTATACCACCAGAATATTCTTTGCCACCTGACATGCCGCCCCGCCCTGTTGGACCCCTGCATGCTGCACCTTTGCTCCCCTCCTCACTACTGAGTGCCCATCGGGCAGCTAGATGCTTCTTGGTTCATCTATTATCTATAAAGTGTAGTGATCCATCGAAGAGTGGGGCAATTCATTGGTCTCCAGTGCTGTGTGGTAAAGTTAGCTCTGGGAGAGCTATGCGCAGCTGAGAGCTCGCATCTGTCCTAGCACTCACTTTTCAAGCGAGAAGTCAGGGGTTGGATAGCTGTTCGCAGCTGGTCGTTGAAAGCTCTCCCAGGGCTGGAAAGTAAAGGGAATCACACCAGATCCAGCTTCCAGCAGCTATTTCTGAGCTAGATTTGAGATCCGGCCGACCAATGGAAATATGCTGAATTTGTCCTGCTGTCATTTTTCAACACCATTACACATTCTGCAGCACCTGTACGTTATCTGCATTCTGTTCAGTTAGCAATCTGCAGGCAGGGAGCAGACTTACTTATTTTATTTCCAGTGGAAAAGAACAAAGGCCTGATTTAGCGGGCCATCAGCCCTTCTTTTGTTCAAGTATCATCATGACTGGGAGCCATCTGGTACTTATCACATTATATTCCAATACAATGGAAGGAAACAAAGGCACACCACTTATCACTTCACAAGTAATTTCGAGAAACTATGGCTTGGAGGCAGCTGCTTGAGTTTGTTCAGCTTGACTATGTAAGAGATTTGCACGCACTGCACGAATGTAAGACTTATCTCTGCGTATGGGTAACTATACTAATAATGGTTTAAATGGCACCTACTAATTAATTTTTCATTTAGTTCTTTTATAGCACTGCTCATCCCAGTATAGCTTGTCAGATCACTTCACATCACACACAGAGATACAATAAGTCATACAAGTGTGTAAATCAATGTACAGGAAATGTTACTTAAGAAAATGAGGGTTATAAGTTCCATATTTGTAGACACTTCATGTTGGGAGTGTGCGGTCGGGAGAAACACAAAGGCAGGACATAAAACTTAACACACAGATTGGGGTTGTCTTCACTAACAAGACTTTATTTGTTTCCAAAAAAGCCCTTCTTTTCAATCTTAGAATAATAATAGATCGAGAAAAAAAACAATAAAAATTCAAAGCCAGGCCTTACAGTTTGCAAGCAGCTCCTTGATGTCAGTAAATACATCACTGTGCTGAATTAGAAGGATTGCTAGTTATGAACTGGAAGTAATATAATGATCTCAGTGTCAAAAGAAGTAGCCCACTTAGCTATCGACATAAAACACAAATCTCTGTTCTGTATCTTACACTATGTGCTTTGCAGGAGACACATCAACCCTCTATGCTACTTTATGATCCACAATTGTAATTGGTCAAACACATACCTCAACTGCATTAAACACTAGTTATCATACCACTATTATAATCCCCTCAGACAAAATTGCTGGGCATACAAAGATCTTTGCAGCAAGTGTCTTAACCCTGTGAGATATTTTTAAATTCAGCCTCTTCGCGACCAAATATGTCATTCATTCTATTTCTACTTTCCCCCTTTTCTTTCCCTTCCTATATACAATTTTCTTTCTCCCTTTTTTTCCTTCTTTTATATTACGTTATATGTATGTCCTGCTGGTCATACACTGATTTATGATTTATAGTATTGCTCTGTACCTTTGTGAAATTGTATAGCTTTAATTTCCAATAAACAATTATGACACAATTATGTGAGGTAGAACACATTTCCTGTCACATTTGTCCTTGTTGCCAATTTTGTTTGCAGCAGATTTATTTTAAAATAGATGTATAGTTTGGCTGTCAGACTCTGCTTTGCAAGCTTTGCTCCTCATGACTTCACCACCTTTCCACTGCCACACCTTGATCCCCAATTTATGGGTTCCCGGAGTATTTTTGTCCAGTTTCAGTGCTGTCCAGTGCTCACTTTACATTTGTGAATTGAGCACTGGGAGACGCTGTGAGCAGCTCACGGAGCTCACATTTCCCAATTGGGTATTCATGCAATCTGTTTTACCACTAAAGGCCTGATTATGAGTTAGTCATTTTTTTCCAACTTATGCATATTCCACAGAAACTCATAGTACTTTCTATTTATCACACCTGATAAATAACAAACACCATGGTATTGTTATTTACCAGGTGTAATAAATAGCTTTTAAAGAGGCCCTAAATTTAAAGTACAGGCAAAATAAAAGCTCAGCTTAGGGCCTGTTTACATGTATAGTTGCTATTTATTGCATCTGGTAAATAACGATACCAAGGGGTTCGATATTTATCGGGTGCGATAAATAGCACCCATTACAAGTTTCCTGGGATTAACATGTGGATTTTTGTGTTTAACACATGAAAAGCCACATGATACGGTTAATACAATATGCATTACCCTGTTAAAAGTTTGGCATGTTTGACCAGCCGAAATGTACCGAATATTGAGTCATTTAACCAATAATTATCGGATGCTGTTGAATAAAACCAAACTCGTAACTCCGACACATGCATAAACAAGCATTGGCACAGCCAATAGGTCTCGCTTTTGGGACCTTCTAAGTATTTAGTTATG
Source organism: Triturus cristatus (assembly GCF_964204655.1). NCBI lineage: Eukaryota > Metazoa > Chordata > Amphibia > Caudata > Salamandridae > Triturus > Triturus cristatus. The sequence continues at coordinate 613,186,625 of NC_140590.1, read as the reverse complement.
CAGCACAATATCCTTGGTGCAACCACATCAACTGTTGCGTGGCTAAACACTTATAAGGTCTTAAAGGCGAGACCTATTGGCTATGCCAATGCTTGGTGTGGTTGTGTGTGTGTGTGTGTGTGGTTGTGTGTGTGTGGTTGTGTGTGTGTGGTTGTGTGTGTGGCTGTGTGTGTGGTTGTGGGTGTGTGTGGGTATGGTTGTGGCTGCAGTTGTGGTTGTAGGTGCGGGTTGTGGGTGTGTGTGTGGATGTGTGGTTGTGTGAGTGTGTGGTTGTGTGAGTGTGTGGTTGTGTGGTGTGTGTGGTTATGTGTGTAGTTGTGTGGGTGGTTGTGTGTGTGTGTGTGTGGTTGTGTGTGATTGGGTGATTGTGTGGGTGGTTGTGTGCGTGGTTGTGTGTGTCTGGTTGTATGTGTGGTTGTATGTGTGGTTGTGGTTGTGTGTGTGGTTGTGGGTGTGGGTGTGTGTGTGGCTGTGTGTGTGGTTGTGTGTGGTTGTGTGTGTGGTTTTGGGTGGGGCTGGGTGTGTGGGTGTGGTTGTGGGTGTGGTTGTGTGTGGTGGTGTGTGGGTGTGGTTGTGTGTGGTTGTGTGTGTGGTTGTGTGTGTGTGTGGTTGTGTGTGTGGTTGTGTGTGTGTGGATGTGTGGATGTGGGGTTGTGTGTGTGGTTGTGTGTGGTTGTGTGTGTGGTTGTGTGTGTGTGTGTGGTTGTGTGTGTGGTTGTGTGTTTGTGGATGTATGGATGTGTGGTTGTGTGTGTGGTTGTGTGTGTGTGTGTGGTTGTGTGTGTGGTTTTGGGTGTGGTTTGGGGTGTGGTTGGGTGTGGTTGGTTGAGGTTGTGGGTGTGGTTGTGGTTGTGTATGTGTGTGAGTGGTTGTGTGTGTGGTTGTGGGTGTGGTTGTGGGTGTGTGTGTGTGGTTGTGGTTGTGTTTGTTGTGTGTGTGGTTTTGTGTGTGGTTGTGTATGGCTGTGGTTGTGTGTGGTGTGGTTGTGTGTGTGTGGTTGTGTGTGTGGTTGTGTGTGATTGTGTGTGTGGTTGTGTGTGGTTGTGGTTGTGTGGTTGTGGTTGTGTGAGTGTGGGTGTGGTTGTTTGTGTGTGTGGTTGTTTGTGTGTGTGGTTGTGTGTGGTTGTGTGTGTTTGTGTGTGTGGTTGTGTGTGGTTGTGTGTGGTTGTGTATAGTTGTGTGTGGTTGTGTGTGTGTGGTTGTGGTTGTATGGTTGTGTGGTTGTGGTTGTGTGGTTGTGGTTGTGTGTGGTTGTGTGTGTTTGGTTGTGGGTGGGTGTGGTTGTAGTTGTGTGGGTGGGTGTGGTTGTGGTTGTGTGAGTGCGTGTGGTTGTGGTTGTGTGTGTGGTTGTGGGTGTGTGTGGTTGTGTGTGGTTGTGTGAGTGTGTGTGGTTGTGGTTGTGGGTGGTTGTGGTTTTGTGTGTGTGTGTGTGGTTGTTTGTGTGGTTGTGTGTGTGTAGTTGTGTGTGTGTTTGTGTGTGTTTGTGTGGTTGGGTGTGTGGTTGTGTGTGGTTGTGTGTGGTTGTGTGTGTGGTTATGTGTGGTTGTGTGTGTGTGGTTGTGTGTGTGGTTGTGTGTGTGGTTGTGTGTGTGGTTGTGTGTGTGGGTGTGTGTGGTTGTGTGTGTGGTTGTGTGTGTGGGGTTGTGTGTGGTTGTGTGTGTGGTTGTGTGTGTGGTTGGGTGTGTGGTTGGGTGTGTGGTTGGGTGTGGTTGTGTGTGTGTGGTTGTGTGTGTGGTTGGGTGTGGTTGTGTGTGTGTGGTTGTGTGTGTGGTTGTGTGTGGTTGTGTGTGTGGGTGTGGTTGTGTGTGTGTGTGGTTGTGTGTGTGTGTGTGTGTGGTTGTGTGTGTGTGGGGGGGTTGTGTGTGGGGTTGTGTGTGTGGTTGTGTGGTTGTGTGTGGGGTTGTGTGGTTGTTGTGTGTGGTTGTGGGTGTGGTTGTGTGTATGTGTGTGGGTGTGTGGTTGTGTGTGTGGTTGTGCGTGTGGTTGTGTGTGTGGTTGTATGTGTGACACTGATACTTAAAGCATCTCAAAATAAAGGAACACAAACATCGAGTTTGTGGAAAGAGAAAGCACGTTGTAAGTCAAACGGGCACAGCAAAGCATTGACACAACAACAAAACAAGATCACTTAGCGAAGACTGAGTGCTGATAATGGATACACACAGCCCATCATCTTAAGAGTTCGATTGCAGCCAATGTGCACTCAAACCTGCCCCCTCCTTGTGAGTTGCACCCCATATTTCATGAGTTGTAACTGCTGCACCCACCATAGTGCTTTGAGATTTAAAGCGCTACATAGGTCTAATGCATCTCAAAATAAAGGAACACAAACATCGAGTTTGTGGAAAGAGAAAGCACATTGTAAGTCAAAAGGGCGCAGCAAAGCATTAACACAACAACATGTTCTTTGATGTTTGCTGTTCTTTGAACGAGAACATCAAAGGGGCGCCGCAAAAGTGATCGGGGGCAAAAGTGAAAGTGATCGCGGGCGCTTAATGAGCATGACGAGGTTTGCCATATGGTGCCTCTGCTCCTAAGCACACACCCGTGCACATGCACTGTATCTCTAGGCTGGCCATGGTAGCATTTTTTGAGCCCTCACTAAAAGTCTCGCCAGACCAGCGCATGCGCTGGGTCAGGCGAGACCTAAAAAAGGGTTTACGCATGGGTCGTAATTGAATGAGCAACTTGTAATCAGGCCCAAGTTTCATGTTTTGACCATTCATTGAAGATTATTGTTTTAGTAGTGTTGCTTTATTTCCTAAAATGTGCTTTTGTTTAAAAACAAATTTAAAGGAAAACTTTTCGTCTATTGTTCTTCCAACAGGTTTCTCTGTGCCAAAGTCTCTCTCTCACTCACTCTCTCTACAGATGTTCTACTGCAGCATATTTGTACCAGTTCAAATTAGTAAAGGGCGTTTACAAATCAGGTGGTCATGGATGCACCATCAATCGCTGAGATATGGTATGAAGATATTTTAAGAAAATAACAGTATTGAAGTCCTTTTCTGTAGCACCATGACTAGATACTGTGACACACCTTCTTCAGGTCTATGAGAAAGTGTTTAACTGATGTGCTTTGATTGACTGAGATGGCCAAATGTACCGATTATCCTTATCGGGTCCCGGACTTGTTTTGGAAAGTTATTTGTTAGTTAAACATAAATCTAAGCATTAGGAAAGTTTTACATCTATCTGTTAGCATGCCATATATTTTACTGAGAGTTATAACTCCTTTTTTTGTGTTGTAATTCTTTATTAACATTTTGCATAGGATTTCGTCATGAAAACAAAGGCAACAGCGGAATTTTTACAATAGACAAGTGAACACATTAATAAGAAATGTGTGCGACATGTGCCTCTTAATAGTTAAGAAAAACATATAAATATATAAATAGGTATATAGCTCGGGGAGGGAGGGAAAAGGGGGGAGAATTACAAGAAAATCTGAGAACTGATATATATTACGATTATAGCAAATCCAGTGTTATAATTCTTAAGAGTACTTAATTTAGAAGTAACGCTTAGTACCATAAACCTGCAAAATAATTCCCTACTGATAAATAAACTAAATTTAACATTCAAGTATTGAAGTGAAGCTACTTCTCAAAATCGGCCACCTGTCCCACGCGTGAGGGACATTGTTAGCAGTTCGATTATCTTTGAGCCGGTATATTCAAATGTAAACCACAAATTATTAGATTATTTTTTCAGGGTCACATTTGTGCTATATTAGTATTTCAAAATTTATTAGTGCAATTCTGTGGGCTAGGTATAGCTGAAACCTGGCATAGCACAGCTTGGGCAAGCACCACAGCCTTACCCTAATTAAACGTTGAAGGCAGTGAGAAAGAACAGGGCAGGAGCATTATATCCACCCAATCATCTCTCCCCTCAGCAGTACATTTATGATTATCCAGTCACGCTTGTTCATCTGTGTATCTGCTGGCCACTAATAACCGGGGGCACATTGATGCCTGCAGCCTTTTTCTCTAGTGAACCGTTAAATTACTAATAATGTGTTTTCCAGAAGTCTTCAATGGCAGTACCAAGATGGCTCATTTTATAGGGTACGTGTTTATTTAAAGTTTGGATAATATTAAGAAAGGTCTACCAAAGCACAGTTGTCTGCTCCAACCCTATACTGACTTCGGACTGCTTTCTAATAGAGGGCTTATGCACTGTAAATAGAATATATGGGACATCTCTTTGCCCCTAATTTGTTTTGGTCCTTTGTTTTCCCCAGCAGCGTAAGACAGGATAATTTTGCCAATAACTGATCTGACCCACTGGGTCAGATACTTATTTTTAGTCTTCCCACTTTAGTCTCAAACTTCTCTGGAAAAAGCTCTGAGCAGGCCAAGTAGGCAATCTTTAACTTGAGAGGTCATGCCTTTCTCATGGAGCTTTAGTACTCCATACCAGTCCTTCAGATGACAAAAAAATGACAAAGTCTCTGTTGTGGTGGATGTTGGAAAAAGTAACTTTTAGTCTCTTATGCAGCTCCCGGGGTTCCATGAAAGCTTCTATTGTCCACATCTCTCTCTAAAGTATACATAAAATGATGGATGGAATTATTGAATTAATCTCAGACACTGGTAATTACCCGGGCCACATCCCAGTCCATCGTCTTCACATTGTCTATCTGCCTTAACATTGAGGTGATCCCACCCTCATCAGGGGAGTTGCCATATCCTGTACTGTTCTTGACTATGCTTTTATTGATTATTGGTTCTATATGTCTCTGCTCTTTGAAGATTTGTAAAGTGTGCTGATACCCACAAGGGTCATGGTCACGCAATATAGAACTTTTCAAATAAATAAAAATATATAAATTGTTATTTTGCACACCATGCCACCTCAGTTTGGACCTTTGGCTGAGATTAATTCAAGCATCCCATTCATCACTTTTTGTACACTTCAGTGTGTCTCCCTAAGGAGGATGGGTATGCCCATGCTTACTGTTTCACTGGAATCAAGCTATAAATGACTGATGAGCCCTTTTGTATCACTGAGATAGTACAGGGTAGCAGCCAACTGAAGAACACTTCTAGGGGCCATGGTTACGGTGCCGACCAAGATGGCAGTGCCTCGCTGTGCTCCGCGATTACGGGGGCTTAATTATCATACGGGGAACGGTTCCAGTGCTCGCCGGGCTGTGAGACAGGCATACATCTCAAGCCCTTACAGTGGTGAGTTGCTGGAACACCTTTTCAAGGCTCTGTTCTTTCTCCTTTATTACCAGCAGGTCTCTGGGGATTTCTCTGTGCTGAGAGAGGTCGCGCCCTCCATTTTGGAATGCGGAGGGTGCGTTTCCTGTCAGCCAGAATTTTCTCCCTTTAGGAGAATTATCTCAATCCAATTTCTCTAGGAGCTATGAGTTCAGAGTTTTTTTAAATGTGTGCTGCCTCAACTTACTAATACTCATGTGTTTTTCTTTTTATTCTATTTTCCATTGAAGTGAACTACTGTTTTAAAAAAAAATCTCTTCCACGATATTTAATTCACATTGAACTGCTATTTAATAATTTTTCTTCATGGTTTATTCTCACCTCCAGGAATATTTTCAAGGAGACCATTTATGGAAGAAACTACTAAGACATTGCAACAGCTGTATAACAAATGGTCCTCTTTGGAGTCTCGTGTTTTACTGGTAGGACAAAAAACTGAAAACCTACAGCAAGAATCCCTGCGTATTACACATCTGGAATCAGAAGTACGTATGCTTAGAAAACAATCTGAAGACCTTGAAAATGGAAATCGCAGATATAATCTACACATTTATGGCTTCCAGAAAATGTGGCGGGATCTAACCCGACAACTTACTTTCAAACTTTTCTCCCAAAACGTCTTGGTATCTCTACTTCCACTCCTCTTAACAAACAAAGAGCTGACAGACTTTGACCTAGAGTTTCTGTGAAACCAAGAAGAGTCATTCTATTTTTCCTGCAATATATTGATTTACTATAAGTATTATCTGCCGTTAAAGTTAAAAAACAAATCACCTGGGATGGCTATAAGCTGTTCTTTTCTCAAGATGTTGCTAAAGTTACTGCAGATCGTCTGAAACTATTTTTGGATATGCGACTCCAGTTGAGAGCCATGAATGCACGTTATGGTCTCATCCATCCCTGCCTATTTAAAGTGATATATAAAGATAAAACAACAACTTATGAGGAGCCTGCTGCACTCAAAATGTTTCTTCAGTCGCATGGAGGAGATGATATGGACACGTCGAGGATTACTTGATATATTTTTTAATTCTTTGTTCCTGTAACCTATTTAAGGATTATATATGTTTTGTCTTCATTGTCTTCTTTTTTAATGATGATGTCTAGTTCTCTCTCTTGAACATTTTCTAATTTGGTACTGTTTTTGTCCCAATACAGTTCTAGTCTTATGTGATATTTCTGCCTACGCTAAAGTCACCCTACCGTCCTAAGGAGTCCAGTCTTCGTCTTTTGTTGTCGCTGACCCCCCCACGTTATGATCCTAAGTCATCATTTGTATGACTTGCACTGTCTTTTTGTTTCCTGTTTCTCTATATTCCTGTCACTATTTCTTCTTATCCTTCTACTCAATTTTCTCTCTTCCTTTTCCCCCTTTTTTCCACTTCCTCCCCTTTCCTCATCTTTCCTCTCTATGCACTATAATCTATTCCTTTTACTATTTTGCTCTTTTTCCAATTCAGTATGATACTATAGATAGAACAACTGTTCGTCCTATTGCTTTAATATTCCATTCCGGGTCACCTCCTGGAATATTAAAAGGTTAAATAAACCTATTAAACCACAGAGGGGATATTCTCAAGAACGTGTGATAACTACCGCAAAACTACCTTAACGCAACTACTCACATCGCAGTCTATCGCGGGAAAATAACACCTTGTCAATGTGGTATTTTCAACACTGCGGTACCATGCGATAGGCCCGTGATACTGCATCAAATGTGAGCGATAAAGTCAATGCAATGCCGCAAAAACGCGAAACACCAACGCCCAAAAAGTTGCGATGATGCCAATTGCGACACTAAAACCAGTGAAAACCAGCCACAGGCCTGTAATGCCCACGCGTCATGTGGGAAAATGCACACAAAAATAAAAGGGAGATAAAAAGCAACTGCGTAGCACCATGGATGCACCCGGACCGAGTGCAGAGGCCAACGCGAACCCCACAAGCCACCAGCAAGGAAATACAGGGTTGGGGAAGGCCAAGGAGAAGAGTGAGAGGAAGAAGGGGTGCAGTCCGCAGGAAAAGCAGATCAGCGTCACAGAGGTGACAGAACACTACCATTAACTGACACACAATTATACCACCGTGAATGCAGTCAGAGTGTGGAGGAGGTCAATAGAGGAGAACAAGAGGCTCTGGCACGATGTGAAAAGCCAAACCGAGTACAAACCCGCTGCCAACAGGAAGGCAGCAACAGCAACAGGAGGTGGGAGTCCTGCGCCACAGGAGGAGCTAGAGGAAACTGAGGCCACAGTCATCAGTGTGGAGACGCTGCAAGGAGGTGGGAGTCAGGACACAGCCCGAGAGGACCGGACACAACATCAACAGGGTGAGTAACAACCAGGGACTGGGGGGACAGGGGAAGTTGGGCACAATGGCACACATGCACAATGATGTGTAGCACACTGCACACCCACAATGACCCTGGAACTTGTCCTTCCTCCCCGTGGCACACAGCAGCACACACACATAGCAATAACAGCACATCCACATTGACGACAATGTGGCATAAAGTGCAACACCGACACTGCAGAACAGAAGACACAACTGGCTTCGCTCATGCGCTGAAACAGGCCAACCACATCTAACAGAGCAGGAAACTGTGAGAAGGAAATGTACGCGTACAAACCCACATCCGTCATGTAGTCCAAATCTCCACTGTCCTGCATCAAAATCCAGCACCTCCCAAACAGTCACAATGTACATAGTCATAGAGTCTGCATGTAAACAAGGACAATGTGCCAACATACATGTCAACACAATGTCAACATGCATCTCCCCTTCACATTGCAGATGGACAACCAACACCTCGAGCAGAGCAGACCAGACTACCCATCTGTGATGCTGGAGAGGACCACCCCACTATCAGCACCGATGCCCTACAACAGCCCATGGACATCTTAGGCAACCCACCCCCAGGAGTAGGGAAGCCATGCCACACAGAGGAGACCCCAGCCCCTGCACAGACCACACAGCAGGAAGCACCCGCCACCACGGCTGGCTCCCAACACGTCACCTAGGCACACATCGCATTCCAATGCCAGGTGTCAGCATGACAAAAGGTCGTGGCCGAACAGGTGCGGGTGGGGCCTAAACCCATGGAACATGAACTAGACCACCTGAGTGGTTGTCTAATTCCCCTCAGGGACCACCTACACCACACCAAGGAGACCCACGCTGAGACAGAGACACATGTATGTGCACATTTACAGTACTGAACCATACCCAGAGGCACACAATTATCATTCACACACCCACGCTGGATCTGCGTACGATGGCCCAGTACACTCCTCTAACTTATTGAGTGGGTGACGATAAAGCTACATGTCCAAGGTCTAACACGCTGCCTGCGGTGACATGTTGGTGTCCACTGTACATAACACAATGCAATGTTGTCGGGCCCAGGGCACCATGCATACATTATGAACACAACGACACACGCAGATAGTTAGTGGAACTGGCCACGGGCACGTGCGCCCGGCCCCTTTATCGGCAGGGCCACATGTACAGTGATGCCTGTGCTGGATGTGTGTAGGGTGAGTGTAAGCCAGCCCACAAGGAGTTGTTGGTGCTGGCAAAAACCTGAACAGAAAACACCAGCATAACAGAGACAACAGCTGAGCATCATGGAGGTAGCCCGAGCAAGTACAGAGGTCACCCAATATGCAAACAGAAGTGTCTGTGAGTTGCAGTGCACTGAGGTTGGGGCACCTGGAGTGCCAAGCAGGGTATCGGGCAGATGATGGCATCCACCACAGGTGTGAGCAACTCAGTTAGTCTGCCAGTACGACTGTTTCGACTCTTGCAGTTGGCGGTTGGAGGTGGACCTGGCGGTGGTGGAGCGTGCCTCCTGCGGTGATGCATCGTCCGGGCCGCTCAGGACTCAATTTGTTGTGTGAGCCATGGTGTAACGCAGTTGAGGCCGGAGGCAGGGGACAGCGCAGGGCCACAGACACATGGCGTCGATGATCCCAAAACCATCATCTCAGAGGCCATCCAATATCTCAGAAGACAGGGTCCCTGACTTGAGATGCACAGAGTTAGTGGCCCCAGATGCACTGTGGCCGGCACAGGCAACCCGCCTCATGACGGTGACTTGTGGTGCAGTGAGATGGGCCATGCGAGCTGAGCGGGTCCTCATCGATGTCCGAGGTGAATGTGGCAGAGGGTTGCAGGGGACAGTGTAAGGTGTCCTCCAGCACATGATGCAGAGGGTGGAAGCTGTCCTGAAGCAGCAAATGGAGGAGTGGAATGCCACGCCATTGTTTTTGCCACAAAGTCAGTATCACCGACATGATGATGACGACAACCCCAAGTCCATGGACTCAGTCGCCACCAAAGTTCAACCAGAGAGTGTCCATGGGTCTCGGGGAACAAACTTAGTGGCACCGGGGCTGAAAGGGGATGCAGTCTGCGATGAGGCCTTTACAATGACATCAAGTCAGCCATACAAAAATCAAGACTGAGTTCGAAATGTGTGACCTACTTGACCGCAGTGTAGGCCCGAGGCAGCGGTCAGCGCGGGCCAGATGCGGTTCAACGAGCTCCTCATGGAACTCTAACATACGATGTTGACTTGGCATTTGGGGGTGACTTGTGGTTGATGGAGGCAAAAGCACCAGAGCCGAGCGGGTGTTTAGTCAGCGAAGATAATGTGTCCTGCCTGGTACGGACTGGATTGGATTGGCGTGAGGCCTGCTGGACCGCAGTTTAGGCCGACGGCGTAATCATCAAAGGCCCACAGACACGTGTGGTAGGGATGCCAGGCACAGACTTGCTGTCACCACATCGAAGGGAGTACAGTGATGTAAACGCTGCATTAATCTGTGTACTCGGACAATGTATGATCAACTCAGTCCCAAATGTGTGACCTACTTGCCTGCAGTGTAGGCCGGAGGCAGCAGTCAGCAAGGTCCCACAGCCACGTGTCGTTGTCTTGCAGTGCACAGAGTTAGTGACACCAGGGCAGTTGTCGGTAGTGTTCGATCACCTCCGTAACGATGATCCCTTTTTCCTCCTGACTGACACGCGTCTTCCTCTCACACCTCTCCTTGCGTGCAATAATATGTACTCTGCCATTGACAAATCAAGACTCAGTCCCACATGTGCGACCGACTCGAACGCAGTGTGGCCCGAGGGGAAGTAGTCCGCGTGGGCCCATGGATACGTGTGGATGGAATGCTATGCACAGACTTGGTGGCACCACATCGAAGGGAGTATAGTGAGATAAAATCAGCCATAATTGATGTTCTCTGCCATAGTGTCATTAAGACTCAGTTCCAAATGTGTGACCTACTTGTCTGCTGTGCATGCATGTGGAGTACATCAACAAGAAGGAAGTACTGCGGGCCTGTGTCGCGGAGGCCGTGATGGTCTTAGGAGGCTGCCAGGTTCACGGCACTCGGGCTTGGAGCTTGCACCGCCCGTGGTGGGCCCTCTTTAACACACGCCGGTGTCGGCAGGTGTGCATTGAGGCCTGGGTGCCCAGGGCCTGGCAGGACTAGTACGGGGACCTGCGGCCCGGGGTGCAGCAGGCACTCAGGAACGCAGGCAACACTGCTCACAGTGACGGCGTGGGCCTCGTGGAGGGGTGAGAGGTGCCTCCCTGGCAGAGATGTTGGGCATTCCGGAAGAGGACCACGCCCAGAGCTACATGCTTTTTATTCACACCCCTTCACTGGCCTGGCGTACGTCGGGCCAGCCCACTCCGCTCACGCTTACAGGGGGGGACGTAACAAGCTACATTTCCAGGATCTTCCCCACTGGCTGGGGTGACATGGTTGCATGTCGACATGGATATGTGTGTGGTCTGCATACTGCAGTCTGGCCATCGCTTTCACGCCACACTTGGCCTTGTGTACATTCTCATTCATCGGTCACTTGCCTCCTTCGCACATGCCTGGTCCCCACCTCTAACCACAATCTGCTATCATGTGGCTGAGGTGCCATGCAGTTGATGGCTTATGTGCATGGCTGGCCCAGGTTGCCAAAGTAAGTTGTGCTGTCGTATCTGGTGGGTGGGCATGTTGTTTGGCATGTTGTATGTGAGTTTGTGACATATGCATTCCAGTGTTGTGAGTTGCATGATTGTGGAGTTGAGGTATGTGGTGTGTTCATTTGGTACTTGCCAATGAGCAGCGCATTTCCGTAGGTGCCAGCCAGGAAGCGCCGGGTGATGATGGACTATCAGATGATGTAGGACTCATGCACTTGGAATGGGTGGTTGGCGTTGACGTTGGTGGAGATTCCCAGGTGGTCCACTATTGCCTGCACAGTGGTGGTATGCGTGTGCTTTCGGTAGCGGATATTGTGTGCAGTGTCACCAGGGGGCACAAGTAGGACATGTGTGCATTCAATTGCCCCCTGACACGTGAGGGAAGCCAGCTATGGCATTGATGCCTTGCTTGGTCACCAGCTGTTCCTGCGCAGTGTGGGAGAAGGATAGGTAGTGTGGTACCAAGCTGATAATGGCATCGAAGACAGTTGTGGGGGGCTTGGATTGGGCTAGCTGTGAGACTCCTCCGACTCTGGCGGTTGCTGGTTGGCAGGTCACAGTGGCCAACAGGTGCAGCACAGCCAGCAGCTTTGTCTGTGGAGGGATGTTGGTTGTCCACTGTGCTGGTACCGTCAGCCTGTGGGCAATGGTGGTCAGGATGCGTAGGATGGTTGTCCTTTTGAGCCTGTGGTGGGCAATGACATTCCCTGGTGTTGGGCCTGTGACGTTGGTGCGTTTTCAGCAGGTTGATCTCTTTGTCTGCGCTGCCTCAGTGTTGGTCCTTGAGGGGGGCAGAGTGGGTCCGGGGGGTGGTTGCGGTTGGTGTTGTTGCCCTATTGGGGCTCCGGGCTGCATGTTCAGTTGCCCGGGGCATCTGTTGTTCTTCATGTTTGGCTATGGGGTGTGCTCCCTTGTCTGGTGCCGGTTGTTGTCCGACTTTGCACCAGGTCAGAGCAGGTGTTAATTTCCTGCTGCTAACGCACCTTATCGCATGTTTTGTGATCTTATCGCCGATCTGGCTTGTCATTGAGAATGTTGTGGAGTGGTGTTGTCGCGGCTTTCTGCACGGAAACGCCTACTCTGCATCTCATTAGCGATAGTTTCCGGTGTCATCTGTGGCGATGTTTTTTGAGGATGCTATCACCGGAAAACTGGTGATATGGGCTGTTGGCACCGGCTTGTGAATGGGGCGGTGACTATATCGCGAGTTTGGCTGCGATAAAGTACCGTTAACTCAGCGATAGCTCCTTGAGAATATGCCCCAGAGAGTGTTCTCATTTAGCCAGACTCAACAATGATGTTGCCTTATAACAAGAAACCCATCTTTCAGAGACAGAATCAGCTAACTTGCAAAAATGTTGGGTTGGTAATTTGTTTGCTGCACCTGCTAAGGGGAAAAATGGTGTACTTGTCCTTTGCCAAAAGGAGCTGCATATTACTGTTCTTTCCCAAGAGGCCGACTCTGAGGGTTGTTGGATTGTAGTTAAACTCCTGGTTGATAAGATACCTTTAACAATCTTTAATGTTTATGGTCCAGTTTCAGTTGATAATACTTTTTGGACAAAAATATCTAATAAATTAATAATGTATAAGGAGGATTATATTATTTTTGGTGGTGATTGTAACCAAATTTATGATTTGGTATTGGATAGAAATTCAAAAGTTAAATGTATTCATACTAAAATGTATTTACTATTCCGTTCCACCATTTACCGTAACTAACTGGTTCATAGCTGGAGGTTATGTCACCCGGACCTCTGAGAGTACACTTGCTACTCAAATTCACATCGCTCAGAATCCCGTATAGATTATATTTTTCTTAGAAAATCCTTAGCTCAACATCTCATTCATTCTGGCATAGGTTATATACTCATTTCTGGCCATGTAATAGTATGCACAGATCTTGATCTCATTCATTTCTCTCCCCATGCATGCTGATGGCATTTCAATAACTCACTTCTATAAGATACTATCTTTACCTCTCAATTTGAGTCTTTTATTTCAGATTTTTTTTTCTGAACAATATCTCAGATTCTTTCGTTTTTATTCTTTTTATTTTTCAAAAACCTTTATTGACAAAGTTGCATAGACAAATTACATTCTTGCACTGAATCAAAGCACCATGCACATGAGCACAATTGAAAATCACAAAGGGGACCAATATCTCAAAACATCATAAAACGACAGCATAGCAAATGTTACACAGACACGTTTGGACAATAAACAGTCCTTGGTATGAGATGCACAAGTCTCGGGGGGGAGGGGCGGGCCCTGCTGAGAAGAAAAAGGGAGGCCGATTACTGTCCTACACCGGCGGCCGCCGTGGGCGGAGTGCCGGCAGGGAGCGCGGGAGAGAAAGCCAGGCGCTGGGGGGGACGAGAAAGGAGGTATGACTCAGGGGGCCCCCATATGTTGAGTGGGCGAGATCTAGCTGGCATAAGGTGCCAGAATTCAGACGGTAGGGTCTGGCAGTGCGATGCATCCTTGAGCCATTGAGCGAATTTAGGTGCGGGTTTGCGACCCCAACACATGGAAACCCTGCGCCGTGCTAGGACAAGCAGCATGGCAATTAGGCGACGGGAAGCGTCCGGGCAGATTTAACAAAGCCGAGGAGGCAGAGCGGGGGGGTCAGGCTAAATCGGCGAGGAGGTGATCTCTGATATAGTAGAACAGTCCTCGCTCCAGTAATCGGCGACTTTGGGGCACAACCAGGCAAGGTGAGCGAAATCCACCGCAGGAGCTGAACAGCATAGGCATCAGTCACTGGGAATAGGTCCCAGCTTGTGCAACTGAACGGGGGTGCGGTAGAACCTATGCAAGTATTTAAAATGGATAAGGCTCATGCGATAGTTAGGAGACAATTGATTAGTCTGCTTACAACAGTATAGCTAATCAGCTTGAGAGATATCTATTCCAAGATCCTCGCCCCATGTCACGCGAGAGCGATCAGTGGAGATGGAGGTGGCTGCTAGCTTGAGGGCGTATAGTTTGGTTACCATCTTCCGAGGGGAGGAAGACGAATACAGAAACTCAAGAGCGGTCATCGAGGTGGGAGGCAGAGGGAATGCAGGGTGTAACTCCTTGCAGATAGCCCGCAGCTGATAAAAAAGCAGAGTGTCCATGGGGCTGGAGTCATCAGCCAGAGAATAAAACGTATTCCCCGGATAGAGATCCGCGACCGTATTCAGCCCCAGGCGGGTGGCTTGTTTAGCCATGCTGGATGGTTGGAGAGGAGGAAAAGCCGGGTGCCGAACTATCGGCATTGAGTTTGCCAAAAGCAAGGGGGCACCGGAGAAATGACGAACACCCTCCCAGGCCCAGCGCAAAGTCTCAACAGCGTCTATTTCAGTATGTGGGAGTTTGGCCGGGGCAAACAGAGCAGTGGTGAGCGGCCACGGGCCAGCAAGATCCGCCTCGACCGCCACGTGCAGCTGGAAGGGAGTGGGGTGAAGCAAAAAGTGCAAGAAGCTGGCCTGAGCACACATTGCATAGAGCCTGCCGGCCCAGCTAAGAGAGATGATCAACGAGCGAACTCTGCCAAAAAAATGGGCGGTGAGGGGAACAGGTATGTTCAGGAATAAATATAAGAATTTTGGGAGGAGAACCATCTTGGCAAAGGCTATTCGACCAGCTAACGACAGGGGCAGCCGGCTCCAAAGGGAGATCTTCGACTCAAGCCAGTCGGAGTTGTTGGAATCTAGCTGCCAGTGGTTCTATTGCGAAAGCGAATAGCAAAGGTGAGAGCGGGCACCCCTGGCGGGTGCCACATCCGATAGGGATGGGATCAGATACCAGGCCATTGATCCGTAGACGAGCGGTGGGGAGAGTGTACAATAATGAGACTTTACGAATAAAAACTGAACTAAAGCCGAGACGTGGGAGGATAGATAATAGGAAGGGCCATTCCAGGGTATCGAAGGCCTTGGTGGCGTCAAGCAGGATGGCCACTGCAGTAAGTGCTGGGTTGATTTGGTGAAGGTCGGAGAAGATGGTCCGAAGATTGTGGGAGGTTGCTTGGCCCGGTATGAAGCCGGACTGCTCTGGGCGAGCGATGAGCGGCATGAGAGGGAGAAGACGCGACGCTAGCCGTTTGGCAAAGATTTTGTTATCGATCTTAAGGAGGGACAGGGGGCGATAGGAGTCACGCAGTTTGGGGGGTTCGTCTGGTTTTGGAAGAAGGGTCAACATGGCCTCACGGAGCGAAGGTGGAAATTGGCCTCTCTCGAAGGACTCATTATACATGGCGGCCAGATGCGTCACCAGTGGTGGAGCGAATGTCTTATAAAAAGAGACGGGTAAACCGTCCAGACCAGGGGCCTTGTCACCAGGCATACTGTTGATGGCGGCGAGTATTTCCTCTTTAGAGAAGGGCTCGTCCAGATATTCCCAGTGATAGTTTTCGAGCCATAAGAGCTCGAGGGTATCGAAATACTGGTCGAGGGCCTCATGCGGGGGGGGGGGGCGGAAACCTGCTGTGTAGAATTGCGTATAAAAATCAGTGAGACTCTCCTTGATCTCCTCGGGAGAGGTGGTACGAACTGGGCCACCGTCCTGGAGCGCTATGATGTAGGATGCAGCACGGGCCAGATGGAGAAGGTTGGCCAAGGTTTTACCTGGTCGGTCGCCCTCGCTGAAACGGCGTGCCCGGGCCTCCCTGCCAAGGAACGAGAGCCCTCTGTTAGCCTCCTCAGCGAATTCAGTATGTTTCTCGCGAAGGCGGGTGAGTGTAACGGGGCTAGGGTCAAGAGCTTGAGAGGAGTCTAAGCATTTAATTTCGGATTCCAGCTTATTAAGAGTGTTGCGGATGGAGCGTAGGACTCCGGACTGTTTAGAGATACATGCGCCGTGAATGACGACTTTGAAACCCTCCCAAAGAGTGGAAGGAGAATCCACAGAGCCCTCATTGAGCTCAAAGTAGTTAGTGATCGCGGTCTGGATCTCGTCACAAAAGACGGAATCACGCAGAGTGTTAGATGGTAGCCGCCAGGAGAAAGCGCATCGGGGAGACAGAGGTAGACGGAGACCGAGCTGAACTGGCGCGTGATCTGAAAGAGTTTGCACCATGTGATCAATGGAAGTGAGCCAGGAAAGGATATCAGGAGAGGAGATCCAGAGATCTAGCCGGGACCAACAACCACGTGTGCCAGTGACGCAAGTGCCCTCGCGGGCATCGGGATGCGTGTGGCGCCAAGCGTTGTGCAAGGACTTCTCGGCGAGGGTGGAGTTTAGGAATGCAGCGGCACAAGGGTGAGAGGCGTGAGGGCCAGAGCGATCCAGGACTATGGATAGTGTAACATTAAAGTCCCCACCCCAGAGAAGCGCAGCGGGGCCAAGGGAAGAAATGTGGTGCTATACCTGTGCAAAAAAATCTGGGTCATCATTATTAGGGCTGTAGATTGCTGCTATCGTGAAGGGTTGGGCCTGAAGGGAGACATGGAGAATAACAAAGCGCCCTGCATGGTCGGTTATAGTGTGGGAGGTTTGCCAAGGGAGCCCCCTACGTAAGAGAATAGAGACCCCCGGGAATAGTTGGAATTGAAAGAGGAGAGTGATTCTCCCCAGTTCCGGGAGTGCAGTCTGGCAGCAGATGCAGTAAGCAGGTGGGTCTCCTGTAACAGACAGACGTCTACCTTGTGCCGGACCAGATGCGCATGGACAAGTCGAGCCTTGCGGTGGTCGTTGAGACCCCGAATGTTCCATGTTCAACAAGTAATGTCATTCATTCAGTCATGCCGTGGAAATAATCATGCAGAGTGTGGTGAGTATGGCCTGGATCTTAGTGCGGGTGCATATGGTGGTGCTAACTAACTGAGAAAGCCATGAGTGATGCAGCAGCGAAGGGGATAAACAAGGACAGCTGAGAGCCTGCCACGACAGGTAGCTGGGCAGCAAGGAGGAACTGCAAACTGTAAATCCCAGAAGGAGGATGCTGATGAGTGTCGAGCCCAGGAGCAGAGTCTTGGGGTAGAACGCAAAGCAATGCAGCATGACATAGCAGAGCCAGTAGAGAATTGCATCGCAAGGCAAGCTAAAGGACAAAGCAATACAAAATAACCAAAACCAATACACCTCAGAGGGAGCCAGCAAATCCCCAAGGACCCCCAACCAACTAGTCGAGCCTTGCGGTGGTCATTTAGACCACGAATGTTCCATGTCCATAGAATAGTGTCTGTCACACCGTCATATTGTGAGGGGTAGTCATGTGGAGTGTGGTGAAGCTGGCCAGGGCCCTCGTGCAGGTGCGTATGGATGTGCAATCCAACGGTGAAGGCAAAAAGCAGTGCAACAACAGAGGGAATAGGAAAGGACGACCTAGAATTTGCCGCGACAGATAGCTCGGCTGTGAGGAGGAACCACATGCGTCAAACCCCGGGGGTAGGATGCTGTTGAGTGTCGTGCCCAGGAGCAAAATCTTGGAGTAGTGCACAGAGCAGTATGGCTGTACATAACAGGGCAAGTGCAGAATGGTGTTGCAAGGCAAACTGAAGGGCAGAGCAATACATATTGACAAAAACAAACGCGCCTCGGAAGGAGGCAGCAAATCCTAAAGAACCACCCACCGCCCACCCACACCAACCCCCCAAACAGGTTGAGAAACCACACACAACCACCCCAGGGAACGCCAACTTGAAAGGGAAAAATCAGTGTCCAAAGAGGGAATTATCCCACGGGGGCATGGCGAAGCTCGGCGTACACCCCTGCCAGCAAAGCAGGGTGGCCAAGCAAACAGTAGTGGCAGACAACAGAATAGCTAAAGTCTCATAAACATACAGTGGTGGTGAGCCCCGGAGCATTATAATGGGGGGACAGAGCAACCTTTGAGCCAAGTGAAGTGAGTTTAATCAGAGGAAGGGTGGAGAGCAGGAAACCATAGGAGTGAAGACATATCAGCAGTACCACTACAGAAGATCGAGTCAGTCATTATCACTCAGGTCGCCAGGGGCAGATTCTTGAGAGTTTGCAGGGGTGGAGTGGTGAGAGCGATCAAGCTTCTTGGCGAAGACGAGGGCGGCCTTTGGATCTGGGAAGATGGGAGTCTTGGAACCCTGCTGGACTCGTAGCTTGGCTGGATATGCCAACGAGTAGGGGATCTCGTGTTTTTGAAGAATACGCTTCGCTGGCAGGAATTCACGGCGGGTAGCTTGTACCACTAGGTTGTAGTCTGGGTAGAAGGACAAGGATATTCCCTGATGGTGGATCTCGCCTTTCTCCCTGGCTGCACGGAGTATTACGTCCCGTAAATTGAGGATTTTAGCGATTATTAGGTGAGCTGGCAATATGGGGCCTGGGCGAGGGCCGAGAGATCGGTGGGCTCTCTCCACAATAAAAACCAGAGACAGCACCTCGCCTAAAAGTTCACGTGTTATATTCTCCACAAAATCTTCCATACGCGTAATGTTGGTGAACTCAGGCACCCCCGTGATGCGTAGTTTGCTCCTACGGGAGCGCGCTTCCAAATCCTCATTTTTGGTGCGTATTAAGTCCAGGATTTTCTCCATTTGAAGGAGTTTCTGGCGATCCTGTGTGGCATCGTCCTCGACATCCGAAACCCTCAATTCGACATGGAGCAGGCGATTGTCGTGTGAGTCCACTCACAACTTGACAACATCCAGGCGCGAAGTCAACTGTTCCAGTTGATCAGCAATGCCAGAAACGGTGTATTTGACCTCAAGCATAATGGACTTTAGGTCGTCCTCCCGGGAGGCGTCCATCTCCGCAGGAGCCGTGGTGTCGCCACCGTCCGTGACCGTGCCATCCTGGCGCGTCTCGTGGCGCTGGTCAAAGGTGAGCCAGGGTTGCTTGGGGTCAGCCTTACCCATATTAAGCACCATCAGTTGGAAGTGTAGACGGGGAGCACAACTGGTGGCGCAGCAGCACCCAATAGTAGGAGAGAGCTGATCAATGAGGAGATAGCGGCGAGGCTGATGGCAATGCCTAGAGGGGTGACCGGAGCAAGGAAGCAGTAGTAAACTCAAAAGTCCTCTGCACCACAGGGTGACAACAGAGATCCCCAGGAGAGTCGGGTGACAGTCACAGCGGGGGGCGTCCCCCCACGGGCAAACACAGCCCTAAAGGAGTGAATTGCAGGCAGCGTCCCAGGCCACACAATGGAAGACAGCCTCTGCAGAAGTTGTGGAAAAGCGGTGTTGAAGGGATGGCACAGCCGTCCAAGGCAGGGCAGCGGAGATGCACAGAGGGAGCGCGGCCTGCCACATGGGGCTGAGAGTCACTTGGCCAATGGCGATGTGACAGAGGAGTCTGTGGGTGCACATGAGCGGGGGCCCCATTATGTGGCGCGCGTCCACCCAACCCCGCCGCAATGGCCCACCGCGGTGAGTTGCACCCACCACCTTCTGCAGGGTGATGATTCCTGGAGAGTTGTGGTTCAGGCCGGCAAGTGGGGCATGAGGGAAGTATGTGGAACGTAGACGGGTAAAGTCGCAGTATGGAGGGCCCCCGCTGCTGTCCAATGGATGGGAACGCAGCCACTGCAGGAAGACTGAAGCCGGGTCTGGTGTGGCACAAGACGATGAGCGTCGCGGGGAGGGGCCCGACCTATTCATCCAGATCAGCCAGGCCGCCACGCGGCGCAGAGGCAGGTCCCTGAGGAGGGCAGGCTGGAGGAAATGCCAGGCAAGGAGATCACGTCCGGGCTATAGATGGGGCTGGGAGCCGTGGCGCAGGGAGTTGAGTGGCAGCGGGGATGCACGGGGTCATGCCGCCCCCTCTGCCTGGCCTGCGTGTGGGTGTAACGGCCCTAACGGGCGCCGGATCGCTGCCCAGTGGCACCCATTCAAAGAGTCTGGTTGAGGCCGGGCGGCGTGGCAGACAAGCCCCCAACCCCGCCGCCAGAGCCCCAAGCAATCGCTGCACTCACTGGCGTTTCCAGGCGATCAGAGGAGGGCAGAGACCCCGGAATGGCACACCCAGCACTGCGGATCAGGAGGAGGAGAGCTCTCCAGTGGCTGTGAGAAGGACCGGCCTGGAGCAGGCCCAGGCAGCAAAATCCGGCCCTGGAACGCCGAAGGGGGACGCAGAAGGAATCAGGTGATTCCCCAAAATGAGGTGAGTGCAAATGCGCCTGAGCCGATCGATGTTAGCGCCGTTGTCTGCAGGATAATGGTGGATTTTGAGCTTGGCCGGCAGAGCCCACTTACAGTGCAGCCATCTTGCAGCCGGCCAAGCCACGCCCCCCAGATTCTTTCGTTGTAATGGTTTGGGACTCCTTAAATAATTCATAATAATTCAAAAGAAAAAGCGTTTGCAGTTCCAATCAGACCAAATGCTCTGGAGCATGCTCATTATAATTTTAAGAATGGTGACTCTCTAACACAGTTAATCAATGCTAAAATGTAATTTAATAGGTTGAAGACGAACGCTGCCTTCAATTTGTTATTGAAAAGCAGTTTGCGTTATTATGGTGGTCAAAATAAGATGGGTAAATTGCTTGCAAGTTATTAAAAAATTAGAAAAGATAGAGCCAAAATTGAGTCTATCCGGACTGGGACTAATCTTTTCAGGAATAAAGATATTTTACATGAATTTGTTAATTTTTATACTACGTTATATTCTTCAGCATTACAACCCAGAGAGTCGGATCTGACTAATTGTTTTCAATCCATTCCTTCTCCTCTCTGCCATCATATTCATTTTGATACATTGGAAGTTGATATATCATGCATTCTCCATCTAACGTAGAGGGAAGGCCCCTGGCCCAGATGGTTTAACTATAGAATTTTATAGTAATTTTTCGAAACTTCTTTATCCATATTCTTTATACCCTTTTTGCTAATGAAGGGGCTTCCTGTGGCTCCTTCCAAGATGCCGTGATCTGTTTCATACCAAAAGAGAATAAGGATTCTTCACAATACAAAAATTATTGTCCTATTTCTTTAGTGAATACTGACTACAATATCTTTGCTAAGATTTTGGCTTTACGTATCAATCCTATTTACCCGTTTTAATAGGATGTGAACAATCTGGTTTTATTAAGGGTCAATTGGCTTCTTACAATGCTCAGGTTCTTTTCAACGCTCTGAGCAAAGCTCCTACGCTAGACCATCCATTTGCTGTTATTGCCCTCGATGCGGAAAAGGCTTTAGGTCAACTTGGTTGGGATTTTATGCTCCATGCTTTAAAATGGTTTGGTTTTCTTCCCAAATTGAGTGCTCTCAAATTTTTGCTTTATACTGGCCCTAAAGCTGCCATTTTTGTCAATGGTATTCTTTCCGATTATTTGCGCTTGTACAGAGGTGTATGTTAAGGTTGTCCTCTATCCCCCCTTTTGTTTATTATAGCATGTGAACCTTTTAACAAAGATAAGACAGGATAATCTTATTAGAGGTTTCTCTATGGGATCCCAACAAATCAAAAGGGCAGAATATCCTGAAGCTATCATCTCATACTGCGAGGATCCCGTCAGTTCCCTTCCACTGTTTTTTCAACAGGTATCTATTTTTTCTCAGCTGTCAAGGTATCGGCTTAACGCTGATAAATGCGAAGTGCTACCCCTGAATGTTCTGTGTAACAAGCAACACACAGGGTTTCACTCACACAGGGTTTACTTGGCAATCCACCTAGGTGTATGGTTTTCACATATTACTTTAAAAATAAACCTTGATTATATTCTTAAATCATTAGGTGATAGTATTGATCATTGGTATCCACTTTTTTTTTATCCTGGTGGAGTAGATTAGACTCTATTAAAATGATGCTCACTCCTCTTATTTTATATCTTCTTGCAATAATTCCTATCTCTATCCCTGGTTATTATTTTAAGAAAATAGACTCCCTCCTATTAAAGATTTTATGGAAAGGCAAGCCTTCTCATATATCTTTATTCTCATTAAAAAAAGATAAATCTAATGGGGGCCTTAAATTTCCAAATTTTAAACAATTTTAAACAAAATCATTATGCTTTTTCTCTAAAGCAAGCTAATAGATGGATCTAATCTGATCTCCCCATGCATCCCTCTTTATGGTTACAACTAGAACAGAGTTTAGATGGCGTTTGGCTGCAGACTCACAAATGCTGACCACATAGAGAGAATATCATTGATCCAACATTGTATATTTATTACATTAGGCGGATTGGTTTTCATCAGGCTTACTGACCGCTATAGATTCTTAGTGAAGACGGAATATCTGTGTATTCCTTTTAGATCTGTCCCATCCGATTGGCATACTTCTACCATATGACATGTTCGACGTTGCCTGAGAAGACGTCTCTTTCAATCTCTGCATTGTGTCTTACAGACTCCATCATTATTTAGGGTATCATGATACATTTATCTGTGGCTTCTCCTGATGAAGGCACTTGTTGTGCCGAAACACGCGTAGATACCATCTGGTTTCTAGCCACGTTTCATTCAACGTTGTTATGCTGAAACTGATATTATCTAGTTTCTAGCAACGTTTCATCCACTGTTGTTGTGCTGAACTTAGCTTTTTAATCATCAATAACCCTACGGAGTAGACCAATTAGTTACTATGAAATTAATGATACATACCAATCAGTTTGGTTTTTGCTAATTTTTTATGTTATGTATCTATATATTTATGTCTTCATTGATGAGAATGAGTGAGTGATTGTGGTCATGATTGGAGTAAGCATGTGGATTGACTAATGTTTCATATTTTTTGTACTACTTCAATAAAACTTTTTGTATTTTGTTAGATCTTGTTCCTTCAATCTATTCTGAATCATCGTCCGTTTATGATTGTTATTGGAGTTGCCTTAGGTCTTTACATTTATATTTGGATCCCTGCCTAAAGGACCGTTTACTGTTCAGCAGGGGTCTCTTTTCTCTTTACCCTGTACAACTAGAACAATTACTTATTGTTACCTTTACTTTTGAGGAGATTCTTGACTTTACTTCTCCTATAGCTCAATTCTGATCCCCGGTTATTTCCCACTCTTATAGAATCTTGAAACCTCTTCTATCTTTATAATTTGTTGCATTTACAAATTCTAAACAATTTCCCATCTGGCACAACAAAGCCTTATGCATTAATAATCGTCCCTTTTACCGGAAATCTTAGCATTATAAGGGTTTATGTTGAATCTCTAAGCTTTATTCAAATGATCGACAATTGTCATTCTCTGAACCCCAATCACAATTTTCTTTACCATCTTCTTCCAAAAAACAATATTCTCGTCTATGTAATTGCCTTAATAATTATATTTGTACTCTGCCTTGTACTGCCTCCCCTTCGTCAATCTCTTCCAGGCTCTTTCCCTTACTTACTGTCAACCCATCAGCATCTACCATCTATAAGTTGTTGCAGGGCATTCCGGATAGACTTAAATCAAAAGTTGAACTTGCTTGGGAGAGAGATTTGTGGGAATGTTGGCCTACCACTCTCTGGGATAAGATATGGCTTAAATTTCACTAAACTACACAAGCTGCAAATACCACTCAGACTCTCTACTTTGTTTATTGTCGTTCTCTTTTCACTCCTACGGTCTTAAAATCCTTTGCTCCAAACACTACCTCCTTGTGCTGGACCTGCTCTTCTCCCATTGCAGATTGTAAACATATGTTGTTTGAATGCCCTGCCATCCATCATTTCTTGAAATTAGTCTGGTCTCAAATTGAAAAGACTCTTAACGTCACAACTTCCTTTACTTTCACTAATATTTTCGTAGGTAGCTTACCCCCTCAATGGCCTCATTCAAGCCCTGGTTTTTGATTAATAGATTTATAACTGGCTGTTTCATTC